>NC_059175.1:11355047-11980047 GCF_019923935.1 Bubalus bubalis
GACCACCAGTCTCCTCCAGGTAGATTTTGGTTTACTCCTGACAGTTTCACTCACCAGCTGTGTGATGTTGGGCAAGACACTCACTCTCTCTGAGCTGCAATGTCTCGGTGTAAAATCTGCAAGTCTATGTGGAAGCTTGTCCAAGTATCAAGGTGGTAAGTCAATCACAGATGTTGATAATATACCCTACCAACAGCTATAAACTGTCCACATTCATAAAAGGTAAACAGTCCTGAAGCAGGAAGACTGGGTAGATGCTGCAACATCAGTGCTAGCTCTTCACCAGTTATTTGGAAATTGTGAACATTAGGACAGATAAGCAGTAGCCTTTGCAAATACCTTGGGAATAATTTTTTTCCCACTATTTTTAAAAAGTATGCAATATTATATTTCAACAAAAGAAGAACTCAGAGTGAGTTCACCCAGCAAAGATCTAGTCATTTGAATTCCAGGCTCCCATCTCCTATAAGCAAAGAAAGTGGACTCACACAGCAAAACCGGACCACTGGGCTGCAAACACCAACGATGAGTGAGTGGCGGGTGTTTTCCCCACTTTCTACTGGACATAAGCAAGACACTCTGTTGAAATCTGAAACTCGACATGCCCCACACAGAACCCAACCATTCTCTTCCTTCTCAAAGATGCTTCTTTTCCTCAATCCTGTATGTCAGTTAGTTACTGACTTCCAAGTCACTGAAGCTAAAATCCCTGATCACTTTGTACTGTGCTCCCCCTCCTTCACCCCAGCAACCCGCCCCACACCCCCCACCCCCCACCCCCGCCCCCCACCGCCCTCATGCACATCCAGAAGCAAGACAGACAGTAAGTGCATCTAGAATCATAGAGATGATGATGGTCAGATGTGACTGGATATAAACAGAAAACAACAATAGGCATCATAAATAAAAGAGATAATTTACCATGTAAGATATTATTTATAGTATTGATTTCATATTTATAGCCCCAATCATATTAATTCTATGATTGAATTCCTTTTTACTTTTATCATTATTTCTCAAGTAGAATTATCACCCAGACTATTTAAAATGGCCCATAAATCAACAAGAAAAAGCAGACATATGTGGAAAGAACATGAGCAGGCAAGCTACAGAAATAACACAGGTGATCCCCATTCTTCTCAGAAGAATCTCAGTCTAGTAATGATTAGAGAAATGCAGATTAAAATGATGAAGTAATTCCCACCCATCAGACTGGTTAAAGAAAAAAGCATAACTCGTTTTGATCAGGTGGTAGTAAAAAGGTAGCATCTGAAGGCAAACAATGCTTAAAGTGAATATACCTTTGACTCAGAAATTCTAGACAGTGATTATCCTTAAGAAATTCTTGCACATTTGCACAAAGAGGCATTCATAAAGATGTTTCACTGAAATACTTTATGTTGGTAGCAAAAAAAGGATGTAGGATAACCTAAATGTACAGCTGCTAGAAATAATTAAGCAAATAATGTTGTATCTATACAAGAATATCAAACTGATGAAAAGAATGAAATGTATTTATAAATTCTAACTTGGAAAATGTCTACAGGGTAAGTGAAAAAAGTTGCCATTTCTTTAAAATGAAAACGAAGTAAAACTTAACTGTATCATACTTACAGAAGTCGTATAGACAGCTTTGGAAGAGTCTGTATCTAACTGTTAAGTAAGGTGGGGAGTGTCATGGGGAGGGGATGAAGGGGAGCTTGGCACTTTTTGCTCTATGTAATTCCATGTTTAAATTTATATAATGAGAATGAGTGGCCATATTAATTTTGTAACTTAAAAATATAATTTTAATTATTAAATAAAACATGGCCGAGTCATTCATTATCTCACTGTCAGACCAAAACAACTGATTTTGTATGTGTTTGTATTATCAAAGTGAAGTTTATAAAGTTTATCTAGCATAAACCCTGGGTGGAGGGGGGAACCATACAAACAGATCCTGCAAGCCCCACACCCTGTGGATTTAATTCAATATATATGAGATGGTCCCAGGAATTTGTATTTTAACAAGCTCATGATTAGAGTTGGAGAACTACTAGAGCAGAGAATTAACTGTATTTGGGTTTCTTTGCCCCTTGAATGGTTTTAAATTGCCAGTTCTCTATAAGGAGCATAGAAAATCAGACAGATTAACACAGGGTAGGAACAAGAGACTGTAATTTAGTAGCTAAATTTTCAAAAATGCTGCCCAACCACCTGTGTTTGTGAATGCAGGTGCTGACCTGTGTCTACCTGAAGTGGTTACTTATATGCAAATTCACACCTGCCAGATCTGTACCAACACAGAGGAGGCAAAAGAATGTGTATTCTCTTCTGCTTCCTATTTCCAGAATTTGGGCTTCTGCTCCTAATTATGGTTGTATTTTTCTTGGTATTCTCCAAGGAGATTTCTCTCTGCTAGCCAATACAGATTCAAGAAAAAGAAACAAAACAACCAAAACACAGCCATCTGTGCTTTAGGTATTATAATATTTATACAATGTTACAGTTGCAATTTGCCTGTTTTTTCTTCCTCAAGACTGAGCGACTCAGGACCAAGCTTATTGGCTCTGTATCTCCAGCAGCCAGCATCATTCCTGCAGACCCATATTAGGCACTCTGCTGTTTATATATATATATATTTTTTCTACCATGAAATATTTTCTTTTTCACAATCCAATCTAGAAATGACAGTCTTTGAATGAAAATTTCCCCCAGTTTTTATCTCTCCTGTTTTTCACCATCTCTTTTGTTCTCTCGACCTGGATAAATGCAATGAAGGTGATTTATTAACACCATTCTATAAAAATTCCCTGGTGGCTCAGATGGTAAAGGACCTGCCTACAATGTGGGAGACCCGGGTTCAATCCCTGGGTCGGGAAGATCTCCTGGAGAAGGAAATGGCAATCCACTCCAGTACTCTTGCCTGGAAAACCCATGGACAGAGGAACCTGGTGGGCTACAATCCATGGGGTCGCAAAGAGTCGGACACGACTGAGCGACTTCACTTTCTTTTTATAAAAATGTGGGCACTAAATCTCCCAGATCATATTGATTTCTATTCTTTCAAGACATTTTACTTCCAATTCTTTTCACATTATTTATGTACTTATATCTGAACACATTTTATTTGAATTATTTGTTAACCATTTGTTCAGGTGTCTATTCTCCTTCACTGTCAGTTCCTTTACACCAGATTATGGACCTAGAGCCTTGCACAAAGAAAGTGGTCCTGAGAATTTTATAGGTTTAGGAGTTTTTCAAATAATTTTAATATCTACACTTGTTTATATGATATGGCAACATTTTTTTCATTAAAAAAGATCATAATTTAAAGGAATACAGCACATTTTTGGGAAAAAAGACTTAGTTGAATTTTTATACAAAGATGAGATCTCAAAGGAACCCTTAAAGTACTGAGTGCAATAGCTTCAATAGAATCCATATTTAAGAAATAAGTACCATATTCATTTACCGGGATTTTCACTCTTACTGATCATCTGTTTTTATGTTTGAAAAGGAAAGAAGGTGCACTAGGTACATTTTAGTTTGCCTAGCCAATCCTGAAATCATGATTTTAATAACAAAAATCTGGTCTCCTTGTGCCAAGTTAATAAAAGTGACTCACGTTGGTGCTCTTGTTCTTTGTGCTGTCCTTCACCTTCAGTAGTCTTCAGCCCTCTTCCCGGCCCTTTAACATTTGAAGACTGAGGGAGAGAGAGAAAATCGACTGTCCAAATATTGACCCACTTCACCATGTCGGTGCCACCTGACTCTTAACTAACTGAAAGCTGATAATCCACCTTTCCCGGCCAGCGATGACCGCATAGTTGTGAGCTGAAGGCCGGTGATTAGGTCTAATGCAGCACTTGATTTCATGAAAAAAGCAATTCAGAGTCACCTTTTGGGGTGACTTTTCCACCTAGGACTGCTGACTCATACTTCATGTTTTCTCTGATTCTCGGTTTTGAGGTACCAGACATGCTAAGCATAATGCAACATATTGTTATCTTTATTTATTAGTTTCTAACAGAATTAATTATCTTTAGCTGCTATCAAGCTCTTGATGGTTTACAGTCCCTCTCAAGCTTCTGCTCTCATCTGTCATCCAGGATTTCATCCATTTTTCATGCCAGGCAATAGTAATTTGCCTGAAATTCCACTTTAATGCTATGAAAATGATGGCTTCTATCTCTGAAATACCATTAGGACCTTCTCCCCATCAGAAAAACTATATTTCAGTTCTTTACTAGTTGTAACTTACTTATGCAAAAAGGGATATATATATATGTATATATATATATAATTTTTATTATTATTTTGGTCATGTGAAGATTACATTTAGGTTGCAGTCTTTAAGGATATTAAAATGCATTTCAGGTTATCTATGTAAAGGGGGAAATGCCATCAGGATCTTGGCAAAGTCTAGAACTTACTGTAGCTTCTCTACTGCAACCACCAATGTTTATCACATACACTGAAAGCTTCAATTGAAATTCAGGCCAAAACTTTCTATGGCGTCACAGCAAGCCTTCCTGTACTGTGAATGTCAAAGGGTAAGATACTCTTAGGTTCACTCAACCATGTGTCCAGAGAGAAGAGGGGCTCTGTGAAAAGTGCCATCGTTTCTTTTAAAGCACCCACACGAGGGCTATCAAGTGTTCAAGGTGAAGCCGTTGATCCCGCTGGATTTACCTGAGAACTTCAAAGACTGAGCCCAGCCCAGGAGAGACGTATGCAATCAGATTCTTTGGGAGTTACCCAGGGCTGTATTGCCAATGAATTCCCTGGGTGATTCCAGCCCAACTGAACAGGGAAGCACTAAATCAGGCAGTGGTTCCCCAACATCACCATGTTTAAGAGTCACAGAGGGAGCTCATTTACGTGCAGACCCTGCAGCTCTGACCCCAGAGACGCAGATTTAATTGGGCGGCTTGGGTCCCAGAATTTGCATTTTTAATAAGCATTTCAGGTGAAACTGCTGCTGGTGGGCTAAAGAAACACATTTTGAGATACACAGATGAAGTAGTTAACCAGAATCTAGCACAGAGAGTGAATTATTAAGTGGTCATCTGATGAACATCAGAAGGGTTTATTTCAGTTGCTGAGTGCAATATTCAAAATTACTGGAAGAATCATGTGAAAAGCCAGCTATCTTTCTGACAGTGGAATTTTAGTTTTAGCTTTCATTACTGAAGACAGAGCAACAGTGTGGGGAAAAAAGTATAAAAAGATAGCCATCTAGCAATTGTCACTTCAATATTAAAAAAAAAAAACAAGGAAAATGTGAGGTTTTTTTTCTTTTTTCCCTCTTTCTCTCCTCTAATGAATGCATGATTACTATTTAAGTAAAGAAGTCAAATAAACAACAAAAAAAATAAAAGGATTTATTATCTTCCTGATATTTCTTATGTCCCCTGCTCCATGTAACCACTGTTAAGGTTATCTGGCTGCATCCAGATCTTCTAAAATGCAATCAGGACAAGTCAGTTTCCTTCAAGAATTCCCAGATGCTCTGAGGATCGAGTCCCGACTCCTGAGCATGGTTGAGAAAGGATTCCTGACCGGCTCCCTTCACACTGCTGCACCTGCCATCTCTGACCCTTGCTCAGTTCTAGGTTAAGTTGCCAAAAACTGATTCACTAGAAACAAACTTACCTAGAAAACCAAAATCCTAAAAATATCCAAATTATTAACATTCCCCCCAGATTTTTTTTTAAGTATAAATTTTGTGGCAGTTCATATTGGATGGACTTCCCTGGTGGTTCATTGAATGAGATTTTTAAACTAAACACTGCATGCTTTAGTTAACTGCTTTTCACTTCATTGTTTTCATTGAATTTAAATGAATTTTAAAAAGAATTAAAATTCTCTTCTTTTTAAAAATTAAAAAGAATTAAAATGTTTCTATTTCACATTTATGACTAATCAATCCAGTCATTTAGCACATGGTGCAGAGTGTGGACAGAAGCAGCAGTTTATTGCACTTGGGGAGGGGGGCTGGGGGGGCAGACATGAGAGGATTGAGGAGAGGAGCATTCCAAACTCTTTCATAAAAATATTTAAGGATTAAAAAAAAAGTTATGCTTAGATAATTTTATGCGTTTTATAGCAAATCATATCGGTGGCAGGGCAGCAAGGGAATTTAGTAGCTGGTGTTTTTAGCATTTCAGCCTCTTAAGGGAACAAGCCCATTATAAGGGGATTCAGATGCGGGGGTTACTGAAAAGAATGATAAATTCAATTGGTAACACATGGGAGGAGATCAGGAAAAAAGTTAAAACAATTTAGAATCGTATATAAACACCATTTTCTATTAGTTTCCAGTTAGTCTAATCTCACTGAAGTAATTTTACTTCATTTCCAGGGACCAGCCAAAGCTTCTGTACTTTAGCTTCTTTGGATTTATGATTTGGGAGATGAGCATTGCTGGTGAATTTCAAGTTGCCTCAACCAAAACAAACTAAATGGTGAGACCCATCCTTTAAGGCTTTAAGGTGACATCCTTTAAGGCTGTCACAACTATTTATGGGAAATGGTTAGCTATAATATTTGGAGACAGTTAATTGAACTTTTGACGAACTGAAAAATTGGCAAATTGGTCACTCAGTTTTGGCAAATCCCCCAAATTACATTCTCTGTGCCACAGTCATATTGATCTTTTTTGGTAAAAAACAAACAAACAAACAAACAAAAACCCACAAAAAAAACTATCTCAGGCCTCCTTTCTGACTTCCACACAAAAATTTATCTCCCCTGAAGATTTCAGACTACAGGCCTCTTCCCCTGACACCCTAAATTGCCAAGGATCTAGCAACATCTCATATCCCCCACCCTCCAGGCAAAGGACATTCACTTCTCCTCCTTATGGGATTGCTGAGGCCAAATGCAGTCATCTCAACTGTCCGGACTTGAAACAAGAAAATAACTTTTTTTTTTAAACCAAAAAGACATCCAGTAAATAGAAATAGCATGCATATCAAGCAGCAGATGGTCCCAGCTTGTGGTGGTCTCAAATAGGCTGTCCATGTCTCCCAGAAGTCATCTGCTAGGCCTGGAGCCTTGGTGGTCTGCAGCCTGGCTCCCAGCACCTGCTTAGAAAGGCCCTCCTAGGCTGGGGCTCTGGAGAAGGCAATGGCACCCCACTCCAGCACCCTTGCTTGGAAAATCCCATGGACGGAGGAGCCTGGTAGGCTGCAGTCCATGGGGTCACAAAGAGTCGGACACGACCGAGCGACTTCCCTTTCACTTCTCACTTTCATGTATCGGAGAAGGAAATGGCAGCCCACTCCAGTGTTCTTGCCTGGAGAATCCTAGGGACGGGGGAGCCTGGTGGGCTGCCGTCTATGGGGTCCCACAGAGTCAGACACGACTGAAGCAACTTAGCAGCAGCAGCAGGCTGGGTCTCTGATGCTGCTGTGCCATACCTGGAGCCTTATTCCCTAGCCCCCAGAGCTGCCTGTGCATTTCATTGGCAGATAGTCTTAGTTTTCTCCCATATGATACAAATCTTCTTCCAATGGCCAGTCAGCAGAGCTGGAGGGGAAGTCAGCTAGTGGTCTGAACACAGACAACTGATTTGCTGAGACCCTGTGGTGCCAGTGGTACCCTGATGAGCCCCACAGGCCTGCCAGTATGATTCGAGTGGCGAGGCTCAAGCAACAGATACTCGAGTCACCTCAAACTTTGGTCACTGTCTTGAAATGTAATTTGTGATGCTCTTGCATCACAAACTATTAGGACTTAAATATTTAATATTAATACAAACTATTGCAGAGGGCATAGAGTTTCATCTTAAAGGAGAAAAGATTCATATATATGAAGGAAATTGGTCATATATATGAACATATATATATATATAGTGATAAAAGTAAAATTGTTTATTGAATTTTGGGTCTCCATAGACTATAAGCTCCTAAGTTACATCTATATCTAGGGCTGAGAAGAGTAGCTGATATCCAGTAGATGCTCAATAAATATTCAGTGAATAAATGAATATATTTATCCCCACGCCCATACCACCTCAAAATTCACTATAAAGTTCAATGTCAGCTCAATTGATGTCACAGAGAACCACTTTAACAGTCACAATGATGTTGTTTGTGAGATGCTGGATGTTATCAGATGAAAGTTATCAAATGCACACACTGTCAATAGATTATAGAAATTGCTATAAATTAATTACATATGCAGCGTGTATTAAAATGTAGGCAGATGTATGAGATGACACTGCTAATGTGTTAGTAGTGCCATGTGAAATGCTTTACCTTTACTTCTCTAATGGCTTAGTCTTAAAATATGGCTTAAGATATTTAAAAATCAAGTCCTAATAATTTTACTCTTATCATTTTAAAGGAAATCAGTCCTGAGTATTCATTGGAAGGACTGATGCTGAAGCTGAAACTCCAATCCTTTGGCCACCTGATGTGAAGAGCTGACTCATTTGACAAGACCCTGATGCTGGGAATGATTGAAGGTAGGAAGAGAAGGGGATGACAGAGGATGACATGGTTGGATGGCATCACTGACTCAAGGGACATGAGTTTGTGTAAACTCCAGGAGTTGGTGATGGACAGGGAGGCCTGGCGTGCTGCAGTCCGTGAGGTCACAAAGAGTCAGACACGACTGAGTGACTGAACTGAACTGTACACAGATCCTAAAGTATCACCTGAAGCTCAATAAGTATTTGTTGAAACCATAATATAACCTTGACTGTTAAGGCAAATTGAGCACAGCCTGAAGGTGTAAGCATTGGGCTCTTTGATGGGAAGAAGAAATATTCTTTTCCATGTGCTTGGCCATCAAGAATCCAGACAGACATCTTTACACTTTCTCTCCTGCATTATTTTTCTGTTGCTGTGTAATAAATAATAGCAAGTTTAGCAGCTTAAAATAATATACCCATTCATTCACTCAGTTGTGTAGGTCAGCATTCCTCCACAGCATGATTGGGTCCTCTGCTCAGGGTATGGCAAGACTGAATTCAACTTATTTTCTGGACTGAGTTCTCACCCGGAGATCCAGGAAAACTTCATTTCCAAGCCCATTCTTGTCATTGGCAGAATTCAGTTTCTTGTAGTTGTAGCACTCAGGTCACCACAGTTTTGCTTATGGGCAGCTGAGGGCTGTTTTCAGCTTCTTGAGGCCACCCACCTTCCCTGCCACATGGCCCCCTCCATCTACCCTGGCATGTTGAATCCTTCTGGCCCACTTCAAATTTCTCTCTGGTCTATAAACACAGATTTAAAGGGATTATGTGATAAGGTCAGGCCCACCTGCATAATCTGCCTCTCTTAAGGTCAACTGATTTAGGAACTTAATCACACCTGCAAAATCCTTGGGGTTATATTATAGTATATTCAGATTCTGCCCACACTCAAGAGGAAGAAAGTATACACGGGCAAATGTCATAGGGGATCATTTTAGAATTTTGTCTATGCCATTTTCTTTATTCCAGGGCTTTGGTTTGAGCTCAGGAATTGTGTGCGCGTGCATGCATGCGTGCGTGCATGCGTGTGTGTGTGTGTGTGTGTGTGTGTGTGTAAGAGAGAGAGCATGTGTGGTGTGTGAGAGGTTGGATTATTCTGAACTCTTGACTGAGGTCTGTTGTCCTGGTCCATGATACAGGTATTTTCTGTAACAGCATCATTTTAAAATATGAATATACTTTGTTCTGCACTCTTGGACAGCTTCTCTTCTTTATCCATGACGCTTCTTTCCTATTTTGACATACTCAGTGGTCTGCAAGATTTTCACTTTCCCCTTGGATGTTGCTTTCATATAGGAAGACATGTCACCTGCTTCTTCCGGTGGAAATAGCTGGGACTCATGACTGGAGGCCCAGGTACATGACACAGGAGGTAATCACCAGGAGGCTGAGGTACCTAGAGGGCTTTCCTATAGTTTCCATGGAGTTATAAGTGATTACTCAAGATCTGCACAAGGGTTTTGATTCCAAGTGTTTTCCCTGATATCATTTATTCCTATCAGCACATTTGGGGCAATAACTGCCATTAGAGAAAGTAGTAGAAGAAGAGCCATCTGGAGGTGTGGAGTGACGTTTTATCTAGGAAGAGACTTCAATCCTGTTAATTTTGGGTGGTGGACAGTGTGTTGGTGGTGTGGTTGAGAATTTCAAAACAGTGAAACAGAGACCCTGTTCTAACCCAGGGATACTTTACCTGAGGTCCATGGACCTCCGCAGGTCACAGGTGAGCTTCAAGGAGGGCCAGGAGCTTTTGAAATGCAATATTAACTATGAGTTGGTTATGTTCATGTTTCTATTGAGGGGCTAATAATATCATATCATTAGATCTACTTAGGAATATGGTTCATTAAAATTATTAAAAACTACCAAGCTATTCAAAAACCGTCTTTTCATGACCAGGAAATTGATGCCCATGAGGGTGAAATGATTTCCCTAAAATCACAGAACTAATTTTTTGTTGTATAGCAGAGATTAGACTCCTGGGGCCCACATTAAACCACAAACACTGTTACTGCACTTGACCCTGAGAGAGATCTTTAAGGCCAAACATCTGTGACAGTTAGTTCATAAATTAACTAAACCAACGTTACTGTGTGCCTTTGAAAGAGGTTCTTTAGATACATGGTGTCCTTCAAAAGAAAGTGAGCTAAAAATGGGGAAATTGTATACTGTGTTGGATCGTCTTACCTTGTACATACTAAAAATTTTTTAAAATTTTACAAGGGCAAATTTTAAAAATAGCTGTTGAATAAATGAGTGTCCTGCTCACGAAATGCCCTATTCATGAAACAAAAGTATACAGGGAGGCTGCTTGTTGACTAGTACCATGTTATTTACTCCTGGTATTGCTATAAACATTACTCGGCAGGGGGCGGGAAATCCAAGTTTTTATGCAAGTTAAAGGCAGGAGAAGCAACCCAGGGAATGACAATAAAATATATTAATAACAATGATAAAAATATTGGATTGATTACAATGTACCAGGCACAAGGCCCATTTCCAATAAATTGGAATGAAACATTGGAATAAGCAAGTTTTAAAGAATTGAGTAATAAAAATAATATGAATTATCTTCAAGGCAACTTTGATACAAAAAACCCGTATGCATTCATCTTTAGTAATTACTTTAGCATTAGCTGTACATTTTTCTTTTGTTGATAGTTTTCCTTTGAAAACTCAGTTAATTCCTACTGAATTAACAGGAAAAATATTTTTACCTAAGTCCGTTAATGTAAAAAACCACCACATGGGTAAAACCTTACAAACATCAGGAAAGTCAAAAGTAATAACTTGAGCTCAAAGGCAGTAGAAGTGGGGTCTTCTTAAAGCTGAACTAAGTGTCTGCTCTTAGGTTGCTGCAAGAAATTTAGGTTCTCCACCAAAATGTCATGTGGATTTCTATTTGTTCTTAGCACTTACACAACAAATAAGCAATTAATCCTTTTGAAAGTTTAATTAGACAACTCTCAGGGCAACGGAATTTGTGTCCTGGAAAAGGATTTTGACATGCTGATGACAGAGGGAATCTAACATGACCTAACTGGTGTGGCTTGATACTCGTGTCCCAGGAACAGGCACCAGCAGCGGGGCCAGTGTGTTCCAGCCGATTCATAATTCAAAAGCATCACAAGGAAAAGTTGGGGGAGCCAGCTGTTCTAGTGAATTTATACAATACCACCACTGGGAGACCTGGTGTCCCCCACTGCTGTGGGAAGCTTTAAAATACCAGCAACAGCTGCCTGAATGTTCCCCAAGTGTTGTAAAAATAGCTGTGGAAAATGGCCCTGATATACTGGGGGAGATAGGGATGTCAAACCAAGCCTGCCTATCACATAGAGAGAGAAGGTCACTGTCTGGGAAGTGAATGGCCTTGGGTTTTGTCTGGCCTCTGCTTTAACAAAGCGTGTTCTTGGGCAAGGACTCTGTCCCCATCTCCTCACTGTCAAAAATTAAGGGGTTGGGCAGCATCAGTGCTTTCAGAGAAGTTAGAGGGAATGAGAAATTTCCTTATTACTGTGCTCTGCCCCAAGTCATCAGTACCTCTGAAAGAGATGAGGGTAATTTAAACAAAACACAGTAAATAGTTAAGTAAGCTTCAGGGCCTAATGGCTTCTTTGTGTCTTCATTTTCCTTTGGCAGACTCCTGTGTACATGAAAAAATATTAAATGAAATCTATATGCGTTGTTCTGTCTGCTACTCTGTCTTATGCCAGTTTAATGTTTTGACTCAAATCTAAGAAGGTAGAAAGAAGCTTTCCTTTCCTACAGCTTCTTTTCCCTGAGGTCCTGTAAGCCCAACCCCGCCATGTGCTTTCTGGATTTTATGCTCTCCTCTGAATTGAACAGTGTCCCCTCCAAAGTCATGTCCACCTAGAATCCCAGAATGTGACCTTATTTGGAAATAAGGGCTTTGCAGATATGAGTTAAGGCAAGATTATACTAGATTAGAGTGAACCCTAAAGACAATGACTGTTGTCTTTATAAACAGAGAAGAGGATGTACAGAGACACAGCTGCGCAGAGAAGAAGCTGGTGTGAAGATGGAGGCAGAGACTGGAGTAAGTGGCTACAGAACAAGGGGCATCAAGGATTGCCAGCAACCACCAGAAGCTGGAGGAGGTGAGAAAGGATTCTTCCACACAGCCATTCAAGAGAGCATGTCCCTGCCAACACTTTGATTTGGGACCTCTAGCCTCCAGAACACTGAGAAAATACACTTCTGTTATTTCAAGCCACGTCATTCATGGGGCTCTGCTATGATAGCCCTAGGAAACATACACATTTTGGTACCAGGAGTAATTCCTTTAGAATTTCATGTCTGTTATTACCATCCCTTGCAGCTTCCGTTTATCCTTTTTGAGCTCTTGCATTTCTGTTTTCATTCGTGCTTAACTTATTCTGATCTAAACAAAATTTAACATTCTCAGTCTTGGTTTGCTTTGATGGTCCTTCGATTAAATTATCTCTCACCAGTCAACAACTTGTTTTCTTTTAAATACTACATACTTAAATATAGTCCCCCATAACTATCAATCACCTCTCTTACCGGTTTTTAACTCTTGTGGCTGGTTGTTCCAGGCCTTTGTTACTTTGGTTTCTCTCAACTTATCAGACCCTTTCATATGTCTGTTCCACTCTGACCGGACGTTTCTACCTTGAAGTCTTTGTTCATGTTGTTTTATTTCTCAAACATCTGGAAGCCCCTGGCAGCTCCTTTTTTTCCTCTTCTCCCTGTCTCTATCAATCTTACTTAGCTTTCAAGACCAAATTCAAGGGCTGTCTCCTCTGAGCAGATTTTTCCATCTTCTCCTGAATATACTTGTTAATTTTCTGAACTCCTTTTATAATTTTAGTCACCACCAACTTATGTAAACTGTTGCTCATTCATGATTTTGTGACTTCTTTTAGCCTAATTTGATTTCAAGCAGTTTAATATCAGAGACTATGCCTGTATATCTTTATGCCTTTATATCCCCTCACAGAGGGTGGAGCAAAAAACAAAGATCATGGCATCTGGTCCCATCAGTTCATGGAAAATAGATGGAGAAACAATGGAAACAGTGGCAGACTTTATTTTCTTGGGCTCCAAAATCTTTGCAGATGGTGACTTCAGCCATGAAATTAAAAGATGTCTGCTCCTTGGAAGAAAAGCTATGACCAACCTAGACAGCATATTAAAAAGCAGAGACATTACTTTACCTACAAAGGTCCGTCTAGTCAAGGCTATGGTTTTTCTAGTAGTCATGTATGGATGTGAGAGTTGGACTGTGAAGAAAGCTGAACGCCAAAGAATTGATGCTTTTGAACTGTGGTTTGGAGAAGACTCTTGAGAGTCCCTTGGACTGCAAGAAGATCCAACCAGTTCATCTTAAAGGAAATCAGTCCTGAATATTCTTTGGAAGGACTGATGCTGAAGCTGAAACTCAATACTCTGGCCACCTGATGTGAAGAACTCTCTCTCTCTTTAGTTGCTAAGTCGTGTCCAACTCTTGTGACCCCATGGACTATAGCCTGCCAGGCTCCTCTTTCATGAGATTCTCCAGGCAAGGATACTGGAGTGGGTTGCCATTTCCTTCTCCATTGGAAAAGACCCTGATGCTGGGAAAGATTGAAGGCAGGAGGAGAAGGGGATAACAGAGGATGAGATGGTTGGATGGCATCACCAACTCAATGGACAAGAGTTTGAGCAAGCTCTGGGAGTTGGTGAAGGACAGGGATGCCCGGCATGCTGCAGTCCATGGGGTCGCAAAGAGTCCGACACAACTGAGCGACTGAACTGAACTGATAGAGGGTGGAATGATGAGCATACATTACAGATTTAGAGAAATTCATATCCATGAGTTTCAGGGCAGTCATGAGATTTTCAGCAAACATAGCCAGTGATTTCTGTAATGAGAGAATGTGCTTAATCTACTAAAATTCTCCAAGGGGGTCAAAAGCATGCGGACATAATTTCTTTAACCTTTTGAAAAATCTTGACAAAGTTCCACACTAGAGGTTATTTAAAAATAAAAATGAGTCATGATGAGAGTGTGGGGAATGTTTTGTCATGGCTAGGGAACTGGCTTAGGGAGCGGAAACAGCCAGAACCAACAAACTCTTCTAGTAACGAATTCCATATGTTTACAACCTCCTGTCCAAAGAGAATGGACCCTTCTCTGAATGGGGGTTTGGTATGGCAGGGGGCCCAAAATGGGGCATGGCTAGTTTTCTTCAGCATATTTTGGAAGAGAGAGTTTACAGTGACATTTTTCTCAGAAGCACAATGCCAAGTACAAAGAGGGAAAACTCTAGAAGATCTTGATAGGATACATGTCATCAAGGAAATGACTGATGAGTCTGAATGCTGGCAATGATCTAAGGGAATATGTTAGAGAAAAAGCAGCACAAGCTAGGAGGTGATGAGCTCTGAGCTACCTGTTACCACCAAGCAAGGAACAAAGACACTGGTTTCTCTAACAGGCTGATAGTTGGGCACTTCTTCAGATATCGCCATTAAAATATTTGATCAACATTTACTTAGAAGAAAGTCCAAGGGCTGCCCTGGGGGAAGAGCTGAGAAGGTGACAGCTCTCAGTCTCTTTTCTGTTGTCCTGAGAAATTCAGTTCCTCCCCAGAGCTGCATGTTCACATCAGCAAAACCAAACAAGAACTCTGCATTTGACCAAACTCGCCTTCTCTTCCTGGGCTTCCCTGGTGGCTCAGACAATAATCTGCCTACAATGCAGGCGACCCAGGTTGAATCCCTGGGTTAGGAAGATCCCCTGCAGAAGGGAATGGCCACCCACTTCAGTAATTCTTTCCTGGAGAATTCCATGGACAGAGGACCCTGGTGGGGCTACAGTCCATGGAGTCACAAAGAGTCAGAATCAACTGAGCACTAACGTTCTCACTTTCACCATCTCTAAGACTGTCTACTACTCACTACTCTAATGTAACTCTTGGGCTTGCACCTCCTCACTCATAGATATGTTGGTCTTCCAAATGCACTCCTATTTGGTAAGAAGGCAACTTTATTATACAAACAGTTCCCTTGTTGCTTAAAATTAATCTTAGGAGGAAAGAAGACTGTACACCAACTTGAAAGAAAAGATGGTCAGAAATGGATGGTGATGGTCAGAAAGAAAGGACTGTTTTGGAGGAATGTGATTTTCACCTTAAGAAAAAATTGGTATCTAGAGTGCTAACAAAGGTGCTGGGTGCTTGAGTCTACTAGACTCTATGCAACATTGCCAGGGCCTGGCAACACATGGATGGGCAGCAGTGGGGCTGGGTGATACAGCTTTTGCAGTTGTATATTTTACAGCTGCATCTTTCAAGTGTAGAAACTTCTGTAACAAGGAATCACTGCAAATGTGAACATTTTAACCTGCAGTCTTTCATCTTCCTATAAAACAGAATTTAAACAGAAAACAAGTAGGCGTGAAGCTAGTCTTATTTTAGGTGTAAGACCATCTGCTGGTAAAGCCAAGATTAGAACAGTTCACAGGAAAATCATGATTTCGAATTAAACAGACAACGACTCTTCTAGCAACCTGAGTCCATAAAGCATAAGTCATGCTAAACTGAGCACTTTTTCCTTTTCTTTCTCTCTTTTTAGTTTAAAGAAGTTATGTACAGCGATGATGGACAAGAACAACAACAAAAAAGGCAATTTAACAACAACAAAATCGTATAGATAAAAGAAGTGAAGAAAACCAAGAGGCCAAATCTATGGCAGTGAACACAGAAAAGGACCCTGCCTGGGCCCTTGTGATGAGGGAGTTGAATCAGGGATTCAGGGAAAAGGGGGAACAGAGCAAGAAACAGATCCTGTGTAATGACTTGACTTTCAGGATGGCATCAGAAAGGACTTTCTTTTCTGTCAAGGGCCATGAACAGATATTGTAGGAAGGGACAAAACATTAGAAAGAATAATTAATCTTTCCAGTTGAAAGGGATTACATTAGGAGTCTGCAAACTCCTGAAAGTAAGAGCTATAGAGTGACTTTGGTACAAGGACAGTCTACATTTAGAGTAACTGCAGTGTGATGGTCAATGTGGGTGCACTTTTGGACAAGGCTCTGCCCCAGCCTTCATGGAACTTATCATGGAACTCCACTGGAAGAGAGGCATTCATAGGCAGAGGTGCCCTGGAAGCTATTCTTCTCATCATTCTCCCCTCTCCCCTGTCTTTGGTCAGTCTTCAGTTACAGCTCAAGTCATACTGCCTTATGACTGGCTGTTGCCTTGTGGGCTTCATGAAATTATGGATTACATTTTGCTTAGTACGTATTCATTGGATAGTTAATTAGATAATTGAATGAGGGACTTTCCTGGTGGTCCAGTGGTTAGGCCAATGCAGGGGATATGGGTTCAATCCCTGATCCAGGAAGATCCCACCTGCTGCTGAGCAATTAAGCCCTTGCACCATGACTACTGAGCCCACACTGCAATGAGAAGCCTGTGCACTTCAACTAGAGAGTAGCTCCCACTTGCCACAACTAAAGAAATCCTACTCACAGCAATGAAGATTCAGTGCAGTCAAAATAAAATTAAAAAAAATATACAGTCACTGCAAGTAAATAATTGAATGAAAGTGCTTGCCCAAGAGGATTTTAGATACTGTACAGAAATACTTAAGAGTGACAGTGTAAAACTAAATAAATGCAGAAACAAAGAAGTGGCAAAATTGGGACAAAGCAAAATAGGTTAGTAAAAGTCAGGGATATTAAGGAATAATTAGAAACTCAAACTGGATTTTAAAAAGTGGATGGAGGCTTTCTAGGCAGAGAAGCAAGGTTGAAAGTATTCTAGGCTGACAGTTCTGGTATGTGGTGTGTTTGGAGAACCATGATTCTAGAACTTGGAGCAGGAGTGGGTGATAAGTGGAAGGGGTTGATGGTCTAGAGATGCAGGTGGGAGCTCTGTCATGGAGGGCTCTATGGAATATGCTGTGGGGTAGGATTTTATCCTGAAGAAACTGGGAGCCCCAGAGAATCATGGTTGGATCTGTGTTTCAGAACAGGGTACAGGAGGGATTAGAGCACAGATTGTGGAGTCTGGTCAGATCCTTTTAAAAATCTCGGGGCTGGTGCACTGGGACGACCCAGAGGGATGGAATGGGGAGGGAGGAGGGAGGAGGGTTCAGGATGGGGAACACATGTAAACCTGTGGCGGATTCATTTTGATATTTGGCAAATCTAATACAGTTATGTAAAGTTTAAAAATAAAATAAAATTAAAAAAAAAAAAAAAAAAAAAATAAAAATCTCAGCTCTCCTCAAAATCTCACCGTTTTCCCTATGAAATGCAGGAAGTAACCTTGCCTCTTATCTTCCTATTTCGAAAAACAAGAAGCATATCACAATGATACCCACCTCCATCACTCCTAGTCAATGGAAGAGGTAGTTCTTTTCCTGATAAGAGCTCATAATATTGCTTAACCATGTGGCTTCATCTATTTTGTAACTTTTGCCCCTTCTCTATCCTGACTTCTTTTCCTTAGCCAATAAAATGTGTCCTTTCTCAGACCCTAGATTCCTCTGTAGTCATTTCTCTATCCCCCTTTTCTTCAACAGTGAAGTTGCTACAGCTTCTCCACATTCATAGTCTGCATTTCTTCTCTTCTAACTCACTTGTCAATTTGTTTCAATCTGCATTTGATCCAAATTTCTCTTGCCATGTTTCCAGTGATCTTCCACTAGCTAAGTTGAAAGAATACTTCCATTCTCACCCTGTTCAACACCAGCGTGGCATTTGAACCAGCTGGCTGCTCCCTTTTTGAAACTCTTCTTTCATTTTCTTTTTCTTTTTCCTTCCATGTGGAAGATTTTATTATTATATTCTCTGGCTTTTTGTGAGCTTGGAATCCTATGCTTAAATGTACTACAAAATATGCTAAGAAATATTTTAGGGTAGAAACAGTATGACTTCAGATTAAAATCTTATCTGTGCTAAGAAATTACAAAAATGGAGGTAAATAGAAATGACATTATTTCCTTAGTTTGAAATGCTTCAAAAGATAACTTACTGTCTGATGCAAAAATAGTAATAAGGTAATACGGGTTTTATGTAGTATTTAGAATTACTATATATGATAATAGTAACAAATAGTAACAAAAAGCAAAAGCAATGTGTTTCTAAATTTACTATACGTGAAGTGGAATAACGGATGAATATGAATGTCTCTATATATTAAGTTTACATATCACGTATAACATTACATATCTATTCATGGCACTAAAATCTACTAGAATGGTCTCTAAACTTATTTCAGTATCTTGATAAAACTGGAAGAAAAAAAATCCTTTGCTTGTCTCTTAAATGTGCAAGTTTCCCAGAAATACTTATCTGGGCCTCAGAAAAGAGATTACAGGGACATATTTGGGCATCATTAGTACACGGATCTACATGACGTCACCATCTGTCTGTGTTATTTGCTCAGTCATGTCCGACTCTTTTCGACCCTATCGACTGTAGTTCACCAGGCTCCTGTGACCTTGGAATTTTCCAGGCAAAAATAATGGAGTGGGTTGCCATTTCCTCCTCCAGTGGATCTTCCTGACCCAGGGATTGAACCCAGGTCTCCTGCACTATAGGCTGATTCTTTACCATCTGAGCCACCAGGGAAACCCTGAGCCACCATGGATCTATATGAAGTCAACATAGAGATCATATATAGTAAGGAAAGAACATGAATAATGACAAACCTTAAGGAATATCAATATTTATGATGTTGGGAAAAGAAACCAGGGAAGACAAAGATAATGCAATCTAGAGAGTACATAGTGATGCATTGGAAAAGCCAAGGAAGAGGTTTAAGTGGGAAGTGGCCCTGAAGGAAGGTCAAATAGAATAGTACAGAGAGTCTACCAGATATAGCAAGAGTGCAGCGTGGCCTTTGAGGGAACTATTTCAATAGAGCAATGAAAATAGAAGCTCATGTGTGTGGGTTACTGGAAGATATAGAGACATAAAATCCATACTCTATTTTCAAGGAACTTGGGCTTAAAATGGGAGGAGAGAAGAGAATAATTTGAGAAGCAACCCTTTAGGATGGCAGAGATCTGAACACACTTAAAAGCTCCAGGCAATCTTTGAAACTGGTGAGAATAACCTTATGACGAATGAAGTGCTGGTTTTCACAGAGGTTATTAATAAACAGTCTTCACAACTGGATATTCATTAGAGAGTCATTTAAGTGGATGGAAGTACTAATAATTTGCAGGATTTGTTGTCAAAAATATAATGTGTTGGATTATAAGAATACCTTGTGAGAGTCAGGAGGTCTTGTGTGTGTGAATTATCTATGGGAGGTAGCATCCTAAATGTAAAACTCCTGGGTAAATGTTGATGTAGTAGACAAGGGCATGAACTTGGAATCTGGAGAAGCAGATCTCATCACTAACCATCAGTTTAACCTCCTTAGATCTTTATTCTGTCATTTCAAGTTGCAAGGACTAATGAAGATGATTTAGTCTCTATAGGCATTTTCAAGGGTTCTTTTCCACTAAAAAATCTTGGTTGTTTTTCAAACTGTACTTCTCTGATTCCAAGGTCAATGGACATAGTCTCCTGGATCTGTGAGATCCCAGTGAAAAACTCTAAATTTTATATTTTGATGACAAAAAAAGAAGTAAATTTTTGATCATTTGCATGATGAAATCTTGGCTGCAGATTTCGGCACCTAGCATTTATTTTTTTATTTGAAAGTGTACATCTAGGTTGGCTTTTGATCCCTAAAGGAATTTTAAGCGATAGAAAATGTTGGGAGACTTCTTCAGCTACCTAGGATGGTTTGTTCTATTTTAAAATCCATAACCCAGGTCCTGTGTCTACTGCTACATTCATCTTGAATTATTTTATCTGAATGACAAAACTTCACTTTGATATCAAACATTTTTCAACTAAAAGTCATTTTCATAAAGTAAGACTTGGATTTTGTAAGTGATTTAATGCATTGAAAAAATGAGGAGACACTGTGGAAATGACATATTACAGCAGAGTCAACCTAGAGGTCAGATGGAAAGGAAGAGAGAGAAATTTAACCCCCTAAATGATGTATTCCAGCCAAGTGAAGGTCCCAAGACCTTATAAGGTCAAGGGCTTTGTAGAAATTTGGATGAAAAAATATGTTGCTAAAATGGAATCACCACATCACAAACCAAACTACAGGTGTGCAGAATTCAAAAATCTTTGACACTGCCCATACTACTCTTTTTATATTGAGTGACAGGAGTTCATTTCAACAAATTAACTTCATTGTCTGCATTAAATGACTTTGTTTGAATTGTAGTTCATAATTTCATTTTTGCTTGATGGTTGTATAAGAGCTATAGGTATAGGGAGTTTGTACCTGGATTTATGCTTATAGATATTTAAGTAACATTTCAATTAAATACTATAGGCTCACATGTTTATCTTATAATTTTTTTTTTTTTTGGCTTCAAAAGATGTCTATACCTAAGGCTTGAAAACCTGTCCTTGGTTATATCTAGCTCTACATATTTTTGTAAATTCCTTTGACCAAAGTGTGGGGAAGGAGACAATATTGGTGGTTAAGGGATACTGGTGACACAGAGAAAAGCCTGACAATTATGGGGACTCCATACCCTGACTCATATCCTCAAACTAGGGAAAATCCACAGGGAAAGGCAGCATTAGAGCTCAAAACCAACTTGCCAAATTGCTGGAGGAGGTCAAATGAATGGGGGCAGATGACCTTGGGACTGCCCAAATGCAGTTTAGGTTTTACATATGTTCAAGGAATTGGGTAGCAAAAGTTAAACACGAGTCAGAAAACCAAAAGTGGTTTTCAAAAGGCCAGTTCAAGGCTGGAGCATAAATCACGGAAGCAGCCAAGAGGACATCTCCCAACACATTAATAATAATGAGACCCTGCTGAGAGGACTAGATTCAGTGAGCAAGTCATGAGTCAAGCGAGGAGGTAAAGCGAAGCCTGATGAAGATGGATTAAAATGAAAGAAAGTGGTAGAAAGAGTATGAAAAGAAAATAAAGAAACCTGAGTTATTTTACTTGGGGAGATAAAAGAAAAGGATAGAAACTTATTTCTATTGGCTAGTTTGCAAAAGGGGAATCATACGAAATTGGTGACCAGCTGTTCTCCGTCTCAGGAAACAAAAACAACAAAAGTAGGACACGATCCAAACTCTATGGATTTAGATTGATCACATTTAAGAGAAATGACCCTGAAGGAAGCTTGTGGGGAACTCACTGGCATTCTTGACAGAAGGGATTGAATACTGTCTCTAGGAGAACTTGTAAAACAGTTGAGGAAGTCTGCTCTTGCCAGAATGAACTCAAAACCTGTGGGCCACTTTTGGGTATTGATGAGAGGGAAAAAGAAGAAGTCAGAAGATGACAAATGAGTGAATCTCAGCATGCATGAAAACAGAGAGGACTTTGGGGGATGTGGTGGAGGAGCCCCAGAATTGACTTAGAGAAAACTCACCCCCGTAGGAATGGCATGAGTCAGTGACCCCAAGGCTGCCTGCTGAACAGAGCAGGTCATGTTTGGAGAGTTCTGGATGGAAGGAGCTGTTTAAATATTATGCTGTATTTTTTTTTTTTTTAATTAAGGTTCACACACAGCAAATTACTTTCAGTATTTGCTAATGCTTTCTACTTCACGTCAACTCCTCCAGCAGCTTCTTCAGGCTCTTCTCAGCAGAGTTGGAAGGGTTTTTTCCCCCCAAGTTTTTAATTCTTTTTGAAGGTCAAAATGTTTCTATGTCACTAAAGCGCTCCCCAGAAAGAGCACTTAAAAAAAGAGGATGGGGGAAATGTACGGAAAATGTACTTGGCCCTTTGCAAGCTAGGTTGAGAAATCCTTGCCAGTGTACCTCTATGGCCTCAGCTGTCATTTAACCATTTAATGAGTGATGAGCTCACAGCTAGACCTGGAAAACAGCGACTGGAAAAGTAAGCACACTTTGGTGATGCTTTTCGTTCTTAGGCAACTGTTCTCAAGTTCATATGCTGGGCAAAACTCTCTGAGGAGTTGAGAGAGAAATTCATTTTATGAGGATGGGTTCTGTGTGAGGCATACCAGGAAAACATTGGAAAATGTGACTTTCTTATGACATTTGCTCTCCCTGACTTTACCATGAGGAAAATCTGAAGATCAATGAATTCCAATAAAACCCACACCACCCCAAATGTCAACTTTCTTGAGACAGGAGTAAGTGTGAACCTCTCTCTGGGAGTAGATTTTCCATTTGCCTCTGTTTCATACTTGGAATTGAACTTGGGATGGGGAAAGGAGGAAGATCAAGGAAAAGCTATAATAACATTTTATGACCAAATCTTCTTGAAGTTGGTATTTTGAGTCACACTGAGGATATTTTTAATAAACTCAGATGTTGAGAAATCAGAAATAATTTCTGTATAAATTGGGTCTGCACACTTGGAATTAAAAAGGAACAGATCTATCAAATTACTGAATAATAGTCTTAACCAATTAAATATTAGTTTAAGTGTCCATAATCTAAAATGATTTGGGACTTTCTGATGAGGTTTCTAGAGGCTTATCTTCCCCACATATTTAAATGTGCAACCACAGAGATGAATGAGTGACTTGCCAGTGGGTGACTGGAGAGACCTTATCTTGTGTTATTGCTGCAACGTATGAATGCAGAAATTGTAATGGAAAGAGCTCAGGACTAGGCATTAGCACATCGTGGCCTTGATTCCTCCTTGACTGGTTCGTGTAATCTTCCTGTGCATGATTTTCCCCGTATGTAAAAAGAGCACTTCTAAGAATCTACTTGCCATAGCTGCCTAGATGTCCTCCACATGGCTCAGTCCCAGCTGATCCAGTATTGGTCTCATTGCCCTGCCTTTGTATCTTATTCTTCTTCCCATGTCCTTGGTCACAGTGATGGAGCCATGGTCCACCTGGCCATCTAAGAATGAAGCTCTAGGAACTAACCCACCCTCTTGCCTCCCTTATTTCCTTTCTTTCTTCCATAACTTGCCTCCCTCTTTCATTCAGGCAAAATCTGACCACTTTTTCCTCCTATCTTCTGACTCTTTCCCCTTCTCTGCAGCTCCCGTCCCAAAGCTCCTCCCTCAGGACAGGCCTGCATCTTCCCTGTGTTGCATTCTTCCCTCTGGACCTTCTCCTTGTCTCTCATCAGCTGACCTTCTCCTTGTCATCAGAGGGATGCCTCTAAAGTGGAGATCAGCCTGCCCTTTTGGGCTTCATTGTTGTTGTTCAGTCACTAAGTCAGGTCCAACTCTTTGCGACCCCACAGACTGCAGTGTACCAGGCTTCCCTGTCCTTCACTATCTCCCAGAGATTGCTCAAATCCATGTCCGTTGAGTTGGTGATGCTGTCTAACCATCTTGTCATCTGTTGTTGCCTTCTCCTTCTCTCAATCTTTCCCAGCATCAGGGTCTTTTCCAATGAGTCGGCTCTTCACATCAGGTGGCCAAAGTATTGGAGCTTCAGCTTCAGCATCAGTCCTTTCAAAGAATATTTAGGTTTTATTTTCTTTAGGATTGACTGGTTTGATCTCCCAGAAGTCCAAGTAAGTCTCAAGAGTCTTCTCTAGCACCAGAGTTCAAAGGCATCAATTCTTCAGCACTTAGCCTTCTCTGTGGTCTGACTCTCATATCTGTACATGACTACTGGAAAAACCATAGCTTTGACCTATAGGGACCTTTGATGAAAGTGATGTCTCTGCTTTTTAATATGCTGTCTAGGTTTGCTAGAGCTTTCCATCCAAGGAGCAAGCATCTTTCAATTTCATGGGTGCAGTCATTGTCCACAGTGATTTTGGAACCCAAGAAAATAAAATCTGTCACTGCTTCTACTTTTTCCCCTTCTATTTTCCATGAAGTGATGGGACACTCCAAAAATCTTAGCATAACATTACCTTCATAATCTAGCTCCTGCCCAACACCATCTCTCAAAGTCACATGAACTGTGCTCTAATGGCGCTGTACGTGGGCACACAGTTCTCCCTGCCAGCAATTTCCTTACCACCTTCCTGTGCCTGAACAACCCCATTCCATCTCTAAGATTCAGGGATTATCACCTCTCCTGAATCTTCTCGTCTGTCCTGCTGCCCTGCCTTTCTGAGCAGAATTCCATCCCCTGAGCTACTAGGCCACTTTGACTTTCATAGCACTTTCCAGTTGTCTGTTTCTCCATCTGTCTTCAGTAGATGTGGAGGGCAATTCAACCTTTGTATCTTTCGTTTGTGCCCTGGTCCCTGGCACACAGTAGATGTTCAAGGGTTACTCCAATGCATACAGGTAAAAGCAAAAAAGAAAAAAAAAATGAAGGAAAGGAGGAGAGGGGAATGAAAGGGAAGGAGAAAGAAAAGAAAGTGAAGTCGCTCGGTCGTGTCTGTCTGAGCCACCAGGGAGGTGGCTCCCTGGGAAGGAGGGAAAGAGAAGGAGAGAGAGAAACAAAAAAGGAAAGGAAGGAAGGAGCAGAGGAAAGAAAAAAGTGGCGAGCAGTTTGGTCAAATTGGGTAATAAGATTTAAGACTGAGGAGGTAAGAAAGTCTACCTTAATGTCATAATGAGGAATTTGGATTTAATCCTCTGGGCAGTTGGGGGCTATTGAAGGTTTTTTAAATAAAGAGGTATACTCTACTGTTATTTAGAAAGTTCTCTGTATTTATTTATTTATGTAAAATAAGGGACTAATTACTGTGCTCTAGGAACTGGGCTCAGAGATAAATAAAATCTGAGTTTTACTCAAGGTTCATATCATCAATAAGGGGGCTTTCCTGATAGCTCAGTTGGTAAAGAATCTGCCTGCAGTGCAGGAGACCTGGATTCAATTCCTGGGTCTGGAAAATCCCTTGAAGAGGGAAATGGCAAACCAGTCCAGTATTCTTGCCTGGAAAATCCCATGGACAGAGGAGCCTGGTGGGCTACCGTCCATGGGGTCACAGGAGTCGGACACGACTTAGCGACTAAACCAGGACAGTCAGTAAGAATAGATGGGAAGACAAATCCACGCCCTCTTTTGTTGGAGGCAGATGACAGAAGCAGGGAGGAAGCAGAATAGAGGCTCAGAAGAGAGAGTGGTTCGCTTTCCCTGGTGAATGTTGAAGCAGAGTCTTAAACAATAAGCTAGTGGAGACTAGCAGGGTGTTTACCCAATGGCGTCCCTCCTTCTGAGTGCAGAGCTGAACTCTGTTTCTTAGACTTCCTTGCAGATGAGGTGGAGTGATCACTGAATTCTGGGCAACAGTATATGGGGAGAAACAGACATTCCACTTCCAGGCTTGGCACTTAAAACCTCCTATAGATTTATAGGAATGCAAAGAGGTAGAGTGAGTTGATAAACTCTGGGGGTTGGCTTGCTTCTCTGGGTGCTACTTAATCCCAAAATGGTAGGTGTGGTGGGGACCATGGTGTTCACAGAATACAAGCTACATTTTTATAGCAATAAGGAGACTGAGGCCCGGGTAGATAAACTGACTTGGCTATACTCTTGAATGGATTCCCAGAGAGCTAGGCCACAAGGAGTTTGCCTCATCAGAAGAACTGTTGGGTTTTTTTCTAGGCCTCAGGTGGTCAGTAAGTTCAGAACAGATCAGAACAGGAAGTTCAGATCAATTGCAACGATTAACTAACTACAAGAGCCTTAGACATCAGTCTTGCATTTTAGTTGATTTCTATCTTACTTTAAACTGTTTCCTTCTCCTCCTCTTCATCTTCCTCCTCCTCTCTGCCTCATCCTCTCCCTTCTCCCATCTCTCCTCTATCATCGTCTATAGTCCCATTTCCTCATATTTTCACATTGTCAATTATATGGTGAGAGGGCAAATTATAAGTCAAACAGACTAAAAGACCTCCCCTGGGACCAGCTGGGATCGCCATTACTGCAAGAACTATGGACTTCATTGTGGCCCTTTTCGGAGGCTCAGCAGAGTACTAAAAGCAGGCTTCAGGGACTTCCTTGGTGGGCCAGTGGCTGAGATTCCGTGCTCCCAATGCAGGGAGCCTGGGTTTGATCCCTGGTCAGGGAACTAAAGCCCATATGCCACAACTAGAAGAACCTGCATACTGCAATGACGATCAAAGGTCCCACGTGCTGCAACTGAGAATCCAGTACAGCCAAATAAATAAATAAATATTTTTAAAAAGCAGGCTACAAGCCCTCCTTCCTAAGGAAATCACTTTGCCTGCAGGGGACAGAGAAGGGGGCCTTGGCGCTTCCTGGGTGCCGCTGCACTGGGATCCAAGCAGCAAGTGATTCTGACACCTGTGCTTCCAGGTGCCTCCAAAGTGAGTGTGGCTGAATTTTGCTATAACTGGGGTCTCTCATGTAAGTAAGCCTGAGACCTGAGTGTAGCACCTCTCCCAGGCCCAGAGAGGTCCTACTTGTGGGATTCACTGAAACATGAGGTCTTTGGCCAGAGGCTGCTGCTTGCCTGTGTCCTGATCAGGTGTGGTTGCTCTTACAATGGTCTTGACCTTTTGCATGCTTTTGTGTGGCATAAGCAGATACTGCAACCACACTCTGATTCCTAATAATAATTTGTGAATAATTTGGGTAAGTGAACTTACTCTTTAAACTTTGCCAACAAAGGTTCATATAGTCAAAGCTGTAGTTTTTCCAGTAGTCATGTATGGATGTGAGAGTTGGACCATTGAAGAATTGATGCTTCTGAACTGTAGTGTTGGAGAAGACTCTTGAGACTCCCTTGGACTGCAAGGAGATCAAACTAGTCAATCCTAAAGGAAATCAATTCTGAATATTCATTGGAAGGACTGATGCTGAAGCTGAAGCTTCAATACCTTGGCCACCTGATGCGAAAAGCCAATTCATTGGAAAAGACCCTGATGCTGGGAAAGATTTGAGTGCAGGAGGAGAAGGGGATGACAGAGGATGAGATGGTTGGATGGCATCACTGATTCAATGGACATGAGTCTGGGCAATCTTCAGAAGACAGTGAAGGACAGGGAAGCCTGGCATGCTGCAGTCCATGGGGTCACAAAGAGTCGGACACGACTGAGCGACTGAACAGCAAAGTTTAAATATCCAAACCATAGGAAGACATCTTTCAGAAGTAGGAAACAATTTTCCCCCCTTATTCACATCACAGTATTTGTAGATGCACACTGGAATTTTCTTTGTAACATGACTATATCAAGAATCTCAACCAAGTTCAATAAAATATGGTAGGGGTGGAGTGAGGATGGAAAGCAGACAGTACCAGGAATTAGAAGTACAGTGGGTTTCTTTTGTTTGGGGAGGGGGTAAGCCTGGAAAAAATAGAGAGAGAGGAAACAGAGCTGGGCAGAGGAAACCTTTACATGGAGATGGAGATCTGGCACCTTAAAAAGGAAAGGGAGGAGAAAGCAGAGCAGGGTGATCACAGGATACAACTCAGATCTGGTAAAGCTCAGTCAATACAATGCAAGTTTCTAGAGCTGAGGTGGCCAGGAGAGGAGCCCTCCTTGGGTGGGAATGGCCAGATCCTAGTCCGCACTATGCTCAGTCATTGGCTGAGGGCTGCCCAGGAAGACCATGGCATCAGAGTGAGGCTGGCAGATCCTGAGGGCACTGGGCCTGGGGACTGGGGTATAACAGTGCTCCCTGAAACTTAGCGACAAGTTCCTTCCTGAAGGGAGGTCTGAGCAGTGCTCCTCCATGCTGTCCTGTGGGCTGGGGATTGGTGGGTGAGCACAAAAACTAAGAAGGAATTATAGTGTATTCATTTTATCAAGGCATTTTATCATCCTTCTTTACCTTATATTAAAAGTAGCCAGTAGATATGCAGCTACATGGGGTTATTCATGCTCTCGTTCAGTTGTGTCTGACTCTTTGAGACTCCATGGACTAGAGCCCATGAGGCTCCACTGTCCATGGGATTTTCCAAGCAAGAATACTAGAGTGGGTAGCCATTTCCTCCTGCAGGGCATCTTCCCAACCCAGGGATCGAACTCAAGTCTCTTGAGTCTCCTGCAATGGCAGGCAGATTCTTTACCACTAGTGCCACTTGGGAAGCCCCTACCTGTGGTTATTGGTTACATTAAAATGCACTAAAGAAACATCAGAACTCCTTTAGATTGTAAGAGCCTAGAGAGTAGGATTGGGATTATTTTACATTTACCCTGGGTCTAAAGCAGGGGTCTGGGGCATCACTGATTCAATGGACATGAACTTGGGCAAATTCTGAGAGATAGTGAGGGACAGGGATTCCCGGCGTGCTGAGTACACGGGGTCACAAAGAGTCGGACCTGGTTTAACAACTGAACGACAACAACAGAGCAGGGGTCAGTGGACTGTGGCCATGGACCAGACCCGGCTACAACCTGTTTTGGGGAATCAAGTGTTACTGGAACACAGCCAGGATTCTACTGTATATGGCTACCTTCATATGACAGCAGCAGCGTTGAGTCTGGTCTGCAAGGCCTAACCTATTTACTTTCTGGCTCTTTAAGGAAAACGTTTGCTGACCCCTGGTATTACCCTAGCAACACTACCCTCTGACTTTCCCCTCTGTGTGACTGGCGCTCCTCTCCATCTGATGATCTCTGCAGATTGAATTAGGAGAGTCTGAAAACTTCTTCTAGACTGATTGATCCCCTACATCGTTTCAGTGTCAGGATGAGGTAAGGATAAGAGTAGACCACTTGGAACGTACTTTGTCACAAGAGTCACTGCTTGAGGCTAAGACTTTCAATCCCAAGGTAATTGTTTATTACTGTGACTGAGGAACACATTCAGCTGGGCTTCCCTGGTGGCTCAGATGGTAAAGAATCTGCCTGTAATGCAGGAGACCCAGGTTTGATCCTTGGGTCGAGAAGACCCCCTGGAGAAGGGAATGGCTACGCACTCCAGTATTCTTGCCTGGAGAATTTCATGGGCTGAGGAGCCTGGTGGGCTACATACAGTCCATGGTGTCCAAAGAGTCAGACATGACCGAGTGGCTAACACTTTCAATTTCAATACATTCAGCAACTATTATTCTGCAGAGTTTAGCTGATCAGATTACCTGCCAGCATTAGATTAGATGGAATTTGGTGGATGGAATAGAGGCAGGGATGTGGAGCAAAGGTCTAGGTTAGATTTGATGCTTTAAGAGGGGGCCTTGGGAGTCTGGGATGGAGTCTTATTAAGAGTGAAGAGTTTGGAGTTTCCCAGTGGTCCAGTGGTTGAGAGTTCCCCTGCTAATGCAGGGGGCCTGGGTTCAATCCCTGCTCCAGGGAGATTTCACATGCTATGTGGCCACTAAGCCTGTGGGCCACAACTACTAAAGCTTGCATGTCTAGAGCCCATGCTCTGCAAAGAGAAGCTCCCACAATGAGAAGCCTGTGCACCACAACTGGAGAGTAACTCTCACTTGCCACAACTAGAGAAGGCCCTTGCGCAGCAATGAAGACCCAGTGTAGTCGGAAAAAAAAGCTCTGATCTTTTAAAAAAAGTGAAGAGATGAGATAACCATTGCCTGACATCAATCATATATGATGTCAGCAGGATCTGCATTCAACAGGTATTTATTGAGCACCTGCTACGTGCCAGACCCTGCTCCAAGTGCTAGGAGATGCAGCAGCGAACGAGACTGACAAACCCCAGTATCATGCAGTTTACATTCCACCAAGTGAGACCATAAATTGAATCATCAAGTGGAATATGCATAAACTGTGTACATAGGTAGTCTGATGGATGGTGATAATTGCCAGGGAGAAAAGATAAAACAGGGAAGTGGGGTAAGACGTATCTGTGTTTGGGGGTTATGGGAGTATTGACATTTTATATGGTGTGCAGGGCACAGTTCTTGAGAGTGTGAATAAAGAAAAGTTAGAATTTTTCCATGGGCACCTCATCAACAAAACACTCAAAAATTAAGGTGAGAGAAAGAGATGAATGCTTCATGTTGACATTCTAAAACTGTTTCTCAGACAACAGCTTTCATCTTGAATTTTTGAGAAATATGTTGTGCAGAAAGAAAATGAATATGAAACAGGACTGTTGCTATAAGCAATCTTTTTTTTTTAAAACCTGTGGCATCTTCGAAGTAAAATGCAAAGTGATAGTTGAAGAGATTTGTGAATGTCAAACTGATAAATTTCAGGCCTGTTGCAGCCTTGACTACTGAACTCGCCTATAGCTTAAAACAAATTGAGGGTCTGCCCTTCTTAAAGGATTTCAGGCATGAGTATAGGGTTCCTCGAAGTGTTAAAGTGCCACACAATAAAAGTCCAGGCTATAAATTTTGCTATGCTTCCCGGCTAAATGGACGCTTTGAGTGGAGACAGACTGGCGGGAGCTGGAGTAGTTATAGCTTTGATTTACCTCTGCCCTATCATTCCATCCTTCTGAGAGTCCTGAGCAGTGATACTGGGCACGCTGATTGGCTGCTGTGTAGAGAGTGAGACAGCACAAGTGATGTCCAACCTCGGGCAGTCTGTGGGCAATACCACCAGGACTCAGTGTGGTAAAGTCACATGGGCATTAGGAGATGATGGAATGGGATGTTTGCTAATAAATCTGTTGAGAGATTAGCCCTCTCTGACCCTCATTTGTTTCCAGGAAGTCCGGCAGAAGTGTCACTGATAGGAAATCACTTGTGAAAATTTGCTGTTTGAAGGCCAATTTATAACATTTGCTTTGAATATTCCAGATCCAGGGCATCCATACTGATGTTTTTTCCTTTATCCAGTATTAGAAAAGCTCAAATGAAGGTTGGCCAAACAAACAAATGAAAACATTTGATTTTTCAAAAAAAAAAACAAAAACCAACTGCAGATGCTGGAGATGAATTTAGTCGGATATTGTGTGGTTGGAACATGGCTGAGGTCCCCACAAGAGTTGCATTTAATTCTAACTCCAGGCCTCTCAATTTGAAAGTAATGAATATATAATTGAAATCAATAAGAGATTCTATGGCTGTGAGATTTAAAAAAAATTATTATTCAGTCTCTTGTTAGTTTTTCATCAGCTTTCATTTGGTATGTTTTTTATTTACTTTGATGTTGGTAAATCTCTCCTAATGCTGTAATTATAGGAGTAAGACGGAATATATTTTGCTCAACATCTGCAAGGAAAACGCAGTGTTTGATTTGTTTCTTCTTTAATTTGCAGTTTGGAAGAGGTTGATTATCTGCTGGTAGAGTCATCTGTTCTATCTTAAGTTACACCCATTAGAGGTTGTTGGAAATTCATGTCTGTAGTTAACTGAAATTTTGGAGATTAAACGACTGCATGGATATGTAACTATATTAAAGAATATAGTTTCACTTCTTGATTAATGAAGATGTTTCTAAATAGTGCACATGGACCACATTTTGAATGTTCTTTCGTGAAAAGAAATTTCATTCACTTGTCTGTAGGGTCTTACTAGTCACCTTCTGTCATCTTGGCTTGTGGTACCATACTGAGTCAGAATTTTAGTATTCATTTAAAAAATTCCAAATATTTGGTTCTTGTTAAATCATATCTTGGTTCAACTATCTTTTGAAGGGAAGATCTCCAGAGAGGAGTGTGTGCAGATAAACACATGCTTACTCACCCTACCCCCTCTTCTATTGCTATTGTGCAACTGGTGTTTTGTATTAACCTTAGAATACTGGCCTTTTGAGCCCATGAAGCCAAGCTAAGGGGCAGCTAACTCAGAAAGCCTCAAGGGGAATTTGCCCCTGCCACGTGAAGATTTCAAGGGCTTGTGGCTGATGCACTCCTGGAGACAAAAATCAGAATTTTAGAACTTTAAAACTATTCCAAATATATGCCCATAAGACCCTTAACTAATACCAACTATTTAGTATGTATCTTTCCATATTTTTCCCCATCTCATGCAAACCTTCACCCACTCCAGTGTTATTGCCTGGAGAATCCCAGGGACAGGGGAGCCTGGTGGGCTGCCGTCTATGGGGTCACACAGAATCGGATACGACTGAAGCGACTTAGTACCAACAGCAGCAGCAGCATGCAAACCTTCATACATAAAAAGTCACTGGAATAAATTTTAGTTTTTTTCAAAAATGGGGTCTTACTGTATTAATTTGATGTTTTTACTTAGAAAGAGATTATAGATATAGATGTATAGCCAAATACTATTTTTAATAGCTGCATAAAACTCCAGAACACAAATAATATAAGTTATTCAATAATTCCCTATTTTGGACTTTCAGATTGCTTCCATATTTTTGCAAGTATCAGATATACTGTAATAAACATTTTGCTACTGAAAAAAAAATGTGGAGAAAGGAAACAAAAATAGAACTTGATTCCTAGTTACCATGATGATGAATTGAAATTAGTACCTGTGGAGAGTACAGTAAAATGAAAAAAAACTTAGGAAAAGGAGATTAAGCCAAGGGAGAATATCAGTGTATTGGGAAGAATGGACAAGCTCTACAGGCAGCTCATCATTCTAATCACGCCTGTGTCTAGTTGGAAGACAGATTAAATTTGTGCCCCTTTGGAAGACATTTTCATCTTCGTGCATCTGATAGGGGCAATGAGATTTTAATAACTTTAGGTGTATTTCTAAATTCTGGAAATGAGAATGCAATAGACACCCAATTGTCCAGATAATAGTCAGGCAGAGGTATTCTGATCACACAGACTCAAACATTTCTAGGTTAAAAATAGTTTCTGGGTGTTAATGAGAGAGTAGGTACCAACCTAGTTCAGTTCAGTCCAGTCACTCAGTCGTGTCCGGCTCTTTGCAACCCCATGAACTGCAGCACGCCAGGCTTCCCTGTCCATCACCAACTCCTGGAGTTTACCCAAACTCATGTCCATTGAGTCGGTGATACCATCCAACCATCTCATCCTCTGTTGTCCCCTTCTCCTCCTGCCCTCAATCTTTCCCAGCATCAGGGTCTTTTCAAATGAGTCAGTTCTTTGCACCAGGTGGCCAAAGTATTGGAGTTTCAGCTTCAACATCAGTCCTTCCAATGAACATCCAGGACTGATCTCCTTTAGGATGGACTGGTTGGATCTCCTGGTAGTCCAAGGAACTCTCAAGAGTCTTCTCCAACACCACAGTTCAAAAGCATCAATTCTTTGGTGCTCAGCTTTCTTTATAGTCCAACTCTCACATCCATACATGACTACTGGAAAAACCGTAGCCTTGACTAGACAGACCTTTGTTGACAAAGTAATGTCTCTGCTTTTTAATATGTTGTCTAAGTTGGTCATAACTTTCCTTTCAAGGAGTAAGCATCTTTTAATTTCATGGATGCAATCACCATCTGCAGTGATTTTGGAGCCCCCCAAAATAAAGTCAGCGACTATTTCCACTGTTTCCCCATCCATTTGCCATGAAGTGATGAGACCGGATGTCATGATCTTAGTTTTCTGAATGTTGAGCTTTAAGCCAACTTTTTCAGAGGCTTTTTAGTACTTCTTCACTTTCTGCTATAAGGGTGGTGTTATCTGCATATATGAGGTTATTGATATTTCTCCCAGCAATCTTGATTCCAGCTTGTGTTTCTTCCAGCCCAGTGTTTCTCATGATGTACTCTGCATATAAGTTAAATAAGCAGGGTGACAATATACAGCCTTGACGTACTCCTTTTCCTATTTGGAACCAGTCTGTTGTTCCATGTCCAGTTCTAACTGTTGCTTCCTGACCTGTATACAGGTTTCTCAAGAGGCAGGTCAGGTGGTCTGGTATTCCCATCTCTTTCAGAATTTTTCACAGTTTATTGTGATCCACATAGTCAAAGGCTTTGGCATAGTCAATAAAGCAGAAATAGAGGTTTTTCTGGAACTTTCTTGCTTTTTCAATAATCCAGCAGATGTTGGCAATTTAATCTCTGGTTCCTCTGCCTTTTCTAAAACCAGCTTGAACATCTGGAAGTTCATGGTTCACGTATTACTGAAGCCTGACTTGGAGAATTTTGAGCATTACTTTACTAGCATGTGAGATAAGTGCAATTGTGCGGTAGTTTGAGCATTCTTTGGCATTGCCTTTCTTTGGGATTGGAATGAAAACTGACCTTTTCCAGTCCTGTGGCCACTGCTGAGTTTTCCAAATTTGCTGGCATATTGAGTGCAGCACTTTCACAGCATCATCTTTCAGGATTTGAAATAGCTCAACTGGAATTCCATCACCTCCATTAGCTTTGTTCCTAGTGATGCTTCCTAAGGCCCACTTGACTTCGCATTCCCAGATGTCTGGCTCTAGGTGAGTGATCACACCATTGTCATTATCTGGGTTGTGAAGATCTTTTTTGTACAGTTCTTCTGTGTATTCTTGCCACCTCTTCTTAATATTTTCTGCTTCTGTTAGATCCATACCATTTCTGTCCTTTATTGAGCCCATCTTTGAATGAAATGTTTCTTTGGTATCTCTAATTTTCTTGAATAGATCTCTGCTGCTGCTAAGTCGCTTCAGTCATGTCCGACTCTGTGCGACCCCAGAGACGGCAGCCCACCAGGCTCCCCTGTCCCTGGGATTCTCCAGGCAAGAACACTGGAGTAGGTTGCCATTTCCTTCTCCAATGCATGAAAGTGAAAAGTGGAAGTGAAGTTGCCCAGTTGTGTCCGACTCCTAGCAACACCATGGACTGCAGGCCACCAGGCTCCTCCGTCCATGGGATTTGCCAGGCAAGAGCACTGGAGTGGGTTGCCATTGCCTTCTCTGGAAGAGATCTCTAGTCTTTCCCACTTGTTGTTTTCTTCTATTTGCATTGGTCACTGAGGAAGGCTTTCTTATCTCTCCTTGCTATTTTTTGAAACTCTGCATTCAAATGAGTATATCTTTCCTTTGCCTTTTGCTTCTCTTCTTTTCACAGCTATTTGTAAGGCCTCCTTAGACAGCCATTTTACTTTTTTGCATTTCTTTTTCTTGGGGATTGTCCTGATCCCTGTCTCCTGTACAATGTTATGAACTTCTGTCCATGTTCATCAGCCACTCTATCAGATCTAGTCCCTTAAGTCTATTTCTCACTTCCACTGTATAATCTTAAGGGATTATATGCCTTGAGAACCCCAGAAGCAGTATGAAAAGCCAAAACAATAGGACAATGAAAGAAGAACTCCCCAGGTCAGTAGGTGCCCAATATGCTACTGGAGATCAGTAGAGAAATAGCTTCAGAAAGAATGGAGGGACAGAGCCAAAGCAAAAACAACACCCAGTTGTGGATGTGACTGGTGATAGAAGCAGAGTCTGATGCTGTAAAGAGAAATATTGCATAGGAACCTGGAATGTTAGGTCCATGAATTAAGGCAAATTGGAAGTGGTCAAACAGGAGATGGCAAGAGTGAATGTCGACATTCTAGGAATCAGCGAACTAAGATGGACTGGAATGGGAGAATTGAACTCAGATGACCATTATATCTACTACTGTGGGCAGGAATCCCTTAGAAAAATGGAGTAGCCATCATGGTCAACAAAAGAGTCTGAAATGCAGTACTTGGATGCAATGTCAAAAACGACAGAAGGATCTCTGTTTCCAAGGCAAACCATTCAACATCACAGTAATCCAAGTCTATTCCCCGACCAGTAATGCTGAAAAAGCTGAAGTTGAACGGTTCTATGAAGACCTACAAGACCTTTTAGAACTAACACCCCCAAAAGATGTAATTTTCATTAGGGGGGATTGGAATGCAAAAGTAGAGTAACAGGCAAATTTGGCCTTGGAGTACAGAATGAAGCAGGGCAAAGGCTAATAGAGTTTTGCCAAGAGAGTGCACTGGTCATAGCAAACACCCTCTTCCAACAACACAAGAGAAGACTCTATATATGGACATCACCAGATGGTCAACACCGAAATCAGATTGATTATATTCTTTGCAGCCAAAGATGGAGAAGCTCTATACAGTCAGCAAAAACAAGACAGGGACCTGACTGTGGCTCAGATCATGAACTCCTATTGCCAAATTCAGACTTAAATTGAAGAAAGTGGGGAAAACCACTAGACCATTCAGGTACTAACCTAGACAGCATATTAAAAAGCAGAGACATTGCTTTGCCAACAAAGGTCTGTCTAGTCAAAGCTATGGTTTTTCCAATAGTCATGTATGGATGTGAGAGTTGGACCATAAAGAAAGCTAAGAACTGAAGACTTGATGCTTTTGAACTGTGATGTTGGAGAAGACTTTTGAGAGTCCCTTGGACTGCAAGGAGATCAAACCCGTCAGTTGTAAAGTAAATCAGTCCTGAATATTCATTGGAAGGACTGATGCGGAAGCTGATGCTCCAACACTTTGGTCACCTGATGCGACTCATTGAAAAAGACCCCGATGCTGGGAAAGATTGAAGGTGGGAGGAGGAGGGGATGACAGAGGAAGAGATTGTTGGATGCCATCACCGCCTCATTGGACATGAATTTGAGTAAGTTCCAGGAGTTGGTGATGGATGGGGAAGCCTGGTGTGCTGCAGTCCATGGGGTCACAAAGAGCTGGACACAACTGAGCGACTAAACTGAACTGAACTGAGGTACTAAGTGTTCTCATTGCAAGAAGGGGGGAAAAAGCAACTTTCCTTTTCTTTTTTCTCTTTTTTTATTTCTATAGGATGAATGCTGACTAAATTTATTGTAGTAACCATTTCAAAATAAATGTATATCAAGCCATTATGCTGTACACCTTAAACTCCACAGTAGTGTTTGTGAACTACGTCTCAGTAAAACAGAGGAAAAGTCACTGGGTCTGGCATCCAGATTTAGCTGGTTCTACTAAAACCTTGGTTTAACAAATGTAACAACCCCTCTGATCTTAATTAATTGTAAATTTCTGTTGTTTAAAACTCCTAGACAAATTTAATGCAACTAGGAATAAAGAGGCAATGGCACCCCACTCCAGTACTCTTGCCTGGAGAATCCCATGGACAGAGGAGCCTGGTAGGCTGCAGTCCATGGGGTCGCAAAGAGTTGGACATGACTGAGCGACTTCACTTTCACTTTTCACTTTCATGCATTGGAGAAGGAAATGGCAACCCACTCCAGTGTTCTTGCCTGGAGAGTCCCAGGGACGGGGGAGCCTGGTGGGCTGCCGTCTATGGGGTTGCACAGAGTCGGACATGACTGAAGTGACTTAGCAGCAGCAGGAATAATGTAGGCTAGTTTTGATAGCATTTATTGTGAATATGATATTTACTATGTAGGGGGGAAAGGCATTTTATGGATAAACATATCAATCTGAAATTTGGAAACCTTACCATTTATACAAGAGCTTCCCTTGTGGCTCAGATGGTAAAGAGTCTGCCTGCAATGCAGGAGACCTGGGTTCAGTCCCTGGGTTGGGAAGATCCCCTGGAGAAGGAAATGGCAACCCACTCCAGGAATCTTGCCTGGAAAATCCCATAGATGGAGGAACCTGGCAGGTACAGTCCATGGGATCACAAAGAGTCAGACACAACTGAGCAACTTCACTTTCACCATTTATACAGATACATAAAATTGTTAAAGAGAAGAGTCAAATGTACAGTTTTGACAACTGTATTGTAAATGAGTTGAACTCTTTTCTTTTTTGAGTTGATGAAGATTTAGACAGTGACAAGTTTCAGCTTTTCCCAGAGAAGAATACTCATCTCGTTATGGGTGCTTAGAAGAAGGCTCTAAGCATAAAATACCTCTTGGAGTGTGACATCACCCCACATATCTTTTTTTTTTTCCCCCCTGCAGTCTTCTTCAGTTTTTAAATGTTTTCACGTGGTATTAAAAGAAATTCCATTTTGGAAATAGACACATCCATGTCTTCCATCTTGCAGCCATCTGCAGGGTGTAAATATGGCAACTACTAGGTATTAACCCAAAGATCCCCACAGGGCTGAGGAAAATGATGTTTGGTTGAGTGGAGAGAATGAATGAGTGACACAGAAGAGGACTTCAAAAAATAGCCTTTTGAGTTGCTCAGCTGATCTCAGGACTCTGCTCAATGGGCATTGTTCGAGACCATTTTAAAAAATGTCTTCGCTTGAGTGAACTTGAAAAAATGAGGGGCATGTGAATGAGTCCAAATTCATATGTTTGTTAACTGAGGGGCAAATCCAGAAGGACAATCAATGTATTTTTTTCAGAGGTCAACGTGTAGCTTCTGAATCTCAGCCCAATTAGGTCAAAGTAGCTCCCATGTAGCATTCTGCTGCAGGCCGGGGCTGTGACTCATAGACCCTTCTGCTGGCGTTAACAATATCAGCTTTAAAAACTCTCTTTGACAAATAACAGTAGAAAATGCATGTAGTGCTTGAGTCTAAACACCTGATGCAACAGTGTGTATCTTTACTGTTCTGGGCAACACCAAATGTAGGATTAACTTTCTGTTCCCCCAACTGGGCTTGCTGAAAAGGAGCTTGAGTAATCCCAGTCTCTTTTATTGCTCCCCAAAAATGATAAAACTTTTCTATAAAAATATTTGATTCCCTTTCTACTGTCACTTCTGAATTTGATTTACTGTTTTTTGTTTTGCTTCCAGACCTAATTTTTGGAGTGCAACTGCAGAATTTAACCCTTAAATATTTGGGTTGGAAGTCTAAGTCATGTAAAGTGGTTCTCTAAGACATAGGGATAAAGTTGTGTGTTTTCTACTATTGTGGCTTAGGGGAAGGTAGAAGGAAGGGAGGTGAATACACTGAAACTTCCAGACCAAGGCCATCCGGGCATGAGGGTGTGTGCAGGTGCAGACCTGGATGATATTGAGTTGTTTAGGACTGAAAGACATCTGCAGAGATGCTGATGTGGGCTCTCCAGAAAGTGAGAAAGGCCCATCAGACCTGGACCTGCAAAGACACTTTAAAGAAGTTTTTCTCTTACTGAATTTGGGATGAAATGTTATGATGGGCACAGCATCTCACGATTTGGTATCTGAATCATAAGAAACTGCAGTTGTGTTTGGTAAAACATATTTTAGAGCTGTTTCAACTAGACTTTATGAGACTTGGAGATTAAAAGCCAGAGAAGTTCAGTAGAAAGAGTGTGACACAGGAAGACCTGGCCCCCAGTGTCCCCCTACCGCTGGGTCAGCATCTGGCAGTGGGTAAGACTAACCTTTAAGGCCTCATTCTCTTTAGAGATTAAAAAAAAAAATTACCTGTGAAGTAATAATAATTTTCCTTTCCAGCTCTACAATTTTTAATTAAAAATTTATTTTCCTGACTTCCTTTGCACATTACTATTCAAACGAGAAGATGCAGAACAAACTTGAGTGGGTTAGAAAGAGATGCTGTCATTAATTCTTACTCTTCCTACCTTTACTACTAATAAACTCACAGCTTGCTGAGCTCCTGCTGATGCTTCTGGTTAGATGAGCACATTTTATTCAGTTGAAAACAAAAGGTCATTAAATGATTAAAACAAAATTTAGAGATTTAGATATATAAACTATTAACAATTTTTATATAGACAATCCCTTCTATATGCATACTATGTTTCAACAATTATCTGAATAACATGTAACTATGTAATCATTAAAAAATTCAAACACTATTGAATGTCTCTCCCTTCTATCTTTCAATCGTATTTCCACACTCCAAAGCCAAGCACTACTAATGATATGGTATGTGTATCTGGATGGCATCACTGACTCGATGGATGTGAGTCTCAGTGAACTCCGGGAGTTGGTGATGGCCAGGGAGGCCTGGTGTGCTGCGATTCATGGGGTCGCAAAGAGTCGGACATGACTGAGCGACTGATCTGATCTGATCTGATCTATTTACATGCACATGTAAATTTTTGGATTTTGCACAATCCTTGAAAAGCTCAAGAAGTACAACTTTCAAATGATCACAGCTACCATATTTTCGAAAACCCTCATTTTATTAGGGAACTAAGTTTTTAATGAGGTCAGCTCTATTCTCCAGGAAGATGACATTAGTGAGATTTAATGAATTTTCATATCTTGGTTTTCTAAAGACTTGTGGAAAGATCACATTTGCCTGGGTGGATTAAATAGTTATCTATTGAGATAACAACGGTAAACAGTGATTTTATGGACCTAACACTATCAATGACTTCAAAGCATGTTGTAAAATTCACAACACATAATTCTTATTCACCACAACTTATTTTCTAAAAGTCTCTGTGATGTCCTGATACATTGAAGCTTTAGGCTGGGGTGCCTGTTATTTTCTAGGAGCCGAGAATATCACAAAATCCTGTCTACTCTATTGTCAGACTCCAAATTTGGCTCGGTTCATGTTTTTACCAGAGCAATCTTCATAAGACAAGGTGCACCAGAGCTGAGATTGCATCTGCTTTAATCTTCTGTGCCACACCACTGAAAACAATGCCTAGTGCATTGTAAGTGTTCAGTATGAATCTGTTTGTTCAACCATATTTGTTTTACCAAATCTTCTGCTATACTATAAGCCCTTTGGTGGTATTTACTGTAATACTGTTATCATGCAGTTCTACAACTAGTATTAGAATGTAATAGGTATACATAACCATCTGCTGCACATTATCTAAAAAAGAGGAACAAGCAAATCAATAAAAGAGTAAGTAAGTGAATGAACAAAATAGGGACAGGCTATTAACACCAGAAATGGAAATTATTGTTGACCAAGTGAACTTGCCTGGGCCTCAATTAGGAGTTTGAATTGCTTTTAGGACTTTGATTTGCTTTTAGGGCCTGGCTCTTACTTTTCCCTCAGTTATCTTGGCATGTTATCTTTTCCTTTGCAAAGAAAATCCTGGGTTCTTGAAATATGATAAGGGATACATAACAGATTCTCTTAAAGGAACTGCTCTTAAAAAGGTATCACTTTAGTCGTGGTTTGTTTCTAAGATTTCCAGCCTGTCCTATAGTTGACATACCAAAGGCTTATGTTTCATACCAGGCAAGATATGATCATTTTCATTTCCACATTCTTTAGATTTCCCTCTGAAATTTAGAGCCTGTGTGTTTGTGCCTGTATGTGTGTGTGTCTGTGTGCAGATTATCATTTTATTTATACAGGTACTACTACACCATTGAAACTCCCTGATGTCTCAGCGGTAAAGAATCCACCTGCCAATGCAGGAGACATGGGTTTGATATCTGGGTGAGGAAGATCCCCTGGAGAAGGAAATGGCAACCCACTCTAGTATTCTTGTCTGGGAAATCCCACGGACAGAGGAGCCTGGTGAGCTAGAGTCCATGGGGCCGCAGAGGGTCAGACACAACTTAGAAACTACACAACAACAACCACGGCCATTAAATTTGCTCCTGATGAAAATAAGAAAGAATTAAGGAAGCAAATTAATAACCTTACCAGGAAAATAGGAATTCCTTTTACCAAGGGGTCATATTAGTCTGAATCTTTCTTATCTATTCTACAATTTACTCCTAAAAAGTTGCTACTTGAGGACTGTTCAAAACTTTTACCACCAAGCCAAGACAGCTGTAGGATTAGTCTCTTCTGTTAATTGCATTTCCATGTACACAGTTCAGTTCAGTTGCTCAGTCATGTCCGACTCTTTGCGACCCCATGAATCGCAGCACACCAGGCTTCCCTGTCCATCACCAACTCCCGGAGTTCACTCAGACTCACGTCCATCGAGTCAGTGATGCCATCCAGCCATCTCATCCTCTGTTATCCCCTTCTCCTCCTGCCCCCAATCCCTCCCAGCATCAGAGTCTTTTCCAATGAGTCAACGACATGGACGAGTCCATGTACACAGACCTTACCTTTTCACATACTTATCTAACTGCCTTTACTGAGAAGTAATTGTTTATTTCACATATTTTATTCACAAAAGACATGTAACTGTCACTCATATTTAATCAACATAGGCTAACTAAATTAAGCTAATGAAATCAACATTTCAATTTTCACAAGAAATGGATGACATCTATTAGGATTTTTGAGATACTGAAAATAATTTCTATATCTCACCTTTATGAACGTTTATGGACCTGGAGTCTAGCTATTCATAGGATTCCTTTAAGTTTTAATACCTTGAATAAGGAATCAGAAGGGGTAGGCAAAGAACATGAAAAAGAAACCATGGATATTTATTGAGTGATTACTGAAGTCATAGTCCTTCAATATATATACATCTCATTCCATGTCTTCTAAGCTTTTGTCCTTTCTGGATTAATGCTTTGTGATTTATTTGCTATGTAGAGTAATCAATGTGAGAGCGTAAAGTTGCATTTGTCATAACCACATATTGTCATATCAAATTACACGCCAGCCATATTTACAACAGAAAGGAAGACAAGTAGGTTTAAAGTGACACTTAGATTAGATGTGGTGAATTTATTTGTCTGCTGGCTGGGTCTGATTCAATATTTTTCTCTTCTGATTTATTGTAATGAAGTATATTAGCATACACATGTTCTTATGGTACATTCCATACAACCAGATTAGAATTATATATTAAATTTGGTTCTGTAAAGTGGAGGTAGAGTTAGCTTAAGTGACTGAAGATAATGCTGTATTGTCTCATTTGTCAGTTGCTAAGCTAGTTTAGGAAATGTGTTGGTGTTTAGTTTTATTTGGTATTTCATAGAATTCCATGACTACAGTGAATTGTAATATTTGAAGAGCTTGATACTTAACTAATATTGTAGGACTCCATCTTATGGGCAAAAACCAATCATGTTCTAGAATAGTTCATTAATCTTATTGGGAACTTTAAGAAAATCTCTGAGAACAATTGCTTTGCCGCAGATTTAGGCAGCTTACAGATAGTAGATACCAATATCACACTAAATGGTGTCTATAAACCTCTTTGTAACTAGAGTTGCAATCCTAACTTCTTACTCCTTTTCTCTTCCTTACATACCAGCTCCCTATTTTTTCCTATGTACCTGTTAAATATTTTTTAATAAGTGCAAGTTCTTCTATTTTTCTGGGTCTAGCCATCTCAGGGGTAAAATTAAAATTCAGATATAAACAAGTGGAGATGTAAAGGACTGAGATTAAAAAAAAACAACAACAAAACTCCAGAATAATCGGTCCAGGAAAAAAACGGAGGTGTCTGCATATCTTGCAAAAGCATATTTGGTAGCAGTGACAGAACATGGGTTGCTGTTCAGTTGCTAAGTCATGTCTGACTCTTTGTGACCCCATGGACTGCAGCACACTAGGCACTTCTGTCCTCTCCTATTTTCCAGAGTTTGCTCAAATTCATGTCCATTGAATTGGTGACACTATCAAACCATCTCATTCTCTGATGACCCTCCTCCTTTTGCTTTCAATCTTTCCCAGTATCAGCACTCGTTCATAGATCACAGCCTTGTGGCAAAGGGGCTTGCATAACGCAATGAAGCTATGAGACAAAATGTGGTCCACTGGAGGAGGAAATGGCAACCCACTGCGGTATTCTTGCCTGGTGAACTCCATGAACAGTACGAAAAGGCAAAAAGATACAATTACTGGAAGGTGACCCCTCCACTCCCCCAGGCCAAAAGGTGTCCAATATGCTACTGGGGAAGAGTGGAGGACAATTACTAATAGCTCCAGAAATAATGAAGCAGATGGGCCAAAGCAGAAACAATGCTCATTTGTTGATGTGTCTGGTGGTGAAAGTAAAGTTCAATGCTGTAAAGAATAATATTGCATAGGAACTTGGAAGGTTAGGTCCATGAGTCATGATAAATTGGCCTTGGTCAAGCAGGAGATGACAAGAATGAACATCAATATCTTAGGAATCAGTGAACTAAAATGAATGGGAATGGGTGAATTTAATTCAGATGACCATTATATCTACTACTGTGGGCAAGAATCCCTTAGAAGAAATGGAGTAGCCCTCATAATCAACAAAAGAGTCCAAAATTCAGTACTTGGGTGCGGTCTCAAAAATGACAGAATAATCTCTATTTGTTCCTAAGGCTAATCATTCAACATCACAGTAATCCAAGTCTGTGCCCCAACCACTGAAGTGGAAGACGCTAAAGTTGACCGGTTCTATGAAGACCTACAACATCTTCTAGAACTAACACCAAAAAAGATATCCTTTTCATTATAGGGGATAGGAAGTCAAGAACATGGATGGATCCAATTAAGTCTAACTTACTAGGGAGGGAGAATGGGGAAAGAAACAAGGGGCAGGGTGGGGTGGAATTCAAAGTGGGTGCCCCTCTGGTCAGCAGACAGAAGTCTGGTTTTGCATATCCCAGTTGACTGACACATTCCTTCCAACTATAACTGACCCCCAGTTTTAAAGTGTGGAACTCAAGGACTCAACTCAAGAGCTGCACATTCTGGATAAACTGGGAAAGGGATGAATTCAGAAAGGATGGACCCAATCAAAGGTCCCAAGCAAGAGCATTAGAGTGACACTGGTCTTGATTTCATCGTGGTTTAAGGATAATCATCACCTTATAAAAAAGTACCTAACAGGCTCAAAAGTATGCTCATAATCACAAAAATCCTAATATTAGTATAGTGCCTAAAATTATTTTCTAATTGCTTTTCCATATATTATTTACTTCGATATTTCCAGTGCCCCTAGGGTATGAAGGGCAGGTGTTGCTATCCCATTTTATGGATGAGGGAGCCAAGGCCCAGACCAGCTGTCACACGCTCAAAGCTACAGTGGCCAGCAGTTGAGTGTTTAAACGGATGCAGCATGTTCTCTGAGCTCTGTTGGAAAACGCCATCCTGTGCAGAGGTCCTGTCCTGGCATTGTCTTCTTTTTATAGAAGTCAGGGAGAGTAGCGCTCAAACTGACCAACTCTCCGGATGGGCCTCTCTCCTTTCACAGGCCAGGGTGGGTGGCTGCTTGAGGATTTGTTCTTTACCACCCCTTCATGCCACCCCAAGCAGAGACTTCTTCTCTTGGTAAAAGGAGCCTGGCTCCAAGAAGTGGGCATGGAGTTGCTGAAAGGAAAGTTCTCTGTTTGTCTTCTGGAGCCACACGGGAGAGTCTTAGTCATGGGTCCTCACACAATTGCCTGCACTTTCCAATGAGTTTTCTGTGGCAAATACCCCCAAATGGTTTACAAAGGGAATAGCTTGCAAATGTGGGTATGATAACCTGCAAAACATGACTTAAATGTAATAATTGTCTCTAGCCTGCTCTTAACTGTGGCGACCGAGTTTCTACTATGTCATTAGGGAAGGAATTTCCAAGTCTTGGAACACACTAAGTGAAGCTTCTGGCATCCACCGTTTTTAATGAAATTAATTGGCTTCTGACCAAAAATATGGGATTAAAATATGTAGGAATAGGAAAGAACGAAAACAAATAAAAGTCGAAGAGTGTTCAAAAACTAAAAAAAGGTTTTTGTTGCTATTGTTATTAAGCTTAGAGATAATCATTTTCTCTCTTTGTGTGTAACCCATTGCCTTTGTTGTTGTTGTTTTGGTTTTCTGTTACCTTTCTCAGTGAAATAATTGCAATTGAAAGGTGAATGTTCACTTTTTAGGTTTTCTTTCCCAGCCAACCTCCCTGGCCTTGCCTAGTAGAGCCAAGTAGGAAATCATCCACCAAACGTTAGGGGTGGATGAAATTGAGCGATTATCCAGTTCAGTCTCCCACCTAACAAGGAGATTTCCTATGTTAATCCTTGGTAAGTTGTCCTCCAGACTCTCTACCTTCCAAGACCTCACATTTGGACAGTTATTACCATAAGAATGCTATCCTGGATTCTCATTATTCATAATTTTACTCTCTAAAACTAGATGGGACCAGTTTAGTTTTTTTCATATCACAAATATTTCATGGGGAAAAAAAAACATATCTCCCTTATAGCCAGAACAACTAACAAGTTTTATCTTACTTGCCAATTCTAATAGATTGGATTGTGGCTGCCTGGAGTGCTGTGAGCTGTGTAAATGCCGTAGGAAAGAGAATCAAGATTGATTATCAAAGTCTGCCATGGACAAAGGACGAGAGTGGTGGTACAGGTGGTGCATGTATTCAGACTTTATTCTTAAGTAATGGAATCACTGGGCACCCTTGATTCCTTCAGTCGTTCTTCATGTACCATTTTTAGAGCCCTCACTCTCCTGGCTGATTTTCTCTGAACAATATTTCTCATGAAAGATAATTCCCAAAGGTGAACATAATACTCTGAATGTGGTCTGACTAGATCAGAAAACAAAGGGACTACGCTATCCATTAAAATACATTACCATCAATGCAATCAACAATTGGGTCTCTTTATGTGACTCATACAGAGCATGTGGCTTGGTATCACCTCTAGGTCATTTTCACATAGAAGTCAGCAATGCAGTGTAATTTGAAGGGTTTCCACAAGGCCCCAACTACACCAAAATCTCTCCCCATTAGACTGTCTGGTGCTATAGTCTCAATCTATGTGGTCTGACATTTCTCTATTAGAGGAACTTCTTTGGGTTAGACAATGTGGTTGGGGGAATGAGTCAAATCTAGGCTACTCATTAGGAATCACTTACACATTGGTGCAAAATGGCTTTTTCATTGACTCAATGAATATTCATGGATTGCTTGCCACATGCTAGGTTTGTCTTAGGCTCCGGGGATAAGGCAATGAACAAAAGAAACAAAGCTTCCTGTTCTAATGGAGTTTGCACAATAATGTGAGCAGACAGAGACTATAACCAATAAAATTTGTTATAATGATGTAATAAAATTAATAAAATAGATGGTAATAAATGCTTTGGAGAAAAAATAGAGCAGAGGAGAAAAAGGGGAAGTGGCAGAAGAGGAGATGTTGTGATTAAAACTCAGAAAGGACTTCACCTAGAAGATTGAAGGAGATGAAGGAGGAAGCCATGTGGAGATCAGGGGCTGGGTGCAGGGAAGGACCAAGGCAGTGGCCAGCAGGTGGAAGTTTGTGGGAGCATCATTAGCAAGATTGAGGAATAAGTGGAAGCCCAGAGCAGCTAGAGAAGTGAGCGATGAGAAAAACAGTAAGAAATGAGCAGAGAGAGAGTGAGGCCAGATTATGTAGGCTATTGTGAGGGCTTGGGCTTGTATTCTAGATGACATGTGAAACCACAGGAAGGTTCTGAGCAGAGGGGTGACATTCCCTGACTTTCTCTTGAAAGGATCCCTTTAGCTGTTGTGTTGAGAATAGACTCCAGGTGGGCAAGGACAGAAGCAGGAGAATTCATTAGAAGGTTCTTAATCTAATCCAGCAGAGAGATTCTGGTGGCTTGGACCAGGATGGTAATTAAGGAGGTGGTAAAAAGTGGTCTTTTTATTAAAAAGCAGAGACATTACTTTACCAACAAAAGGCCATGTAGTCAAAGCTATGGTTTTTTCATGTATGGATGTGAGAGTTGGACCATAAAGAAAGCTGAGCACCGAAAAATTGATGCTTTTGAACTGTGGTGTTGGAGAAGACTCTTGAGAGTCCCTTGGACTGCAAGGAGATCAAGCCAGCCAATCCTAAAGGAAATCAATTCTGAATATTTATTGGAAGGACTGATGCTGAAGCTGAAATTCCAATACTTTGGCCAACTGATGTGAAGAGTTGACTTATTAGAAAAGACCCTGATGCTGGGAAATATTGAGGGCAGGAGGAGAGGGGGATGACATAGGATGAGATGGTTGGATGGCATCACTGACTTGATGGACATGAGTTTGAGCAAGCTCCGGGAGTTGTGATGGACAGGGAAGCCTGGTGTGCTACAGTCCATGGTCGAAAAGAGTTGGACATGACTGAGAGACTGAACTGAACTGAAAAAGTGGTCTAAATCTGGATATATTTTGAAAAATAGAGCCTAAAGAATTTGTGGATGTTCAGATATGAGGTATGAGAGAAAGAAAGCAATCAGGTGACACTGAGGTTTTTGAGTTTGAGCTTCTGGAAGAGCAGTGTTACCAATATTGATGTGGGGAAGATAGTAACCGGCCAAAAGAGGTAGGAAAATCTAGAGTTTTAGACATCTGAGTGAAGGTACCAATTAGGCAGTAGGACCTATTAGTTTGGAGTTCAGGAAATCAATGTAGGCTGGCGGTGTATACATATCTCAGCATATAAACATCCATTAAAGCCTTGAGGCTGGGTGAGATCAAGGGAATGAGTACATTTAAGATGAGAAGACAAAGGACTGAGTCCTAACTACCAGGTCAGGTGGATGAGGAGATCAGCAAAGGCATCCAAAAAGAAGTGACCAGTGAATAGAAAGGAAGTCATGACAGGGTGGAGTTCTGAAAGTTGAGAGAAGAAAGTGTATCCAGGCAGAGGGAACAATGCATGCATGCTAAGTCACTTCAGTAGTGTCTGACTCTTTGGGACCTGGTGGACTGTAGCCTGCCAGGCTCCTCTGTCCATGGGATTTTTCATGCAAGAATTCTGGACTGAGTAGCCATTTCCTTCTCCAGGGGATCTTCCTGACCCAGGGATCAAACCTGCATCTCCTGTGTCTCCTGCCTTGCAGGTGGAGTCTTTATTGCTGAGCTATCAGAGAAGCCCAGAGGGAACAATCCGTGGTGTCAAATACTCCTGATGTGTTAAACAAAATAAGGGCTAGAAATAACTTCTGGATTTAGGAACTTTAGGGGTTGTTGGTGACCTTGATAAGGGCAGTTTTGGTAAAATGTTTGAGATAAAAACTTGATTAGAATAGACTCAAGGGAGAATGAAAGGAAAAAAAACTGGAAATGACAAGTATAGACAAAGCTTTTAATGAATTTTTCTGTAAGAAGAGCATAGAAATGGAGAGAAAATTGAACTGTAGCTAGAGGGGGAGGTGAATTCCATAAATTATTATTTTTAAGATGAGAAAATTATAGCACTTCCCCCCTGCCCCCCTGATGGAAATGACCTAGTAATGAGGATTTTTCAGTTTAACTATTTATCTTCAGAATCCAGAATGGAGAAGACCCAGAGCAGTATTTTTGATGGGAGGAAGAAAGTCTGATTCTTGGAATGCTCTACCAAGTGGGCAGTCTCTTTTGGAGAAAGCAGCCTTTGGGAGGTTGGCTTTGCAGGATGTCAGCACAAGTTCACTGGTGTGGATGGGATTGTGTGTGACAGGGAGTGACAGTTGTGTCCCAAAGACAACTCTCTCTACTTTATCTCAATGTAATATCTTCCTTAAGAGCACAGAGATCAGATGAAAGTCCACTCTAACACGTCTTATATTGTATTTATGTTTGTACTCATTTTTGGTTGTCTTTGCTTTTTCAGTTAGTCAAAATGTATTTGTTCAATATCTCCGAATCTCAATCTAGTTTTCCCTCTTGTCCAATTCATTGTTGAGTATTAGCTTCCTCAGACACATGATAAAAGGTGGTTTTCTAAAGTTCCCTTTCTTCCTACTGTTGGTTTCTCCCCCAATGCCTCATCTGACTTATTTCTTTTCTTTCAAGTGTAAGCCTCAATGGGACCAAACAATGAGCACCTTATCCTCCTCCCTGCTGTATCTATGTTACCTGAGACCCACCTAGTGATTCAGAGTTGGGATGTCTCTTAAACAGGTAGCTCCCCGTGGGAGAAGAGTGCACACTGCTTCCATCCACATACCCCTCCCTCTATCTATCCAATTAATATTTATCTAACACCTGCGAAAGTGTTAGTTGCTCAGTCATGTCTGAATATTTGCGACCCCATGGACTGTAGCTTTCCAGGCTCCTCCATCCATGGAATTCTTCAGGGAAGAATACTGGAGTGGGTAGCTGTTTCCTTCTCCAGGGGATCTTCCTGACCCAGGGATCAAACCTGGGCCTCTCACATTGCACACAGATTCTTTACAGTCTGAGCCACCAGAGAAGTCCATCTAGTACCTACTCTGCGCCAAGCACTGTTTCTGGTACTTGAAGATTCAATAGGGAACAAGACAGACATGGATCCTTTCCACAGAAGTCTTATAGTAGAGGAAAAAGATAATAAGTAAAATTGAAATCCAAATTACTATGATACGTGCAACAAAGAAAATGCACAAGATGTTGTGACATAACATAGCATGCAAAGAGAGGGAAGGCATTTTCTTTAGATAAGGTGGTCAGAGAAGTCTTCTGCATTTATAATCCTTTCACTAACTCCCGTCAGAAGTTATACCCTTTTCCTTGTGAAATGGGTAGGAACAGGACTCTGTATGGTGTCCACTGTATTATTTTCCCCTAGGTGCTTCAGAGTCTACCTGTGAGGTGAGCGTGAGACCTGGGTGTACAGTTGGGTTTATCTAGTCTGAGGTAAGATTATGGAAAAATTGAAGGCAGGAGGAGAAGGGGGCGACAGGATGAGATGGTTGGATGGCATCACTGATTCAATGGACATGAGTTTGAGCACCAGGAGATAGTAAAGAACAGGGGAGCCTGGTGTGCTACAGTCCATAGGGTTGCAAGGAGTCAGACATGGTTTAGCAACTGAACAACAAAATTATGAGACTTTAGCCAGAGTCATAGTCTAAGGGAAATGGATATTGGCAGGTGGGGTGTTTTCTTCTGATAACTGAGGCAATCTGGCAGCTCATGGGGTTCATCTCCTTGGTCTCCCTGGTCCAGGAACTCTGCCCTGAGCTTGGGGAACAAGAGCACTGTGCTAGGGGTTAGGCTACCAGGATGGTTGAAACCTAGGAGAAAAGGTGAATACTAGCTGATTATTTAGAAATTACTATTCTTTATAAGCACTGAGAGTTCAGTCAGAAGAATTTTAAATCAGAGAAGACTCTGAGTTAGCATTACCCGATGATAACCTGTCAAAGCGGGCTTTCTAATCTGCCTCCCCACCACCCCACTAAGTTATGTAGTAGTGAGACCAACTTGCCTGCCCAGTGATAGCTTTCATAATTCACTGTCCATCACGTTTAGTGATACTGAGGGGGAAATAATACCAGCATGTCAGCTAACCAAACATCAATCAAAATAAACACCAGCACCCAAGATCTTTTGGAAATTCAGATACAGAACAAAAAAACCACATTTGTTGCAAATGGGACAAACGCTGCATGAGCAGCATGAAGGAAAAGTCTAAGGAAAGAATATTTTTGAGAAAGAGTCTCTTCCAATTAATGTGACAAATGCCAGGGCCCCCATAGGTAAGGAGGTAGCGCAGTACCTGTTATTTTTCAGAACTTGGTACAGTTCAGCATTTTTAGTAAGTACTTCTGAATGGAGTAGAGCAAAGATTGCCAGAAGGTCTATGTAATTTAAAGAGTTAATTTGGCTTCATGCTGGTAAGTGTTGTTGGCTGAGGTTTAGCTCAGTCTTCTCCCTTGAGAGCCACCTCCTGGAGCCAGGGTGTTGCCAGCCCTGCCGGGTTAGGGAACTCTGGGGGCAGTGCATTTTTCCAGTTGACAATTTAGTTCAACCCACCCTAATCTAATCATGGGCTCACAACGGGTAAAATTACCCCTTCCTGTGACTTGAGGCTTAAATCTCTGCGCTCTGTTTCTGCTCGGTTCCTTATTTCATGTAACTTGGGTTGTGTTGGTCATTCTAATGGTCCTAAACCTTAATCGCTCCCATCTGTTCAATATTACATGGTAATTTGGTAGTGAAAGAGTACTAGGCTGGGAGCCAGTTTGGTTGCAGTCCTGGCTTTGTCACTAATTAGCTGTGTGACTCCAACAAGTTCATTCATCTCTGTCTGGGTTTACAACCGCCTTCAGCCCAGCTTTCTCTCCTCTGTGGTAACCACTGCAAACGTGCAGGGACAGGAGGCAGATCGAGCCAAGTGCTTTGAAACTTCTCACCGACGGCAGTGAAGGTGGAGATGAGTAAGGAAGGAAGATGCCCTCATCTTCTGACCTAGATACACAAACCTTTCTACCTCTGGATCAGGCTTCTTCCCTCCTGATACAATGGAGGGTACATCCCTCTCCTAGCAAAGCCAGGCTCCTGCATTCGGGCTCTGAATCCATCGGCCTTCCCCATTCAAGGGTTCTGCTCTGTTACCTCCTCTTCTGCTAGCAGCTCTCTTCTCTTGGATCAGTCTTGAAGTCTGCAAACATGGGCTTGTCTCTTCCAAGATTCTTCCCTTGTCCCATATGCCCCTCTAGTTGCTGCTCCATTTCTCACCTTCCCATAGCAGTATGCCTTCTTCAAAAACTTGTCTTGGTAAAGTCTTCAAATAGGCTCCAGTGTGGCTCCTGCCCTGCCTGCCATCCGCCTTCTCATTTCCCCCATAGGCTTACTTTACAACCTACTGTTATAGTCATATTAGATGTACTATTACATTATTATGCCTAAAAACTCCACATTTGAGTACAGTAGTGTAATTTGCATATATCTTTTCTTATGTGATTTTTTGTATGTCCTGAAATTACTTTTCAAAACATTTTCTTAATTTTCTATATCCCATTGCTATTCTCATCCCAATGACTCAATGACATTGTAAACTGCCTTCTTATTATTTATCAGACTTTGCATCCATTCCATCTCCCCTCACCTGGAGATATCCCTCTGGGAACCCTCCATCCTTTAACTCTCATCTGAACCTAGTGTTCTCTGGGCCAGCTACCTTGACTGTTACTTGATAACATAAAGGGGGTTTGAGAAATTTCATCTGGCAGCCATTGGTGGGACATATTGGAGCCAGGAGAGATGGAAGTGAAAAGACTAATTTGGAGGACTTTGGAGTAAGCTCAGGCTTGCCGTAATTAGAAGAACTTCAAATGCATGCTTCTGAGTCATAGATCCTTCTCAGGTTTAGTGATAGTGTGTCCAGAAGACTAGTATTATTATTATCATTCCTGTATCTGTCAGGGTTCAGTCATGCACGCAGAGTCACTACAAGTGTATTAGGATAAGGGATTTATTTAGGTTTTACACAATTGTGGGAGGTGAGGAAAAGCGGGAGACCAGAGGATTTGCCAGTTAGTCCAACTAGAACCCAAGCATGTCCAGTCACTGAAGGGGGATCATGAGGAGCATGGGAAGTTCCTGGGTCCTCAGCCTCAGGCCTAGGGATGCTTCTGAGCCACTGTCAGTCACTAGACCTCTGCTGCTGCTGCTAAGTCCCTTCAGTCGTGTCCGACTCTGTGTGACCCCATAGACGGCAGCTCACCAGGCTCCCCTGTCCCTGGGATTCTCCAGGCAAGAACACTGGAGTGGGTTACCATTTCCTTCTCCAATGTGTGAAAGTGAAAAGTGAAAGTGAAGTTGCGCAGGTGTATCCGACTCATAGCGACCCCATGGACTGCAGCCCCCCAGGCTCCTCCATCCATGGGATTTTCCAGGCAGGAGTACTGGAGTGGGGTGCCATTGCCTTCTCTGCACTAGACCACTAGGGTAAGCAATTTAGGAGATGGGCTAGGGGAGCAGAGGAGAGCCAGGGTAAGTTAAATCTTGCCAGGCATCCCTGCATCCATCTGTTACATCTAACAGCCATGCTGTCCAGAGAGCAGGGGGCTGTTTTTATTTTATAAAAGGACCTCTTTTGGCCAACTCTAGTCAGGGTTCACTTGAATAAGGGAAATACAGTTCCAGCTTCACCAAAGGGACCACTGGTTGTTATGGACTGAGTTGCATATCTGTCTCCTCTACCACCTCCCAAATTCATGTTGAATTCTAACCCCTAGAACCTCAGAATGTAACTATCTTTGGAGAGAAGGTCTTCAAAGAAGTAATTAAGTTAAATGAGGCCACTAGGGAGGGTTCAACCAACAAGACTGGCATCCTCAATAGGAGAGGAGATTACGACACAGACACAGAAGGAAGACATGTGAAGACACAGCGAGGAAAAGACAGCCATCTAGAAGCCAAGGAGAGGGGCCTCAGTAGAGATTAACCTTGACAACACTTCAGACTTCCAGACTCCAGAACTTTGAGAAAATAAATTTCTGTCATTTAAGCCACCCAGTCTGTGGTACTTTGTCATGGTAGCCCTAGAAAACGACCACACCAATCCATCCATTACCATGCCTTATGTTTGTATATTGCTTTGTACATGGCAAAGCATTCGAACATGGTAAGAATAGCAAGCTCTGATAATCACAGCAACAGAGTCACTGTGTGCTAGGCGTACCACCAAGCACTGTGTAGATGGAAGTCATATGACAGCAGCAGCAGCAGCAGCAGCAACAAGACACTCGATGAGCCCTTGTTCTGCTCCAGTCACTGTTCTGAGTACTTAACACGTAGTAACCAATTTAACCTACACAGCAATCTTAGGAGAAAGATGATTATTTCCAGTCCCATTTTACAGATGAGGAAAATAAAGCACAGATAATTCCAGTAATTTTCTTGAAGTCATACACCTTATAAACTTTGAAACCAGGATTCAAACTCTGGAAGTCTAATCCTGTGACCTCGTCCTGCCCTTGCTTCTGGCCTCCTGGACACCTGACCTTTCTTTCCACTTATGTGGTGTCACCCTGCTCACACCCGAGTCTCATGCTCCCTCTTCCTCTTTGTGGGCCATGAATCTAACTTCCTGGTCCTCTTGGTGGATTTCTGCTTTTGTTCACAGGGGAAACCTGCTAGGGAACCCATGTGCCTCTCCCAAGGCACCCATATAGCCACATGCTTCCCCGACCACAGCACTGTGACCCCAGGTCTGCATTTCTCAGAAAGAATGACCCCGTTCCCAGAATGGTGGGGTCATCATGTGATACAGGATTCTCCAGATGACAAACGGAACCAGGTAAGCTATGTTTCTTTCTGGAATAAAATTTGATTTCAGGGTCACTTCTCCTTACAGTGGTCAAAGCCATTCTCCTGCCTTAGGTCATGTGATTACTCATCAGAGTTCAGTCCCCTAGACTGTCGGTTCTAGACATGGTCCACCTCACTCCCAGAAATTACATATCTTTGATATCTCACTTGCTTGTATCAAAATGCACTTAAATATGCTAAAAACAAAGAGATGTGTCTATCTTAATACGTCAGCAATCTCTATTTGGTTCCAAAATGGCAGATGAACCAAATTTGGTCCAAAGAGGCAGCAGGTAGCATGTGAAACGCCCAAGAGAACCCATTAAGACAGAGGCTTGCTCAAGTCAGTATAATTATCCAGGTCTCCCACATTGCAGGTGGATTCTTTACCATCTGAGCCACCAGGAAAGCCCAAGAATACTGGAGTGTGTAGCCTATCCCTTCTCCAGAGGATCTTCCTGACCCAGGAATCAAATTGGGGTCTCCTGCATTGCAGGTGGATTCTTTACCAGCTGAACTACCAGGGAAACCATAATTACCCACACCACTTATCAAAGCAGTTGGCTGTGTTCTACTTGGGGCTTCTGAGTAAAGCAAAATCCTATTGTTGCATTAAAAATATAATTTCCTCTATATACTAAAACAAACACCTGATACTTTTTCCACTCATGTAACCCACCACTACAAAGAAAATGCTAGGTACCACCAAGCACTGTGTAGACTGAAGTCATATAACAACAGCAGCAGCAGCAGCAACAACAAGACACTTGATGAGCCCTTGTTTTGCTCCAGTCACTGTTCTGAATGCTCTACATGCAGCTATTTAAATTCTTACAACACTCATGAGGTGGATGCCATTTTTAATTTTCACTTTATTGTGAGGAAACTGAGGCCCAGAGAATTTAGAGAGAATCAGGGGTCTAGCGAATGATGGAACTGGAGTCTGGACCCAGGTCACCTGTCTTCAAAACCCTTGCTTGTAACTACTGGGTGTTCCTACCTCAGAGAAGGATACGAACATGAATGACTGACTACCTTTTCTCCACTGATAACTTTTTTTTTCTGATTCTGAATTCATTTTGTGGGTGGTAGTACCCATCATGAGAAGAGAGGAAGAGACATTTGAAGGCTCAGTAGGATATAACCAAACAAGTCTTTTCCATCTTAAACCTGTCTTCTCTCTAACATCTTGCTTAATATCGTTGAGACCTGACCATTGGGCCTGTGTTAAAGGCTTATTTGCCACAGAGCACTGAACCCTGCGCTCCGTATTGGCCAGAGAAGTGGGTACTTTGATGGGAGGCCAAACCAGCCTCCTCACTCCCTTAGGGGCGTGACCGCCACTCTAAACTTCAGGGCCCTTTTCATCCTTTCTTCTGTGCGTGCTAAGTCACTTCAGTCATGTCCAACTCTTTGTAACCCCACGGACTGTAGCCTGCCAGGTTCCTCTGTCCAAGGCAAGAATATTGAAGTGTGTTGCCCTGCCCTCCTCCAGAGGATCTTCCTGACCCAGGGATTGAACCCGCGTCTCTTAAGTCCCTGCATTGGCACGCTCGTTCTTTACCACCAGCACCGTCACTTCTTAATAGACCAGCTGTATCCATTAGTGCTTTTCGTTACAAACCATAGAAGCTAGTTCTGGTGAATTAAAGTAGCACACTTATGAACCAAAATAATACGAGGGTGCTCACAGAGTGGATAGGAAGGTAAGATAAAAAGGAGAAGAAAATACACCACACTCCAGGAGGCCAGGAGCAGAAATGCATTCAGGACAGCACTGCAGAGAATGTTGTTAGGACACCAGCCTGGCCAGGCACCACCAGGACCTTTTGAGCTTTTAAGTACGTCTTTCTTTCAAATAATCACTAGCTCTTTCTGCATCTTTGGGTCACTCTTCAGCAGGTGTGAGCGTCTGGCTGGCTGAGAATAGGCCATTTGTCTATGGAAACTGGGAGGTCAATTTGAGTTGTGGAGACAAGAATATAAAAGCTTGACGGACTCTTGATAAATTCACATAAAATTCCCTGACTTCAAGGGGCTGAAAACAGCAATCCCACTCCTGGGCATATATCCAGACAAAATTATAACTGGAAGACATACATGCACCCCAATGTTAATAGAAGCACTGTTCACCATGGCCAAGACATGGAAACAACGTAAATGTCCATCAACAGATGAATGGATAGAGAAGGTGTGATACATATATGCAATGGAATATTACTCGGTCATAAAAGAGAACAAATAATGCCATTTGCAGCTACATGGATGCAACTAGCGATCATTATACTAAGTGAGGTAACTCACACAAAGACACATACCATTTTCTATCACTGACATGCAGAATCTAAAATATGACACAAATGAACTCATCTGAAAAACAGAAACAGACTCGCCGACGTTGAGAACAGACTTGTGGGTGCCAAGGGGGAGGGAGATAGAGGAGGGATTGGGAGTTTGAGGCGAGCAAAGACAAACTGTCTTATACAGGATAAAGAGCAAGGTGCTACTGGATAGCATGGGGAACTACCTTCGGTGTCCTGTGATAAACCATAATACTAGGAAAGAAAAGAATATGAACAAGAATGAATATATATATATGGCTAAACTGCTTTGCTATATAGCAGAAACTGACAACATTGTAAATCAACTATACTTCAAAAAAATAAAAATTTCAAAGAAAGCTTTCAGTCTTTCAAAAAAGAGAGGGCTGAAAACAAACAACTGGAAGGTTGAGGGTGGGAGAGTGAAGCTAGAGAGGTGAGACCCAGAGGCGGGGCTGGGCGAGCAAGTCTCGTCTCTTGGTTACTATCCAGAGAGCTCTGCTCCTGTTTGTGGCCTTGGGAAGCTGGTGGAGAGAGAGGACTGAGAAGGACCATCTACGAATGAAGTTCATTCTTGCTTTGGTTTTTGGCTTCCGCATCTGCTTCTCCTTGAGACAAAACTTGAGTCTGAGAAGGATACTGATCTAATGAGGGTCTTCTCTGCTTTATTCTCTTTTTAATTCTCCTCTGTCTTATCCCACATGTTATTGTAGCATAAATTACACTAAGAAGAGGGACCCTGTCTGATCAGCTCCTCGTTTATTGATGTGGCCAGCAAAATGGTTTCCTAGCTAATCTTGAAACACTAGACCTTCTTAAATCCGGACTTTGATGAGACAGAAATGTTTAATTGCTTTAAAAGTGCAAACTTTTTCAAAGTCCTATACAATTTAGGAACCTGGATGGTACGTGATTTTTTTTTTCTTTAAACTTTTTATTTTGTATTAGGGTATAGCCAATTAACAATGTTGTGATAATTTCAGGTGAATAGTGATGTGGGAAGTGATGTTTTATAGAAAAGATGAGAAAAAGACAATTTAAGTGTTTTCACTTTGTTTTGAATTTTTGTGACTTACAACCCCAGAGGTATTATTCTAGCCTTTCAGATACTTCTAGTCTCATAAGTTTTAAAATACCAAATACATTCTTTTTCATTCAAGGGAAAATACATTAATAGTTGTCAGATTCCAAACACCAAATATGACAATTCTCCTGGAGTCATCTAACCAGTGTTGATAGAGAATTATGTTTAGTCAAATAATATGAAAAACTAGAGAAAATCCAGGACAACAATTTAAAACAAAGAACCAAAAGGGAAAACCCTGTGTCGTGTGAAAGCAGGATGCTTCAAATGAGCAGTTATCCCTTTAATAGAGAACTCTGAACTCCATTTACCTGGAATTATTTTATGGTATAACTTTGGTAGTGCTTCCCTTTTCTGTTCTAGTCTTTGCTCTAAGAGTCCTTTGGGAATTAAATGAAGACAGAGTTTATAAAGGGAGTGACATCTAGATAACAAGAAGGCGGAGCTGGCCTCCCTGGGGTGTCACCTCCAGTCACACAGGGCTCCACATACACGAGGCTTCTGTGCTTGACTGAATGACTTGCTGCTGTTGTCTTGAAACTCTTAAAATGTTGGAAGAAGGTGCATGGCATTTTCAGTTTGGAATGGGCCCTACATAGTTGCTTCTGCCAAAAAGCTGTATTGGTGTAGGCTCTGCTAGGATACTCACAGCATGATAAACCAATGGCTAGCAACATTTTTCTGTAAAGAACCATGGAGTAAATAGCTCATATTTTACGGTTATACTCAACTCTTGCTATTTCAGCTTGAAAGCAGCTAGATACAATATGTAAGCCTGTGAGTTTTGTAAACTATATTTGTAAAAACAGGTGGACTAAATTTGCATGTGGGCTGTAATTTAACAACCTTGGTCTAGACAAATAGTCTTGATCTTAGGCTACCAACTGATTGTCAAAGAGACAGATAGCAGGGGGCATAGTCTACAAGCCATAGGCCTGGAATGCTTTCACAGTTTTTGTACAGTTGAACAATTCATACTATTGCTTTCCTAATAGTTAAAATTATGCAAAAAGCTTTACATGTATTAGAGTATTTTTACAATCCCAAAGAGCCTCATCAACTATGGATTATCTTCATCCTCATTTCGCCAAAGAAACCAAGTTTCAGAAGATAAGAAATGTGACCAAGATATCCAGTAAAGACCTGAGACCCAGAGCTGACATCTAGGGGGCTGAGTGCCAGACAACTGGCTACCCGTACTGTTTGAAAATACTGACATATTGAATGGTATTTATTTGATTTTTGACTTACATAAAATATTTAAATATTTTTTTAAAAACATAAGTGATGGCAGATATGATGTCATTGGCCTTCTAATTCCATCATTCTAACTCATCAACACTGTACTCTCTGGCAAGGCACGTTATGGCTTAGACTTCTCACTCATATGTGTCCCCTCGGTACCCATGGCAGGAGCATGAGCAAGTTTCATCCAGCATGTGCGGCCAGAGGAAACCAAGGTGGGAAGTGCTGCCAAAGGTGTTAGCAATGGGAAGGAAATGGGATTTGCAGCATTTTCGCCACTCAGAATCTCTGCAGGCCTGAGGCTGGTGTCTCCAATACTGCCGCTGTTCCTTTTCAGTAGGCTGAGACGTGTTCCCTGGGCGAACACCTGAGCGACCCTCAAATGCATACACTGAGTCCTCAAAGTCTCAGGGCTCAGTCGTGTCTGACTCTTTGTGGACTGCAGCCCGCCAGGTTCCTCTGACTATGGAATTTTCCAGGTAACAATACTGGAGTGGTTGCCATTTCCTCCACCAGGAGATCTTCCCAACCCAGGGATCGAATCCCCACCTCTTGGGTCTCCTGCACTGACAGACCGATGCTTAACCACTGTGCCACCTGCGAAGTCCCCTTCTTTATAAATTCACAGATCTCAAATAAACCTGAAATACACGATGGCTTGTTATAGACTTAGGATTATAGACATCATCAGAAGAATGACAAGGAAAGAGAAGGATGAAATCAGAGAAGATCTGATTAGAATTTAGTCATCACATCCCTTTCGTGATTCCCCCTGGAAATAACTGTGCATACCCTGGGGCCAGAGACAAGGAAGATTCTGTACCTCATGGGTATGTTTTATGACTTTTTGGATAACCTGATTTCCTTAGCTTTGGAAGAAGAGGTTGTTGGTTCTGCATGGCAGCTTAGCAGACGTTATCAGCACCCTGATGTCAGTATGCAAAAGGAAAGTTCTAGATGAGAGGTATCCTGGTGGTATCAAAGGGAAGAGCATGTTGGACAGCAACTAACCTTGAGATGAGGCTACAGAAAAGCCACATTAAAAGATTTTTATGCACATCTTTCTAGAGTTATCCAACTATCATAAAAAGGATACAAACCCCAATATATTCCCATAAAATCTTGAGCCCAGAAACCATTTACATTATCATTAGAAAATCAGCACGGTAAATTCAGCACCTAAGATAGAAAGTTAGAATCAGCCCCATGGCCATTGGGGTTACCATGGAAATTATATTCTGTTTTTTAAAACAGTGTTCTGTTGAGTTGATAGAAAAATGATTCCAGATTTTAAAGAAGTATTTATTTTTCCCACTCAAAGTAAAGCAGAGACACTTAAAAGTAGGCCACTCAGAGTTCTGCAGAGAAGAATAATTACAGAAATAGAAATGGAGATGCATTGTGACCACATTTCTGAGCAGTTTCAATTCTCTGGACTAAATGATGCCATGTGTAATCTTGAATGAAGGGATGAGCAAACCAGGCATGCAAACACTAGTCCATTATCAGGACTCTTGCGGAACCGTGGTGCCCAGGGGCAGGCCAGGTGAGCGGCTCTTCTCCACTCATCCATCTCTTTCATCTCTTCACCGTCACTTTCTGTTTTTTCCTCTACCTTGCTTTTCATTTTCTCTCTCCCTTTAGCTAACAGAGCATACCATGAACCTCACAGCATCTCCCAAGAGGCAGAGAAAGGAGCCTAAATACGTGAAGATGTTCCCAGGGAGCAGTTAGAAAGGCCCGTTTTCTCTGACTTAGTTCCTAGGAAGGCTGACTAGAGACTGGTTCAGTTGTGAGTGGTGGAAATGACAGGTGGGCATCCACACTGGGTGGATGGAGGTGGACATTAAATAGCAGAGGAGAAAGCTGCCCTTCACCCTCACCACCACTGGAACTCAGTCCCCGTCACTCATTCAGAGATGGCCTCTTTAGGACTTTGACAGAAAAAACCTTTCGGTGCCCAAAGGTGTGCTCAAACATTCTTTTTCCATCCTCATGGAGGCAGGAAGACAACATGGTATTTTGAGGACAGGAGGGAGAGCAATAGAAGGCCCAGAAACAGTCCTCAAGGACCCTACTAGGTCGTCTTCTACTCAGATCTGCCTTGGAAACCACATCCACACCCTGAGCACACAGTCAGACATACGAATGGTAAATAGGCCGGGAATCCACATGGAGGCTGAGGCAGGCGGGGCTGGGGGGTGGGAGGCAGGTCTGAGACATGCATCCCTGAGGAAAAGTGCCCCTGGGGACAATATGCTCATGAAGACCGGAAGAGGGCTGATTTGGGTTGGTCAGTTCTGAGGTACCAAAGAAACCATTCTGCTTGCTCAATGGACACATCCTTGTTTAATTCTAAGAAATCTGTGTTCATTATCTACTGCTATGTAACAGAGTGCCCTCCAAATACAGCAGCTTGAAACCAACAGACCCTTCTGATCTCACAGTTTCTGTGGGCCAGGAATCTGTGTGTAGTTTCTCCGTGCGTGTCCTCCGGCCCAGCGTCTCCCAGGTTGCAGTCATGGTACTGGCTAGGGCTGCAGCGTCTCGAGCCTTGAATGGGGCTGGTCTGCTCCAAGCTTACTGCAGGGGCTGTAGGCAGACCTCGGGTCCTCTCTGGCGGCTGGCTGAAGACAACAGTTCCCTGCCTGTCACTGGGCAGCTTTCCTTATGGCAGGGGCTTCCCTCAGAGAGCAAACATGGGGGAGAGCCACATACAGGAAGACAGTGTGAACAAGACGGAAGTCACAGATATTTTGTCACTGTTCTTGGAAGTGAGCTGTACACTATTCCTTAGAAGCGAACCCAGCCCAAGGCAAGTGTCAGGGTTTACATAAAGGTGTGATCCCCAGGAGGCAGGAATTACTGGGGCCTTTTTAAGCTGCCTGCCAAAGATAACCAACTTGATGACAGGTTGTAGTCTTCAGATTTAAGTCCAAATGACTTCTGCTGCTACTGCTGCTAAGTCTCTTCAGTCGTGTCTGACTCTGTGTGACCCCATGGACAGCAGCCCACCAAGCTCCCCCGTCCCTGGGATTCTCCAGGCAAGAACACTGGAGTGGGTTGCCATTTCCTTCTCCAATGCATGAAAGTGAAAAGTGAAAGTGAAGTCGCTCAGTCGTGTCCGACTCTTAGTGACCCCATGGACTGCAGCCTACCAGGCTCCTCCGTCCATGGGATTTTCCAGGCAAGAGTACTGGAGTGGGGTGCCATTGCCCTCTCTGAAATGACTTCTGGTTGCCTTCAAACACCAAATCCATCCTCAAAAGGTAAAAATGCACCACCCCTGAGGATATTAAAAAACAAAACCGTCAAGGCCTCTTAAAATACTAAATATCGGACCAATTGGAGATTTTATGTCCAAGAAGATAACACCCTTTTGTGTATATAGAATCTGATGACTGTGAACTCCATGAGTTCTGTCCACCTCATATTTTTTGCTTTCACCATTAGGCCTTTTGCATGTTGGTAATTAGCAAAAATAAAAACATTCGGTTTTCCAAAGTGAAATAGATTATTTGTGTGAACCTAGAACCCTTGACTTCTAGAGTCCTTGGTGGAAAGAGAGTGACTCTCTGTAGTCATTTGAGCCCCCAGGGAGGCAGCAGAGATCTGGGGACCTGAGACCAGTAGCTCTGCACTGCTGCATCTGAGCCTCCCACAGATGGCCATGGTGCGGTGGCCGGTGGACCTGGCATCGAGACCGAAAGAAGTGGGATGCAGAATGTGTTTTGTCCATCCTGCTCTCTGCAAAGTCTTGTGGCTTAGAAAATGCAGTCCTCCTGGTTTGAAAGTTGGGAAGTCCATATTTAGAAACCTGGAGATACTGTGAACCAGGAAAAAAATGCTATCTTTATTTGCTGGGCATTCCAGGTCCTGTTGGTTTCTGGCCAAGCTTCAGGTTGCTGGTCAGAGCTATTCAAGGAACACAAAGTGGAGAGTCCAGCTCTCCTAATGGAAGTTAGAGCAAGGCTTATTTCCTCTGCTTATACACCCTGAATCTACCACATAAACCCATTCACTCTGTCCCAGTAGGTGACTGCAGCCATGAAATTGAAAGATGATTGCTCTTTGGGAGAAAAGTTATGACAAAACTAGACAGCATATTAAAAAGCAGAGACATCATCAGAGATCTTTGCCAACAAAGGTCCATCTAGTCAAAGCTATGGTTTTCCCAGCAGTCATGTACAGATGTGAGAGTTGAACCATAAAGAAAGCTGAGCACTGAAGAACTGATGCTTTGGAACTGTGGTGCTGGAGAAGACTCTTGCGAGTCCCTCGGACAGCAAGGAGATCAAACCAGTCAATCCTAAAGGAAATAAACTCTGAATATTCATTGGGAGGACTCATTGGGAAGCCGAAGTTCTTGTACTTTGGCCACATGATGGGAAGAGCCAACTCATTAGAAAAGACCCTGATGCTGGGAAGGACTGAAGGCAAGAGGAGAAGGGGACAACAGAGGATGAGATGACTCAATGGACACTGACTCAATGGACATGAGTTTGAGCAAGCTCCGGGAGATGGTGAAGGACAGGGAGCCTCGTGTGCTGCAGTCCATGGGATTGCAAAGAGTTGAATAAAACTGAGTGACTGAACAACAGTAACAACAATAGGGGCTCCAGATTTTGGCCTAAGCCACATTTCCTATTTTGTCTAACTTGCTTCTGGTTCCAGTGTTTAAGTCAAAGCTTTGTTTTCAACACTAGTTTTTTTTTTACTGATTGGGTAAAGACCAGTCTCCAAAGATAAGTTATATATTGCATGCTAATTCATTTCATTCGTGTCCAGCTCTTAGTGACCCCATGGATTGTAGCCTGCCAGGCTCCTCTGTCCATGGGATTCTAATTAGCAAGATTACTAATGGGTGGGGTTGGGTCGGAAGGCAGAAAGTTTAACTCACTAGTGACTAGAGGGGGTCTCTGGAGCCACTACCAGGCAGGAGGAAAGGAACACACTAAAAAAGGCACTGGTTTTCTTGCTGGTGTTTGAACAGGAAGGGTGTGTACAAGGGGCCCCCCAGTCCAGTCAGAGCTTGGACGCCCATGTTATTCATAGAGGAAGCTGGATCCTGAGGGCGCCTCAGACTTCTGCTCACAGACAGGAGTGCTGAAGAGCTAGGATGGTGGGAATGATCTTGTTGGTGGGCATGGAGAGACCAAGTATAGGGGCTCAGGAATGTTTTTTTTAATAAAAGTGTGTCTTCATGAACACCGAATGTGTAGAACTTTTTGTTTTAGGTAGTGGGGCAGATATATTTATGTGCACGTATGTGCCTGCGTGTGTGTGTGTGTGTGTGTGTGTGTGTGTGTGTGTGATGGTGCATGTGAATGCTATGCCCTGCGGGGGACTGGAGGTCACCTTGCACTTGCTTCTCTGTCTTCAGATCAGTATAAGAAGTTTATGCTGAAAGTCTCTTAGCAGTTTGTTTCCTTCCTGCAATAAAAGCCCACCAAAAATGACCTCGGACTTCTTCCCCCTAAGCTAGAACATGGTGCAGGACAGAGTATCCGGATTAGCAAAAGCTGCTCACAGTTCCTCGCATCTTCCCTCCTAATATTCTCAACTGTGCTTTGAAAAATCAATGCTTGCTCACCAGCCCCCTTTGCATTCTTGTGTACAGGTTGCCAGAGTCATTTAGTTTGAAGAGCACCGAGGCTCAGAAAAAAGAATCAGCTTAGAATCTGTCATGCCTGTGCTGGCAAAAGAAAGGGGAACAGGAATGGTGAAGTCTGAGCTTTCATTCTGACAAGAGCTGCAGAAAGAGCCTTTGGTACGGTTTCTTTTCTTTGGCTATGATTACCTCATTTTCAGTTTGCACTGTTATTAAGTCTTAGCGTGCATGACTAACGGATAGATTAATTCAAGAAAGGTAAAAACCAATTTCAATAACACAACAAAAAAAGATCTGCTATTTGCAGTTAGTATCTGCTTCCCTCTCAATGTGCCGGGACCATTAAAGGAGGAGAGCAGAGAGGAACAACCAAAGCCTGAAGGGATGGGAGAGTGGGCGGGAGGGACGTAAAGTGCAGGTCCCGTCACATGACTGCCTTTGCACCTTGACAAACGTCCCTTTTATTGATTTTTTTTTGGATAAAGGAACATGTATTTACAGTACGTCTACGTTTACAAAGGTAATCAGTACGAGTTAATTATTGTCAGAGTTCTTATTGAATTTTTGGTTCAATGTCTAGCCCATTTAGCCAGAGTTAGGCTTGCTCTAAATTGACGTGCAGCAAACTTGACCTAATGAAAGCCATTGCCCAGGGTCACCATGACATCTGGTTGTCAGCAAAGATGACTTTGGTTCAGGGGTTGGCTGAGAACACACTCCCTTCTTAGTGAGTGCGACTTGGCTTTGGGGCCTGAATGTCCTTCCTTGGAACTGGCCACAGAGCTTTGGAAAGTGAGAGTCCCATTTGGAATTGACAACTCATGCTCTGGGCAAAAGTAGTACTAACATCAAGTATTCTGTAGTACATGAAAGCAAAACTCATTTTTTCCTCCATGAATAGGAGAATTAAATCCAAATTATTAGTGCTTAGTTCCAACATCCAATGGAGAGTTGAAATTTGGCATCAGCTACTCATCAGATATTTATGGAGTACATTTCCAAGTACAAGATACCATTGTAGGTGCTATGGGGAGCAGAAAAATTAGAAGACATGATTTTAGCCCTCAAAAATGATACACTCTTTTTGGACAGTGAGGTATAGTTCTATGGTGAGACATCCTAAAATGAGACCAAAGGATGGCTTCAGGGATTCCATATTTCCTCTGAAATTATGTGCAAAATTCTTAAGTACATATATTTTTTCAGGGAAGAATGTCAAGGGTTTTACATCAGATATCCAAAGGGACTCATTTCCTAAAAAGTATCAAATAACCCGGGAATCTACTTATTATTTATTCATAGTAAACATGAGAACTAACTTTTATTATTGTGCTTACTATGTGCTAGGATTTATTTTAGGCGCTTTATTTTTGACTCCTTAAATTGTCACAATAACCCCAGGGGGGAGGGATTATTATTTTTCATTTGTTAAATATGAAAATCGAGACCTTGAGAAGTTGCCTAGTCTGAGGGCATGTGTTTAATAAGTGGCAGTTGAGGATTTTGACTCGGATCTATTTGACAGCAAAGTCTTTGTTCTTAATCTCTGTGACATACAGTAATCAGAATATATGAGAAGCAATAAAAGCCAAAAGTAGAAGAGATGGTGGAGGAAGAACACTTGAGTATGAGGAGCTGTGGTGGGGAAGGTTGCAAGCACCAGAGCTGCATGCTTGGGAAGGAGGTGAGGACTGATCCGGCTTGTGAAAAAGAGAAGCTTTTCCCATTCCATGCTCAGGATGTGAGAGTTTGAATTTAGAAACACTTTCTTGCAATCCCAGTTAGTGATAGCTGAAATTCTATCTTACCAGTTTAAGCCTTTAAGCATACTTTTCTATCCAACTCGGCAAATAACTCTCTGCACGCCCACCAGGACTAAAGCAAAGCCGGCTGGCTACTCTGAGGGTCCCGGCTAAGGAAAGTGAGGCCCCACTCATACACCCGTAGAGGAGACCTGTGGGTTGAGAATTCCAGCGGGAGGCGGCGAGGTTTGGGAGCACAGCAGGAGACTCTGGGCAGCAGTCCTGGGCCCGGATCAGTCTGATCCGGAGAGCAGTGCTGATGCGGCTGGGTGTGGACAGGCTTCCATGGGGGAAGGGAAAAGGACTGCTGGGCTGAGATCTGAATGTGTCTGCCTGTTTCCCCACTGGCCTAGTTCCAGACTTTGCTGGACGTTAGGACTCCAAGTCCTGTCTGTAGGTTCCAGCCCTTATCACTTCTGTCAAGGAGCATTAGTTGATCGAATTCCTCTGCATATCCTGCCTTACACTCTGGAGTGTAAAGCTGGGCCTACAGGCACGGCTCAGCATTGCCTGGGGTTGGGAGTAGGGGCAGCCTGGGTGTTCCTCTTGGAGATATTTATTTGTTTTTCCCAGTGAGGCCTCTTTTTAAGCAAAATTTTCTTCCTTTTAGCCCAAGTTGCCAGAAATGGGCCTTCACCTCTCAAAGTGACCTCACGGAGGAGGGTGGTTTCCCTGTGTTTCGCAATGGCTGTGCCCAACGCAGAGCCCCTGGACAGGCTGGCATCCTCAGATGTGCGCCCTCTTCCTTGTCTCTGGTGTCCCTGAGCGGTTTTCAGAGAAGAGGCTCTGGGAGCCTCCACCAGGCTTTGCTGTCCTTCCAACTGTGCTAACAAAGGCCAGACATTCCAAACTTAACCCTTCACCCCTATTTCTCCATAGGTCTCTTCTCACCAAATGACAGGTGGGCAGAGGTAAATGGCCCAGAGCTTCAAGCTGTGCTAGGAGCCTCCTCGCTCTCCTCCCCAGTACACTTGAGTTAGCCTCACTTTAGGCTCCGTCTAGGTGTCCATGTAGTAAACGGTCAGTATGGTTCATCTGGATTCAGTTATTTCCGATCAAATAAACACTGGATGCAATAAGAGGGGTACACTGAGTAAGCCCATGTGAGTGTCCTTACAGGACTGACCTTCAACAGGTGACAATGGACTTGGCTCCAGGAGCCACAGGCTACACTGGCACTTGCTTCCCCCTGCCCTGAGCCCTTGGGGAGCCTCACTGGCCCTTGCCTTTCTCACCTAAACTGGATAGATGATGGTTAAGGTTCCCTCCGGGACTAATACTCTATGAAATTACAGATACCATTTTTATCTGCAAATTATAAAGCCATACATTCTAAGGTATTAACCCTTTCTCCCACTGAGTCCAGTGCTCCTCAAAGAGAAACAAGCTGCCCTGTCTTAAAGGGGCTCTGTGGTTGCCTCTCCCCGCATTCCTCTCCGTGTTCTGTGTGTATGTGTATATGTCTCTCTCTTTCTCTCTCTCTCACACACAGATACACTCAGACACACCCCATATGAGACTCTCATAATGGGATGGACCGCTTAGTCTTCCTTTCAGGAAACCCTGTCATTTGAGTGGGAAAGATCTGCCATCTGGGATGTCTGGGTCATGCGTTACTAGGAAGAGAATCTAACTGATGTCTTCCATTGAATAATAACAACCGCTTCTCTCTAACATTTGCTTTTTTCTCTTTACAGTGTCCTTGCCTATAGCAGCCTTGTGAGGGAGCGCGGAACTGACTTCAGGGACATTTGCTGTCCCAGGCCAAGCTGCAGTGGCCTGGGTCCGGTAGAAGGTCTACTACTTTTGATGAATCATTACTCTCCAGGCCTAGACAGCCATGCAGAGGGTGATGGAGGGTGCTTCACTTTCTCTGTGTCTGGTCCCCTGCCAGGGCTGAGACGGCATGGTAGACCTCTAGATGAACCAGACTTCCTCCACAGACATTGGAGATCCATCCCTGGATACAGTGGGAGTTTTAGAATATTCTAGTTCAATGTGGATGGACCTAGGAATCTGCCTTTCCAACAAGTGCTCCCATTCAATTCTTAAGAAAACTAACTTTTCTTAGCACTTACCAGTAGCTAACCTTACATGCAGAGAAGGCAATGGCACCCCACTCCAGTACTCTTGCCTGGAAAATCCCATGGACAGAGGAGCCTGGTAGGCTCCAGTCCATGGGGTCACTAAGAGTCGGGCACGACTGAATGACTTCCCTTTCACTTTTCACTTTCATGCATTGGAGAAGGAAATGGCAACCCACTCCAGTACTCTTGCCTGGGAAATCCCATGGACAGAGGAGCCTGGTAGGCTCCAGTCCATGGGGTCACTAAGAGTCGGGCACGACTGAGTGACTTCACTTTCACCTTTCACTTTCATGCATTGGAGAAGGAAATGGCAACCCACTCCAGTATTCTTGCCTGGAGAATCCCAGGGACAGAGGAGCCTAGTGGGCTGCCGTCTATGGGGTCGCAGAGTCGGACACTACTGAAGCGACTTAGCAGCAGCAGCAGCAGCAACCTTACATGAGGCAGTTATCTGATTGTTATTTTCTACCCTGCACACTACCCTCTCCCTCTTTAGAATAGTTTGACAAACTTTAGGAAGTTTGTCTTTTGGTTTACTGTTATCTTCATTCCCAGCATCTGGTACATAACAGATGTTCAACAATTACTCGTTAAATGAATCAAAATCTGAAAAACAGTGGTCTTTGGGGATGTTGCAAAATACTGAGGTGTGTACATTTCTAATGGTAAAGTTTCCTTCTGATATGTTATGACCTACATGTGTGTTTGTACATGGAGACAGATGGAAGCCACTGCATTGCCCCAGGATTCGTGGCCTAGGTTTAAGCCACATAAATGTGATAACTTTCCATTTTAATCTAGACCATTTGCACTGTGGGCCTATATGCTTCCAAAAATATTACCTCTGTTAAAAGCCCTACTTCCATGTTGAATCTATTGAACAAATCATTTAGAGTAGAACAACATGCTATCAGGATCTCACTGTAAATCCACTCCTGGACAAAGAAAGTGCTTGGGTAGATACTGGCAGTATCAGAGCAATGAAACACAAATGTGCTATGAGTATATTCTATTTACTGCTTTGTCAGGCTGGGCAAAGCTCAACTGTTCACATAATGGTTGTATAGTTTATTAAAGTCTTAAATAAAAAAATCTATTCTTGAGCTTTTCAAGTTTCCAACAAAGGAAAATAAAAGAGATCTCTCATCTACAGACCAAGAAGAAATATTAGAGTGGCCTGCCAAGCTCAAAGTAGAACAAGAATGTGGCTGTTGCAGCCAAGTTCAGCTATAATAAATTTAAATATGTGTTCCTTCTACTTGAGAATGGCTTCCTTCTGTCACTTAAAGGAAGAGCTGACTCTTCCATTGTAGACATGCACCAGTCGTGGAAAAAAGCTATAAAGTAAATTAAAATGCCCATTAGATATTTACTGGCCTTAAAAAATGTTCACCAGCTTCAAAGTCTTTCCAGCAGGCTTTATGATGAGGCTAAATAGATGAAATTGTGTAACTCTAACCAAACTCCATCTCCAAGCTTACCTGTAAATAGTAACTCTTAAGCAAAGGGATGAGAAAAGAAATACTGGAGAGGAGAGGAAAAAAACAAAAACAAAAACGCATGCTGCTTTAACGAGAAACTTTTAAATGCAGAGGAAACAGCAAAGAAAGATACCAGGAAAGAAAATATAATTATCACTTACACTATCAGAACCATCCTTGTAATAGTGTTTTTGCCATCTTAGCGATATGGCTGTGTCTACTGAGGTATTCTTTGGATGGAAGTCATATGGTCAAGTTACCTTGTATTTAGGGAACAAGACTAGTTTTAGATATGAGACCATACATGTCATCAAATGCAATACTTCTTTCACTTATGTAGAGGGAAGACATTGACAAACGGAAACCAGGATTAGGCTGTGCTCTTAAGGGTGGTTGTCCAATGAGGATTCTCTTAGATCTCAGGAGGCATGAAGAAAGACTTTTCAGGCAGCAACTCTTCTGTAGCAAATACACACACACACACACACACACACACACATATTTATACACAAATACACACACACACACACATTTATAGGGATCCTTCTGTGGCAACCAGGAAGTAAGGAGCTTTGAAAAGCCGTGTAAGCATTTGTATCAAAACTGCTTTGTAGGCAAATTAACTCTGGTAGCTCTACAAAATATTCCTGGTTGGGTGAACAGTTTCTCGCAACTTCAATTTTTCCCTATCATTTTATTATGGAAATAGAGGAGGAGGAAGAAGGGAATGAGCCTTTACTGAGTGTCTATGATGCGTTCAGAAATTTCCATATGTAATAAAAAGGGGTCCCCAATTCTCCTGCCTTTGGAGCTTCCCTTGAATGCTGAATGAATGTAAGCTGAGACTCTTTCCCACATGACCTCATCTTCATGAGTTTCTTCTTCCTTCATAATTCTAAGTCCCACCAGAAAACGTGCCAATATGCCCTCTAATCTGACCTCCATCCCCTCTCACCCTGCACTTGTCCTCCAGCTGTCTCTCTCCACACTCTTTACCTTCTCTCATCAACCCTGCCATCTTCTCTCCACCCTGAGGCACTCCAGGTGTGAACAAAGGCCTTTTTCTTTTCCAGAAAGTACAACTACCACTTCAAGTGTACGATAAAATTTACACATGGTTTGAGAATAATATAAGATGATTTCAATGCCAAGATGGAAAATTCAGACTCTAAGCCAAATACCCTACCCCTGTAAACCATGAACTAAGCCTCTTCATAGGGACCAGCTGCTGGCTGCTCCCTCATGAGACCCCAGGCTACACCACTGGTCAGGGCCCAGACCAACTCCCTCGACTCGGAGTCACTTACCTTAGGCCAAGTTCTTCTCAACTTGTCTTAATGTCCCAAACTAGCCTTCTACATTATGATGCATAGAAGCCTTGCTCTTCATTCTCTGGGATGTCTTGGTTATAAAATGGAATTTGGCCTTTTCTTTTGAATAACTAAATTCCCTCTTGAAATGCTGTTCTCAGGCAAGGAGGCCAACTTCCTCTAAAAATACGTTCTTGAGCAATAGGTATAAATTGCAGGTGGCTTTCAGATGGAAATTTATATGTACTTTTCCTTTTTAGACATTGCTACTCATGGATTATCTCACTGTAGAAAACAAATAAGCCCATATCTTCAACTTATTGATTTGCTTATTGTCTATCTTCCCTTAACAATAGGTTCCATAAGGGTATGATTTTGGGGTGTGTGTGTCAGTGCCTGAATCAGTGCCTAATGAGTACTCAGTATATATTTGTTGAGGGAATTAATCTTATGTAGCCCTCAGCTTAAGCCTACAAGATAGGTATTATTAATTTCATTTTCCAGAAGAGGAAAAGAGCCTGAAAGAACATAGGAAGTCACTCCAGGATCCCATAGATAGGAAGTTATAGAATGCTTTGGATGAGCATCAGAGCCAATATTATTTCTGCTACATTTACTTATTATCATTTTGTTCCCCAGTAGCATTTGGCAGCTTTAACCTGTTTCATTTTTAAGGATTTTTCTGAACTTATCCAGACATTTAAAGGGGAATAGTTCCTAGGACAATGACAGTGGTAGTGATTGAGACCCAAGGGAAAGGTGGACTGCAACGGAACGGAGTCGGGACCCGCAATCCAGGGGTCTCGTTCATCTTGAAATTCCTCCTTACTAGGCTCAATTCTCACCTTTGCTAAAAGCAAAACAAACACGCTAGCACCTGGTAAACTGTGGTTGATTTTCCGGCATGGATTCGTTCCACATTTGAACATCCATTGTTCTCTGTCCTTGATGCAAAGTCTAGTCTTCAAGAGCTTATTGCCTTTTGGTGCCGCAGAACAGAGCAAATTTGGGTGATTGACAGTGGAACAAATCTACAAATTTGAAACCTTGGGGTACATTGTGCCAAGCCTATATACCCACAGGCCACCATGAATTAAACAGAGAAGTAGAATAAAGAGTAAAGAAGAAAAGAAAGGCTTGGAGAAAGTTCTCTGCAGTCTCCAAACCATTTTTTGTATCTTTTTAGCTGTACTACTAGCATGATACCTCCTCACAGTAGATATGTAATCAGTATCTGATGGTTGACTAACTGGATGAACTCTCCTCATATCGACCAGTGTCCTTGCTTTTCAACCTGATTTACTCCGTGTAAGATCGCCCTTAAGGATTTCTGGGACCTTCTGAAGGACTGTAGAGTTGGCAGCATTATGGTTTCACATCTAAATATGTCAAGTCTCCTGACTTCCTGTCTGAGGTTCACTGGAGTAGTTGTAGAGAAGAGCTAAAATACACAGAAACTGGAGAGGCTGCCTAACTACAAGTCCTTTCTGTACACATGTCTATGTCAGCCTACTTTCTTTGGGAAACATTTCATATGCTTGGTCTCTAGACAAGTGACTGAGTAGTCATCTTTGTTAGGTGCCTCCATCTTCCTGGCCCTTTAGACTGCTTGAAAGTGGCGTTGATTCAGAATAATCATACTCTTCCTTTGTTTCTTTTATATCTAAAATCTGTATGGAATATTCTGCTTATCCCTAGTTGTGACTAGAGACTAAGAGCGAACACAGTGCTGGTTTTGGCTAGGTTTATCCATCCAAAGACAGTGGCTTAAGAGAATGCTGCAAGCATTATTCATAATAGCCTTGAATGGAAAACAATGCAAATGTCTGCCAGCTGATGAATGGCTAAATAAAATGTGGTATCTCCATACAATGGAATATTAATCAGGCAGACAAAAAATGAAGTATTGATGCGTGTTATTATATGAATAAACCTTGACAATATTACACTAAGTTAAAGAACCCAGTCATGAAGGACCACATAGTGTATGATTTTATTTACATGAAATATCCATAAAAGACAACTCTATTAAGAAAGAAAGAAGATTAGTGGTTGTTTAGTGTTGAGGGTGAAGGGGAGGTTGTGGGGAGGGTGTGCAAGGAGTGCAAGGTTTATTTTTGAGAAATTTCTAAAATTGATTATGGTGATGGGGAAGTAGTAAAAGATATTCCAAGCAAATGGAAACCAAAGAAAGCTAGAGTGGCAATACTAACATCAGACAAAATAGACCTTAAAGACTGTTACAAGAGACAAAGACAGACATTACATAAGAATTAAGGGATCAATCCAAGAAGAAGACGCAATAATTCTAAATATATATGCACCCAACATAGGAGTGCCTCAATATATAAGGCTAAGGGCGATTAAAGGGGAAAGCAACAGTAACACAATAATAGTGGGGGACTTTAACACTACATTTACATCAGTGGAAAGATCATTCAGATAGGAGCTCAAGAAGGAAATGCAGGTCTAAATAACACATTAGGTCAAATAGACTTAATATTTATAAAGCATTCCATTTGAAAGCAGCAGAACACATATTTTTTTTTTTCAAGTGCACATGAAACATTCTCCAGGATTTATCACATGGTGGGGCAAAAAGCAAACCTCAGTAAATTTAAGAAAATTGAAATCATATCAAGCATCTTTTCTGACCACAATACTATGAGAATAGAAATCAACTACCAGAAAAACATTGCAAAAAATGTGGAGGCTAAACAATATGTTACTAAACAACCAATGGGTCACTGAAGAAATCAAAGAGGAAATAAAAAATACTTAGAGACAAAATGAAAATGGAAACACAAGGATCCAAAACCTATGGGATGCAGCAAAAGCAGTTCTAAGAGGGAAATTTACAGCAATACAAACTTACCTCCAGAACCAAGAAAACTCTCAAATAAATAACCAAACTCGACACCTAAAGCTACTAGAGAAAGAAGAACAAACAAAACCTAAAGTTAGTAGAAAGAAAGAGTCATAAAGATCAGAGCAGAGATAAACTAAGAGAACAATAGAAAAAAAATCAATGAAACTAAAAGCTAGTACTCTAAAAATATAAACAAAATTGATAAACCTTTAGTGAGACTCATAATGAAAAAAAAAGGAGCAGGCCTAAATCAATAGAGTTATAAATTAAGAAGTTACAAATGACTCCACACATATACAAAGGACCATAAGAAACTACAACAGGCCACTCTATACCAATAAAATGGACAACCTAGCAGAAATGGACAAATTCTTAGAAAAGTACAATCCCCCCAGATTGAACCAGGAAGAAACAGAAAATATGAACAAACCAATTACAAGTACTGAAATTGAAACTGTCATTTTACAACTCCCAAGAAACAAAAGTCCAGGAATAGACGGTTTCTCTACTACAGCACAATTGCACTCAACTCACACACTAGTAAAGTAATGCTCAAAATTCTCCAATCCAGGCTTCAACAGTACATGAACTGAGAACTTCCAGATGTTCAAGCTGGATTTAGAAAAGGCAGAGGATCAGTGATTAAATTGCCAACATCTGTTGGATCATAGAAAAAGCAAGAGAGTTCCAGAAAAACATCTACCTCTGCTTAATTGACTATGCCAAAGCCTTTGACTGTGTGGATCACAACAAAATGTGGGAAACTCTTCAAAAGACGGGAATACCAGACCACTTTACCTGCCTTCTGAGAAATCTGTATGCAGGTCAAGAAGCAATAGTTAGAATCAGACATGAAACAATGAACTGGTTCCAAATTGGGAAAGGAGTACGTCAAGGCTGTATATCGTCACCCTGCTTATTTAAACCTATATGCGGAGTACATCATGTGAAATGCCGGGCTGGATGAAGCACAAGCTGGAATCAAGATTTCCAGGAGAAATATCAGTAACTTCAGATATGCAGATGATACCACCCTTATGGCAGAAAGTGAAGAGGAACTGAAGAGTCTCTTGATGAAAGTGAAAGAGGAGAGTGAAAAAGTTGGCTTCAAACTCAACATGCAAAAACTAAGATTGTGGCAGCTGGTACCATTATTTCATGGCAATAGATGGGGAAACAATGGAAATAGTGACAGACTTTATTTTCTTGGGCTCCAAAATCACTGCAGATGGTGACTGCAGCCATGAAATTAAAAGACGCTTGTTCCTTGGAAAAAAAGCTATGACCAACCTAGAGAGCATATTAAAAAGCAGAGACATATTTTGCCAACAAAGGTCTGTCTAGTCAAAGCTATGGTTTTTCCAGTAGTCATGTGTAGATGTGAGTGTTGGACTATAAAGAAAGCTGAGCACTGAAGAATTGATGCTTTTGAACTGTGGTGTTGGAGAAGACACTTGAGAGTCCCTTGGACTGCAAGGAGATCAAGCCAGTCAGTTGTAAAGGAAATCAGTCCTGAATATTCATTGGAAGGACTGATGCTGAAGCTGAAGCTCCAGTACTTTGGCCACCTGACGTGAAGAACTAATTCATTGGAAAAGACTCTGGTGCAGGAAAAGATAGAAGGCAGGAGGAGAAGGGGACGACAGAGCATGAGATGGTTGGATGGTATCACCGACTCGATGGAGATGAATTTGAGCAAGCTCCATGAGTTGGTGATGGACAGGGAAGCCTGATGTGCTGCAGTCCATGGGGTCACAAACAGTCGAACACAACTGAGTAACTGAACTGATAAGGGAAAAGAATCTAAAAAAGAATATATATATATATATATATATTTATATATATATTTATATATGTATGTGTAACTGAATCACTGGGCTGTACACCTGCCACTAACACTATAAATTAACTATACTTCAATAAAATTGATCATTGGGGTGGACACATAACTTTCTGAAAACACCAAAAGCCATTGAAATGCACACTTTAGAAGATGGATCAGTAGTATGACTTGTCAATTTTATCTCAATGAAGCATTTCAAAGAGAGGGAGAAAATGCTGCTAAGAAAAGGGAGGCAGAGATAAGGACAGACAGAGAGTATTCTTCAGAGAGTGCCTGAGTCACTGGCTCTAGATTTTATTCTGCATATTCCATCCTGCTCTTCCCAAATTTTACTTGTTGAGCCAATGAAATCCCAATGCCTCCTTTTCCATTTTTCCGTTTCCCTTTTTCTTGATTAATCTAATTCAAGTTGGTCTTCTGTCACTGTTATAAGAAGAGTAGTGGTTATATTTCTAAGGCAGTGGTGCTGTGCCCTCCATCACGGGACTCTGATCAAAATGACCACAGGACTTTATACATGATGGATGCTTGATAAATGTTTATTAAACATTTCCAAACTTAAGTGACCGAGTTTTCTCCATGGGGGGTTGAGTCCAAAGATCCTCTTCTTTCAGCTCAGGTTGGTTTTCTTTGATACATTAATGCCAAATTATTTACAAAACCCTATCTGGAAGAGTTTTCTGGCATTCATAATTGCTCTTGAAAGAAAATGTAAACTTTCACCTATTGCCTTAAATTTATCTCAACTGCATTGATGGGCTAGTAGGTCTATTACTGAGTATTTCTGTGAGTCTCTAGGCAGTGGGCAGAGTTTTGAAAATGAAAGAATTTTTCCAAAGCCAAGCAAATGTGATAATTGCAGGTCATAGTGGACAGCAGCATGCATGGATGCTGGGAACTGGGGCACCACTGGCCCAATACAGGGCAGACTTCTCTAGCAAAGACTTGCACACACCCACTCACCTCCGTGTCTCTGTACATAAAGACAGTTTGTGTTGCCACATATTCTTTTGCTATTTCTGGCCTATGAGGTCATTAAGAAAAAACTGCTAGTGAGTTTCTATTACAGCCATTCTAATATGTGATAAACATTCTGCTTGTGCAGCACAATAGTTACATTTGAATTCCATATGGACCACATGTATGTCAGTGGTTCTCAAACTTGAGTGTGCATTATAAATCACCTGGGGGGCCTGCTAAACACAGATCCCAGGGCCCTATTTCTGGAGTTTCCGATTCAGAGACTGGGACCTGGGGACCCCACTTGGAGTGCCACTGAGATACAGTGTATGGTCGAATGCTTCATTTTAAACTGATGTTTAATTGTCTTGTGGGTTATTTAATTTGATTATATAAATTGGAATGTGACCCAGTGACCTGGATGTGAACGTTTCATAGCTCATTTCTAATTCATGAAACTCCTGTTTTAAATCAAATGATGATTATTTCAGTTTTCAAATGTTCCATTGCAAACATCAGTTTTTGTCCAGATCTATGGTTGCTCTTTCCATGTCGACTTAATCCCAATGTCATTATAATCTTTCTGGGACCATTGGAAATGTAAATTCCCAACTGGACAGGGTCTGGCAGAGAAAGGAGAGGAGGTGGGTAGAATGGCTGGATTCTAAACTACCAGCTGCACAGCTATCTAAAAATAAGTCCTCTAAGTCAAAAAGACTGGCTGAGAGATGAAAATGAGATGATTAAGAACATTTTGTAGAACTGCCTCTGAGGTATATAAGTCTTCATGTGACATTTCCTTATTTCCCTTCACTGGGAGAAGCACAATCTGCTGAAATGCCTAAATACGAAACTTTCTGTGACTTCAAATAAAATTATGAGAAAGGGCAAGTCATCACAAGGGACAGAAGGAATTTCAGTGCTCAGCTTTAAAATGTGCCAAGATTATTAAGTCCTCCGAAAGAGCAGTATTATGTGCATCTGTGGTATGTAGGAACCCAAGACATCTTTACACGCATGTATCTGTGTCATTTATTAGACTTTTGGGTCTTACAACATTGTTAATGGAATCTGTACAGAGAATGGCACATTGAGTGTACAGCTTGAATTTTTACAATCTGTACACACCTTTGTAATCAATATCCAGATAAAAGAAGTCATTGCCATCTTCCCAGAACCCTCCCCATGTTCCCTCAAGTTACATTCTCCCCTGTAGGTAACCACTATCTAGTATTTTGACAGCATATATATTTGCCCTTTATTTCCTTTTTTAATTAAACAGAATCACACAGGGCATATATTTATATTTGGCTTCTTCCTTGTTTCTGAGCACAGTGAAGCCCTAACACATTGTAAAACTTTAATGTTGTGATTTAAAAAGTAATACCCCTGGTAAAGTAAAAAAACAAATTTCAAACAGAAAGAAAATAAAAGATAGAAAATAAAAACAAGTAGGTATGTGTGGTGTTTGGTGGTAGATAATTCACTTTCACTGGTGTACATGTTCCATTGTGTGGGTATACCTCAATCTATTTATCCTCTCTACTGCTGATGGGCTTTTGGGTAATTTCCAGTTTGAGACTATTATGAATAGAGCTATGGACTTTTTGAGCTTCCTAGGTGGTGCAGTGTAAAGAATCCACCTGCCAATGCAGGAGAACAAGAGACATGGGTTTGGTCCCTAGGTTGGGAAGATCCCCTGGAGGAGGGTATGGGAATCCAATCCAGTGTTCTTGCTTGGAGACTCCCCATGGACAGAAGAGACTGGTGGGCTACAGTCCATAGGGTTGAAAAGAGTCAGACATGACTGAGCACGCACACATCCTTCCATACTTGCCAATGTAGGTGACTGCCAGAGATGCAGGAGGAGATGCAGTTTCAATCCCTGGGTGGGGACGATCCCCTGGAGGAAGAAATGGCAACCCCCTGCAGTACTCTTGTCTGGAGAGTCCCCTGGACAGAGGAGCCTGATGGGGTGCAGTCCATGGGGTCGCACAGAGTCAGACACAATTGAGCGACTGAACATATACGGATTTTTAATATACTTCTGCTGATAAACACATGTATGTGCTTTTGTTGTTTTGAGAATGGACCGCTAGGTCATAGATTGTGCATATGTTCAGCTTTAGTAGACACTGGCAAATCCTTGTAGTTTCTATAGGGGTTTTCCCATTGGAAACAAAAATATATAGAAGTTGTAGTTTCTCCACATTCTCTGAGATACTAGAGAATATTTCATCTTACATTTTAGCCATTCTGTTGTCATGCAGAATTATCCCACTGTGGGTTTAAATGTACATTTAATGATGACTAATGAAGATAAACACATTTTAAAATTGTTTTTTGGCCATTTAGACATATACCCTCTTTGGTGTTAGTATTGGTTTGAGTCTTTTGCCTATTTTTATTGATTAATAGAATTCTTTATATATTCAGGGTATGATTCCTTTGTCAGATATGTGTACTGTGAATATAATCTCCTACTAGTAAGATATTTTTTCCACTCCTGGTGTTTTTAAATTATCTTTTATTTTAAAAATAATTATTACTTTGGGTGCCCTGTTTTGGAAGGATTTTGTCTATTGCAAGTTTACAAAGATTTTCTTCTCTATTTTCTTCCAAGATCATTGTTTTATCTTTCATGTTAAAATCTACAATCTTTGTGTAATTAATTTTTATCTGTGGTATGAAGCAGAAGTCAAAGTCCTTTTATTTTCTCGATGGGTGTCTAGCACCATTTATTAAAAAGACCTTTTACCTCATCTGTGTCATTTATGGACCTGAAGGCCTTCTGTTGCATATTTTTGCAATTTTTTATTCAAGATGGCTTTTGGATATTTTTTTTCTTCCTTGTTTTCACAAGCGTAATTCATGACTTTGGCTCCTTTACCTGAGGCCTCTGCCACAAACATCCTATTTGGCATAAACTAGTTCCCACTCTGGTGCCTCTTCTCCTCTTATTATTCTCATTAATTCTAGGTTAATTTCCTAAGCAACATTTGCATCATATTAAATTAGTTAAAAGGTATACTCATTTTCCGTGGCTGCTGTAAAAATTTGCCACAGACTTGGATGCTGAAAACAACAGAAATTTATTCTCTCCCATTTCTGGAGGCCGTTAAATCTAAAATCAATATCAATGGATAAAATCAAAGGTGTCAGCAGGGCCACACTCCTGCTGGAAGTTCTAGGAGATAGTCTGTTCCTATTGTCTCCCAGCTTCTGGCAGTTACTGGCAGTCTGTGGCTTGTGGCTGCATCACTGTGACCTTTGAGTGCAGCATCTCCAAAACTCTCTGTGTTCTGTCTTGACATCACCTCCTTTGTGTATGTGCTCAAATCTTTTTCTAACCTCCTCTTACAAGGAAGCTTGTGTTTGCATTCTGGTCCTCTCTGACTCACCACCCCCCGCCATCCATGCCCATAAGCTGTCCTTCTCAGTCTTACTGAGTCAGGGCCTATCCACTAAGACAGGGCCTCTGCACTTTGTATTAGTTTTCCTTGAGACTAAAGCACACTGAAGTTGGAGACCCACTGAGAAGGACCCACTGCTGTATGATATCATCAGGATATTGACAGTACCTGCTACAGGGGTGTGCCATGAGGCTGCAGAAGAGTTTCTCAGACTTGAGAGAGCATTGGAATCACCTGGGGGCTTTGTTAAAATGAAGGTTCCTGGCTTCACTACTTGGAATTCTTATACTATGGGTCTGGGGTGAGGGCTCAGAAAGTGACATTTCATTCTGAAGCAGATGTTGGTCTACCATTTACAGGGAAGTTGTTTTGGAAGGGATTAACTCTTTGACTCCTGAACTGGTATTTGGGGGAAGAACAATACTTGAATGAGGAAGAGAAGAGAGAGACAAGAAAAGAGGGAAGAGATGAGGGTGCAGGGCCTTCACAGTATGAGAAAAAGCAGAGAAGTAGGAATCTAACCACCATTTTGGTTTTTGCAAAAAAAAAAGAGTATTTGGTTTGGCTAGTGCTCACATTCAAAGTGGGAGGCAGGTCAAGGCAGCATCAGGTAAGGTAGGTCCCAGCCTCAGCAATCAGGGGCCCTGACATATGAACTTCTCTGTACAAATCAGAGCTGTGATGATGTGTTATCACTTAATATGTTCATTCTGAAGCACTCTGACTCCAGTGGACACTCAAGTCTTCCTATCTGCCTGGTCATGAAAGCCCTGTGTCCTTATCAACACCTGCCAACTGAGGGGTTTTTAGAACTTTTGTTCTAGATCTTTGGGGCTCCTTTGGTGGCTCAGATGGTAAAGAATCCACCTGAAATGCAGGAAACCTGGGTTTGATCACTGGGTCAGGAAGATCCCCTGGAGAAGCGAATGGCAATCCACTCCAGCATTCTTGCCTGAAGAATTCCATGGACAGAGGAGCTTGGTGGACTACAGTCCATGGGGTTGCAAAGAGTCGGATACAACTGAGCAACTCAGCATGCATGCACATCATAGATCTGAGCTGGTTCAAACTTCTTTCAGTTCCTCATGTGAGTACTACATCATCACTGCTTCTTAAAACTTACCGGACAAGGAAAAGCATGTGCTCCACTTGGCTGCTCACTTTCCCTTACCGCCCTCCTGGGCTGCTTATTGTCTATTACCCCTACACAGACTTCCACGCTGCTGCTCAGCAAGGCAGCTTTTTAAGTTCTTCTGATGCAAAGTCTGGTCAAAGCAGGCTGAAGCCCAGAAGGCACTCAGTTTAAATTCCAGGCTGAGGAGTGGTAGCTGGAAAGTGGTTATTTATATATTCCTCAGCTTGGAATAGTAAAACATTTTAAAAGGTATGGTGTTTAATCATGTCTGAGCCTGAGGAATGCAGAGCTCCTGTGAGGAATTCTGCTTTGTAAGGATAAAAATAAGAAATTGGGACCTTCTCCTGTCAAGCTTTCCAAAGTGTGTTTGAATCTCTCACCCACTCTGCCCCGCTTTCTTTTCTTATAGTCTAATTTGCATTATGAAATATTGTCCTTTAGACCCACGTTCATTGTACCAAGACTTTGAGAATTCAGCCTCCAAATCCCCTCACCATTCCATGCAGGTCTCCCCTGGGTGTTTCCAAGGCAAAGAGAATAAACACACATTTACTCCTCAAAGTACAGTGTTTGGTTGTATTTTCTATCAGGTAATTACCATTACTTTGGATTTCCTTTCCATTTACCATGGTCCGTCTTTAAGAGATACGTAGTTTTCTTGATTCTCATATTAAGTGGGTAAATCCACCAACAAAAGGTGCTGAAAAGTAAGATGGCAAATTCTTTTTCCAGGAGACCAAGCTTATCAGTTCTGTCATATTCTTAGTCTCTCCTTACCCAGTGTCTGAGAATTTGATACTTGAACCTGATCTTCTCAAATTGCGGTGCAATATATGGCAATCACGTCATCTGAAGATCTTTCTAAAGGGGAACAACTATTTTTAAACAAGGACAATCCTGACCTTAAAAAATAGTATTATTTAGTATGCAAACTTTGGAATCAAATTTCAAGGCACTGTAGGGTCCAAGTACTATTCAAACAGGTTTAACCTCAGACATGCAGGTTTGCACAAGGCACTCTGAAAGGTTACATTCTAAATGACAGACCTCTCACTTGAGCTGGGTCTGACACCCAGAATCAATGGAAGAAAAGACGGTCATTGTCATGGTGGTAATTCACACTGTGTCTTGTAAATGAAACATTGCCTCCATAGAAAATAAGGAAAAGGAGTGTTGTTGATTATTTAATTTACTTATCATAGAAACAAACATTTTTATTTTTGGACTGTCTGTAAATGTTACTGAGTCCTCCCCCGGTTTCTTCATGCTTAAATGCCGTATCATATTCAACTTTATTTTGGGTTCACAATTCTCATCCAAACTTCCCTTGTGGAGAAAGAGAGACATGATATTGAGAAATCATAAAAGAAGAATGATATTCAAGGCCCAGTTATATTCAGCATTAGTCAAAACTTCATTAAAATGCAGTTTCCAGTTTGGGGTCACTGTAGTTTATGATAACATGAAACACAAAAATAAGTCAAGTGGTGGACAACTGAACCTATAAGACTATGTCAGAGAAATAAAAATATACATATATACTAAAAGATAGTTGTGGAATATTAGAAAGCTGTAGAGTATTTAGAGAGTTTTGAGTTCAACAGCCACTGCCTATTTCTACTACCACTGTTTTGCACATAATGAAACAGAGATACAGAGATGTAGAATTCATACAGAGATGATGAATTCTGTGCTTAAGTGGGAGTTGAACTGGGACCACAGCCCAGCACTCTTGACTTCTAATTTAATGCAGTTTCCACTAAGGTAAAAGGAGTGATTTAACGACAGAGGTCTCTGGATGAATTGATCTATGTGACTTCCTAATCCCTTAGCTACTGCCTTGGTTTCTTCAAAGTAGGAAATGTGCTTTGCCTTCTGTCATCTTCTAGTACGTGAACCAGGCATGCATGGTCAGTTGTTCAGTTGTGTCTGACTTTGCGACCCCACAGATTGTAGCCCGTCAGGCTCCTCTGTCCATGGAATTTTCCAGGCAAGAATACTGGAGTGGCTTGCCATTTCCTCCTCCAGGAAACCTTCCTGACCCAGGGATCAAACCGGTGTCTCCTCCTGCATTTCAGGTAGATTCTTTACCTCTGAGCCACTGGGGAAGACTATTTGAACCATGTGGACATGAATTCCTGGTGAATGTGTATGTGCAAATCATTCTTGATGATTTTGAAGGACGAAAAGATGAAACATTTTGTTCCTCATCAGGAAGTCCTTGACTTACACTACCTAATGTGGGTGTAGAGGTCCTATACTCTACATTTGAAGAGAGAATAGAAAATCATCAGTTCTGACTTAGCTGGCATCCACTCTCTGAAGCAAATGCTAATGTATGATTTCTTAAGATTCTCTCTAGATATAGGAGCTTGCAAGTCTGGTCTTACTTCTGGCTCACTCTTCATTTCTCTCCATGCCCAAGCAAAGCTCTTACATGAACCCCTTAGATCCCGTTACGGACTGAACTCTGTCTCCTCCACATTCATACAAGGAAATCTTAATTTCTCTGTGACTGTTTGGAGACAGGACCTTTAAGAAGGTAATTAAGGTTAAACAAGGTCATAAGGGTAAGGAATTAATCAGATATGCCTGCTGTCCTTATAAGAAGAGGAAATGACACCAGAGAACATGCTTGTCTGTGTATGCAGAGAGAAGGGACCGCATGAGGACGCAGAGAGAAGGCAATGTCAGAAAGAGAAGCCACACTGGAGGTCAGCCTGATGATGCCTTGATCTTGGACTTAGAGCCTACAGAAATGTGAGAAAATTCATTTCTGTTGGTTAAGCTACCTCATCTGTGGTATTATGTTACTATTCCTAGCAAACTAATACAGATTTTGTTAGGGTGAAGCAGAGAACTGCTATAACAAATGCCTAAAGAGTGGACGTGGATTTGGCACTGGGTAATGCATAGAGGGTGGATGAGTCCTGAGGTCCTTGTTAGAAGCTTAGAATTGTTATGAAGAATTTATTGGCAGAATTATGGACGTTAGAAATTCTAGTGAGGGCTCAGAAAGAAGAGAACTGTACATAGAAAGCTTCTACCATCTATCTTGTTTAGTCGCTAAGTCAGGTCCAACTCTTTGAGACCTCATGGACTACAGCCCACCAGGTTTCTCTGTCCGTGGGATTTCCTAGGAGAGAACACTGAAGTGGATTGCTATTTCCTTCTCCAGCAGACCCAGGGATCGAACTTGCGTCTCCTGCATTGGCAGGCAGATTCTTTACCACTGAGTCATCTATGAAGCTATTATCTATCTTAGAGATACACATATCATCATGAACAGAATGCTGGTAGAAATATAAACAATAATGGTGATTCTAGTGACATCTCAGTGGTAGTAAGGAATATGTTATTGGTCTGTGGAGGAAAGGTGACTCCTGTTTAAGTGGTAAAGGACTTGGCTGAAATGTATTCTTGTGGAACGTAGGACTTGTCAGCAATGCAATTGGGTATTTAATTGAGATTTCTAAGCAAGGTTTTGAAGGTGTGGCCTGGTATCTCTTTACTACTTATGGTAAAACGAGAGATGAGAGAGATAAACTGAAGAGTCTGTTAAGCAAAAAGAAACTAGAACCTGAAGTTTTGGAATGTTCTTAGCCTATTCATATTTCAAAAAATGAGAAGGCATGTGGCTTGCCAATCATTCCACAAAGAGATGGTCCATGTTCTTAATAAGTTATCTCAGCAGAAGCTCAGAATAGAGGTGGGATTATACCAGCGAGACACTGTCAGTTTGAACAAAGAGATCAAGACAGGATGAAATGAAGGACATCTTTCAGATTTCCAGGATTCTATAGGACAGGACAATACACCTATCTGCACGTGAACATGATTTATCCCTCAAGAAAAGGAAAGGACCCTCTGAAAGGCAATTCAGAGATTAGCAGGCCATTCCTACTGCAGACCTAAAGCTTACACTTTAGGGGCAGAGAGGAGAGGCTGTTACCTCCTCAGTTTCAGAGGGTGGGACCATCTTCTTTCTTTCAGCAGAAACAGGCTACCCTTGCCCAGTGCCACAGGGGTGGGGCATCACAAAAACATGTAGAATTGGGGTCTGCCATCTAGGGCTAAAGGGTTGCTGCTGCTGCCCCAGTGGGCCAGAAGGCAGAACATGGAGCCAAAGAAGATTATTCTTATGTTTTAAGATATAATGGAATTTGCCTTGTGAAAGTTTTGGACTTGCTTGGACCTGTCTTCCTTTTCTTCTTCTGATTTTTCTCTTTTGGAATGAAAATGTTTACTTTATGCCTGCCCATTGTATTTTGGGAGCACACATCTAGTCTGTTTTCTCAGGGTCACAGCTGGAAAGGAATTTTGCCTTTGTATGAATTTTACCTTGAGTTTCATCTACACCTGCTTTAGATGTCATTTAGTGGGACTTTCAACTTGGAATTGATGATGAAAAGGGTTAAGACTTTTGGAGCTGTTGAGACAGGGTGAATGCACTCTGTGTATGAGAAGAACACAGATTTTGGAGAGCTAGAGGGACAAGTGTTATGGACTGAGCCGTGCCCTCTGCCAAATCTGTGTGTTGAAACTCTCTCCCACTAGTGCAACTGTATTTGGAGACAGGGCCTCTGAGGATGTATGAAGGTTAAGTGACATCATAGGGAGACCTTAGTCAAAGAGAAGTTGGGCCCTTGTGAGGAGAGGACGAGACACCAGGGCGCTCTCTCTACACTCACACAGAGGAAAGCCTTGAGAGAGCACAGTGAGAAGGTGGCCCTCTGCAAGGCAAGAGGAGGGGTCTCACCAGAAACCGACCATGATGGACTTGATCTTGGACTTCGACCTCCAGAAATCTGAGAAAATTAATTTCTTTGGTTTAAGCCACCCAGTCTGTGGTATTTTGTTATGGCAGGCAGGATAGATTAATACAGGTTCATTCTGACTTTTGTCTGCTTCCTTTATTCACTGACACCCTTTTTTCTTGACATTGATGACCCTCTCTATACTCTTTCAAATCACATTTTATATATTTTCTTTTTGGGGTCAAAATATGCCTAATTTTAAAAAATTATCCCCAAACATCAGTGACTAACTGTGCCTAATTTATTTTTTGCCCTCATGACTCATTCTACATGCTATATATTGTTAGTATCAGTACCATCTACCTTAAATTTTTAAAAAGTTTACACACAGTAAAATTGACTTTGTGCATCACATTTTAAAAATAAAAGGCTCCAAATACACAGAGAGGAATGCAATAAACAAATGAGCAAAAATGCAAGAGCTCACACCAAAACCCACAACTTTGGATATTTATATGGCATTTTTAAAAGTGCACAATCCCATTGTCTCAAAAACACAGGATACATAAAATGAAAATAATTTAAACAAATTAAACAAAATGCTGGAGTTAATCACTGAAAAACTTAAATTAGGAGTCATTATTTTGTAGTTCAAAGAAAAATAAGTAACAGCTAAAATGTTTTAAGTCAGAAGGACTGATCAGAGTTGTATTTTAAAATGAAAAAATATGAATTACTTACAATTGGAAATTTGGGACATATGTATTTATATAGAAAAAGGTACTCTGCAGCAATTTGTTGCCAGAGATAGGATATTAAATATTCAGGTTTATGGAGTTCGATGGTTTAGTAGGTGTATTAGTTTGCAGGACTGCCATAACAAAGTACCATAGGGTGGTTGAGTTAAACAACAAAGTTTTTTTTTTTTTTTTTTTTTTTTTTTCACATTCTGGAAGCTAGAAGCCTGAGGTCAAGGTGTTGGTAGGGTTTATTTTTTCTATTCAGCTTGGAAATGGCCATCTTCTCCCTATGTCTCTACATGGTTTTCCTTCTGCATGTGTCTCTGTTATAATATCTTCTTCTTATAAGAACACCCATTGTCTTGTACTAGGGCCACTTACATGACCTAATTTTACTGTAATTTCCACTTTAAACACTGTATCTCCAAATATAGTCACATTTTGAGGTACTTGAGTCTCTGATTTCAACCTAGGGATTTAATGGGGAAGAGGGGACACAATTCAACCCATAACAGTAGGGATTTCTTTGTCAACTTATCTCACTATCAAAAGTGAAAGAAAGAAAGTGAAGTTGCTCAGTCATGTCCGATTCTTTGTGACCCCGTGGACGGTACCCTACCAAGTTCCTCCGTCCATGGTTTTCCAGGCAAGAGTACTGGAGTGGGGTGCCATTTCCTTCTCCAGGAGATCTTCCTGACCCAGGGATTGAACCTGGGACTCCCGCATTGTAGGCAGACGCTTTACCATCTGAGCCACCAAAATGGCTCTCTAAAGTGAGTTAGAAGTTCCTTCATCCACAACAAGCAGAAAAGTCAGGATTCAAACCAGGTGTGGGGACTATAGACCCTGTTGATCACCACATTCCTAAATTTTAATTTATATCCAGATGTTCAAGCTGGTTTTAGAAAAGGCAGAGGAACCAGAGATCAAATTGCCAACATCCACTGGATCATGGAAAAAGCAAGAGAGTTCCAGAAAAACATCTATTTCTGCTTTACTAACTATGCCAAAGCCTTTGACTATGTGGATCACAATAAACTGTGGAAAATTCTGAAAGAGATGGGAATATAAGACCACCTGACCTGCCTCTTGAGAAACCTATATGCAGGTCAGGAAGCAACAGTTAGAACTGGACATGGAACAACAGACTGGTTCCAAATAGGAAAAGGAGTATGGCAAAGATGTATATTGTCACCCTGCTTATTTAACTTATATGTAGAGTACATCATGAGAAACACTGGGCTGGAGGAAGCACAAGCTGGAATCAAGATTGCCGGGAGAAATATCAATAACCTCAGATATGCAGATGACACCACCATTATGGCAGAAAGTGAAGAGGAACTAAAAAGCCTCTTGATGAAAGTGAAAGAGGAGAGTGAAAAAGTTGGCTTAAAGCTCAACATTCAGAAAACGAAGATTATGGCATCTGGTCCCATCACTTCATGGGAAATAGATGGGGAAACAGTGGAAACAGTGTCAGACTTAATTTTTGGGGGCTCCATAATCACTGCAGATGGTGATTGCAGCCATGAAATTAAAAGATGCTTACTCCTTGGAAGGAAAGTTATGACCAACCTAGACAACATATTAAAAAGCAGAGACATTACTTTGTCAACAAAGGTCTGTCTAGTCAAGGCTATGGTTTTTCCAGTAGTCATGTATGGATGTGAGAGTTGGACTGTAAAGAAAGCTGAGCACTGAAGAATCGATGCTTTTGAACTGTGGTGTTGGAGAAGACTCTTGAGAGTCCCTTGGACTGCAAGGAGATCCAACCAGTCCATCCTCAAGAAGATCAGTCCTGGGTGTTCATTGGAAGGACTGATGCTAAAGTTGAAACTCCAATACTCTGGCCACCTCATGCGAAGAGTGGGCTCATTGGAAAAGACTGTGATGCTGGGAAGGATTGGGGGCAGAAGGAGAAGGGGACGACAGAGGATGAGATGGCTGGATGGCATCACCAACTCGATGGACATGAGTTTGAGTAAACTCCGGGAGTTGGTGATGGACAGGGAGGCCTGGTGTGGTGCGATTCATGGGGTTGCAAAGAATCGGACATGACTGAGTGACTGAACTGAACTGATAATAATGTATTATATGATAATATATAATATTATAAACTATATCTTAAATTGGTTAAACATGTTCTATTTTGATAGAATATGCAAGGGCAAACTATGATTCCCATGGAAAGGGAATGGCACCTCACTCCAGTATTCTTGCCTGGAGAATCTCATGGACAGAGGAACCTGGTGGGCTACAGTCCATGGGGTCGCAAAGAGTTGAACAAGAATGAAATGACTAACACACACACACAAACTGTGACTGAGCCCAATGGAGTTTTGTTGTAATTTGGGGTATTTGGTAGATGTACTTGGTTTTCCATCTTGTGTATACATGATGAAGAGGGTGAAATGATGCTTGAAACTCTACACTCTTTTAAGTCACGAGGGTCACAGTTAGCTTATTATTTACTTAAAAGGTAAAGCAAATAAATTCCTAATTTGCTCTTGAAGTTCTTAAGCACAGGGGAGAAGAGAACCAAAGCTTTTCTCTCTGGGTCGGCTCTGGGATGGAGTCAGTGAGGTATTTTGATGAAATGCAATAATGCAACTTCTAAAAGAGATACTGTGCACAGTGGAGTATCTATCTATATATAGAGAGAGACACATACATATATGTATATACACACATATACACACATTATACATGTATATACATACACATGTATTATAGAAGTATGTATACATATATCATATGTATACATGGTATATGCGTATATGTCATGTATACATATGATACATGTGTATGTATCACATACATGTGCATGTATCACAAATACAATATATGTGTATTTCTATATATATGCTATATACACATACATATTTTGTGTATGTATAGCTATGCTATATATATAGTATATACAATATATAGCATATTATATATACAATATATACTATATGTATATATAAACATGTACATATTATGTAAATTATATATTAAATGTATAAACACAAGTAATGTTCTTAGTCACTCAGTTGTGTCTGACTCTTTGTGACCCTTTGGACTGTAGCCCGCCAGGCTCCTCTGGCCATGGGATTTTCCAGGCAAGAATATTGGAGTGGGTTGCCATGTCCTCCTGAAGGGGATCTTCCCAACCCAGTGATCAAACCTGCGTCTCCTGTGTCTTCTGCATTGCAGGTGGATTCTTTACCTGCTGAGCCATCAAGGAAGCGTACAAGTAATATATAATATTAATACATTACTATTATATACCCATATTATTTATATTTTAATAGTTATAATAATTATATTTAGAAATTATGTACATGATATTAACATAAACATAAGTTGGGGGCTGAGATGGTGCTTGGAGAATACACATATATACCAAATACACAAATACATACATAATTCATGTTTAGTACACATAATATACAATATATAGTATTATATATTATGTAGATATGTGTGCATCCTTCAGGCAGTAACCTGCATTTAAAGAGTTTTAATTAATGCTTTACTCTGCTCTCTTAGGCATTTAGCAGAGGGGAACTTACACTGTATGGTCACACACCCCCATTCTCAGTATTACAAAAATTACCTACTTTTTAACAGTGACTACATATAATAACTACAGTGAAAATATTTTTACAACACTCCTAACCTAAAGGTGGGCATTATAAATGCTATGGGAAGTTAAAGAAGATTCTCCAGCAGGTTGAAAACTCTCCCACAAAAACTTCTCCCACAAAAACTCTCTCGGAACTCAGGATTTGTGAGACATGGGATTTGTATGGCACTCAGGATTTGTAAGACATTTGTTATCTTGTGTAGGAAACATCAGGTTGGACGTCACCATTTCCCTTATTTTTGCAGATGATGATCACAGGGAAAGCCAAGTATGGAAAAACCTGAGCAAACATTTAGGGTAAGACTGAGTGCAGCATAACACAGATACTGGGTATAAAGAAGGTATAACCCCAAAGTAACTTCCTAAACAAGTGTTTCCATCCTCATCATACCTTCTGACAAAGGTCAGGCAGCATGACGTGACCAGCAATAACAAACTGTAGCCCTTGGCTTTTGTGCTGGCCCCCGTTTCCTTCCTGGGATGTACAATAGTCTGCTGGAGATTACATAGGGGAGAGTTAGCAAAAACCTTTAGTCTAGATTTTCTAGGTCTTGATTTTTATACAATTACACTTCCCTACAATATATACATTTCTGACTAAAAACAGACCAAAGGAACGTAGTGCTGTATCATCTTATTCATGCATTGGTTGTATTGGAGCATTGTTTTTCCTCTGACCCCCCTCCCACCCTGAACAGAGCTACAGAAGAGTGCTCTGCCTTGGTCAGCAGGGGATTTTTTCAAGAGTGGGTGGGCTGTCCCCATTAGACCATCTAATTCCATACCACTGTCCTTATTGATGGGGCACATTATCAGTTTGCCATTCATTAATATAACTGGGTATAGAACACTTTCATGGGAAAACAGACAGAAAAAACGTGCTTTCTTAGAGCAGAAATCAGAATCACTTGACTATCCTCACCAGATTACCTAAAAGTTACGCCCTCACATTTCTTCCCCAAAGCTCCTTGTGTAGCTTCTCGTGTCCCTTATCGGTCCATGGGTATCTACCATGATGAACATCATAAAAGGTAAAGCTAATGGACTGAGCCACACAGCTGACTGTTAGTAGACTAGAACTCACTGATATAATTCAAAATTAGAAAGATGATGACTTTGGAAGTGGGATGTCTGTGTGAAAGATGAGAACAAAGAATGAGTAACATTTCTAATTTGGGTCTGACAATGCCGGTGAAGTTAATGGGAAATAGAACCAGACCTTTTTCTCTGATGACAATCATGAATACTCATTTTAAAGGCAGAAGAAATGAGTCCAAGAGCAGAGATCATTATTCAGTTCACCAATCCTAACTTCAGTTACTAGGCTTGGCTGTATTATTGAAAAAGTTATTTCCCCTGCCTAAATTAAAATCAATTTTTTTTGCCATTAGCCTGTTGTTTACCACTTCCCGCTTGTGGCTAGTCAGAATGAAGATCCTGTTTTGATGACCAGAATCAGGAACTCTGTATAGGAGGTAAAATCATGTTCTAGAATCTGCTTATAAGTCAAAATCTTGGGAATTTATTGAAGCGACGTTCTCCTTTATCAAATATTCACTTGCACGTGTGTGCACACACACAGACACACACACACACTCTGCCATGTTGGGGACCCATGGGTTCATAGTAGCAATATCATGGGCCTTCATGGACTAGATGAATAGCTGTGATGTTGAATGTGTCCTTGACTCCCCTCCTCCTTTTCCATCCCTCACTAAGCTGCCCCTTTATGGCCTCCTCCTGATCTTCTGTCCCTGGCTGTCTTGATCCCTTTCACTCTTACTGCAGCCAAAGTCCACTATCAAACTCGTCCACCCAGCCCGTTGCTCACCTGCTTCCATCACTTCCAGGATTTTCCTCTAGTCACGGATAGAGCCCCCACAGTCTGGGCCTTATCTCTGCATCCTCACCTTTCCTCATATTCTGACTGATACCCAATGCCCTGGAAGTTTCAGACTTTGTGAAACTTCCTGCACATATTTTTTTTGAGCCCATAATATTATTTTTAGTAGTCATATCAGCCTAAAACCCATACACCCTCCTCACTCCTAGTCTTTATTTGGTTAATTTTCTTTGGCCATCCATCATGTCTTGGATATATCCATATTGCTTATCACACTGCATTCTAATTATCTGCTTAGGTTTCTGTCTTTTCCACTAAACTGACTGTAAGTTTCTTGAGGGTAGGCGCTTGTATCTTATTCTTACTTGTATCATCAGATATTAATAAAGGGCTTTTATTGAGTAGGCATTTGATAAGCATTTGATTGTCAAATGGATAAAAAATGAATAAAGAAAAGATGCTTAATATTTAATCACTGACTTTTCAACTCACTGTGCTGTCCCTTTTGGGGTAAAAGGTAGTCATTCTTATGCATCTCCAGGATGTAAAAGGGAACATATATAGAAAGGTAAGCTAAATGAATGGAGAAGGAAATGGCAACCCACTCCAGTATTCTTGCCTGGGAAATCTCATGGACAGAGGAGCCTGGCAGGCTATAGTCCATGGGTCACAAAGAGTCAGGTATAACTTAGTGATTAAACAACAGCAAACTAAATGAAATGAAATATGTGAAAGAACTTAGTAGAGTGCTTGGCATTGCATAATGCTCAATGCTGATTCTTTTCACCCTTACATTAAACTATATAATTATATAGAAATTTAATTTATTTAAAATTTTATTACATAAATTCTTATATAATGTAAATTTATATTATTTTATATTTAAAATATAGCTTATAAATTGTAATATAATATACAAATATTTTATTAAACCATCTTTCAAAGTATAACCAAAAATTAAGGAAAAATATTTTATTGAAGTTAATCAGCAGTTATTTTGAACATTCTGTCTACATGCCAACCACCATGCTAAGGTACTTCAGAGGGCAGGATTTGGATTTCCCTGCGTTCAGGGAGCTTATAATCATGTGGACCTCACAGTAACTGAGCTCTCCATCATGATTTCTCAGAACCCTGGAGCTACCCAGTACAATTTTAAGTATATGTTTCTAGATCAAAATTAACTGTTACTTCATCCTTATTCTTTTTTTTTTTCCAATCTGAAAAGAAGTCATTATTTTTATAAAATCGTGGATGCCAGGGACAGAAATGGTCTCTAATTTTAGATCTTATCTAAGAACAATTTCTAAGGCACATTCTGTTATACATGCCATCATTCAGACATAGATTATTCAACCTCAGCCTGATCTGAGACTGCCTCTCTGGTACACCCACAAGAGAGGAAAAGGTGAAATGCCTTTGACTTCTTGGGGCTAATATACCCAAAGTTTATGTGGGGAGGAGGCTGCCTGACTGTCGTCACATGGGGTTGGGGAATTGGAACTATGAACTCCAAGGAGAATGTGGATGCTGGGAACTTGACAGTAAATTCCAGCTAGCCCTAATTAGATAAGCAGGCATCAATTCTCCCAGGAGAGTGTCCTAAGGGCTTTACTAACTTACAGCTGACTCCCCAGCCTCTCAGGCGGTAGCCCTGAGAATCTTCCCTGAAGGCACAATCTTTCCCAGGGGTTGAGCAATCCTTGACCCAGGCAGGAAGGTTATCAGTTGACTTGGCCTCTCCATGGGTGGAGTCAGAATTAGTCTGACTTCCTTGAGCCCACAGTCCTTGTGTTAGGGATGAACCCTTGGCACCCCACAGCCATCACTCATGAATCCACCTCCTTGACCATATTCCAGTCTATACAGCTCACTATCTTCTGCCTTGGTTTCCTGAGTTACACTCACTCTGTTTTCCTTCTGGAGGTGTAGTTGTGCTGTGAATCCAAGGCAGCCCAGAACCCGATGAGCTTTCCATTCTTTCAGCCTCTGAGAGATTACACTTGTCTCTGATAGTCCAGCCACTTCCTGGTACCCTGGTTTAAAATGGATAGCTCATCTAGACATAAGGCAAGGCCACCTCCATCTCTGTTCAACTCTCCAAGTGTCTCTAGCTTTGATGATGTCAGAGTTTGACACTCCCCTTTGGACACCGGCCTTACTTACATGGCCCCAGAACCCTGTGACTTTCTTCTGAGACCCGGCATGACTCACAGTATGGGTTACCTCCTGCCGCAGAGGTGTGATATCATTCTAGGTGTCATCCTGGGTCACTCTCAGATGGGGCAACGACCACCAACAATGGGTTTGGGTGCCCCTATTCCACTTACATGTTGACACAGAATCTCATTTTGTGGTGGCGATTAAGACATCATATAGAAGGGCACAGAAGAGGGCTAGGAGAAAATCAAACACTAGCCAGCAAGAGCAATGTAGGGAGAGGGGATTACAGAAAAGATGATGGAGGAGGAAGGGGAGCTGGTCATGGCTCTTGCTATAACTCAGAGGCAATCTCAGGTGTGGCTAGTCTGGATGGGGAGAAGCTGCAAACATTTGCCTGCAATGGCAGCCCTTCTCTTTTTATGTGTGAAATTAAACGGGTGAGAAAAGTTATGGAGAATGTCCTTTAGCAACTCAACTGTGCTACAAACCAGTCCCCCTGTCCTGACAATCAGCTAGGAAGAAACACAAAGGGTAAGGTGATTTTGGAATAGGGATTTGTTGTTCCGTTCGGAAATGCTTTCTACAAAATAACAATTTCCTTTTCTCCCATCAGATAACAGGAATGATGGAAACATTTACATTTATTTCTTCTCATTTTTTGTTGCTATAAATATTACAAAGTAATAAGTAAACAGTAACTTGCATAGCATTCATAAAGAGAAAAGAAGAACATACTAGGAGTTTTACTGGGCAAGCACTAAGTGATTTTCCTTCTGATTTTGATTTGGAGAAGGGGTACGAGATCTTGGAAGAACATAGACATAGGTGTCATATGACTGTTAAAAGATGAATCAGATTAAAAATTTTAAATCTGTTTGAGGAGAGGTTGATTCTAGTTGGGCTGTGCCACACTGGAAGTGGTTAGGAGCTCTACCCACAGGAGCTTGGGAGAAGACTTTCACAGAGAAAAGGCAGAAACAAAGCAAGGAAAATATTGATTGGCTATAGTCAAAAGCCTAGTTGACTGTTTGCGATTGATTGTCCTTAGGTTGGATTTCCTAACCTGGAGGTATTATAGGCTTAGAAGTTGGCTTGCTTAATTTGGGCACCAAGGCATTAGAGCCCCCCAGTCCAATGGCCTCCTTGGTTAATTAATTTAGCTTGACCCAGGTTCACACTCTGTCATTAACTAGCAGTCTATCACTGCTAGTGATATTAAATATTCTTATTTAAAAAAATGTTCATATTGAACAAAACAGATACTAACATAGCAAAACTCCAGGTACTTATCACTCCAAGTTAACAATTTTCTAAATAATTTATTTCTTTATTTGGCTGTGTCAGGTCCTATTTATGGCATGCGGATCTTCATTGCATCATGTGGGATCTTTCTTTGTGACGCAGGCTCTCTAGTTGTGGCTTGCGGGCTTTCTTGATCTGAGGCATGTGGATCTTAGTTCCCCGAACAGGGATTAAATTCACATCCCCTACATTGCAAGGTGAATTCTTAACCACTGGACCATCGGGGAAGTCCACAAATTAACAATCAACATTTTGTAGTAGTTATTTCAGATTTTTTAAAATTAAAAATGATCAGTTTCCCCTCTTCCTTCTTAGAGTTAACTCCTACTTTGAGGTTGGTGAATATTAGTTCTATCCACATTATAATGCGCTAATTCCTCCTTTAGCAAAATAATGTTATTTCTTGTGTTTAAAAATTTTACATAAATAATGTCAAAATGTTTATATCAGCTTCTTGCTCTTAAATGGATGATTCTGAGACTCATGCATACTGATACTATAGAATGGAATTCTAATCCATTAATTTCAACTGTCATATAGAACCTCAGAGTACGGCTATCCTATAATTTGCTTAGTTATTCACGTGTTTGACGGCCATGAAGGCTGTTTCCATTTTTAAATTATGAAAATTATGCTCCAATGAACATTTCACGCATGTCTCCTTGTGCACCGGTGCAAGAATTTCCCTAAAGCATATACTCAGGGGTGGAATTTCTAGGGTAGAGTGAAGGTAGAGCTTCAACTTTGCTGTGCAATGCCCAACTGTTCTTCAAAGCTGGTGTACCAAATAATCCTTCCAGTGAGAGTTGCCAGCTTCCCTTCTCCCCAGATTCTGGTTAAACTTGGTACTGCCAAACTTGGACATTACTCCCAATCCAATAGGTAGGACACATTATCCCACTGCTGTTGTAATGTGTATTTTCATATTCATATATTTTTTTGTCCAGATAGATTTCTTTTCCTGGGAATTATATGCTTCTATCTGCATCAATCAGATTCCTAGCAGGAAACAGAAGGCACACTTAAATTAGAATAATTTAAAGGGACTGTTTACACAGTTGAGGGCACAGGGTTTTTTTTTTATGGTTAAGGAACTTCTTTGCTAGCTGTTCAGTTCAGTTCAGTTTAGTTGATCAGTTGTGTCCAACTCTTTGTGACCCCATGGACTGTAGCACCCCAGGCCTCCCTGACCATCACTGACTCCTGGAGTTTACTCAAACTCATGTCCATTGAGTCATGAGTTGGATGGTGATGCCATCCAGCCATCTCATCCTCTGTCATCCCCTTCTCCTCCTGTCTTCAATCTTTCCCAGCATCAGAGTCTTTTCCAATGAGTCAGTTCTTCACATCAGGTGGCCAAAGAGTTGGAGTTTCAGCTGCAGCATCAGTCCTTCCAATGTAGTTCACTATAAAGGTTTTCATTTTTTATTTGTTGAGAGAGAATGACAGTCTGTTAAAAAGGAAGAACTGTGATTTCAATGCACGATACTGGATGCTTGGGGCTGGTGCACTGGGACGACCCAGAGGGATGGTATGGGGAGGGAGGAAGGAGGAGGGTTCAGGATGGGGAACACATGTATACCTGTGGTGGATTCATTTTGATATTTGGCAAAACTAATACAATTATGTAAAGTTTAAAAATAAAATAAAATTAAAAAAAAAAAAGGAAGAACTGTGATTTTTAAAGGTCTCTCTTTTTTCTTTTCCATTTTATTCCTGGCAGTGGGATTGGGAAATAGTTCTGGGGCAGCAGGAATTTTCACTTTGAATTTTCTCCCCAAAAAGGGTACCAGTGGTTTATCGTCCAAGAAAGATCCCCTAATTCTGCTATCTTCATTGCAAAATATGCTGTTCACATTTTGATGGGGGCGATTTTGCTGCTGTATCTCATGTTGAGTACTTCTATTCATTCATTTTAAATTATGTATCTCTTCCTTCTACTTTTCCTCCTTCCTTCTTTTCCTCTGAAGTCAGTCAAAGCTGGGTTCAAATTCCAACTCTGTCACATAACCTCTCCAAGCTACAATCAAGCTACAAGAGCTTCCTTATCTATAGGGGAGTAATAATACATACACATATGCATAGACATTTATACAGACATATGGTTCACAAACATATGCAAACTGGGCACATACCATATGCTTAACAAATGGTAGCTTTCTGTTGCTGCTATGAGTAAACACCTACTATAGGAACCTACAATAGACACTAGGGATAGAAGAGAAATGAGGTTTAAGGCCTGCTTTACAGAGGTATTTGGATATATTTGTAGGCCAAGAAGTACAATGATGTATTTTAGTCACCATGACAAAAGTCTGCAAAAGATGAAAATGGGGCTGAAGGAAGGAAACTGGGAGGAAGTTCAAAAAAATCTTTAAGAGGAAATGATAGTGAATCAAATGCTAATGAGTACGTATCTCCCAGGCAGACTGGTAGAGGTTTTCCAAGCAGAGTCTGCTCTATGAGCAACAGTATGATGAAGTAACTCATCCTATTTAGAAGCAAGCAGATTGGTGCATAAGGTGCAAGCCAGGAGAATAGCTGAGAAGGTATAAGGTAAGAAGGAGGGAGAGGATAGAGGCTTTTCAATGCTATTCTATGGAAAATGCATTTTGAATAAAGTCCTGTACACATAGTACACATAAAAAGTTATTCAAGGGTTCACAGCAGAAGAGTAGTGTAATCTGATTTGCATTTTTGGAGGAAAAAATTATTCCAGCATCATTTGGCAAACTAAAAAGGTTTGCATAGTGTTTAAGAGTCTGTGCTCTGTTGGCTGACAAAATAGGTTGGAACTTTTGGTCTCCCCACTTACTAGTTTCGTCAACTTGGGCAGTTTATTTAACCACCCAAAGCCTTATGTAAAGCCTTACCCTGTCTGTAAAGCGGAAATAATTATATGCTTATCTCATAGAGTTGTTGGAGGATTAAATGACATAATTCACACAAACCACTTATGTAGTGCTTGGCATCTAATAAGCAAAGTTAGGAGGTAGAAACCCAAGGACCTTCCTGAGTTTATAAGTCTTTGGAACCATCTTACTCTATCCCAGAAGAGAGCTTACTCTTTTGAATTGCCTCAGTCCTCTCAACTAGCTATGGGGCTAAATTAATTCTAGTAAAGGAAGGGAAATAAATATACAAAGTAAAACAGAAATAAAAGACAACACCAACCGCTAAAGAGTTTGTGATCTTTTCGTGTGATGAAACAGAATGTGCATAAAAAGATTTCAGAATATGGAAATGCAAAGATGCCAAGCAGACATAATGCTAGTGGAAGGACATCAAGACAGAATACAGTGAATCTGGCCTCTCTCTGGGAACCATTGCTGAATGAGTCAGTCGTGGACACTGCATAATTCATTTTTATGACTTGCATTCAAAAAAATTTTCAGTGCAGGCCTAAATAGTCCATCTTAAATATTTAAATCCAAAACTAGTGTATGACATTGCTACTATATCTGTCTGGGCCTTGTTGAAAAATGGAGATCCTGGAGAAAAGATGGAAGTAGAAGAATGGAAATGGTGACACAGGAAATATTCATTTTCCTGGCACTTTTCCTCTACTTTGGTATTCACTCAACTCCAATGGATGTTAACATGGCTTACAGTTCCTTGGACAATGTACAGACATTTCTGGGCTTCCCTGTTGGCTCAGCTAGTAAAGAATCTGCCTGTAATGCAGGAGACCTTGGTTCGATCCCTGGGTTGGGAAGATCTGCTGGAGAAGGAAACAGCTACCCACTCCAGTATTCTGGCTTGAAAATTTTATTTTTCAAGATGAAGTTAAAAAAAATCAAGGAAAAGAATGTCAGAGCATGTGTATATGAGTGTGGTTGCATAGACGGACAAACCCCAAACAGGGCACCTCTCATGATGCACAACCTGTATTGCCAGGACCAGGGTTGCTGGAACAGTGTCTGCCTTCAACCATATTACAGAGTGAGTGGAAAATTTCAAGGAATGTATAGTCCATGGGGTCACAAAAAATCGGACACGACTGAGCAACTTTCACTTTCACTACAAAGCTCAGTTAGCTTGGACAGTACTCTGAAGAATACAATTTTAAGATAATAGACAAATTATTTCTGATAGTTCTAGGAGAGAAGATGGATTTCCTGAAAAAACTGATGTAAATCTGTATATCTGTGCATCACATATCCTGTAGAACAGGAACTTCAGAAGTGCTCCCTGCTGCTGCTGCTAAGTCGCTTCAGTCATGTCCGACTCTGTGCGACCCCATAGACGGCAGCCCACCAGGCTCCCCGTCCCTGGGATTCTCCAGGCAAGAACACTGGAGTGGGTTGCCATTTCCTTCTCCAATGCAGGAAAGTGAAAAGTGAAAGTGAAGTCACTCAGTCGTGTCTGACTCTTAGCGACCCCATGGACTGCAGCCTACCGGGCTCCTCCGTCCATGGGATTCTCCAGGCAAGAGTGCTGGAGTGGGGTGCCATTGCCTTCTCCGAGAGGTGCTCCCAGGCTCCAGCTAATACCTGTTTGTGTCTGCTTGGCAACTGGAATCTCTTGACCATAGTTCTCAGACAGGATGATTTGCTAACGGGTTTGGATTGCCATTAGAATGTGCTTTTTTGAGGCTTTTTGGGAGATTATTTTTCTTTTATTTTTCAAGATGAAGTTAAAAAAAAATCAAGGAAAAGGATGTCAGAGCATGTGTATATGAGTATGGTTGCATAGAGGGACAAACCCCAAACAGGGCGCCTCTCATGATGCACAACCTGTGTACACAATTTGCAGTCAGTCAGGATCTAAGACCTTGAGCAAGCCCCTTTGCCCCTGTAGCTTCAGATCCTTATGCCAAGAAAGGGAGTTGGGTTAGTAGATCTCTGAATCCCCTTCCAATTTTAAATGCTATAAATTTATATTACTTGCTACTATTTAAGATGCTTAAAAATCAAACAAAATTCAACATTTACTTTCTAGGAAAGGTAGTATTTATCAGTTTCATAAAAAGCAAAGAATGAGAAAACAAGAATAACAACTCTATTGAAATTTCAGATTTTTACATGTTCAGGGTGAATGGGGTAATGTACCACAAATATGTCCTTGTAGGAAAAGTATACAAACAGTGATTCTTACAGGATGGGAAATGGAGTGGTGGGGTTGGGATAAGAGCAAATCTTGCCCGTAGGCTAAATCTAGTTCATTGCCTGTTTCAAGCAGAGAAGTCACGGACCAAGGTCTGTGTTTCAGAGAATTTCTTCTAGTGCAGTGAAGAGGGTGAATTTAATAGGAAAGGCAGACCAGTTTGAAAAGCATTCTGGGAGACAGGAGAAGAAATGGTAAGGGTTTGGACCTGGGCTGTAGTCAACCTGGCTTACAACTGAGATTTCACTGGAACATGGCCAAGATCATTCATTTAAATTTTGTCTATAGTGGCAGAGTTGCGTAGTTGCTTTAGAGACTGTACTGCCCACAAAACTTAAAATGTTTATTCTCTGGTCCTTTACAGAAATCTTTGCAACCCTTACTATAGGAGATCAAACTAGTTTGTCTTAATTACTACTCATGGAGTCCTGTCCTTTATGTAAGATAACTCCACTTGAGGAAGGGTTTGGAAGCTCCCTCCAACTTGAGGACTCAGCAAGGACTGCATCTTGACACTACTTTTCATGGGTGTGGCCACTGGATCTTTAAATCTGATTCACACTGGCATTTCAGGGGGCCCTTGAGCTAAAAATGACTCTACTCAACAAGCACCTCTTTTCTGAAATGATATCAGTGATGGGCATTTTAGGTTAGAGAGCCTTTGGAACAGGGGACTTATGTCTTTTAAAATAACTGCCGAACTACACGCTGCTGTGATGTGAGGGGCAGACTCGGAGAAGGCCATGGCCGGGAGGATGGCTGGTGTAGAACAGGGTGGTGATGTCCTGATCCAGGTCCTTATCATTTCTTGACCTGACTCCCAGGATCTCTTTAATTTTACTTAATTTTATTTTCTTTAACTTTTAATTTCCCTTAATTTTATTTCCTCTGTACCCCTTCATGTACCCTGTGACTGATTCTAAATTCCATAAGGGCAAGATCTGAGTACAATTTATATGTTTATCCACTGCCTACCCCACTCCTTTTGTCTTTTTTAATAATGAAGATGCTGAAGATGTTGTCCGTTCCATTGATTTCTGTATTGCCAGGACCAGTGGTGCTGGAACAGTATGTGCCTTCAACCATATTATAGAGTGAATGGATGAACGAGTAACTGTGTTTTTATAATTAAAAATAATGTTTTTTCAAACTAAAACAGGATTGAAACAAAATTTGTATTCAGCTTAAAGGATACTACCCCAAAGATAAGGGAAAAAAGATTCTGATAAACTTGGGTTCTTGTCCTAGGTCTCCTGTATGTGATACTGAGGAAGGTATCTTCCTTGGACGATATCAAGGAAGATTCCAAGGAAGGAAACTTTTGGTCTCATTTTCTTCATATGTTAAAAAAAAAGGAAGTTAGTCTTTAGGACCTGTACATTTCTTTCCTGCTTTAATGTTCTAATTTTATTGCGAATCTCCAAGTCTTCTTTTGATGCTTGGTGCCAGTTAGCTATAGTATCAGGATACCTTAAATAGCACAATGAATCAAATAGGAATTTGTCCTCTGGAAAGTTTTAATAGAAAATGTGAGCTCTGAGAAAGGGTTTAGAGAAGGGAAAGTGCTTTCTAATTAATTAGAATTTTATGGTGATCACAGGGAAAATTTTAGAAAAGTGTACTAGCTTAGGGGAGATTGGTGAGAAAAACAGCAAAAATAAGAGAATGAATATGAAAACAAATGGAAACTATATCAGTTCTTCCCATGAACTGTCTTTTCCCATATATGCAGGTGACCCTACATTTCCGTGTGTAAATTTTGGAGTTCAAATCTTGGTGGGTATGGTTGTATTTAAACATCTATGCTTGCAACCTAGAGGTCTATCAGCAGATGAATGGATAAGAAAGCTGTGGTACATATACACAATGCAATATTACTCAGCCATTAAAAAGAATACATTTGAATCAGTTCTAATGTGGTGGATGAAACTGGAGCCTATTATACAGAGTGAAGTAAGTCAGAAAGGAAAACACCAATACAGTATGCTGCTACTGCTGCTAAGTTGCTTCAGTCGTGTCCGACTCTGTGCGACCCCATAGACAGCAGCCCACCAGGCTCCCCCGTCCCTGGGATTCTCCAGGCAAGAACACTGGAGTGGGTTGCCATTTCCTTCTCCAATGCATGAAAGTGAAAAGTGAAAGTGAAGTTGCTCAGTTGTGTCCCACCCTCAGCGACCCCATGGACTGCAGCCTACCAGGCTCCTCCGTCCATGGGATTTTCCAGGCAAGAGTAATGGAGTGGGGTGCCATTGCCTTCTCTAATATCGTATGCTGCTGCTGCTGCTGCTAAGTCGTGTCAGTTGTGTCCGACTCTGTGCAACCCCATAGACGGCAGCCCACCAGGCCCCGCCGTCCCTGGGATTCTCCAGGCAAGAACACTGGAGTGGGTTGCCGTTTCCTCCTCCAATGCATGAAAATGAAAAGCGAAAGTGAAGTCGCTCAGTTATGTCGGACTCTTAGCGACCCCATGGACTGCAGCCTACTAACGCATATATTTGGAATTTAGAAAGATGGTAACGATAACCCTGTATGTGAGACAGCAAAAGAGACACAGATGTATAGAACGGTCTTTTGGACTCTGTGGACTGATATGGGAAAATGGCATTGAAACGTGTAAATTATCATATGTGAAATGAATCACCAGTCCAAGTTTGATGCAGCTTGGGGCTGGTGCACTGGGATGACCCAGAGGGGTGGGATGGGGAGGGAGGTGGGAGGGGGTTCAGGATGGGGAACACATGTACAACCCATGGCAGATTCAAGTCAATGTATGGCAAAACCAATACAATATTGTAAAGTAAAATAAATAAATAAATAATAATAATAAAAGAAGCCAATCTGAAAAAAAATAAACAAACAAACAAAAATAAACATCTATGCTTTGTGATTTTGGAAAAGATTCTCTCTCTTGCTCTCTGTCCCTCTGTCTTTTTCTCTCTCCTCTCACCTTTCTCTACCTCATTTATTTTTTCCACACTGAAGCCATACAACCCAGAATATTCTCCTCTCAGCTCCCAGATCTCTGGTCCATTTAATGCACATGCTATTTAGTAAGGGTTCAAAGATTAATAAGGCAAATACATTAAAATGCCCTTAGCTTGGTAGAAAGGCCTTTTTAGCTGGCTGGGAAGTTATGATTCTGTGCAACTCCAAGACTCCCAGGAGGAGAGCAAGGGGTCTATTTAATTGGCCTCTCCCTGTCTGTGTCTGCGCTCAAGGGCACAAGGGCACTTCCCCTGGGAGGTGGTGGGGAGGAACCATTTTGCTTCCATGGCGTGTGAAATTTCCTGTGAATTTTATTTTAGTAAAGATCAAGGCTCTGAAGAAGAGACTTGACTTGCCGACAGCTCCATAAATTCATATTCCATGCTGTCTATGCACTTGGTATTCAGTGGGAAGACTCCTCACTGTTCTAATTGTCAGCTGCAGTGCCTGCTAGGAAAAAGTAACATCTCTTCAGAGGATCCATTTCTTACAATGAAAAGAAACCAATCAATCACCAGGAACTAAAAAAAAAAAAAGAGAGATTAACTAACAGACTTCATTTTTTAGATCAGTTTTACCTTTACAGAAAAAGTGTAGAAAAAACAGAGTGTGGCATATCCCCCTACCCACGCCCCCCAGTTTTCCCTATTAACATCTTGCATTAGTGTGTTATATTTGCTACAATTGGTGAATGGTATTAATGTATGCTGTGAAATAAAGTTCATAATTTACATTAGGGTTCACACTTTGTGGTGTACTGTTCTATGGATTTTGACAAATGGGTGATGACATGTGCCTATCATTACAGAATCATACAGATCTGTTCCACTGCTGTAAAGAATCCCTTGTCTTCTGTCTCTTCATCCCCTCTTCTCTTCTTCCCTTCCCCTGAACTCTGACAACCACTTTTTTACTCTAAGATTCACCTCATCCAGAATGCTCTATAGTTGGAATCGTATAGCATGTAGCCTTTTCGAATGGACTTCTTTCACTTCACTGTATGCATTTAAGGATCTTCCAGTTCTTTTGTGGTTTGGTAACTCATTTCTTTTAATACTCAAATAATATTCCATTATATAAATATACCACAGTTTGTTTATCTACTGAAGCACATCTTGACTGCTTTCAAGTTTTAGCAATTACAAATAAAGCTGCTATAAACATTAGTGTGCTGGTTTTTATGTGGACATAAGTTTTCAACTCATTTGCATAAATATCAAGGAATATATTGTGGATCATATGGTAGGAATATATTTAGTCATGTAAGAACCTGTCAATCTGTCTTGCCAAGTGGCCCTGGCATTTTGCATTTCCACCAGCAATGAATGAGTTCCTGTATTCCACATCTTCAACAGCATTTGGTGCTGTGGATCTGGGCCATTCTCACAGGAGCAGAGTGGTATCTGATTGTAGTTTTAATTTGCAATTCCCAAAACTCAGCAGTGGCAACAGGACTAGAAAAGGTCAGTTTTCATTTCAATCTCAAAGAAGGGTGATGCCAAAGAATGTTCAAACTACTGAAGAATTGCACTCATAGCAAGGTCATGCTTAAAGTCCTCCAAGCTAGATTTCAACAGTACGTGAACTGAGAATTTTCAGCTGGATTTAGAAAAGGCAAAGGAACCAGAGATCAAATTGCCAACATCCACTGGATCTTAGAAAAAGCAAGAGAGTTCCAGAAAAACATCTATTTCTGCTTCATTGACTACACTAAAGCCTTTGACTGTGTGGATCACAACAAACTGTGGAAAATTCTTAAAGAGATGGGAATACCAGACCACCTGACCTGTCTCTTGAGAAACCTGTATGCAGGTCAAGAAGCAACAGTTAGAACTGGACATGGAACAACAGACTAGTTCCAAATTGGGAAAGGAGTGCATCAAGGCTGTATATTGTCACCCTGTTTATTTAACTTATATGCAGAGTACATCATGCAAAATGCTGGACTGGAGGAAGCACAAGCTGGAATCAAGATTTCTGGGAGAAATATCAATAGCCTCAGATATGCAGATGATACCACCCTAATGGCAGAAAGTGAAAAGAAATTAAATACCCTCTTGATGAAGGTGAAAGAGGAGAGTGAAAAAGCTGGCTTAAAACTCATCATTCAAAAAACTAAGATCACTGCATCCAGTCCTATCACTTTCATGGCAAATAGATGGAGAAAAAATGGAAACAGTGACCGGCTAGTCTCTTGGGCTCCAAAATCACTGCAGACAGTGACTGCAGCCATGACATTAGACCCTTGCTCTTTGGAATAAAAGCTATGATAAACCTAAACAGGGTATCAAAAAGCAGAAACATTACTTTGCCGACAAAGGTCTGTCTAGTCACAGCTATGGTTTTTCCAGTAATCTTGTATGGCTGTGAGAGTTGGACCATAAAGAAGGCTGAGTGCTGAAGAATTGATGCTTTTGAACTGTGGTGCTGGAGAAGACTCTTGAGAGTCCTGTGGACAACAAGCAGACCAAATTAGTCACTCCTAAAGGAAATCAACCCTGAATGTTCATTGGAGGACTGATACTGAATCTGAAGTTCCAATACTTCGGCCACTTGATGCAAGAACGGACTCATTGGAAAAGATCCTGGTGCTGGGAAAGATTGAGGGTAGGAGAAAGGGGTTACAGAGAATGAAATGGCTGGATGGCATCAATGACTCAATGGACATGAGTCTGAACAAACTCCAGGAGATAGTAAAGGACAGGGATGCCTGGTGTGCTGCAGTCCATGGGGTTGCAAAGAGTTGGACATGACTGACAGACTGAACAACCACCACCACATAGACATACCATCACTCCCTTCACCTTTTGTCTTCATTGCTTTGCAGAGGATGAGATGGTTAGATAGCATTACTGACTCAATAGACATGAATTTGAGCAAACTCCGGGAGATAGTGGAGGACAGAGAGCCTGGCGTGCAACAGTACATTGGGTCACAAAGCTAGCGACTGAACTTTAAGAACATACAATATTGAGCATATTTTCACATGCTTTCTTGCTATTTGTATATCTTTTGGTGAGGTGCCTATTCATATCTTTTGCCCATTTTTTAACTGGGTTGTTTATTTTCCTCTTGTTTACTTTAAGAGCCCTTTATATATCTTGGATCAGCAGGTTTTAATGAACTCCTTCTGTTGTGATGAGGCTCATGGGAGCCACAGAGGTTACTAAGCATATCTTTCCTTCATTTGGCTCATGATTTATTTGAGAATCAGCAGCAAAATTAATGCACATCAGAGAAGAGCATAAGACAATAGGTAATTGCCACCACAAATGCATTAATTTTAGTCTGTAAGATACAATGGAATCTACTTAAATTTGTTTTATAGCCTTCTAAGTAGAGTGGTCTAGTGGACTAGATAAAGGTCCATCTAGTCAAAGCTATGGTTTTCCAGTAGTCAAGTATGGACATGAGAGTTGGACTATAAAGAAAGCTGAGCAATGAAGAATTGATGCTTTTGAACTGTGGTGTTGGAGAACACTCTTGAGAGTTCCTTGGACTGCAAGGAGATCAAACTAGTCAATCCTGAAGGAAATCAATCCTGAATACTCATTGGAAGGACTGATGCTGAAGCCAAAGCTCCAATACTTTGGCCATCTGACGCGAAGAACTGATTCATTGGAAAAGACCCTGATGCTGGGAAAGATAGAAGGCAGGAGGAGAAGTGGACGACAGAGGATGAGATGGTTGGGTGGCATCACTGATTCGATGGACATGAGTTTGAGCAAGTGCTGGGAGTTGGTGATGGACTGGGAAGCCTGGTGTGCTGCAGTCCATGGGGTCACAAAGAGCTGGACATGAGTGAGTGACTGAACTGAACTGAAGTAGAGTGGAGTGTCACAGGTTTCTCATTTTTACGTATTTCATGGTTTTCTAGATCCCTTTCTTCCACTCCACACATACAAATTGGCAATTAGGAGGCTAGTGTTTGATGTGATTTGTGGAGGAACACCCAGTTTTAGGTTTAGGTTATTTTCTAAATCTGTCTTGTAATAAAAGTTTATTTTATTTAGCTTGTTAGTTTATTTTATTTAATTTTTCTTCCAGAGCCCAGAGAGTTTTATATTTAAAATTCACATTATAGAGATGTCAGAAGGAAGAGAATGAGAGAAAAGACTTCAGAAAATATTTGAAGAGATAATAACTGAAAACATTCCTAATATGGAAAAGGAAACAGTCAGCCAACTCCAGGAAGCACAGAGACTTAGGCAGGATAAACTTAAGGAGGCACATGCCTAGACACATAGATATCAAACTGACACATAGATATCAAACTGACAAAAATTAAAGACAAATAGAAAATATTATAATAAAAGCAACAAGGAAAAAGCAACAAATAATATATAAGAGAACTCCTATAAAGTTATCAGCCAACTGTTTAACAGAAACTCTGAAGGTCAGAAGGGAGTGGCACAATATATTTAAAATGATGAAAGGGAATGATCTACAACCAAGAATACCCAGGAAGGTTCTCATTCAGATTTGACAGAGAAATTAACAGCTTTACAGAAAAGCAAAAATTAAGAGAATTTGGTACCACCAGATCAACTTTGCAACAAATGCTAAAGGAACTTCTCTAGGTAGAAAAAAGGCCACAACTAGAAACAAGAAAATTATGAATGAATACCACCAAAAAAAAAAAAAAAAGGAAGAAGGAGAAGGAAATTATAGTCACTTGCTCCAGAAAGTGGGCATAAAAGAACAAACCTGAACATAATAAAAGCCTTATATGACAAACCATCCGCTAATATCATACTCAACAGTGAGAAGCTGAAAGCATTTCCTCTAAGATCAGAAACAAGACAAGAATGTCCATTCTTGACACTTTTATTCATCATAGTTTTGGAAGTCGTAGCCATGACACTCAGAGAAGAAAAAGAAATAAAGAAAAGCCAAATTGGAAAAGAAGAAGTAAAACTGTCCCTGTTTGCAGATGACTTGTTACTACACACAAAAAATCCTAAAGATGTTACCAGAAAACTACTAGAGCTCATCAATGAGTTCAGTGAAGTTTCAGGATCCAAAATAAACGCATAGAAATCTGTTGTATACAGATACAGTAACAATGAAAGATCAGGAAAAGAAACTAAAGAAACAATACCATTTACCATCACATTATAAAGAATAAAAGACCTAGGAATAAACCTACCTGAGGGGGCAAAAGCTCTATACTCTGAAAACTATAAGATGCTGATAAAGAAATCAAAGATGACACAAGCAAATGGAAAAATGCACTGTTTTTTGGACTGGAAGAATCAATGTTGTCAGAATGACTATACTACCCAAGGCAATCTTCAGATTCAATGCAATCCCTATCAAATTACCAATGGCATTTTTCAAAGAACTAGAACAAAAAAATCTTAAAATTTTTTGGAAACATAAAAGACCCTAAATAGCCAAAGCAATCTTTAGAAAGAAAAGAAATGGAGCTGGAGCAATCTGCCTCCCTGACTTCAGACTGCAGACTATACTACAAAGCTATAGTAATCAGAACAGTATGGTACTGGCACAGATAAAAGCAGAAATACATGTCAAAACAGGACAGAAAGTCCAGAAATAGACCCATGCACCTACGTTCAATTAAACTACGACGAAGAAGGCAAGACTAGATAAATGAAAAAAAGACAATCTCTTCAATCAGTGGTGCTGGGAAAACTGGATAGCTATATGTAAAAAATGAAATAGGAACATTATTTAATATCAAACACAAATAAACTCAAAATGGACCTAAATGTAAGACTGGATACTATAAAACTCTTAGAGGAAAATACAGGAAGAACACTCTGATGTAAATGCAGCAATGTGTTTTTCAATCTGTCTCCTAGAGTAATGGAAATAAAAATAAAAATAAACAAATGGGACCTACTTAAACTCAAAAACTTTCGCTTGCAAAGGAAACAATAAACAAAATGGAAAGACAACTGCAGAATGGTAGAAAACATCTGTAAATGATATGACCAACAAAGGATTAATCTCCAAAATTTACAAACAGCTCTGGTGGCTAAATATCCAAAGAACAACCCAATCAAAAATGGGTTGAAAATCTACAGAGATTTTTCCAGAGAAGATATACAGATGGTGAACAAACACATGAAAAGATGTTCAACATTGTTAATTATTAAGGAAATACAAATCAAAACTACAGTGAGATATCACTGCACACCAGTAAAAACAGCTATCATCAAAAAATCTACAAACAATAAATGCTGGAGAGGGTGTAGAGAAAAGGGAACCCTCCTATACTGTTGGTGGGAATGTAAATTAGTACAGACACTATGGAAAAGAGTATGGAGGTTCCTTAAGAAACTAAAAATAGAGCTACCACATGATTCTGCAATCCCATCCCTAGGCATATATCCAGAGAAAATCATGGTTCAAAAGGATACATGCACCTCAATGATCACTGCAGAACTGTTTACAATGGCCAAGATAAGATATGGGAGCAACCATCATCAACAGATGAATGGATAAGGACGATGTGGTACAATTACACAATGGAATCTTACTCAGCCATAAGAAAGAATGAAAGCATGCCATTTGCAGAAACGTGGATGCACCTGGAGATTAACATACTAAGTGAAGTAAGTCAGGCAGAAAAAGACAAACATAATGATACTGCTTATATGCAGAATTTAAAAAATGATCTCATTTACAAGACAGAAACAGACTCCCAGACTTAGAGAATGAACTTACGGTTACCAGGGGAAAGGATAGTTGCAGGCAGAGACAGATTGGGAGTTTGGGATTGACATGTGCACAATGCTATATTTAAAATAGATAGCAACAAGGATCTACTATAGAGCACAGGAACTCTGCTCAATACTCTATAATAACCAAAATTGGAAAAGAATTTGAAAAAAAAAATAGATACATGTGTGTGTATATATATATATATATATATATATATATATATAACTGAATCATTCTGTGTATACCTGAAACTAACATTGCTATTCAACTACATTTCAATATAAAACAAAACTTAAAAAAGAAAGCCCAAGGAATTTGCTGAAGGATGTACCACTGATTTCAACTCATACCAGGGTATTTGACTCCAAGTTCAATGCTCTAGAGTGAAGTTCTGTCTTATGGTCTGAAGATTGTTATCCATAAGTGACACTGCTTAAAAAGAGCCTAGATCACTAAGTCACATTTATATTGTGCTTTATAGTTATCTCTAGTAGACTTACTTTTTTGTTTAATTGCATCCGTCATATTTATTCACAGCCAGATTTCCATTATATTGAATTCATTAAGTTTTATAAGATTTTCAAATTTAATATAATCAGTTAAAGATATAGGAAATAGTAATTGAATATATTAGATAAAATTAAGTGAAAACAGAATTATTAGTGTGACTAATTTTGCTATGCAAATGTACTCAGATATAAGAAATAATATTGGAAATTTATAAACTAAAATGTTAACAGATATTATGTCTAGGAGATAGCATTATGGATAATTTTAGATTATCTTTTTTTCACTTTCCGGATTTTCTCCAGTGACCTGCTATTTTTGTAATTAGGGTGAAGATAGACAAATAAATGCCATTAAAATGTTACTATAACCTTCTCTGGAGAAGGCAATGGCACCCCACTCCAGTACTCTTGCCTGGAAAATCCCATGGATGGAGGAGCCTGGTAGGCTGCAGTCCATGGGGTCACTAAGGGTTGGACACGACTGAACGACTTCCCTTTCACTTTTCACTTTCATGCATTGGCGAAGGAAATGGCAACCCGCTCCAGTGTTCTTGCCTGGAGAATCCCAAGGACGGGGGAGCCTGGTGGGCTGCCATCTATGCAGTCGCACAGAGTCAGACACGACTGAAGCGACCTAGCAGCAGCAGCAGCAGCAGCATAACCTTCTCTGCTATAAATTCTCCAAGATTCTTTGGGTTGACATTAACTGGAAGTGAAGATCTCCACCATTTCTTCTCTGTGGGAAGAGGACATCATGAGGATATGAAATGGAACACACATTGACCACAGAAGCAGAGGTGCATCAGTAAGGGCTCCTAGGATCCTGCCTCCCCAGAGCCCCTCAGGCCAAGGTTGAAGCCAAATTGGGTTTTGTAGAGATTTTACCCAGTGCTCAGGAAGCAAAATTGTTGGATGGTGAACTTAAATTAGGTCTAAAACAGAACCAAAGAAACAAAATTCACCTTCAAAATATGGAGGCAAGAGCAGACATGTGGCTCAATTTCCAGTTACGGCTGAGCCAAACTAGAAGAAAGGAGGCGCAGAAAACAGGAGCAAAATGGGCAGGAAAATAAGGAGTTTTGAGCAGTTGTTATGAACAAGTCTATAATGGCTGTAACACCTCCAGAAGGGTTGACTGGCTGGTTGGTTATCTTATCCTTTGTCTGGGGTAAGGACGGATGGAAACATCCTAAGGGAGAAGCCCACAGGCTTGCATGATATAAAACTGTATATATGCCCATGCATGTTCTGTATTAATAATATATGTAGATAATGCAGTTAAAACAACCTAATTACAATCATCCAAAGTCTTTGCTGGAGGAGATTTGGATGGGTATTATAATCTGAGGAATAGAGGAAATCATGCCACTAGAGGTTTATTACTTTTTGTTAAATTTTTGGTGATCTAGGATTCCTCTTAATAGGATTTATTACGCTCATCATCTTAACTCTGCTGAGCCCCTTTCTGACACAGTGAAAAGTAATCTTTCCACCAAAATTCATTCCCTCTGACTCATTTTTCTCGCCCTCTAGAGAAATTATTGATATGCCATTTCAATTGATTGCTAATGCTAAGGTCATACTGCTTCCCAGGAGTATGTGCATTTCATAAAAAAATTAATAACAAAAATCCTATCCCCAAATAATGAATCTCTGATGGCATAAATTTTACCTCTTCTGAAAGAAGCACTAAATGGATTTTTATCAGGTCTTCCCAAATCATACCACCTAAGAAGACTCATTCATGGCTTCTGGTCCAGAGCAAGGCACACATGCTCTCTGTATCTTTAAAGGCACCACCCAGGTCCTAACGGTTTGGTTCAGCACACTTTTAAGAAACTTGCTCAAACCTATTCATCTTATCATAGTTATCCTTAATGTTTGGGAGCCAGTGCTCTTTTAATTGTCTGGAGCTCTGTGATCTTTGTTTAATTAATGTTTGCACAAGTTTTAAGAACTTTTATTGATGGAAAATATGACTCAGAGTGACTTGCTGCATACCATGTTGTTTTGAGGTCCTGATACACAAAGATCTTAATTTTCTTAGGAGTACTTGGGTTCTAATGGCGTTTTCTACTATTGGTCCATAAATAGAAAGTGTGTTTACTTTTGCCAGAGATTTTTGATAAGTCATGAGTTTCAATTCTAGAGAAAGAATTTTATTACATAGCCAGAAGCCAGGTCCAGAATTGAAGAAAACTTTAAGGGTTTTTGATAAGAGCCTCCATCATCCATAGCAAAAGGAGGGAAATCTTTTGACCCTGGTGGATGAGAGAAAAATCATAACATTTCCTTTGACTTGCCATTCCAGTGACTTTCAACAGACTCATCAACAGGACAAACAAAAATGAAGTTTAGACTCCCTTGTCTAAAGCCAGAAATACATCTATTCAATGGAATTTCTGCTTATGGAACTCAGAGCTGCTGCTAAAAAGCACGTGGGGAAGAAGTGAGATGAGTGAGCACAGTCAATCCCTGGTCATTCAAGCGCTGGCTTTGCAAAGTGTGGACCAGCTGAATCTCGGTCCCCCTTTTCTTCAAAGTAGTGACTTTCAGCCTCAGATCCCTGCAATTTCTTCAAAGTTCACATTCCTTCCTCACAAAGTATGATCGGAGATAGGAAGAACTTTTTCTGAGTGTGTATTGGTTGAATGTATCCTTTTAGAGTTGGATTCAAATTTTACTTTTCCCAGGAGACTTTTCAACCCCTTAAGCAGAAAATCCAACTGCAATTCTTTAAAGTCTTTGCAATAAGAGATCTGAGTCCTGTGTATTTATTGTGTGATGTGCATGTCTCTCTCTCTCTCTGTATTGCTGCTGTTTAGTTGTCTAGTTGCTAAGCCATGTCCAATTCTTTTGCAACCCCATGGATTATAGAACACCAAGCTCCTCTGTCCTTGGGATGTCCCAGGAAAGAATACTGGATTGGGTTGTCATTTCCTTTTCCAGGGACTCTTCCCACCCCAGGGATCGAACCGACACCTCCTGTACTGGTAGGTGAATTGTTTACCAGTGAGCCACCAGGAAAGCCTGTGTGTGTGAGTGTGTGTGTGTGTGTGTGTGTGTGTGTGTAAATATCCTCTATCAGAGTGTAAGCTTTTGCAGAAAGTAAATAGATTTGTGGGGAAGTAAAACTGGGTGCTTAAAAAATGGAAATTTTGTTAATATCTTCAAAGAGTAACTTTTAATTTCAGAAACTGTAGCTTAGTAAGGAGGCTGGCTGTGAAGAATCTAGGCTACATTTTTGGGGTTTGGAGGATGCTTCATCTCACAAGTAGAGAAGAAGTGATCCCAGAAGTGTTTCTTCCACCGGGGAAACAAGGCAGGATTTATTAGGATGTTGCTGGCAGGTTTGAGGAGAGAGTTTGTGTACTTTGTGTCATTTTCTTGCTCCATGAGCTCTGGTCCCAGTGTTTGTGTGTGTATTTGAAGTCTGCACAGGAAGTTTGGGTTATGAGAGCCTCACTGCTAGATGAATTCCAAGGTCCTGGGAGTATGAGCCAAACCCTGGGCCAAGAACTGTGCAGAATGCTGGTCATTGTTTGGAGAAGGGAAGGAGGAAGGATATATCCTGGCCCAGTGGCAAGGAAGCCAAAGGTTTGGGGTCTGGGAGGAAGATGGGCAAGAACATCATGACAGAACTATCATTTAGGATTTCCTTAGCTGGCTGGATTTGTCTAAACTCCAAGATACCTGGCCATGACCCAGTGTGGTAAGAACAAGTCTATGAGAACCTGGACCATAGTCAGTGTGGAAAAAGATGTTGCTTCACTGTGGAACGATTTTTACAATCTGCAATTTGCTATCGGCCAGCAATCCTCCCACTGACTGACTTGAAAAGAATTAAAAATAAATTTAGAATTTATGTATAATAAAAACTTTATGTGCCATAAAAAACTGTTTCTCTGGGACTGCGCTATGATCCTTGTCTGAGCCACATCTTCTGGAGTTTGTGTTTGGTGATGTGTTGATTTAATTTTCCAATCTTTGCCAAATGAAATAAATACCCCTATTTTTGATCTGGTAACACAGAGTGGATGGCCAAAGGGATTTGTGATCAAAGGTTGTCCTCCCACCAGGACTAAGAGTTGAATGCCATAGTTTGGGGTATTTTAGCTTCAGATTGGTTGATAGTTGGGCATATCCTTAACAGGGAGACATGAAGTAAAGTAATGGTAAAACAAATAATTCTGACTATGCCCAGCTAGTCATGGAATTGGCTTCAGTTGCATATACTTTCATTTGAAGTGGGTCAGCGGAACTCAGAATGTTCTGTTTGTAGCATCTTAGTTTGTTAGGATTATACAGAGCAAAATTAATTGTGTTTGGCTAACACAGTGAGAACAGCTTAATATTTACTTGGTTTTTAAAGTCTTCTGGAGAAACTATACTGAATCAATTCAAATCAGATAAGATGTGAACAGCGTCTGAAAATGAGCTATTCATATTGCTGAATGCCTGGTCCAAAACCCTGCCAAGCTCTGATTTTGGAGAGAACTCAAGTTTTTTTTTTTTTTTTTTTTAATCCTTGAATATGGCTGTGGCTTCCTCATGTGCACTCTGTTGGGAATGTGGATCCCACGTGTAGGAGTAGCCAATCTCACCAGCATCCCCACCAGCCATCACCTTACTGGGAAGCTGCCATCTGATTTGAGAATGCATTCACATCTCTGATGCTCCCGTCCTCACATCTAGGTAGGTGGATATGTTATCTCTGCTAATACTGAATTTCAGAAGCTTCTTAGATCTTCACACTATTATAGGAACACATATGGTAAACCAGTCCTCCTCCCGAAAAAGAAGGAACTAAATTTCAGGTAGGAATAAGTGTTTTGTTTTGTTTTTTTGTCAAGGTGTTTGGATCAGTTTCTTTAGATATTGCATGTTTGAGGGAAAACACCGATGGCAAATGTAAGAATAATCCTTGTATTTCTAAATTGTGGGTTTCAGTTCTAAACTGAATGATCTCTGCATGTTAAACAAAATGGGAAACTGAGACAATGGAGAACTTCAGAAATATGTATGGTAGTAGCAAGCAGTGGATACGGAGTCACAGGCCTATGCAACTTAGATCCCGCTTTCTTCTAAAAATCCCAAACATCAAAAAAATTCTAGCTTAAGTTTACCTCCTTTCCTTGTATAGGTTACTTTGATTTTTCAAGAAGATTCCAATAAACTAAAGATCACTATTACCACAAAAAGCCATTGTCCAGACTGTTTGAAGTGGATATATTAACCTAGATAAAGCCATTGTAAAGCCTGTTATTCAATTAACACAATTGTATAGAAGAGTCTAATTGCAGGGCTAGAAACAGGAATCTGCTGTTTGAACATTCCTGAACCATTAATGTTTGCAATTTTAATGGCTATAGCTAACATTTCCCCCATTTCCCTTAAGTGGAAAGATCTCTTGCTGTAAATATTTATCTAACATATAGCCACACGCACGCATACACACAGAGTTACCATATATGCTTAAAATTTCCAGTGTATATTCTCATTGGTACCATTTCATATTTAAGTCCTTAGAAAATATCAGCATTACAGCCTAGATTCCTTCAGCATTTTAGAACAGATTGACCACTTTGCTGTAAGACAGACCCCCAGCTACTGTGTTCCATAGGAAGATAAAGAATAAATATTATTTACAAAGAAGTCATTATTTAAATTAAAATGCTTTTGCAAGCTCTAACTAAACTTTTAAACCAGTACTCCACTATGGATAAAAAAATATTAATAGCTTCTTTTGCAATGATGCCTAGAAAATTTGAGTGCACTCCATTATACTAACCATTTTCTTTAAAATCACCATTATCCTAATTTAACTATCATTCTATGTAGGCAGATTTTAACAATTTATGCAAAATTTCCAACATACACAAGGGTAGAGAAAATAATATTATAAACCTTCATGTATCCATCACCAATCTTTAGGAATTAGTAATATTTTGGGACTGAGTTTTGATTCAAAAGTTTGGCAGAGGATATCTTGAACAAAAAGAAGTTCGCTGACATATTAACCCATTCTCAGTTTGGAATTCTACTAGTTTAATAATGGCATATTCAGTTCAGTTCAGTCAGTCATGTCTGACATATTCAGTGGAGAAGAATTCTTGGTAAACTACAGGGGGATGTTATATCCAAAGTTTGAAATAGGAAGATGGCCAACATAGAGAAAAGGATTCCCATTTCACTGTTTCATTCATTTTAACCTCCAATTACTAAGCAGCTATTACATGCTAGACATTGCCAGGCACCAGGGAACAAAGATGCTCTCATTGGTCCCAGCCTTCCAGCCGCTGATAGTCTAGTAGGCGGCGGAAACCAGCCCTACCTCACAGCTGTCCTCCACCTTAAAAGAACAGAATGGGCTGGAATGGAAAAGAGAAATCTGTTTTTGGTTTGATGGGAAGCTCAAAAACAGAATCTCAAAAAAACACACCACAAAAAATGAGAAAATTACCATGGAAATGACTACAGTTCAGAGGATAGAATAAAGAACCAACAATGACTTCAGTTCAGTGTCTGATATATGGGTTATAGAATTTCAGCTGAATTGAGTCCAACCATAAACCAACTTATTGGACTCAAATCCTTAAAATGTTAAGGAAGATTGATAAAGACAAAAATTTTAAAAGTTTTTTTGCAATCCAGGAAGTAAGAGCAAAGTAAAGAAGTTTTTATTAACCCTCAGAAGAAATATTCTTCTAAGACTTACAAAGAAAAGAAATTGCATTTTCTTTGTATACTTTAAGTAGGCAAATCTTATTTCTATCTTTAAATATCTTCAATAGAAATGTCCTCTTATCTGCTGAATGAATGAGGAACAGCTTGCGAGATTAAGTATAGCAAATGCTTAAAAAAGGACTGGTTTCCTGTTGGGATAAACAGTGGGATAGAGAGAAAAAAGAAAAAAAATGAGAGTGAAAGGAAGAATAAATGAGAATAGAGGGTTGAGGCTATGATGGATGAATAAATAAAGCTAGCAAAGTAGACGGGTGAATCATAATAAGCATAAACTTGGCTTCCCTGGTAGCTCAGATGGTAGAGAGTCTGCCTGCAGTGCAGGAGACTCCTGTTCGATCCCTGGGTTGGGAAGATCCCCTGGAGAAGGAAATGGCAACCCGCCCCAGTATTCTTGCCTGGAAAATCCCATGGATGCAGGAGCCTGGAAGGCTACAGTCCATGGGGTCGCAAAGAGTCAGACACGAATGAATGACTTCACTTCACTTCACTTCACTTGGCAGCCTAAATGCCTGGGCTCAAATCCTCCTTCCACTGTTAGTTAGCTGTTAAGCAAGTGACTTAACATCTCTGTGCCCCAACTTTCTCCTCTGGAGGGAATGTATGGTGGGGACAGTAATAGTTCTGCATATAGTGAGCTTGTTGGGAGTATTATTTAAGATACATAGGAAGGTACCTGTCAAATAGTCAGTACCACATAAATGCTCGTTATTTATCAATTTGCCCTCTTCTCACAATTCTTCTTAGAAACAATAGCTTACTCTTCACTTAATAGCCTCAACGTAGGCTCCTGCATGTTTGCTTTTTGGGACAAAGATCCAGATAAACAAATTCTGTCATAGTTTCCTTAGAAAGCCCCAGTTAACTGGTCAGATAAGGCCACCAGCATCTGCTTTCTGCAATCCTCTAATTGTCATGTAAAAAGAAAGCCTAATAAAAGAAATAAGGTGTTTGTGATGAAGTGTGTGTGTGTGTGTGTGTGTCTGTGTGTGTGTGCATACATAGGAAAAAGAGCGAGAGAGGGAGATGGTGAGATTGATACTCAAATATTTTGAAGTTTAGGTAGCAAAACTAGGTCAGAAATAGAAACCACAAGTATGGACATATTCAAACCAGAATTATATATGAACTGAGCAAGAAAGAATATTATGTCCTATTGTGGTTTATCCACAAATTGGAGTGCTGGCCCAATCCTGGAGATTCTAAGCCTGTTTTCAACTCATAAATTCCTGTGCTTTAGAAGAGCCTAGTGACTCTCCTAAAATGTTGAAAAACCAACCACATTTCTGTGGGTAATGGGTCTACTTTCTACTCTCAGAGAGGTGAGAGCAGGGCTATTACTTCAGTTCTGTAGGATGCTGAGACAACAGACCCCAAGACCTAGGAATGGATCTGGGTTCCCCCTCAGGGCAAAGACTTTTCCTGCTGCTGCTGCTGCTAATTTGCTTCAGTCGTGTCTGACTCTGTGCGACCCCATAGATGGCAGCCCACTAGACTCCTCTGTCCCTGGGACCCACCAGGCAAGAATATTGGAGTAGGTTGCCATTTCCTTCTCCAATGCATGAAAGTGAAAAGTGAAAGGGAAGTCGCTCAGTCGTGCCCGACTCTTAGCGACCCCATGGACTGCAGCCTACCAGGCTCCTCCATCCATGGGATTTTCCAGGCAAGAGTACTGGAGTGGGGTGCCATTGCCTTTTACAAGACCTTTCCTAGAGCTATTTAAAGACACTGTTCATCTTTTTGCATTCATTCTTTTTCACTCTGGTGGAAGAGTGTCTATTGTTAAATGAGCCTCAAGATCCCTTGATCCAATGAGACAATGGGCAAGCTTCTGTTCTCTGCTGCTAGCAGACCCCTTACCTGCCTGGCTCCCCAACCACCAATTGTATCTGGAAAGTTAGGAAAGTGGACTGTGACAATACCTCTTGGATACCTTTTTGGTCATTCCTTTAAAAAGGAACTGGCTGATATGTGTACAATTTTTCATTCAATATCATTTGATGGAAGGGCACCAACACCTCAAGTACTATCCCAATCAGTCTGTGGGGAAATTCCATTCTAAGATTAATTCCATTCCCCTGTCTCAACAGTCCTCTTTTCAAATCAGCTAGTCTGAATTGACCTAGTCACTCCAGAACCCTAAGGTATAAGGACAAATTCTCAGATTTTTTTTTTCTCTAGGCACCTAGAGTCCTTGTAGAGATTGGAAACGTGGAGAAGAAACTCAAAGAGAAAAAAAAATGCAGATAGTCATGGGAACAGGAAGGGTCATCTTACTACCAGACAACACAGTTAGGGGAAAGCAGGATTCTATCACCAAGGAGTTTGAAAATTTTCATTCACAACTCCTATGTAGCTCATTTTCTTCATATGCAACCAAAGATAATGATATATACGTGGTAGAGTTGTTAAAAGGATGACATGCCAGATGGAGAGCTTGCTAAATTTTCCGCTGAAGTGGGAAGGGCATCTAAAGGGTGGGTTGTGTGTGTGGGGGGGTGCTTCCTGCATGCATACCTTCAAGACCTTCTGTAAAAGTTAAAAAAAAAAACAACACCAAAAACCTTTTTTTTGCCACGAGGATTGTGAGACCTTACTTCCTAATGAGGGACTGAGCTTGCGCTCATTACATTGGAAAGCAAACTCTTAACCACTGGACTGTGGGGAAGTCTCTGTGGGTCTGTGCTGTGGTATGTGGGCTTCTGTTATTGCAGCCATGTGGATGGATGGGCTTGTTGTGGTGGGTGGGCTTAGCTGCCCATGATATGTGCGGCTTTAGTTCCCCAACCTGTGATCAAACCTGCGATCCCTGTATTGGAAGGCAGATTCTTAACTCCTGGACCACCACGGAAGTCCCAAAGTAAAATTTCTTAAAAATAAGTTTTATTGTAAAAATGTAGAGCTAGTTTATATTCTAGCCAAAGATATAATTCTTCTTTCCACTTCTCCAAGTCTCTAAGTAAAATGTTTCCCTGAGATGACTATGTTCATGCTATAGCTCTGCAGACCCCTTGGGCTCCCTGATGTGAGAATCTCTAACATAATGTGTATAAGGAACAAAGTTGGTCCCCATTATAGGGTAGGTGTGAGTTTTTATTGCAATTACTTTTATAAACATTATTCATTTACAACTCTCCAAGGGACAGACCTAGTGAGAACCCACACATTTTCCAGCATGAACCTTGGACAAATTGATTCTGTTTTGTAAATGGAAAAATTCGATCTAAACCTCAAGCCCTTTTCATCTCTGGTGTTATGTTTGCCTATTTCACTGAGCTATTCTTGTGTGTGACTTTCTTACTAAAAGTATAAAATCTGCAGTGGGAACCTATGGCTGCTCGTTCATTTCTTCCTCCAGTTTTTCCATTCACTCACTGGATCAATTACTTTTTCAGTCAAAAGTAATCTAGCACTTATTTCAGTAAGCATTAAGTACATGACTACATGAGAATTATGAAAAATGAGACAGAGTACCCATAACCGGAAAATGCATTTTCCCAAAGCCTTAGAGGTACAAAGTTGCAGTGGGAAACAAGTCATCATAATACAAAAAATGAATAAAGTGACCAATTATAATATGAATTGGCCCATTCTAACATTCCTCTCTTTAAATCTAAAATCTACCTTCACTCATAATAGCAATGTTTTTGTCTAATAGTTTTTTTAATAGCTAGCTGTTATTGTAAGAGGGGGGGAAAACAATGGAAAAATTGAAGTAAATTTACAACTTTACAAAATATTCAGAATTTTCTAACATGGATGAAATTGAAGTTGGAGGTATAGTCAATCAGAAAGGAAACTCTCAACAAGTAAAAGTCTAGCAGGGTTTTATCAGTAAATTATTGAAGAAGAGAAAAACTGACAATGATAATGACATGATGGGACTTTCAAAGAGAAAGCAGTCCTTAATAAAGCAGACACAATGGATTAAAGACAATCTCTTTAACAAGTGGTGCTGGGAACTCTGGTCAAGCTCTTGTAAAAGAATGAAACTAGAACACTTTCTAACACCATACACAAAAATAAACTCAAAATGGATTAAAGATCTAAACGTAAGACCAGAAACTATAAAACTCCTAGAGGAGAACATAGGCAAAACACTCTCTGACATAAATCACAGCAGGATCCTCTATGACCCACCTCCCAGAATATTGGAAATAAAAGCAAAAATAAACAAATGGGACCTAATTAAAATTAAAAGCTTCTGCACAACAAAGGAAACTATAAGCAAGGTGAAAAGACAGCCTTCAGAATGGGAGAAAATAGTAGCAAATGAAGCAACTGACAAACAACTAATCTCAAAAATATACAAGCAACTCCTACAGCTCAATTCCAGAAAAATAATGACCCAATCAAAAAATGGGCCAAAGAACTAAACAGACATTTCTCCAAAGAATACATGCAGATGGCTAACAAACACATGAAAAGATGCTCAACATCACTCATTATCAGAGAAATGCAAATCAAAACCACTATGAGGTACCATTTCACACCAGTCAGAATGGCTGCGATCCAAAAGTCTACAAGCAGTAAGTGCTGGAGAATATGTGGAGAAAAGGGAACCCTCTTACACTGTTGGTGGGAATGCAAACTAGTACAGCCACTATGGAGAACAGTGTGGAGATTCCTTAAAAAACTGGAAATAGAACTGCCTTATGACCCAGCAATACCACTGCTGGGCATACACACCGAGGAAACTAGAAGGGAAAGAGACACGTGTACCCCAATGTTCATCACAGCACTGTTTATAATAGCCAGGACATGGAAGCAACCTAGATGTCCATCAGCAGATGAATGGATAAGAAAGCTGTGGTACATATACACAATGGAATCTTACTCAGCCATTAAAAAGAATACATTTGAATCAGTTCTAATGAGGTGGATGAAATTGGAGCCTATTATACAGAGTGAAGTAAGCCAGAAAGAAAAACACCAATACAGTATACTAACGCATATATATGGAATTTAGAAAGATGGTAATTATAACCCTGTAAGCGAGACAGCAAAAGAGACACTGATGTATAGAACAGTCTTTTGGACTCTGTGGGAGAGGGAGAGGGTGGGATGATTTGGGAGAATGGCATTGAAACATGTATAATATCATATATGAAACAAATCGCCAGTCCAGGTTCGATGCAGGATACAGGAAGCTTGGGGCTGGTGCACTGGGATGACCCAGAGGGATGGTACGGGGAAGGACCAGGGAGGGGGTTTCAGGATGGGGAATACGTGTATACCTGTGGCGGATTCATGTTGATGTATGGCAAAACCAATACAATATTGTAAAGTAATTAGCCTCCAATTAAAATAAATAAATTCATTAAAAAAATAAAGTAAATTTCAAACTGAGAAAACATAAAAAAATAAAGCAGACACATTTTTGAATGCTTTTGAAAAATAATCCTTTTTATGAGCACATTGAGAAACCCAAACCTGAAGTAAAAGTAATTGTATTGTGCTATGAAGCAATTTTATTAGATGAATTGCACCCAAAATCCCGAATAGTTTTGTTAGTTCTTTGTCCTAAGATTTAACACATAGCCATAATGGTAATCTAGAGTTTATTAGATGTAATGTAAATAAGTTGCCTTCATAATTTTTAGTTACAATTTTCAAAGCCAAGTTTAAATTGAACTTTTTATTTCTCACCATTTTCTATGTCCACTTTGGCCCTCTTTTAAATGGATTTTGTCTGGTTATAGTTAACCTCAGATAATGAGAACCTCATACACACTCACAGGCTATATTTAAGTAAATCTTACCATTTTCAAATACTTTCATAGATCTTGTCTTATTTAATTCTCATAAGAACCCATGGTTAATTAATTGTTTTCCCCATTTTGTATAAGGCAATATTTAAGAGAGAGTAAGTTGCTAGTTTTCTTAAAACTTTATCTTTTTAATAACTGCAAAAACCTCACATTTCCCAGAAATTCTGATCTACCCTATCCTTTGGCATGGGGGGCTTCAGCCTTTGATCAAGAATCATCAATCATTACAAAGTAGAGTCAATATCTATAGGCACTCTGAAGGCGAGATTTGGCTAAACTTTCCCTCCTAGAACATGTTACAAAAATAATCTGTGTTCCTAGGCATAAATACTATTGAACACATGATTAAAACAATCTGAAATCTCAGTTTTCTAGCATGTCTTACTAGGTCGTGTACCTGTCCCTTCCCATACCAGGTTAGAAATCATTTGCGCCAGATGACAGAAACATCAAGTGGTCACGCTGGCTTGAGACTTGGGCCTCTGACTCTGTCTCGGTACCAGTCTCACTACTGGAGCTCGTTTAGGGTCTGTGATATTTAGGAGCCACCGTATTTTAAACAGAGAGAGTTAACCCATGGGTCCAGCAAGGCACGGAAAGCTGAGAGTACATGAGCCTTTGGTCATTCTGCAGGAACTGAGAGGCCTGAAGTATTACCATGGCTTGGAAAAATGAGATCAGATGTACTTAAGATGTCAAAAGATGGGCATGATTCAGAAAGAGGCAGTGTTTCCAGGCAGGGGAACAGAGAAGGCAGAAGAGGAGGGTTTAGACCACAGTGGGAAGGGCTGATGACAGCCAGGCTAGGTGGCACAGGTCTTCATTGAGTAGGCCAGGGGAAGGTGGGAGGAAATTTTCAGCCTTTGAAAGGAGAGTGAAACAACGAAAGTAATTGAATCGTTCTCTATAACAGGGGAGGGTCCTAAGAGATAAAGGGTGAATCTAGACCCATGAGAAGTGAAGCGAAAGTCGCTCAGTTTCGTCCGTCTCTTTGTGACCCCATGGACTATACAGTCCATGGAATTCTCCAGGCCAGGATACTGGAGTGGGTAGCCTTTCCTTTCTTCAGGGGATCTTCCCAACCCATGGATAGAACCCAGGTCTCCCACATTGCAGGCAGATTCTTTACCAGCTAAGACACAAGGGAAGCCCCAAAATACATTAAAATACACAGATATGGGATAATCTGAGAGCCAGAAGTGTCCTTTAATTGAACATTTTTTCAGTGCATTCAATAGATGATCAAGACCAGAAAAATGAAAGGGCCAACTAGGGATGGTGGAGAGGAAACACCAGCAAGGCAAAGAGGGCCAGTCCTGCCTCAAAGAAGAGGCAGTGTGGTTTAAGTTAGCAAGGACCCTGGGGTCCTCTCATCCTGCCATCCTCCCAGTCTGCTTCATTAGCCCCTTGGAATTCCTCCCTGGCTTCCCCTTCCTCTAACTGGAGTGCAATCTATCCATTGCAGACGGATCTCCCTGGATATTTGAAGTGTTATAAATCTAAATTAATCTGTCTATTGGTTGAGTATATCCTGGATCGGGGACTGTAATTTGCCAACTGATAACTGGGCCATTTTTAAGGGAACCTGGTGCCAGTTGGGCCCAGGCTTTCCATAATCATTAACCACTGAGACTCTGGGCAGGGGTAAACACAGTCTGGTAGCTGTCATTTCCAGAAGTGGAAAGGATAAGCCTTTCCACTTGGTGCCTGAAACCCCAAAGTAAGTCTGGGGTTATTGCTAAGGGCTTACAAAGACTGTTACCTTTGTCCACTTCTGCCACTTGACTTTGCCCAGCTTTCATTATTCTTTTGAAATTATGTCCATAAGGTAAAAAGAAATAAGGGCAAATAACACCTGTTTAGCCTCTGATTCTACTTAGAAAAGCTGGCATTGCATCATGTCTAGGTCTCTGCAGATATATGACTGTGATCACATTTTCTAAATCCTTATTCAAACATTTGCTATTTATTGGATCTTATTGTATGCTAGGCACTGGGGAGGCTACAACACAAAGATAAGTTCCCTGTTCTGAAAGGACTAAAAGACCAACAGGAAGAGTGACATTCAGAAAATAATGACATTAGAATACTGTGCTGGCTATAAGGAACTATATTTTTAATGTAATGATTTCATATGCTTTAGAGAAAGCTCCCTAGAGTCGAGGGGAATTTATTTAGTTACTATTTTTGTAATTACTCATAAAAGTTACCTGCAACTTTCTTTTGAAAAACGCTTGGACATTCTAAATGTGAGTCCAACAACATTTTTTATAACCTTGTATTCCCTCCAACGTGAATTTTCCTTCTTTCTTTCTTTCATTTTTGCTTGTAGAGGAGCAGTGAGGGGCAGGAGGAGTGGGCAGACAATGCTTCGATTACAGAGCCCATTCCATTGGGGAGTTACGCAACCAAGGGGAAAAATGCATTTTCCACTCATGAGGCCCTTTGATCACTTTGGCTCTTACATAACCCCCTAACAGCTGGAGTTGTAAACTTGAAAATTGGCAAGAACATCGTTCATATTGCGAAAGAAAACTCAAGCCACATTTGAGGAGAAACAGCTAGATATTTTCAAAGCGATTCCAGTATTTGTGTTCTTTAACATTTAGTGAGTGCTGGTGATGTTGGGGTGCTTTAGGCCAAGTTTCTTGCCCAGGAGGAGTCTTGACTGGGAGTGCTATGAGCTGGGCCTGGTGTGGGAGCACGGGCCATGCTTTCTCATTCTTCTTTTCATTGTTGAGCTCTGGTCTACAGCAGCCCTTCTGCCCACAGATGACCAAATGAATGCTTACTACAAAGTTCGGGGCAGCCAGGAGTGGATTCATATCAGTCCATCCACTCCTCTTCAGCAGCCTCATGGCACTTGCCGGCTTCTCACCAATATCACTTCCTGTAAGCATCTTTCAGCAGGATCTCCCACTGCCTCATTCTGTTATCCCCCCTGTCCTCCTGGGCTCCCTACCTCTCTCCCACCTACTTCCTCTTCCTTCTCTTTTGTCTCTTCTTTCCCTTATCCCCTTCTCTGGCTCTTCCTCCATCTTCCTTTTTAAGTTTTGGATATTAACTTGCTATTCCCTAAACTGGAAATAAACCTGTATAAAACCACTTGTTTCTTGCTACAACTTAAGCATCGCAATGAAAAATAGTCAACTAAGTTCAAACCCACTGCTTCGCTATTAATAACATCTTCAAAAATTTATTAACACCTAAAACCAAATGCAGAAATTGGTTTCCAAAAAGGTTGTTACACTTCTAACTTGCAGAAATAAAATTAAAGAGAGGCAAAATTGTGTTTTTCATAGTGAAGCAAGCCACTCTTACTGGAAAGTCATTCAAACATGTAGAGTTTTGAGGTAATAAGAAACTCAGGCATCTAAATTCTTCCCATTATCCCTTCTCCATCAGAAGATTGTGCACATGTGGAATTACATGATGAGCAGCAAAGGTTGCCTTAAGAGAGACCTCGCATGTGCATCTCCAGGAAAGACAGGTTGCAAGGGAGGGGTGTGATACTTGCCACCTTAATATATTTGGATGTGGTTGCTGCCAGGACATCTGGCCTGAGGTCCTCCAGGATGGCTGCTCTGAATAGAGAGGCTGCCATGCCCTCATCCCCTATTTTTCAAGGATAAGTGAGTATCTTATATGGGAAGCCCAACGTGGCTCCCTGAAGTAGAAGCCACCTTTGTCTTGACCTGGAGGCCTCCTATGCTGCTATCAGCCATTCTGAATTCTGATGAAATAGAAATATAAAAGGGAAAGGGCTAAATTAATAGGGGTGAGGTTTAAGTTTCCCACTCTTTTGCTGTCAGTTCAGTTCAGTCGCTCAGTCATGTCCAACTCTTTGTGACCCCGTGGATTGCAGTATGCCAGGCTTCCCCATCCATCACCAACTCTTTTGCTGTACCACGATTCAAACTGCTGCTCCTCTATTTGTAAGCAAAATCAGGGTTCTCATGGTTCTGAAGAAGCTTTCAGTTTTCCCAGCTGCATCTTTCAATGCCTTCACATCTTTGTTCTTCTGTGGTCTTTGTGTATTTGTGCCTGCTGTAACCACACATCATGATCGCAGGATGGTGCTTTGAGCCCTGGCATCCATCTACTGCAGAATGCTGAAGCTGCAGACTATAAGAAATGCCTGAGGCAGGAAGGCCAACAGGAAGCAGTGGGTCTTCTCAGTGCTGTGAATTACTTCCATATCCTTCTAGGATCAGGCCAGTCTTCTGGAAGCATCTTGAAAGGACTTTTAGGAAGGAAGAGGTATGAGCTCTCAGGCATACAGCAAGAGGTTATCTTTAATTTTTGAAGAATTTTGATGTAATATAAAGATAAGTGGTACAATGAGGTTAATTTTTTTTAAATTTAAATGCTATATATGTTGCTTATCCTGGTGGTTGTGAACTGCTCATTTCTTTAATGGTTGAAGAAAGAACTACTTTTGGTTAATTTTTACTTTCCACAGAAATGTTACAAGTATACCAATCAGGCATACTTCGGTAGAGAAATAGCTCACAAATCAGGAAATACACTTTCCATGAGGTTTAAACTGGTAGAGGCTCAAAGACTGTAGTAACGATGCCAGCGATGATGGCGCTGATGATGGTACTTACCGCATTGTGCGGCATTCGCTGTGGAACTGAGAGCTCATGGTTGACATCACTGGCTAGCAGTTTGAAGGCAAATGCAAGGCTTCTGCTAGCCAGTCTCCTATGATTCTCCTGTGCAATCTATGACTCTGCCAAAAATAAACTGATTATTTCAGAAAGTTTGCTGGCTTTGTTAGACCTTCACTTGTGACTGTACAACTTTTGCTCAAAGGAAGCATTTTTAGTTAAAGGAATAAAGAGCTCATGAGTTTGCACAGGATGGAGGGTACATCTACTTCTCATCTGCTGGAAAGCTGATGGTTTTAGAAATCTTTGCCAAACTACTTTTTCTGTCCTCATTCAAAAGAATCCAAGAAAGAACTTGATGTGAAGTGAGATTTTTAATGTTTTCCATGACTTATTTTTCCTTCAAACAACTTCCTCTCCAATGTTGATCATGATGATAATAACTGACATTCATTGAGTTCTTGTGGACACTCTGTATACTTAATCCTCATAAAACCTCATGTTACTGATGTCCATTTTATAGACAAATAAACTGAGTCACTGAGAAGTTTAATAATGTGCTCACGATCATATAGATAATAAATCATATATCAGATTTAGACCCAGGCATTCTGGCTTTAAGTCAAGCTCATATCTTGATGTTATGCTGCCTCCCTTGATGGAGGTAAAAATAACTGCTGTTTAATCAACAAAGATTCATGGAGCTCTCGCTATGTGCCAGGTTCTGAATTAGGCACTGAGAAGACTGAAATAGAAAAACAAATATGGCCACAGTCATCATGGCATTTAGAATTTAGCGAAAGAGATCAATATTAAGCTAATAATTATATAATTAAAAACTATCATATTTAATGTCTTCCCAGGTGGCACTAGTGGTAAAGAACCTGCCTGCCACTGCAATGGACATAATAGATATGGATTTGATCACAGGGTTGGGCAGATCCCCTGGAGGAGGGCATGGAAACCCACTCCAGTGTTCTTGCTTGGAGAATTCCATAGTCAGAGGAGCCTGGTTGGCTACAGTCCATGGGGTCACACAGAGTCGGACATGACTGAGGCAACTTAGCACACACATTATACACAATGAGAGCTTTTAACAGGGGACTCATTTACTCTCTGAATAAATTCCACTTAATGTGATATCTGAAATAGCATGAGATGGCAAGATTAAGGGAGGAGGTAGGTAAGGGGTCAGAAGCATAGAAACTTTATCAAAGAGAAAGGCTGGGGATTTCCATTGTTGCAGTAAAGTTACAGTGACCACATGGGATGCATAATTCTTCATTAATATTTCCTTTAAGTATAGAATAAGATTTGATTTTTTAAATATATACAAATGGTCATGACTAGACCATATTCTAATTAGGGAATCAGTTGCTTAGTCATAAAATGCCTGATGATGATAAAGCACGTAAAGTAAGAAATGCTGTTGGAATGATTGGGAAGAGAAACTCCAAGGAAGCCAGAAGTGACTGAGCCCAGTGGGAAAAGACACACAGAGAGGAGATAGTGAACTGCACAAAGCCAAAGGATGTTTTCACGTTAAAAGGGCAATTGTTATTTGTTTCCCGGCTCAGAGCTATAAAACATGAATATTGCATTTCCAAGTAATCCATAAGAATCCAATATTAAATGAATTATAAAGCCAATTAAGTAAACATTATAGAACATATAGAGCAACCAAATGGATAGGAACTCAGGACATAGACTCAGATATGCACAGAATACAGTATATCCTAAGGATGGCATTTCAAATCAGTGGAAAAAAGATGAGACTGAGACTAGCAACTATCCATTTGGTTCAAAATAAAGCCAGATTCCAAATTTACTCTTTACATCCAAATAAACTCCAGATAGAAGAAGTTGAATAATTTTTATGCTATTAAAATCATTTGAAGAAAACATGAGTGAATATTTTTATAATCTTTGCTTATGAAAGACCTTTATTAGAATACTGGGCCCAGTTTATAGACTCCTCCAGAATGGTTGGGCTGTTGAGTTCTTCTAGAAGTTACATAAGACTCTTCAGGAAGATCGCCTTCTACTAACCCCACCCCTGTAGCCTCAAAGAGGAGGGTTGACTTTACTGAGCTCTATCATAGCTTCCTTCTTCTTCCTTTTGATTAAAACTTCTGCCTACCAATAAAGCATGTAGAAAATTCAGAAACTACAAAGTTAAAATTGGACTCTCTGAAAATTTAAAATTTCTGTATAACAAAATTCATGGTAGGCAAATGTTTTAGGGCCTTCTAAAGAAAAGTACTGAAGCATAATTATAATGTGAATTAGCACTGATAGTTCTGCCCCTTATAAAAATTATCTTAGAACTTCCCTGGTAATTCTAGTGATTAAGACTTTGCTGTCCAATGCAGGGGATACTGGTTTGATCCCTGCTTGGGGAGCTAAGACCCCACATGCCTCATGGCCAAAAAACCAAAACATAAAACAGAAACAATACTGCAACAAATTCAAAAAAAAAAAAAAAAAAAAAAAAAAAAGACTCTTAACAATTCCCTGAACTCAGAATGTCTATGAACTTGGATGGGGGGAAAAAAAATCTTAGTTTCTCCAACTTCCAGCAGGTCTGACTAAAACTTAGCATGTCTTTCAATTATGAATACAGTCAATAAACTGCATTAGTATTAGTGTTGCCTACATCACTACTAGAAATCAGATATTTTTATATTAGGTTATAGTTGTCACTCTATACAGTCAGCAAAAACAAGACCTGGGACGGACTGTGGCTCAGATCATGAACTCCTTATTGCCAGATTCAGACTTAAATGGAAGAAAGTAGGGAAAATCACTAGACCATTCAGGTATGACCTAAATCCAAGCCCTTATGATTATACAGTGGAAGTGACAAATAGATTTAAGGGATTAGATCTGATAGAGCTCCTGAAGAACAATGGACAGAGGATCATGACATTATACAAGAGGCAGTGATCAAGACCATCCCCAAGAAAAAGAAATGCAAAAAGGCAAAACGGTTGTCTGAGGAGGCCTTACAAATAGCTGTGAAAAGAAGAGAAGTGAAAGGCAAAGGAGAAATGGAAAGAAATACCTATTTGAATGCAGAATTCCAAAGAATAGCAAGGAGAGATAAGAAAGCCTTCCTCAGTGATCAGTGCAAAGAAATAGAGGAAAAAAACAGAATGGGACGGACTAGAGATCTCTTCAAGAAAATTAGAGATAGCAAGGGAACATTTCATGCAAAGATGGGCACAATAAAGGACAGAAATGGTATGGACCTAACAGAAGCAGAAGATATTAAGAAGAGGTGGCAAGAATACACAGAAGACCTATACAAAAAGATCTTCATGACCCAGATGACCACGATGGTGTGATCACTCACCTAGAGCCAGACATCCTGGAGTCTGAAGACAGGTGGGCCTTAGGAAATGTCACTACAAACAAAGCTAGTGGAGGTGATGGAATTCCAGTTGAGCTATTACAAGTTCTAAAAGATGATGCTGTTAAAAGTGCTGCACTCAATATGTCAGCAAATTTGGAAAACTCAGCAGTGGCCACAGGACTGGAAAAAATCAGTTTTCATTCCAATCCCAAAGAAAGGCAATGCCAAAGAATGCTCAAACTACCACACAATTGCACTCATCTCACACACTAGTAAAGTAATGCTCAAAATTCTCCAAGTGAGAGAGACTTCAGCAATACTTGAACTGAGAACTTCCAGATGTTCAACCTGGATTTAGAAAAGGCAGAGGAACCAAAAATCAAATAACCAACATCCGTTGGATCACAGAAAAAGCAAGAGAGTTCCAGAAAAACATCTACCTCTTGCTTTTGGTATTATTAACCACACCAAAGCCTTTGACTGTGTGGATCACAATAAACTGTGGAAAATTCTTAAAGAGATTGGAATGCCAGACCACCTTACCTGCCTCCTGAGAAACATCTATGCAGGTCAAGAAGCAACAGTTAGAACTGGACATGGAACAACAGACTGGATCCAAATTGGGAAAGGAGTACGTCAAGGCTGTATATTGTCACTCTGCTTACTTAACTTATATTAAGTTAAATATAAATGGTGGGCTGGATGAAGCACAAGCTGGAATCAAAATCTCTGGGAGAAATAATAATAACCTCAGATACAGAGATGACACCATCCTTATGGCAGAAAGTGAAGAGGAACTGAAGAATCTCTTGTTGAAAGTGAAAGAGGAGAGTGAAAAAGTTGACTTAAAACTCAACATTGAAAAAACGAAGATCATGGCATCCAGTCCCATCATTTAATGGCAAATCGATGGGGAAACAATGGAAACAGTGAGAGACTTTATTTTTGGGGGCTCCAAAATCAGGGCAGATGTTGGCTGCAGCCATGAAATTAAAAGACACTTGCTCCTTAGAAGAAAAGCTATAACCAATCTAGACAGCATATTGAAAAGCAGAGACACTATTTTGCTGATAAAGGTCCATCTAGTCAAAACTATGGTTTTTCCAGTAGTCATGTATGGATGTGAGAGTTGAACCATAAAGAAAGCTGAGCACTGAAGAACTGATGCTTTTGAACTGTGGTGTTGGAGAAGGCTCTTGAGACTCCCTTGGACTGCAAGGAGATCAAATCAGTAGTCAATCCTAAAGGAAATGAGTCCTGAATATTCATTAGAAGGACTGATGCTGAAGCTGAAACTCCAATACTATGGCCACCCAATGCAAAGAACTGACTGACTGGAAAAGACCCTGATGGTGGGAAAGATTGAGGGTGGGAGGAGAAGGGAATGACAGAGGATGAGACGGTTGGCTAGCATCACCAACTCGATGAATATGAGTGAGCAAGCTCTAGGAGTTGGTTATGGGCAGGGAAGCCTGACATCCATGGGGTTGCAAAGAGTTGGACACGACTAACTGAAATGAACTGATAATTGCCACAGCTATCATTTACCCTCAGTACTAAATTCCAAATTTAGGGTAATTATTAGACCCATTGTTAGATCTCTTTATTTGATGAGGCAATAAAATATGTGTGTGTGTGTATATGTGTATATATATATATATATTTATATTGCACATTTGTTTTTAAAGTTATTTTGCTAAGTACAATTTAACATAATTTGTTTCTATGTAATCCTGTGTATTTTATTTTACACGTGTAAAATCCAGGGAATTCCCTGGTGGTCCAGTGCTTAGGACTCCGCACTCTCACTGCTGAGCGTTCGATCCCTGGTCAAGGAACTAAGATTCTGGAAACCTCACGGTGCAGCCAAAAGGAAAAAGAAATCTAATCTACAAAGGGGCCGGTGGGCTTCAAAACACTGTCTCAAGAGTCTGCGTTATAAACAGTCTAAGAACTCTACATTAAGGTAATGATTTAAAGAGAAAGACAGTCGTCACACATACATACAGTCTTTGTGGCCAGCGCCCTCAACCTCAGCCTCATTCACTAGGTGGGTGTGTAGGGTGTTGGCACCACATATGACATGGTGTGTCTCACGCTCCAGAAGTGAGCCCAGCAGGTGGAGAGAATGTGGGGGTCAGGGGGCACCCAGATAACAGTAGTCAGTCTGCGTCCAGCTGGGGAGGTCAGGTCCCATAACTGATGTTGTCAGAGCGGCAACTCCTCTGTTGAAAGGGTTTCTCCATTTTATTACAGTGGAGGATGGCCTTGTTAGTCGCTCAGTTGTGTCCGACTCTGCGACCCCATAGATGGTCAGCCTAACAGGCTTTATCTACCTGGGATTTCCCAGGCCAGAAAACTGGAGTGGGTTGCCATTTCCTTTTCCAGGAGATTCTCCCAACCCAGGGATCAAACCCGTGTCCCCTGCATTGCAGGCAGATTCTTTACCGTCTGAGCCACTGGGGTAATCTCTTAACCCTTTGAGACTGGCACTGAATCTTGGGCTGATAGCCTTAATATATACCAAAAGTCTTAGAAATCAGTGAGAAAAAGAATACCCCATCAGATAAGTAAACAAAATATAATCAGGCCATTAAAATGGTTAAATGTGGAGAAATGGATTTGGCATCACTAACAATCAAGGAGTTGCAAACAAAGCAAGATTTTTAAAATGTCCATTGATTTGGCAAAGTTTAAAAAATTGACACAAAACTCAGTTTGATAAAGATATGGGGAAAAAAACACTTGTGCTTTGTTAGTGGGGCCGTAAATTACTATACTTTTGGGGAAAGTTCAGTTTAACAATATTTATGTAAAATGTTATTTATTCATACCATATGGCCTAATAATCTCCCTTTTAGGAATTTACCCTCATGAACTAATCATAAATATGTGAACTAAAATATGTACTGGAGTGTTTATTACTCCCTTATTTGTAATAGCCCAAAACACTGGAGGCAGCCTCAGTGTCTTCTATAATACAGCAGGGTTGTTCATAAAGATATTCTGTTTCATCTTCCTCATATGTTAACCCCATTCCAAGAAAATGGGCATGGCCTTGTTAATCCATGAAGCTTCTTGGCCTCAGGAGAGGTATGTGTCGTACAATGGGAAGCAGAAGTTGCCATCTGAGAAAGTCTTCCTTGGCTTTTTTTAATATGAGTTCATTTTCTTCTTAAATATTTATTCATCTTTTTGACTGTGCCTGGTCTTAGTTGCAGCATGCAGCTAAGTTTCCTGACCAAGGATTGAACCCAGGCCCCCCTGCATTAGAAGCTCAGAGTCTTAGCTACTAGACCACCAGGGAAGTCTCTGGAAAATGAATTCATTTTCAAGTGATTAAAGCCAGGGAAGGGGAAAGTGAGACAGAAAGAATGGAGGAGGTTTGCAGAGAGGAGACAGGGCTCTGTGAATCCTGTGTGTTGCTGGGTCATGGGCTCTGCTCCGAAGTTTTGCTCAAGGGTGGAAAAAGAATGGGGGTGCAGAAAGGATGCTCGGCCTGAGACATCTGACCCCAGCAACCTTGAAAACAATGAGCAGCTATAAGAACCAAGGTCCCCGAGCTTCACAGAGACATTTAGGCTGAATGGATTTGATCTGTGCAGTATCTGGAGAGGGTTAAAGGCCAGAGAGCTATCTCTGAATATAAGACTCCTTGTGTTGGGGGTGTGGGGAAGGTGGGAGCAGGGTAGGAGGAGAGGGAGATTCCTTGATGATTGCCTTTGATTATCCCCCAGCCTGGATGAAAGTGAAGAGTGGAATTTAATTTGATTCATAGAAGTAACCAATGTGGCATTTCCTGCCCACCTGGGTTCTTAACTTGTGTCAAATCTGCTACAATGTCTTTCTTGCTAACTCAATCTCCTTTCTGATAATTTAGTAGCAGAGGGCTCAAGGGTGGGCAGCTAGGGCTGCCCCATGACACACAGTCTCCTGCAAGCTGAGAGAGAAGTTTTTGCACAAATGTGATGTTCAATGAAGGGAGAAACACAGGGGTTTAAGAAAGATGTACTGATATGTTGTTATAGAAGCCATATATCAACTGAAGGAAACCAGGGAGAAACTGCTTGTGCTTTCCACACAAACTGGAACAGAACACTTGTCCTTTGAGAGTCTGAACAAACATGGATCCAAACACACTGAGAGTCATCGAGCATTTAAAATCAGTCGAGAGGGTGCCCTGTGGACACAGGCTTCTCATATAGGGTTTAAAAACCTTAAAGCAGAAATCTCTTTGGCCCTGGCTCTGGAACTAGCCTTCTGGAGGTAGTTTGAATGCAAACCTGATTTACCTTTGTGAACTAAGCTGGCACATGCATTCAAGTCTAGAGCTGAAAGTCATGAAACAGGAAAACCTAGTCAAATATGAAGGGTAACTAATGTTGGGCTTTTATTTCTTGGTTTGGGGATAAAGTGAGTAAAACCAGTAAATGCTTTTTTTTTTTTTACTTTCTTTTTCCACAAACATTTTCAGTACTCTGATAAGGTAAACAGCATATCATTCCATGAGAAACTCCAGTTACCAAAAAAGGCCTTTAAGAGATGAACTTGGTAGAGGAGTATTTCAGGAAGATTGGCAGACTGACTATCAGTTGGGCATATGATATCATTTTCTTCATCTGACAATTAAAAATTCCTTTGGAAAACTCTAATTCAAAAAGATAGATGCACCCCAATGTTCAGAGCACCATTATTTACAGTAGCCAAGATATAGCAGCAACATCCATCAATAGGTGAATGAATAAAGAAGTTGTGGATACACTCACACACATACACAGATACATGTACATACATACTCACACAATGGAATACTGCTCAGCTATAGAAAAGAATGAAATAATGCCATTTGCAGCATCATGGATGGAGCTAGAGATTATCACACTAAATGAAGGAAGTCAGACAGAGAAAGACAAATATGATATCATTCATATGTGGAATCTAAAAAAATAATACAGTTGAAGTCTTTTATAAAACAGAAATAGACTCAGACATAGAAAAAGTTATGGTTATCAAAGGGGAAAGGATGGGAGGGACAAATTGGGAATTTGGGATTAACAGATATATACTGCTATATACAAAATAGCTAAACAACAAAGAAAGACCTATTGTATAGCACAGGGACGTATTCAATATATTGTAATAACCTATAATGGAAAAGAATTTGAAAAATTATGTGTGTATATATATGTATACACATAACTGAATGACTTTGTTGTATACCTGAAATACTGTAAATCAACTATACTTCAATAAAAAACAATGCCCCAAAGAACTAATCATATATTTTAAGATCAACTATAACCCAACCCATCACTTTGCAACTCTTGATTATATAAATCAGGTTCTAAGATAAATTGTCCACTGGAAAGTTTGGGGAATCTTTTGACTTTATAACTCAATGAAGACATTATCGACGATGACAGCGATTGATTCTAGATCTTTAGATCTTATTAGATGCTAGGTTTTCTCCCAAGCGATTTATCTGTGATAATTCATTTAATTCTGTCACCAACCCAAAAAGTATTTAATATAATTTTATGATATGTAAATTTGTCCTGGATCATATGACCAGTGAGTTAGATGAGAATCAGGTCTTTGTCTGACAGCAAAGGTCAATTTAAATATTTTAAATTTTACTTTAAAAACTGACAGAATTGACAGCTGATAGTTGACACTATTTTTCATACAATATTATGTAAGTTTCAGGTGCATGACATAGTGGTTTGACATTTAAATACATTATGAAATTATCACTATGATGAGTCTAGTAAGCATCTGTCACCATACAAAGTTCTTACAGTATTACTGACTATATTCCTATGCTATACATTATATCTTATGACATATATTTTACAACTGTAAGTTTTACCTCTTAATCACCATTACCTATTTCACCCAATCCCCCACGCTCCCACACCTCTGGAAACCACCCTCTTGTTCTCTGTATCTATGAATCTGTTTCTATTTTGTTTGTTCTTTTGTTTTTCAGATTCCACATATGAATACAGTCATACTGGATTTGACTTTGTCTGACTTATTTCACTCAGCATAATACCCTCTCAGTTCAGTTCAGTTGCTCAGTCGTGTCCGACTCTTTGGGACCCCATGAACCACAGCACGCCAGGCCTCCCTGTCCATCACCAACTCCCGGAATTTATTCAAACTCATGTCCATTGAGTTGGTGATGCCATCCAACCATCTCATCCTCTGTTGTCCCCTTCTCCCGCCTTCAATCTTTCCCAGCATCAGGGTCTTTTCAAATGAGTCAGTTCTTCACATCAGGTGGCCAAAGTATTGGAGTTTCAGCTTCAACATCAGTCCTTCCAATGAACACCAAGGACTGATCTCCTTTAGGATGGACTGGTTGGATCTCCTTGCAGTCCAAGGGACTCTCAAGAGTCTTCTCCAACACCACAGTTCAAAACCATCAATTCTTAGGTGCTCAGCTTTCTTTACAGTCCAGCTCTCACATCCATACATGACTACTGTCACAAATTCAAGATGGTTTTTCTTTATATGGTGAGTAATATTCCATTTCATATATGTATACTACATCTTCTTTATCCATTCATCGTCCATTGATGGACACTTAGGTTGCTCCCATATCTTGGTTATTGTAAATAATACTGGAATGAACACAGAGGTGGCTATCAATTTGAACTGGTGCTTTATATTTCTTCAGGTAAATATTCCAAAGTGAAACTTTTGTATCATATAACAGTTCTAACCTTTTGAGGAACCGCCATACTGTTTTCCATAGTGGCTGTACCAATTTACAATCTCATCAACAATGCACAAAGGCTCCCTTTCTCCACATCCTCAGCTATAGGAGTTTAATATAGTTCCATTTGTTTATTTTGCTTTTATTGCCCTCATTTGAAGAGACAGATCATAAAGAATATTACTAAGACCAATAATGTTGAAGTCAATGTTTAAAAACCATTTTAGACTAGCATCTCTATAGTGAGCACACTGAATCCCTTCATTTGCTTTAGCACTCCTAGTCTCTGCAGCGTCTCTTCTCCAAGCTATATCTAACAAAAAAATGGAAATGCGGCATTTGAAGGTAAGTGAGCCTTAGCCACTGCTCTGACTTTTCATTTTGCACTCAAACCGTTTAAAGAAAAATAGTGACAAAGGCTCTAACCGGGTGGAAGTGGCGTGCGGCAGGATGCGAGTGTTTCAGAATGTAGACTGACAGGCCCATCACATGCCTTTTAACAGAGGCACGCCTGCTACTCTGTGGCATGTCAGAGCCTGAAGGCCAGCCTGTGATGCACCTATCACTTTACTGAAAGGAATCCCACATGCCCATCCCTGTAAGTGTGACAAGAACCCCGGCAGCCAGCTGACCCATGTGCCAGCCTCCGGACACCCGTTCCTACCAGGGGAGAGGGGGACAGAAGGACGATGGCATGACCGGGCACGGTCAGTATGCATGAAATCTGAGAGGATCACACAGTTATGAACAAACCGCAAAACACAGCCTCGTTCATGTTTGTTCCTTATAATGGTTGATGACATTTGCCATAGAGCAGAGATCCTCAATAAATGTTGATGTTTGATAAATATTTACATAACAGTGTGCCTCAGTGCGTTGTCTCTGCTATAAAAATAGACACAATATAAATAACATATTGGATAGGATGTTTGGCTTTAGCAAGTTATAGCCTCATAGAAATGGCTCATAAAATGTTTGGGCTGGGAGGAATATTAGAGACCATAGACACTCCCGACACCCTCATTATAGATGTTAAAACAGGTTCTAAAAATATAGTGACTTCTCCAAGGTCATAGGTACTTCTGAGCAACTGATCTGATCTGATCTGAAACATAAATTATACATTGGAAAAGACTCTGATGCTGGGAGGGATTGGGGGCAGGAGGAGAAGGGGACGCCAGAAGATGAGATGGCTGGATGGCATCACCGACTTAATGGACGTGAGTTTGAGTGAACTCCTGGAGTTGGTGATGGACAGGGAGGCCTGGAGTGCTGCAATTCATGGGGTCGCAAAGAGTCAGACACAACTGAGCGACTGAACTGAACTGAACTGAAAAATGTATAGCGGTATAGGGAAGGTTAGTACTTGTTTTTAGAAAGATTTTTTTTTTTTTTTTTTTTTTTTTTTTTTGAGATAGGATCCAAAATCTAAATCGATTTGAAGTCCATCAGTTTAGATTTTCTACTCCTGTTATGGTTATTATAGGAAAAGTGTGTAATCTGTGCCTGTAGACATCTTGTATAGTGTAGCTATTAGGACTGTGCCTGGAGGAAATAAGCATCAACAAATATTAATTATCATTATTATTATTATTCCTAACAGTAGCTTGTGACTGCTGTTAACACAAGTATGTCCAAACATTTTCAATGTATTATCACTATTTATAAGACATTTTAAAGCATGCTTTCCAAAAATATATATTATTTAAACTTAAATTGTATATTGGATTGTTTAATTTATACATTATAAAAATGCATGAAATAGAATCAAAAGGGTAAAATGAAAATAAAATATACATATTTGCATACATGAGGTTCCTTTTACCAATCTGTGACTTTTTTTCATATGTTTCAATGTTCCCATATAAGAAAGGAAATGAGAAGAAAAATATTTAAAAAGAAGAATTTTCTGTTTCTACTCCTTACAAACTGTCTTGTGGTGTCTCTTTGGTTTTCTAACTTGAAAGTACAGAGTTTGATTGATCATCTAAGACATGTTCCTTGACTCCCTTTACTTTCCAGGGGGCAGGCAGTTTCCTCATTAGCCCACGTCCAATGCCTCTGAGAGTGAAGCTTACAAGAAGAGAAGAAAGTTATGTTAATCTGTGTATCCATGCTGTGGGGACCTAGTAGGAGATACACTTTGAGAGTTATTATTTCAACCCTCTCTTCTTCTTGACTCATACCCAATAAATCAACAAAGTCTGCTGAGTTTTCTAATGTCAAGCACATATTATTAAGTTTTTGCTGTTGTTTAGTCACTAAGTCGTGTCCAACTCTTTTGCGACCATGTGGACTCTAGCCTGCTGGACTCCTCTGTCCATGAGATTTCCCAGACAAGAATACTGGAGTGGGTTGCCATTTCTTCCTCCAGGGAATCTTCTTGACTCAGGGAAGGAATCTCCTGCATTGGCAGGCCAGTTCTTTGTGGATGCTAAATGGTGTTGCAGAAAGGCCATTGTGACCTTCACCTTCATCTTATCCTCTATAGGAAGTGAATTGAGAAAAGAACAACAATGAACAAAATCCCTCCCACCGACAAGATCACAGAACCATGAGAATCCTTCATAAAGTACCTGGCAGCCAGGACAAAAGTAGTAGCTTGTGGAGGGAACACTGTTGGACTCCAATGTTACACACTCACAACCAGAGTTTGCAGACTATTCAGGAAGGAGGAAATCAACTGATGAACAAATTAAATGGATTTTTTAAAGGGGAAAATAACTCTTAGAAATAAGGTTTCTGAAGCAAGAAACAAATATCCTTACTTGGATCTGATCAGAGCCAAGGGGACCTAGAGCAGAGGCAGGACCTAGCTGGTCCAGAAGACAGTCCCTGAACTCCACTGGCTGAAGATACTGGCCTGCTCCCAGGTTAGAAGGAACTGGTACCTGCAACATCAATGTATCTTTTAGAGGTCATCTTTCCCAGGTATGGACTAAGAACTGATTTTTTAACCAAGTATGGTTTCTGTTATTTTTATCACACCCTCCTGTCATCTTCATAAACTTCTGGGTTAAAAGTTCTCCTTGGGTTTAATTCTCTATGGATAGATTGGCCAAATTTGCCTGGCTTTCAGAATCATTCTAGCGACCAGAGTAGGAAGCACAATTCAACAGGGAATCACTTCCTTTTCATCCTCAAGTCCCCAGCGTCTACCACAGTGCCTGGCACGCTCCGAGTGTTTGGTGGTATATGATAAACTTCTGAGCTGATCCCAGCGTTTCTTGGCAACTTCTCCTCTGCTCTTCTGAAGCTTTTCCGCTCCTGGCATGCGAGTCTGTTTAACAGCCCCTGAAGGTATCTGGCTTACTCTTACTACTTCATGCCTCAATCTGAAGTAATGTTCCCTTGTTCCCTTCTCTTTCTCTGCTCTCCAAATGGAACATTCCTATAAATCTTGCTCAGAACTCAGATTCTCTGGGGAACTACCTTGATGGTTTAGTATCCTTTTTCTTTTGGGCTCGTTAGTGACTATGCAGTGCCACAAAGCCTGTACTCGTGTTTCCCATGGCTGTTTTCTAGCTGGACATTGCAGGTATGCAGTGCCAGTGGTGTGAGGTGGCGTGGGATGCTTAATAACCTGGGAGTCAGGAGACCCAGGAGCTGAGTCTCAACTCTTTCTCCAATCAGCTATTCAACCAGGAGTAAATCATGTTCCCTTCCATAAAATTCTTCCTTCCTTCGTTGAATAACAGGATTCTAGCTTTATTTTATAATTGCTTTCCCAACTATATTGTGAGGTTTTTGAGGCCTTTTGATTTTTATAATAGTATTCATGAGTTTGACAAGTGCTCCATAACTATTTGTATGATTTTTTGACCATTCTGACCAACTAAAAATGAACTTCTGGTTCTCAATTTCAAGGTTTTGTATATTTAGCACGGTAAAACACCCTGGAGTAAAGGTCTATAAATGTGCATGAGGAGGAGGCAGGGCACTGGGCAGAGCTGGGGCTCTGGTTCTAGTCCCAGGCCTGTGTTCCAACCTCCCTCAGGTACTAATCCCCAGCCTCAGCCTCTTCATTGTAAAGCTGGCAGGTGACTCTCCACGTTACTCTCATTTTAATTTCCCCAAATGTAATTCCCCCCAAACAGCACAATCCTCCAGTCTCAGAAAGCTGCATTCTCTCGTCCAGCCTATCCACTTTTATGTAGTCAGAAGCCTTGTTACATGAAGGACAAGGATAAATCGTGGTCTGTGCTTAGAGATACCAGCACTTGTTCAGCCCAGTGCCCCTGACAGGTTGCCAGAATGACAGGAAATTCAAGGAAGCAACTGAAAGCAGGGGAAGGGACAGGAACAAAACACAGCTGCTCATTTAGTCCTTCAGCAGCAAGCCTGAAACATGCTGTTCTGGCAGCTAAAAGGAAGGTGACAGGAAACCCGAGAACAGGGAACTTAATTATCACTAATGCTTCCGGTGATACCTCAAACCTTCTTGTCTTCCTCTAGCTTTGATTTCACAGCCGGACACTTAACAGCCCCAGTAGGTATTACGTGCCTCACTTGTACTGGATTGGAAGAGGATTAAGAAGTCTGGATTCTATTTCACCCTTGAAACCTCCATGTGCTTATGGACTGAATTTACGTAGAATGAAAACACAGAATTTGACTATTACATATAAAATGTTATTAAGAAAACAATGTGAAATACAGGATGTACTTGGTCATTTTCGTACTTAGTTCAAGGTGTAGATCAAACTCCAATCCTTTGTTAGTTCACTGATCAACACGATCATTCACACATTCATGAAGTAGACATTTTTTCAGCAGCATTATGTGTCAGGCACTGTTGTAAGTGCGATGAGGACCAAGGTGAAAAAAAGAATTAGTGAGCCCTGGAGGTTATTGCATCCAATGAGGAGACAAAACAGACCATTATGATATGCTGTGATGGAAAACGTTCTGGAGTTACATTAGGCTCAGCCTCTTTATGTTTCTTTCATGGTACCCAGTCTAATGTGTAGTTATTTTATTTAGGTAGGGACTTTGTTCTGTCTCTCCAATTAAAATTTAAACTCTAAAGATCTTGTTTGGTGTTTCCACTCTTATATGGGCTGTGCTTATTTGCACAGTCATGTCTGACTGTACCTCACACCTAATCTAGAGCCTGACAATAGTAAATGTTCAACAGTATTTGTCAAACAAACAAATTTTTTTGTTGTGGAATTCAGTTGTTGACTAAGGAAGTCAAAACCCTGACTATGTTAACATATGGCACTAACCAGAAAGCTGGAATCATTATGAACTAAAATCTGAAGGCAGATATCTAGATTGTATTATAATTACACAGGGCATATTGCTGTTCATTTGCTAAGTTGTGTCTGACTCTTTGTGACCCTATAGACTGATTCACTATCTGCTGGAGTTTGCTCAAATTCAAGCCCGTTGAGTCAGTGATGCGATCTAACTATGTCTAGGTAATACTGTATGCATATCTCTGGATAACAAATGTCTGCTTTCTTTTTCTTGAAGGGAATATTCAAAATACAAGCCTTGCATAGAGACCCCTGAGGAAAGAGAGGGGAAGACCTTAGACACAGACATGGAGGTTTTGCTGTAAGCTGACACCTGCTTCCCTGACCAGCTACATTTCAGGGCAGTAGGTTATACATTCTGAGAGAGGAAGGAAGACATTACAGTTCTTTGCCTTCTTTGTGGGAAGCCTTGACTGGTGTGATGGTCATTCACAGCAATCCATCTTTTCCTAGAAGGCCCTCTGCCTTTCCTGACCCACCCACAAGGTTGGGGCTGCTTAGTAGGAGTTTAGCAGTGCTCACACTCTCCTGTTGAAGGACACAGTGCTGGCGAGCAATGTGGTCACAGCCCCTCTGTCAACAGGTGCGACCCGCTTAGAAAGCCTTCCCTGCCTGGGGTGTGGTGGGGTGGAGCTTCAGCCAGTGTGTGCCTTAGTGGCTGTGTGCTCACCACTCCACAGAACAAGAAAGAACAGAGCTGCTTCTCCACCCCAAGGGCAGTCAGCTCGGGAACAGGGCTGCATCACAGCTCAGCAGGTACACGATGCTCTGCGGAGGCCAGAGCCTAAGGGGAAACTCATCCTCTCCCACAGAGCTTGTGCCCGAGACGAGAGAGAACAGAAATCGGGAACCTATGGTGAGGAGCTCATGCTCCTGACCTACTGACTTCCACCAGGAGTCTGACGTTCCCACTTGTTTCTGGCATGGAAGGAGGAAAGCGAGGTGGGGGAAGGGAGAGAGCCAGGCAATTATGGTCAGAACTCAAAGCCGGAGATGCAGTGGGGGCTCACGGGAAGCCTGTGGCACCTCATGAGGACTCTCAGGGTACCTGCAGTCGGAGCTCAGGCCTCCTTCCTCACGAGGAAGAACCCGAGAAGACCATGTGGATTCTAAGCCCCCGCACACCTCAAGCAGGTACATTCTGCACAACAGAAAAACAAAAATCTACTTCATTGTGGTACACAAACTTCTGGATACAGAAAAGTTTTTGCTTGTTTGTGTAGAAGATAAAGATTGTCAACAGGTTTGAAATCTGTGACTAGAGACAGACATAAGACAGTGACCTCAAAGACAACATTAGAATCCAAGAATCCAAATACCAAACTGAATTCCTTTACAACTTTTTCATGCTTTTCTTGACTCGCAATTCCTCACAACTGAGACTTAAAATATTTGTTGACAAGATATGAATGCTGGTTCATCTATGTTGTGTGATGATAAAGTTGATATAAGACCAGATGTTAACGAAGCTAGAAGAACACTACCCTAACATCTCCCAGAACACTGCACCCCAAAACTGTAAGTTATCAGGAGTGTTTTGGTATATAGTAAACTATTATAAATGTTATTATATTCAAAAATTTGCAAATGTTCCGTAGCTTTCAGCTCTATTATCACTTTGGCACTGCTACGAATAAGAAATTCTGGAAAACCTTATTACAAACACCTAGAAATGCTGTTGAAGACTCACGAACAGCCTTTTAAAAACATATGGTGCCTCAAAGTGAGAGAGAGAGAGAGAGAGAGTCTATAGTGATGAAAACCAGAGTGAACTGAACCAGAGCGATGCATGTGTAATAGAGACAAAAGCTACACTGTGAGATTCCAGTACTAAGAACTCAGGATCTGGGTTTTAGCCCATGTGGAAGAATGAGAAGCAAGACTTTGTCCCATATAAAGTGTGGAGAAGGAACATAGTTCCACAAGCTCTGTACTTATGATGGGTTATAGCCAGATGAAAGGGTGGCCTAAAAACACTCTTCCCTGGAAAAGAGACCTAGTGGCAAGAAAACTTGTCAGTCTAAGTGACAAGAAAACTGGCTTGAAGTGAAAAAAAAAAAAAAAAGAAAAAAAGATCTCTCTGGAAAGTCGTAACCATAAGCCTGCCCATGCAGAGATTAAGGATTTGAATCACATCATCTGCACAGTCCAGGGAAATTCAGTTCAATAAATTAAATTGAAATGCTTCTGGATCAGAAGTGTTCCAGAGGCTTGGAAAAAGATAACACAAATCCTCTATGGAGAAATGTACCTCAGTCTATGCCTTTCAGAATCGGTACAGATAAAAACAGTCAGATATGAGCTCCTTGTTACATTTCTTCAAGAAAAATAAAATCAAATGATCGTTCCATGTTGCCTCCATAATCCCATCCCTCAGGCCTGTGCCTCCTGAGGTTTCCACTCTACAGGTTTTACACTCATGAATGCCAGATGCCCAAGTCCCTGCATGCTGTCTTTCCTCACTCCTACCAGAGCCTCGGATCCACACCAGTAGCCTAGACTTTTCAGCTGTACACTTGCAAGACACCGACAGGTCATTTGTAGCTTATCTCCACCACCACACATGCCCATAGCTGTTTGTGGGACTGCATCTGGACCTGACTCCTATCTCTGTCCTGCATTGCTATAGCTAGCCTTTGTAGCTGTGCAGCTATACACTACCTGCCCTGAATCCTGTCATCAGCACATTCCAGTGTGCATTAACCCACAGCTGAAAGTCTTTTCTTGCTAAAGTCAGTCCATAAAGTCTGGAAGAGGTGACATTCATCATATGGGCAGACATCTATACAAGGCTACAGAGATCATGAAGAATCAGATAAACATGACCCTACCAAAGGAACACAGTAAAATTCTAGCAACTGACCTATATAGAAATGGAGATTCATGAATTGCTGACAAAAATTTTAAATGATTGTTTTAGCAATGTTCAGAGAACATTATAATAGAGTACAGATAAACAATAAAATCGGGGAAACAATACAAGATCAAAATGAGAAGTTCAACAAAGGAAAAGAAAACATAAAAAAGAACCAAACAGAAAATTTGAAGCTGAAGAATACAATGACTGAGCAGAATAATTTAATAAAGAGCTTCAAGAGCACAACTGACTAAGCAGAATAAAGAACCAAAGACTCAAAACCAGATAATTTAAAATTATCAAATCATGGAAACAAATGAAAAAAGAATGCAAAGAATGAAAAAAATCTATAGAACTTATGAGATTCCATTAAAATAAACAATCCATACTATTGGGAATTCCAGGATGAAATGAGAAAAATGGAGACAGAAAGCTTATTTGAAGAAATAATTGCTGATAGCTTTCTATATAAGGGGAGAAATTTGGGTATCAAGTTCACAAAGTAATATTTCCAAACAAATTTAATCCAAAGATATCTCCAAGATACATGAAAACAAAACTGTCAGAAATGAAAGATAGAGGAAAAAAAATGAAAACAAGAGAAAAGAAGCATATCATTTGTGAAGAAACCTTCATAGGCTATCAGCAGATTTCTCAGCAGAGACTTTGCAGGCCAGAGAGAGGGGGATGATATATTCAAAGCATTGAAAGAAAAATCTACTGACCAAGAATACTTTACCCGGCAAAGTTATCCTTCAGAAGTGAAGTAGTGATAAGGACTTTTCCAGACAAACAAAAACAGGGAGTTCATGATGACTAAACTTCAGTTCAGTTCAATTGCTCAGTCGTGTCCAACTCTTTGCGACCCCATGGGCTGCAGCAGCCCAGGCCTCCCTGTCCATCACCAACTCGTGGAGTTCACTCCAACTCATGTCCATTGAGTCAGTGATGCCATCCAACCATCTCATCCTCCGTCGTTCCCCTCTTCTCCTGCCTTCAATCTTTCCCAGCATCAGGGTCTTTACAACAAGTCAGTTCTTCACATCAGGTGGCCAAAGTATTGGAGTTTCAGCTTCAGCATCAGTCCTTCCAATGAACACCCAGGACTGATTTCCTTTAGGATGGACTGGTTGGAGCTCCTTGCAGTCTAAGGGACTCTCAAGAGTCTTCTCCAACACCACAGTTCAAAAGCATCAATTCTTCTGTGCTCAGCTTTCTTTATAGTCCAACTCTCACATCCATACATGACTACTGGAAAAACTATACTAACTAACTAAACTTGCATTACAAGAAATGCTGAAAGGAGTTCTTCAAGGTGAAATGAAAGAGTGCTAATTAGTATGAAAACATATGAAAATATAAAACACACTGGTAAAGGTAAATATATAGTCAAATTTGATAATGTACAATAATTCAATGTGGTATGTTAACCACTTAACTCTAGCATAAATGTTAAAGAACAGATGAATTAAAAGTAACTATAGCTAAAATAATTTGTTAATGGATATACAATAAAAGAAGAGGTAAACAGTGACATCAAAAATAAAATGTGTGGGAGGAGTAAAAGGATAAAGATTTTGTAGACAGTTGAAGTTAATTTTTTATCTGCATTGTTGTTGTTCAGTCACTCAGCTGTGTCCGACTCTTTGGGACAACATTGACTGCAGCACGCCAGGCTTGCCTGTCCTTCACCATCTCCCGGAGCTTGCTCAAACTCATGTCCATTGAATTGGTGATGCCATCCAACCATCTCATCCTCTGTCATCCCCTTCTCCTGCCTTCTGTCTTTCCCAGCAACAGGGTCTTTTCCAATGAGTTGGCTCTTTGCATCAGGTGGCCACAGTATTGGAGCTTCAGCTTCAGCATCAGTCCTTCCGATGAACATTCAGGGTTGATTTCCTTTAGGATGGACTGGTTTGATCTTCTAGCTGTCCAAGGGACTCTCGAGTCTTCTCCAACACCACAGTTTGAAAGTATCAATTTTTTGGCACTCAGCCTTCTTTATGGTCCAACTCTCACATCCATACATGACTACTGGAAAAACCATAGGTTTGACTATATGGATCTTTGTTGGCAGAGTAATGTCTCTGCTTTTTAACATGCTGTCTAGGTTTGTCACAGCTTTTGTTATAAGGAGCAAATGTCTTTTCATTTCATGGATGCAGTCACAATCCACAGTGATTTGGGAACACAAGAAAGCAAAGTTTGTCACTGTTTCCAATGTTTCCCCATCTATTTGCCATGAAGTGATGGGACCAGATGCCATGATCTTAATTTTTTTAATGTTGAGTTTTAAGCCTGCTTTTTCACTCTCCTCTTTCACTTTCATCAAGAGGTGCATTAGTTCCTCTTCACTTTCTGTCATAAGGGTGGTGTCATCTGCATATCTGAGGTTATTGATATTTCTCCCTGTAATCTTGATTCCAGCTTTTGATTCATCCAGCCTGGCCATTTCACATGACGTACTCTGCATAAAAGTTAAATAAACAGGGAAACAATGTACAGCCTTGGTGCGATCCTTTCCAATTTTGAACTAGTCTGTTGTTCCATGTTCAGTTCTGTTGCTTTTTTGACCTGCATAGATGTTTCTCAGGATGCAGGTAAGGTAGTCTGGTATTCTCATCTCTTTAAGAACTTACCACAGTTTGTTGTGATCCACACAGTCAAAGGCTTTAGCATAGTCAATGAAGCAGAAGTAGATATTTTCCTGGAATTCTCTTGCTTTTTCTATGATCCAGCAGATGTTGGCAATTTGTTCTCTGGTTCCTCTGCCTTTTCTAAATCCAGCTTGTTCATCTGGAAGTTCTCTGTTCACGTATTGTTGAAGCCTAGCTTGAAGGATTTTGAGCATGACCTTTCTAGCATGTGAAATGAGTACAATTGTGCGATAGTTTGCACATTCTTTGGCATTGCCCTTCTTTGGGATTGGATTGTTATATTTATAAGATGTGTTATGTGTTCCTCATGATAACCACAAAACAAAACTCTACAGTAGATACACAAAAGATAAAGAGAAGGTATCTAAGGCATATTACTATGGAACATCATCAAGTCATTTTAAAAGATGGCAAGAGAGGAGGCTATAGTAGTAATAGTGTTTTGTAGTTCCTACAAAATAGCCAAAAACATTAAGATGCCATTAAAAAGACCATGCATGCATGCTAGATCATTTCAGTCATGTCCAGCTCTTTACGACCCAACAGACTATAGCCTGCCAGGCTCCTCTGTCCATGGGATTCTCCAGGCAAGAATGCTGGAGTGGGTTGCCATTTCCTCCTCTTCCCAACAGAAATCAAACCCAAGTCTCTTACTTCTCCTGCATTGGCAGCCATTAGTGCCACCTACCATGCCTGTCGGGGCTTCCCTGGTGGCTCAGTGGTAAAAGAATCTGCCTGCGATGCAGGAGATCTGGGTTCAATCCCTGGGTCGGGAGGATCCCCTGGAGAAGGAAATGGCAACCCACTCCAGTATTCTTGTCTGGAGAATTCCATGGACGAGGAGCCTGGCAGGCTATATATAGTCCATGGGGTCGCAAAGAGTAGGACATGACTGAGCGGTTAACACACACACCATGCCTATCAATAATCACTTTAAAAGAATTAAATTCTGCAATCAAAGGTATTTAATGGTTAAGTGAATAATAAAATCAAGATCCAGCTATATACTGCCTACGAGAGTTACTTCTGTTTTAAGGACGCACATAGGCTCAAGGAGAAAGGATTGAAAAAGTTATTTTATGCACATGAAAAACCAAAGATGGTAACGATAACCCTGTATACGAGACAGCAAAAGAGACACTGATGTATAGAACAGTCTTCTGGACTCTGTGGGAGAGGGAGAGGGTGGGATGATTTGGGAGAATGGCATTGAAACATGTATAATATCATATATGAAATGAGTCACCAGTCCAGGTTCGATGCACAATACTGGATGCTTGGGGCTGGTGCACTGGGACGACCCAGAGGGATGGTACAGGGAGGGAGGAGGGAGGAGGGTTCAGGATGGGGAACACATGTATACCTGTGGCAGATTCATGTTGATATATGGCAAAACCAATACAATATTGTAAAGTTAAAAAAAAAAAAAAGAGAGAGCAGGGGTAGTTATACCTATATCCAACAAAATAGATATTAAGTCAACACAGTAATGCAAGACAAAAATCTTTATGTAATGATTAAGAGTTAATTTACCAATAGAATGTAACAATCTGTAAATATTTATGTATTCAACATGGAAGAATCTAAATATAACAAGCAAGTACTACCAGATTTGAAGGGAGAAATAGAGAATTGTATAATAAAAGCAGCCTTCAATACTCCCACTGCCAATAATTGATAGATTTTTAAAAAACTATTTAATCATTGTTTATTACTCATATATCAACTGATAGATTATACAGATAAAAAATTAATTTGGAAACACTGGACTTAAACTATACTTTTTTTCCCTTTGTCCACACCATGTGGCTTGTGGAATCTAAGCTCCCCAACCAAGGATTCTGAGTGATACATTAATTAAAATGTAGACTCCTGCTCTCATAGTTCTACAATTTAACACTATTTTTGCCTTTCTCTGTAGTGTGGAGTGTCTGCCAGTGGCAACATTTTTCATGGCACAAAGAGGAATGTTGAAATTGGCAAATCTCAAGCACTGAATAAAAAATCAACACTGCTCATTTGAACTAGAATTTTATATATAAGTGTTCTGATCTGGGATAACTTCAAGAAATGGTATATTGGTTTCTTCCTCTTTTTACAAGGTATAATTGTTATTAGGAATTCATTTTTACATTTCTCAAAGCCAAAGATTTTCAAAATATAATATGAAATCCACTTAATCAATTATTCTTCTTGCCACCTGACAGCATGTTCAAAAATTATCAATGAAATCTGTTGAAATGCTCAAGCAACCTCTTCAGATGAAATTGTTGACCACAATTCACCTTTATACTCTGGTTCACTAGGCATGGCCTTTTATTCCCCTTGATTTGCAAGCGTTAACTTCTGAGCACTATCAAGGAGATAAGACAGGAAATCAGAAGCTTTAGAAAAGTAAGTGAATCTGTGTTTGTGAGATAGACAATGAAAATCTATGTGACTGAGAATTCACAGAGTCTTTGGAATACTCTGCTTTACACAGTGTTCTGTTTCACAAATTTTTGTTTTGCTGTGCCCACAAATTTTTAGGGGTATAAGGTTTATATTAGTATTGGATTCAACTGAATACAAGACAAAGCCCCAAACAACAGTGATTTATATAAGAAGTTTCTCCCATTCTCTTTCCCTTTCTTTCCCCCTCTCCCTGAGTTCCTCACTCCCTCTCTCAAGGAAAATCTTCAGAAAGGCAGCTGCAGGCTGGTATTCAGGAGCATGATATTGCTGGGGACTGGAGGCTCCTGCTTGCCCTACCAGAGCTATGGTATGGTATTGTTTTTCATGGCCCAAGACTGCTCTTATTCCATCATATCCTTCTCAGACATCAGTACAGAGATTGGGGTAGAGGGGAAGATAATGCACGTTTCTTTTAAGGAGACTTTCTAGGAATACGCAACACAAGCATCTTCCACCTCATTGGCTAGAACTTGGTCACATGATCACATCATAATGTGAGCCTCAGAAATGCAATCTTAGCTGGGGAGAAACACAAGCAGTTTGTAAGGACACATGATAAAACAAAGTAGCCAATTAAATCAGATTTCCAGTTTCCAGATAAACCTTTTTTCTTTTTTTAGTATAAGAGTATGATATTTGAGACATATTACAGTAAAATTGCATTTACTTCTTTTCTGAAAGTCAAGTTTATCTTGATAGTCTATATTTTTATTTGCTAAATCTGGCAAACATAGGTAGAAATTAGGGTATCTCTACTAAAAGGAAGAATCAAATAGATACTGAAATAGGTAAGCACTGGTCTCTGGCACAGCTACTTGAAAGGACCTGATGCAATTAAATATTATCTGGCTATGGAATTAAAAGACAGACATTGGGATGGGAATATGAAAACTTCTGAGATCATCTTTGCTATCTTTGATTATAAACCTAGACTAATAAATCTTCACTAGTAAAGTCAATGTTTGGGATCATCACATAAAGTACTTCATCTCTCAAGTCCAATGTTTGCTACTGAGACTGTGAAGTACTTTATATGATTTTCCGCACATATAATAATAGGAAGATACTGACCGTAACAAAAACATCTTTGAAGATTGCCTTTATAGTCCTGTAAGTAAATTATTACTTATTCTCGGTCCGATTCTTCTCTTTGAGTCTGACACAAGGTGTGACCATGTTCCCTTCTGAATGATCCCTTTTTACTTGTCATGGATGTTAAATGTTAGTTCAGACTTTCTATTTATTTAACTCATTCAGTTTACTTTGGAATAGGAGGGGAGCTCCCAGGGACCACCAGTTTTATTTTTGGCACAGACTGAGCTTCCTAAATACGGAAGCACTTTTCTGTCAGATCATAAGGTCATCTCTGAACGGGGCAGCTTTCTTTCCTGAATAGGCCTTCAACATCCAGGCTGGGTCTGACTCATGACAGAAAAGGAATGCTTTGCCTTCTGTTTACATTCCATTTGGTGGGAAGCAGCAAGCAACACCTTGAAACTAAAGCCATGATACCCATCCTTTCCTGCTTTCACATCCTGACCCCATACACTGACCATCAAAACTATATCTGATAAAAATGCACTTAGATGCTTTTTCTTGTTCTCTCTCTCTCTTTTTTAAATCTTTACCTATTTTGCTCCTCTGACCTCAACAAGAATATTTGTAGCAAGTTTTCAAATTATAGCATTTTTATTACAAAAAGTAGAATTAAAAAGGATGACTAGAATTTTAGGGACTATTGCTTTTCTTATCCCTTTGGATTCTAAAGCTACTGAATGATTCATAGTCCATTTCCAAGCATGAATACTATTCTCTTGCTACCTCTAAGTCATGATAAGGAAAAAAAATCCTCAGAGAGCAAACTGAAGAACAACATATTTGTGGTTCGAGCTAGATGAATGGAAAAGAACAGAACACTCAGTGGATTAAATAGGCTCCTCCAAAGCTAGGCTTAGTGGTTGAATGGTCGCCCAGTTTATATTAAAGGACTTACTTCCATTTACAAAATGATTCCCTTTGTGTGGTTCAAGGCTTAATATGCTGGGCATTTCCCCAGCCCTAAGCATTTATTTTAAAAAAAGCTTTCCATGTCAAGGAAATTCAGGTTCAGAAAAGATAAATTTAATGATGAGATCTACAACTTGAAGTTCTGGCTAATTTCAGGTGCTGAACATGCTCCAACCATTTTTACTGGAATGGGAGGGATCCATCAAATGTCATGACTTGGTTCCAGTTGTGTTATCACCTTGAATCGGATGAGAAATGCCCTTGGAACTGAGGATGTGCATTCCTGAGAGTGCTTGCATTCAACATATGGTTACATGAGGCCAAGCTTCAAGATGAAAGGGAAGGAAATAAGACTGTTGCCCAGAAATTTCTAAATGTTGGCAAAATATCAGGACGAATGATTCAATTTTTCACTTTTATCCACCCCTGTGTATAAGTATCCAAAATTGAAGTTATCTTGGTAGGTACTTTGACTTGGCAATAATAGACATTATAAGCTTCCTAAGATCATGGCCTGTAGGATGAGAATGCTAATATTAGAATACTTGAATTATGACACATTCTCCAGTGCCATTACTGGCAGCTATGGAGCTTTCAGTGCAAGGTCTGATCATTGATCATCTCCAACTCCTGGTTCTCCATGTCAAGCCTGCCATATGGTTGGCACTTGGTATGTGTCTGGTGAATGAAATATAATGACTAACAACGCAGTGGAAACTTTAACCACAATAGCTGTTACACTCAGTAGAAATATTTCCAAAGAGAAGCCAAGAAAGAGTTTTAAAAATGCAGTTCTGAAGAAAGGAGCTAAAACAAATATGAAAACCAAGACATAAAACCAAATACATCAGTAACTGGGCTCCACTGACATACCTGGTTAGCATCTCATTGAACTTGGGTTTCATTTGGAGGAGTGTACTCTCTATAAACACAAAGATCCATATAACAATAAACAAGAACAGTTCAAAGGGCAACATTAATTAAAAAGGAATGGCTTGCTTTATCATTTGCTGCAGAAGATATTTAAAAAGGAGCTCACTTTCTAATCCACAGCAAGGCTGAAATCTGTCCCTTCTCTTCATTCCCTTCACTCATCACAGCCATTCATATTCTCTTCCGTCTCTTTAACTTCCAAGACAATAATATTCGCTCCTCCCTACCCTACAGGGCTTTTCACACTCCTTTCCCTTCTTTGCAGTATTTCTCTTAGCCCTTTATTGTATAGATAAACTTCTTTCCAAGTACCAATTATCAAGTCCCTTTAGGGAGACTACAGAGAAGGAAAACTGGGTTAAAAAAACTGCAGAATTCTCTTAGGCGCGCTGGACGAGTGTCAAAGTCTATACATATTCTCAGATTAACCACTTTTGTCTCAGTGCTGTCGTTTGAGTCAGTCACTTAATAGGAATCAGCATTTGATGTGTAAAGAGAATGAGATCCCATAATGTGTGCAGTGATAAACACAACTTCTTTTATAGCCATCACAGACATTTTAAGGCACAGCAAAGCTCACTCTGGCAGATGATTTATCTGCTGTAGTATGGCAGCAAGGTAGGTAAGAAGGATCATACCATTTTCATGGCACAGATTTGTTAAAAGGTGTTTTATTAAAGGACCTGGCATCTTTGAACTTAACAGTTGCTAGGCTAACGTGTGTCTTACTTTACACAGCAGCACTTACTGGTGAAGGGTGGACAAGCTGCTTAGCTTTATGATAATCGTAAGTATTCAGGCCAAATGAGATGTCCCAAACTAAGCCGGGTATTTCCCATTTATCCCCTGGTGGCAACACACGTTGCGTGACTATTTCTAGTGGCGGCTCTTAAACAATTTCTTCTATCACTTAATGGCACTGGTTTAATATGCTCCTCTCTAAGGTCATGTCTAGCTCTGAGAAAGTGTCTTTACAAAATCATCTCCACTATAAGTGTTGGAGATGTGTTATTTATTAAGCAGATATGAGGTCTAGGCACTGACTGGCTATTCCTCATATTGTGATATCAGGTTAGTTTCATAAAAATACACTAATGCAATAAAAGTAAGCCTTTATTTTAATGAAAACCAGAACATTATATATTCTGGCAGAATTTCAGATGTTGTTGATTATACTTGAAGAATCCCGAGGCTTTAAAAATAGTAGTAGAGGGACTTCCCTGCCGGTCCAGTGGATAAGCCTCTGTGCTTCCATTGCAGGGGACACAGGTTTGATCCCTGGTTGGGAAATTAAGATCCTGCATGTCGTGTGGGGTGGCCAAAATTTTTTAAGAAATGAAACATTCAATAAACATAAAGTATTAGAAACCAGTAGTAGATGTGGAGTTTCATGGGATTGTTTTTTCTAGTATTTTTCTCTCCTGGACCATTTCACTCCCTGTTGAATTGTGTTCTCCCATGTTCCTGTCATGATCATCCTACGTCTGCGGTAAATGGTTTTCATCTAACACATGCTTACTTTGAGTTTGCAAGTGTGTCCCTTTGGGCACCTGTGAGTCCCTCTCCAGAATCCTCTTCTTTCTAGCCACTGCTGCACTGGGCAACCTAGTCCCTGCAGGCTGTGACCAGATCTGCGCAGCTCTCCTGGGTCAGTTTATCTCTGCCCTTATCAGATATTGCTTGCTTCCTCTCCTGGGCTTATCTGCTTTACAAAACTGAAGATGCTGGCTTATACATTCACAACCGGAAGCATGAGAGTGATAATTCCTGAGGTCCATCCTTCAGCACAGGGGATGGGAACATGAATGCTTTCCTGTTCGTCCCATGTGATTAGTTCTGTGACACTTGTTTATAAGATTCCTCAGAAGGTCCCAGCAGAATCAACCACCGGTTTCCTGTAGCAGAAGTCAACTCAACAACATATTTTTGTATAGGTTTTCCCTTTTTTCAATGATTACTTCCCTTCCCCCTCCTCTGCTCTAAAGGATCACTTTCCCAAAGAAATCATGGGCATGCCACGGTCTATCTCACACTCTGGGGAGACATTGGCTCTAATAGGCGTTTATAACACTTGGGAGAATCCTCTTCTTATCCTTTGGTAAGGAAGAGTTACATAAAAGTCCTTTCTATGTTCTTTGCTTGTTTTGATTGCCAAAAATGTATGCTTTGGATAGGAAAGCTGTATGTTGACACTGTCCAATCAGTAGGTACTAGGTACCTGTGGGTATTGAGTCCCTGATATGTGGTTAGTCCAAATTGAGATGTTCTATAAATGTGAAACATATGCCAGATTTTGGAGAGTTAGTATAAAAAATGTAATAATTTTTATATGGGTTATATGCTGAAATGATAATACTTTACATATATTGGTCTAATCAAGTATATTATTAAAGTTGATGTTGCTTTCTTACATCTTAAATGTGGCTATTAGATAATTTACCATTTTATGTGTGGCTCACATTATATTCTTATCGGACACTTTTATAGGTAAAAGGAGATTTTAAGAGACATATGAGTCAATTGCAATGCACTGACTTTGAAGCTTTAATTAAAACAAAAATTATGTCTAAGTCAAAGACAAATAGTATGTTATCACTTATATGTGGAATCTAAAAAATAAAATAAACAAATGAATATAACTAAACAGAAACAGACTCAGATCTAGACCATAAACTAGTGGTTACTAGTGGGGGAAGGAATATAGGCCAATATTTTATAATAACTTTAAGTGAGTAAGTAAGTGAAGTCGCTCAGTCGTGTCTGACTCTTTGTGACCCCATGGACTGTAGCCTACCAGGCTTCTCTGTCCATGGGATTTTCCAGGCAAGAGTACTGGAGTGGGTTGCCATTTCCTTCTCCATAATAACTTTATGTGGAATATAATCTTTAAAAATATTGAATCACTATGTTATGTACCTGTAACTAATATAATACTGAAAATCAAGTACATTTCAATAAAATGTCTATGTAAAAACTATGAGACAATGAGAAAAAATTTGAAAACTGCCTGAATATTTGACATAATGAAATGTTGTTAAATATTTAGGTGTGACGAAAGTCTTAACACTATGATTTTGCTTTTGCTTTTTAAAGTCCATATCTTTTAGAGATATACACCAATATATTTATGAGTCAAATGACATAATGTCATATGTTCATGTCAAGGTAATCCATGCATGGGGTAGGGAAAAAGTGGGTAGGCATATAAATGAAATGAAACTGGCCTTTGGTTGATCGTTGGTAAAACTAGGTAATGGGAGCTATAAGTTTATTATTCTATTGTCTCTACTTTTGCATATGTTTTGAATTTTCTATGATAAAAGGTAATTTACCAAAAAAGGACAAATTTTATTAATGTCTAGTGATAGCAAGGCACTGACATATCTATAAGCAATTGATATGTACATGATAAAGGCTCCACTTCAGTTTCTTCTCAGCCTCTTGACAAGAACAGTGTTACTTGATACAGTTTTATTATAGTAGATGTACACTAGGAGTTTTCTTTGTGTGGAGAAGTTAATGTGACTAAGTCATGTGAAGGGAATTAATGCATATTGAATCCCAAAATGATCTTGATATTAATATCATTCAAAGAAAGGTAGCTTTTGTTATATTATAAATATAAAATATAAATAATATATTCATAAATATATTCACAGAAAATGTTTGCATGGTAATCTCTATATTTATTTATGCTTATATATAAAATTAACTGCATAGACTATAAATAAGATACTTATAATTTTATTTATAAAGATATTATTTATCTATAAACATATAAGTGTGAAAGGAATTTCCTTTTAAACTATGCCTTGTTTTCTACTCTTTTTTCCAGTCATTTTCACTAAAATGTTTTAAAAATATATACACTCATTTTCTCTCCTGCTACAAAAGTATTAAAATCTGATGTTCTATCTTACAAGCTTTTCAATGAGTCAATGACCACATTGTAATAGTCCTAAGGCAGAGCAAAGTTTAATTTAACCATTAAGATATAAGACATGTTTGAGTTCTATAGGCAAGTACTCTAATAAAACATGTCTGAACTAATTGTACTCTGGTAGGCTGATATTTTGTGGCCCGTTTTTCTAAACTTTTAGTTCAGGAGTGGACTTGGGAGTGGGTGAGTGTGATGTGGTCGGGTACGTACCTTTTTGAGCCCTCTCTAGGGATAAAATGAACAGTTAAGCTTGCACATGCAGAGCATTTTCCATCTGCTTTCTGATCCCTAATTGATTAAGCGCACTTGACCTCAGTGTGCCCCTGGCTGGGGGTCAGGATGCCACCATGCTCTCTACCCTGGGCTTATTGCACAGAACTTCTCAGGCTGCACTGTGCATGTTAAATCTGTCCAGAGCAATTACAATTAGGGGAAACAAATACCCAGTCCTTAAAAGCACTAACTGAGAACACTCCATGCCATTCTTACCTTGCCTTTTTGAGAGTTTCTCAAATTGAAGGACATTTTCTGGTCCAAGAACCTATTAGACCAAGTACTTCTCAAGGGATTTCAATACCAGCCCTTATGTCTATAAAGCTTGGCGTGTAGAAGATGCTCAAAGAATGTTTATGAATGAAAGCATGACTCTGATTTACTGTCTAATGGGTTATTGATCTCATATCTTATATAGCAGAGAGATATGGCTCTTTACTTCTACAGTAGTTCTATTGATTTATAAATTGAGTTGTACTCAAATCTCGGAAGAACTAAAATCTATTTCTCACATTAAATTGTCCATGCTCTAGGACCCATAAAATCACCAAGCTTTAATCCAAGGTCACCTTGATAATATCTAGGTCTTTAGGCTGTGTCCTGGGGAAACTTAGATTTCCCTGAATAGATGAGAGACTTCTGAGAGGACATAGAGGAACTCCATCTCCTGTCACCTCCAGCTGGGGTTCAACTCAAGCTTATATTGTGTGGGAGGAAGGAAAAAATGGATCTTGGCTATGCAAAGTTCAAAAATCACTGATCTTGACCTGTTGCTTTATTTTACAGGGAAGAAATTGAATTTCAGAAATATTCAGTGGTAAGTTCAAGCTCACATTGTTAGCTAGAGCAAAACTGAGGCTAGAACTCCTCCAGGCCAAATCCCTGCCTGACCCCTTCCCTGGGCACTTATGTTGTTCCATGGCAAAGTTACACTACTTTCCTTCTTTTATGATCACATTGACCCAAATGCATTTTGGATATATTTGTACATTTTTTAAAGTGATCTTACATTTCCAGCTTGAATATATCCCTTCTATTTCCCAAAATTTATTGTAGTGTTCTTGCAGATGGTAGCCAAAACCTCTATTTTCTTGGTACCCTATCTCCTATTCCCAGTGGGGTTTCGGTAAGTGTTCAGGAAGTTATTTATGGACCAACTGACTGACAGCAAATGAAACCTAAGCTGTATGGAGGTTTGGGAAAACTTTGGGGCTTAGCCACAGAGGACAAAAGATGACAGTTTCTGCTGTGTAACTTGGAGACATTGTTTTGATAAACAACTGCACAGGTCTACCAGTTTCCTAATTTAGAAAAATTCCCAGTTTTCAGAGTGCTTGGAAAATCAGTCACTAGTGCACTTTGTACACTTTAGAAAAAATGAGGATAAGTGTTCATAATTTCTCACCCGTAGTGGAGAAAAATAGACAGATGAGAACAGAGCTGGTGGATTAACATAGCAGTTAACGCAGACTGTGTTTGAGCTAGGATGGAGTTGACCTCACTGAGATTTAAATGGTCACTTAAATTGCTGCTGTTTTCTGGTCTTTCAAACTTTCACAAAGGAGAGAGGGTAGACTGGAGTGTTTTCATGGGTACAGTTTGGAATCAGTCTATGTTTTAATCTCAGCTTTATTGATTGCTAGTTGTATAACTTCAGACAAGGTATGCAATCTGGCTGATCATGTCTCCTCTTCTGTTAACTGGAGATAATATTTCCTCAATAGAGTTTATACAAAGAAGTGAGATACTGCATAGGCAATTGCACAGCACCTTGCTGTGTGAAGTGCTCACTAGCAATTGTGAATACTACTGCAGGGGATGAAGGTAGACATTTTAGATTGTCGTCCAACCTGTGGTTACTGATTCTAAGTTTACTTAGTCTGTTGGTCCATGTCCAGTTCTAACTGTTGCTTCTTGACATGCATACAGATATCTCAGGAGGCAGGTAAGGTGATCTAATATTCCCATTTCTTGTTGGAGAAGACTCTTGAGAGCCCCTTGGACAGCAAGGAGATCCAACCAATCCATCCTAAAGGAAATCAGTCCTGAATATTCTTTGGAAGGACTGATGCTGAAGCTGAAGCTCCAATACCTTGTTCAGCTGATGTGAAGAACTGACCCATTGGAAAAGACCTTGAAACTGGGAAAGATTGAAGGCAGGAGGAGAAGGGGACGACAGATGATGAGATGGTTGGATAGCATCACTGACTCTATGGACATGAGCTTGAGCAAGCTCTGGGAGTTGATGATGGACAGGGAAGCCTGGCGTGCTACAGTCCATGGGGTCGGAAAGAGTCAGACACGACTGAGCAACTGAACTGAACTGAACTGAAGAATTTCCCACAGGTTGTTGTGATCCACAAAGTCTTTAGCGTAATCAATGAAGCAGAAGTAGATGTTTTTCTGGAATTCTCTTGCTTTTTCTATGATCCAATGGATGTTGGCAATTTGATTTCTGGTTCCTCTGCTTTTTCTAAATCCAGCTTGAATATTAGGATATGCCCTCTTAACCAACTCTTATTTATCATTCACGACTGAATCATTTGGCTGCGTTTGGCTAAGGGCCTTCTTCAGTGGGCTCTCGTACGAATCATCTACCTAGTCACCATACGACATTGAAATAATGTCTTAATGTGTTAGTCTCCTATGAGGCCACAGCCTATTAATAATTTCTGCATTTACATCTTATACCTAGTTCATAAAGCACAGTAGGTATTCGATGGATGTTTGTCGACCTCTGGGCTGGGTACAATGAGAGCAAAATCTGGTATAAAACATGATCCCTGGCCTGCTACTGCTGCTGCTGCTAAGTCACTTCAGTTGTGTCCGACTCTGTGCGACCTCAGAGACGGCAGCCCACCAGGCTCCCCTGTCCCTGGGACTCTCCAGGCAAGAACACTGGAGTGGGTTGCCATTTCCTTCTCCAATTCAGGAAAGTGAAAAGTGAAGGGGAAGTCGCTCAGTCGTGTCCGACTTTTAGTGACCCCATGGACTGCAGCCTACCAGGCTCCTCCATCCATGGGATTTTCCAGGCAAGAGTACTGGAGTGGGATGCCATTGCCTTCTCTGGATCCCTGGCCTGAAGAAGTTGAAACATCCTCAGGATATGGGTCATGATTAGTTAAGCTGAATACTTATTATTGAGTGGAGCACTGTGCCCATAGAAGCATTGACTAAAGTTCTAAAAAATGCACTATCTATCTAGGTAGTCTACTACTATTTGTTAGTTAATTGCATTTAGACTTGCTTAAAACCGAGAAATAATGTCATATACATTCACATTAACTTCCACTGGATACCCAATGTTACTTAGAGCAGTAGTTCACAGTAGAATCAGCATCATCTGGGAACTTGTTAGAAATGTGAATTCTTACACCCTCTGGCCCAGACCTACTGAATTACAGACTCTGGAAGGAGAGGCTAGCAATCTGTGTTTTAAGTCTTCCAGATGATTCTGATGCACCCTAAATCTGAGAACCACTGCCCTCCAGAAATAGTTTGCCCTCCAGAAATTGGTTTGATAGGCTCCCTTGGTTTGACTTTGAATTCCAGGAAGATGAATATAACTCATTAGATACCAGCACATTATTCTAATAAAGATGATGCTAGCTATTGAATATTCTCATTCACACACAAGTTACATTTGCATGAATTTGCAGACTTCTATATAACCTGACCCCTGGAGGAAGAAATGGTAACCCACTCCAGTATTCTTGCCTGGAGAATTACATGGACAGAGGAGCCTGGTGCTCTACAGTCCATGGGACCACATAGAGTCAGACACGACTGTGACTAACACACACACATATAACCTGACTCCTCCCCAAACCTCCTCGGAACTGTTGTCTCAGGGTCACTTGAGATGTAGTCCTCCCAGGCTTGAAGTCCTAAAAATTCTCACCAAAGAAAACAACGTTCAAGTTTTAGAGTTGACAAGAGGAGAAAGAGGGCACCTTAATCGGATTTCTCTCACAGCAATAAGGGCAAAATGGTGGTATAACCCACAAGAAAAGTGGAACTTGGAGGAGCAGTGAGCTTTAGAATAAATGTAAAGAGCTTGAACTCCCCTCTATTTATCCATTTCCAGATACCCAGGGTCAGCTCATAATAACTTCAAAACCATTTGTGGAATGTAGTGAGTACAGGTGCAGAGTTGCTTTTCAAGGAGGTTTATAGTTTCAGGGAAATCCAAGTAATGTAAATCTATTCACAGTCTATTTCATATCTGGCAAAGCAAGTTCAATACTTATAATAGTTATCATTTTCTCAGCCCTTTGAATTAATATATTCTAGGTTCTGGTCTAAGTTGTTGAGAAACATCATCTATAATCTTTAAACTATACTAAAATGAATATTGTGATGTTCATTTTATAGAAGAGAGACAAGAGATTAAAAAATTTACCCAAGGCCACATAGAAGGGAAAGAGGAGGAAATTGCTCTTTTTTTTTTTTTTTTTTTTTTTTGAACCATTTGCCCTTTAATTTGAATTTAAAATCAGTTTCTTTAAATATTTTGGGCTTCCCTGAGATCAGTTGGTAAAGAATCTGCCTGCAGTGCAGGAGACCTGGGTTCAATCTCTGGGTTGGGAAGATCCCCTGGAGAAGGGAACAGCTACCTACTCCAGTATTCTGGCCTGGAGAATTCTGTGGACTGTATAGTCCATGGGGTTGCAAAGAGTCGGACATGACTGAGCAACTTTTACTTTCACTTTAAATATTTCAGTTACAAGTTTTAAATAGCGAAGACAAAGATGCTACAGGCACTCAGCACTGGTTCTCACCCCTCCCCCACTCTTATCCCCAGGCCTTGCTTCTTCATTCAAGATATAAATGGGCCCTCTGCACTAAATAAATAGCTTCTGGCATCAAGTATCAGCAGCCTCAGGCCTGGATGCAGCTGCATACAAAGCTATGAAGCCTAGTGGCTTTCATGATAAGATGTGGGCTTTTAACCATGCTCTGAAGAATTCCAATGATTGTGTGCAGATGCAAGGCAGCACCTCAGAGGTGACATTAGCCATTTCCCCACTGTGCACTAGCTTCTTGGGCTGGTTTCCACCACAGTCCATCCTTCCCCAGAGCTGTATTCTGTGTAGGAAGGGTAAGGGCCTGCACCCTCAGGACCATACTACAGAAATAAACAGAACCTCCTCTTCAGCCTACAGAACCAAGTCTGACACCAAAGCTCATGCTGTCTGTCACACATGGCTGCCAGGGCTTGCGAGTTCACCCACCCTTGACCTTATGATCTAACTCTGCATTGTAACTCCCCCAGCACTCGTATCTTATGCCACTGACCCATGATCTTCCTGACTTTTCTGTAATCATTTTCCCCACCTGTTTTGGATCTCACTATTTACATGGACGTTGCCAGTCTGGAAGAATTTCTCTTGAACCCAGGCAGGAAAATATGAATGGAACAAAACAAAGGATGGCGCCACTGTTTCTGTGTCCTGGCTTGTCTGGCCTTTTCTAGAGCCAGAGAAAGGGGCTGTCAGATGATTGATAGTAAGAAGCTTTTAAAAAGGCCAACCAGATCAAAAACCCTCTCTTTGGTCATTTTCTCTTCTGGAACAATTGATCACATGCAGTTATAATTTAACCTTTTTGGCTATGATGCTAACTATCCATACAACTGAAAGCTTTCCTAAGGGTGGTAACTCAGTAGTACATTGTCAACCATTAAAAAACTTAACTGGAAGTAGTTTTCAGGGTAAGAAGAAAGTTTTAAGCAATGGGAACCGAAATCCACAAGGTTTGTTAGGAGAGAGGTGAGAGAAAGACATGTGAGCAGGGCAATCCACAACAGACTATGCCAGTGTCCAGTTAGGGTGCTAGTCACTACGTTCCTGTGTAGCAACAGGCTTCCAGAAGGAAGAGAAATAGAAGTGAGCAGAGTGGGCGTGGGGTACTGAAGGCCAGCTTCTCCTTCGGCCGGTCTCACTTTTGCTCCTGCAACCCTCCTATTCCCACTCCAATTAGAGGTATTTCTCTTTACCGAACTTAGTTGAGGAGCAGGAAAATCCAGAGGAAGTCGAAGGATGAAGGAGTATTTGCAGCTCCTGATAAGTCTTCCTCCATACCTTCATAATAGTTCTTTGTACTTATGGGGTCACTTCAAACATGTACATTTTAAAATACAAATTCTGAAATGAAATGGAAAACCTCAATGCCGAGGAGAAGGGGAAATGGTTTTGTAGAGCATGGATGAGTGAGTCTTCACATCCCCAGAGTGAGGCCACAGACCTGGGAGGGCTTACCAATAGATGTGCAACAATCATCACGAAACCAAGCAGAACCCCTGTGGGGCCCTCCCAGGGATGCAAGGCTTTCTGTACACTCCAGTTTCTTGCTTGTAGAGAAAAGGCTTCAGCCTCTTGGACCTTCCCTGAATTCCAAAGGACTGATTCAAACAATTACTAATTAGGGAAGGGGGGAAATGCAAAAAGAAACAGCAGTGCAGGATGGGGCAGGGTCCGGGTGCCCCCTCTGGGGATATGCATAGCAATCTGATATATATCTCTGAATTCTCCAGCCTCTACCCATGTGGAGGATGGTAACTTTAGTCTGACTGCAAGCACAGGGATCCCAGACTGACTGGAATCAGAAGGCTGATGACTGGGATTTTTAAAGTATCACCCCATTACCTCACAGTCAACCAGTCAGAAGAAATTCACACACCCTGCAGCGGAAGAGCTTTTATTTTAAAAATCTGGGAGAGAGAGGGAGCCCTTCTCCCAGATTTTTAAAATAAAAGCTCTTCCCTGAAAAACTGCTGGGGGGCGCGGGGAGTTGAGGCTTTCTGAGCACAACCTGCCCATTCTCCTTGGTTGGCCCTTGTGAAAAACCTTTCTCTGCTCCAAACTCCGGCTTTTAGGTTTGCTTGGCCCTACTGTGCGTTGGGCACACAAACTTGAGTTTGAAAAAGATAATAATAATAAGGAGGCTGTGGATATAATACCAAAGGAGTTAAGGGGAACTCAAAGTTCCGCTGAGTGTAAGTCTACTCAGAATAGTAAAAGAGAAGGCTAAAAATATCAGGACTGCACACAACCTGGACTTGCAGACCAAAATCTTTTCTGATTTTCTAGAATTTTGTAATGAGCTAGATGGTCTATACAGGCACAGAACAGGAAAACAGAAGGTCCAGGCAGGATCTATTATCACAGAATCCTGATAAGAAGAACCTATGGGCCATCAATGATGAACATTCTTTAGCCTTCAAGTGAACCAGACCTGGAGAGCCCAAGCCAAAGAGAAGAAATGAGCTTAATATTTATGAAGATATCCAGGAAGGGTAAAAACCACAGATAGTCTAAAGGACTCATTTTACTGGAGGACAATTAACATTATTAAGAAAGTCTTTTGTATTATTATCTCAAATCCTTCCCAATGCAGATTGAACCCACATAGATTTAGGCAATAGTAATTCAAGAAAAACAAGTTACAACCTACTATTAAGAAGGAAAAAATTAGCATTAGTGTTTTCTACAGTCACATTTATTTTCATCACCTGGTTCTCTGCTTATATTTCTAGTTAAGTGAAGGCTTTAAGTGAGAGAAAGTTCTCATAGCTCATTAGTTTCATTTTCTCTCTTGCGCCACTAGCTCTAAGAGGGAAGGGCTTTTTTGTTTTGTTTTGTTTACTACTATCCCCAGAGTCTAGAGATAGTGCCCGACATTTAATAGACATTTAGACATTCAATAAATTTTGAAATAATTAGACTTGCAGTATCACCTATTATCTAATCGCACCTCCTTACACTTACACAATATACCCTTCTCTCTGAAGACAATCTTCATCGAACATGAACCTTGATGACAGTACTCTCCTTTCTCAAACTTTTCAAAGGATGCACATGGTTTAGGAGAACATCTTTATTCCTTAATAAGCTATTCAAGGTACTTGTCTACACACCTGAAACTAACAAAATACTGTAAATTAATTATGGTTGTGATTTAGTCTCTCAGTCATATCTGACTCTTGCGATCCCATGGAATGTAGCCTGCCAGACTCCTCTGTCCATGGGACTCTCCAGGCAAGAATACTGGAGTGGGTAGCAATTCCCTTCTCCAGGGGATCTTCCCCACCCAGAGATCGAACCCAGGTCTCCTGCATTGCAGGCAGACTCCTTATCAACTGAGCCACCAGGGAAACTGACACTTAATAGACATTTAGACATTCAATAAATATTGAAATAATTAGACTTGCAATATCATCTAATCACTCTCCTTGGCTCTTTACACTTACACAATACATCCTTATTAAGTGTAAATTAATTATACTTCAATTAAAAATAGGAAAAAAAATAAGCTGTTTTGGAAAGGGCTATATCCTGAATTCTGGAAAGGGCTTATGTCTTCAGATTCACCTGCCAGAGCCTGTGCCTTCTGCATCAGGACTGTGGTTGGCCTGGCTGATGCATTTTCTCTTCCTAGGACACTCCCTTCCCAATTTCTGTTTTCTCTTGGCAAACTCTTATTTATCCCTTAAGATTCAGAATGAATGTCACTCCTTCTGGGAAGTCTTCTCAGACTAACCCTAAATCTGGTTGCTTACTTTGGCACACAATGCTACAAAAAAGCTTCTATCAACATGTTTAAAATATACTGGATGATGAACTTATGTGTTTGTGTTTTCTACTACTGTGTTCTCTATAATTACTTTTAGATTAGGTACTGTGGCTTAGTCATTTCTGTATCCCCAGTGCCAGATAGCATGTTTGCTGCAAAATCAACACAATATTTGGGGATAGGAACACTGAAAAGGTTCTGTGGCATTGGTGACATTTTAAAAAATATTTTAAATTAAATGTTTATTTTGGTTTGTAAGTCAACGTTATTTTTAAATAATGTTGATCACTAAAAGTTTCATCTATTAAGTACTACATGACACAGTTTATCTTCACTATTTAGTTTTCTTTTTTTTTATTGTGGTAAAATACATATAAGATGAAATTTACCATATTAATCATTTTTAAGTATAAAATTCAGTGGCCATAGTTGCATTCACAACTCTGTACAACAATCATTATTTTCTCATTTCCAGAACTTTTCTATTGTCCCAAACAGAAATGCTATACCAATTAAACAACAACTTCCTGTTTCTCCTGGCCCTAGCCCCTGACAACCTCTACACTGCTTACTGTTTTGATGGACTCCTCTAGGTACCTCATATAACTGGAAGTATACAATATTTGTTCTTTCATGTTTGGTTTATTCACTTTAGCAAAACAGTTTTAAGGTTCATGCATGTTGTAACATGTACCAGAATTTCATTCCTTTTTAAGGCTGAATTATAATCCATTGTATGGATATACCACATTTGGTTTATCTAATTCATCTACTGATAGATATTTGTGTTACTTCCACCTTTTGGCTAATGTGACTAGCACTACTGTACAAGTATCTGTTTGAATTTCTGCTTTCAATACTTTGGGACGTACATATTAGACTGGAATTGATGGATCATAAAGTGACTCTGTGTTTAACTTTTTGAGGAACTACCAAACTGTTTTCCACATTGGCTACAACATGCACATTCCCATCAAAAATGTACAAGGCTTCCAATTCTTAGGAGGCCTCACCACTGCTTGTCAGTTTCCATTTTTAATAATGGCTGTTCTAATGGTATGACTCAGTGGCATGTTGATGGCATGAAAATTTGTTTTTTGCTATATTTATGTTTTAAATTTTGAGAATGAAATTTGAGTGATAAATTCCTATGCTTAAATTTTGAAAAATTATAAACTCACTGTTATTTATAAAATCCACACGTCCCTCAGCTTAGGAATGAAAACGCAAGTGTTAGTCGCTCAGTCGTGTCCAACTCTTTGAGACCCCACAGACTGCAGCCCACCAGGCTCCTCGGTCCGTGGAATTCTCTGGGCAAGAGTACTGGAGTGGGTTGCCATTTCCTTCTCCAGGGGATGTTCCCGACCCTGGGATCAAACCCTGGTCTCCTGGACAGCAAGCAGATTCTTTACCATATGAGCCACCAGCTTAGGTATAGTTTTACAAAAAGTAGAGATACACACATATACATACACACACACATACATATATGTATATACATACACACACACATATAAGTAACACATAAGTATATACACATAAGTATACACACAAGTATATACACATATAAGTAACACATATAAGTATATACACATAAGTATACACATAAGTATATACACATATAAGTAACAAGTAGGAGGGAAAATGATTCTCGTTTTCTGTCATTCAGCAATTTCCTGAGTTAATAACCTTTACAATGCAGTCTGTAAGTGCTTCTGAAAATATATTTAATTGACAATTGTATGAAGCAGGACTGTTCTAGTAATAATCTCCAGTGACACTTATTCCATATTTTTGCATTAGTTTGAGCTTTTTATGATTTTAAGGATGGAAAAAAGCTTACAGAAAACCACACATATGCAAATAGTGAATATGAAAATATGCACAGAAAATACTGCTTATTTTTATGAATTTTTTATAACACATTAAAGAAAAACCAATATTTTTGCAGTATTAAAGTTCACAATTTCAGCAGTCTATTAAGGCCTCTAGAGGAACATTAGTTACAGCAGGGAACTCCAGCACTTTAGAGAGTTGCCAATGGAAAAAGGTTTCTCTCGCACAGACTTAACTGAGAGAAGCGTTTAACAGGAGGAAATTTTATAAAGTGACTACAGTACTCTCTGAAGGCAATCACACACTCAGAATTGGTTGATTTATAGGAACTTGGCCTTAGTGTCCTAAAGTGAGTCTTTGACAGACAGCAGTATTTTTATGAGACAAAAGGTAGGAAGGTGATCATCCCTGACGTTGTGTGCTAGTACCATGTAAGTACCATTGGCAGTTGTAAGATTTTGTGAACCTTGTCATATGGTTACCCAGCAAAATCCTTCTTATCATGACCCTATGAAGTAGGCATTGCTGGGTCTAATACCTCCATTTGTGGGCAGCAGACCCTGAGGCCAAGAGTAAGATCTTTTCCTAGTTCACATAGCAAGTCAGCAGATGAGTTGGACAATATGTATTAGTAGAAGATGCATGAGCTTTGGAGAGAGACAGTCAAGTTCAAATCCTGGCTCTGGCACTCTATAGTTGTTTTCTTGGAAGTCCCCTCAAATTCTTTAAGTCTTAGGTTCATGTCTTATAAAATGAGATTAATAATATCTATCTATCTCACTGCACTGTTTCGAGAATAAATATTTAATAATGGGAAAGGGTTTTAGCAAACTCTGGGAGATAGTGAAGAACAGGGAAGCCTGGCATGCTGCAGTCCATGTGGTCACAAACAGTTGGACACGACTGAGCAACTTAACAACCACCAGTATTCTTGCCTGAGAAATCCCATGGACAGAGGAGCCTGGCATGCTGCAGTCTATGGGATTTCGAAGAACCGGGCACAACTTAATGGCTGAACAACAACAGGAATTATTCTGTTACATTTCTCCCAGCCACGCCCATGTAAGATATCAGTGATCAATCATAGCACACTTTCACACAAAGCTGGGGCAACCTAAGAATCTTTCTCAAGCTAATATGGTGGGCAGCTATACCAGCTGAACAGGGTAGGCAGCAGAGGTGGGACTTCTTTGTCACCCTGGTCCGCAGAGCTGCATTCACTGCTGTTTGCTTTCACACACTCTGTCCCTCGGGAACGTTCTTTATCAGCTTATACGAAAAGTCAAGACATTTTGTAGCTGGGTCCATTTGCTTAGAAAGCCCTCGTCCTCTTTCCCCTCTTCTGTCGATACTAAGCTAATCTATCCCCATCTACCTGTGACACTATCCTTGAGTCTGCAAGAGGCAAACAGAGGAGGAGAGGTTATTTACATGGAGGAGGAGTGTGGGATAAGAAAAAAATATCCAGACCGACATGGGTCTTTGCTATTGTTTTTCCTAATTTTTTGGTTCTATTGACCTTTTTGAGATTTGTCTGGTAATAGTACAGGTATACCTTGTTTTATTGTACTTCACAGATACTGTGGGTTTTTTTTTTAACAAAAATTGAAGGTTTGTTGCAACCCTTTGTTGAGAAAGTCTATTTTTCCAACCATATTTGCTCACTTTGTCTCTGTGCCACATTTTGGTAATTCTTGAAATACTTTAAGCTTTTTCATTATTACTATATCTGTTGTGGTGATCTGTGCTCAGTGATCTTTGATGTTATTTTTATAATTGTTTGGGGACACCAGAAACCTCACTCATATAAGCTAGAAAACTAGCTTAATAAATGTGTGTGTTTTGAGTGCTCCACTAACTGGCTGTTTCCTTATCTTGTTCCCTCTCTTCAGGTCTGCTTAATCTCTGAGACACAACGAAGTTGAAATTGGGCTGATTATTAATCCTACAATAGCCTCTATGTAGTCAAATGAAAGGATAGTCACATGTCTCTCTCACAGGATAGAAATGATTAAGCTTAGTGAGGAAGACATGTCTAAGCTGAGACAGGCCAAAATGTAGGTCTTTTCCACCAAACAGTTAGCCAAGTTGTGAATGCAAAGGAAAAATTCTTGAAGGGAATTAAAAGTGCTATTCATAAAAAAACACATAAAAAAATCAACACATAAAAAAATAAGAAAGTGAACAGTCTTATTGCTGATACAGAGAAAATTTTGGTGCTGGATAGAAGATCAAACCAGCCACAATATTCCCTATGCCAAAGCCTAATCCAGAGCAAGGCCCTAACTCTCTTTAATTAAATGAAGACTGAGAAAGATGAGGCAGCTGCAGAAGAAAAATTTGAAGCTAGCAGAGCTCGGTTCAAGAGACTGAAGGAAAGAAGCCATCTCTATAACATAAAATTGCAAGGTGTGGTAGCAAGTGCTGATGTAGAAGCTGCAGCAAGTTATCCAGAAGCTCCTATTAGAATAATTCATGAAGGTGCTTTCATGAATCAACAATCGATTTTCAATGTAGATGAAACAGCCTTCTATTGGAAAAAGATGCCATCTAGGACTTTCATAGCTAGAGAGGAGGAGTCAATACCTCGTTTCAATGCTTCAAAAAACAGGCTATCTTTTGTTAGGTGCTAGTGAAGTTGGTGACTTTAAGTTGGAGCCAATAACTTCCCTGGTGGCTCAGATAGTAAAGTGCCTGCCTACAATGCAGACGATCCGGGTTCAATCCCTGGGTCAGGAAGATCTCCTGGAGAAGGAAATGGCAATCCACTCCAGTATTCTTGCCTGGAAAATCCCATGGACGGAGGAACCTGGTAGGCTACAGTCCATGGGGTCACAAAGAGTCAGACATGACTGAGTGACTTTAATTTTACTTTAATGATTATTGGCCATTCTGAAAATTCTAGGGCCTTTAAGAATTATGCTGCATCTACTCTGCCTGTGCTCTATAAATGCAAACACAAAGCCTGGATGACAGCACCTCCGCTGACAGCATAGCTTACTGAATACTTTAAGCCCACTGTCGAGACCTGGTGCTCACAAAAAAGATTCCTTTCAAAATATGACTGCTACTGGCAATGTACCTGGTGACCCAAGAGCTCCGAGGGAGATGTACAAGGAGCGTAATACTGTTTTCAGGCCTGCTAACACAACATTCATTTTGCAGCCCAAGGATCAGGGAGTAACTTAGACTTTTAAGTCTTATTATTTACAAAATACGTTTTATAGGGCTATAGCTGCCATAGACAAAAATTCCTCTGATGGATTGGACCAAAGTCAGCTGAAACCTCCTGGAAAGGATTCATCATTCTAGATGCCATTGAGAACACTCATGATTCACAGGAAGAGATCAAAGTATCAACATTAACGGGAGTTTGGAAGAAGTTGATTTCTACCCTCACGGATGACTTTGAGAGGTTCAAGACTTCAGTGGAAGAAGTCACTGCAGAGGTGGAAATAACAAGAGAATTAGAAGCGGAGCCTGAAGATGTGACTTCATTGTTTCAATCTCATGATAATACTTATATAGATGACTTTTCTGGAGACGAAATCTACTCCTGGTGAAGATGCTGTGAAGATTATTGAAATCACAACAAAGGATTTAGAACATTACATAAACTTAGCTGATAAAGCAGAGGCAGTGTTTGCAAGAATTGACTCCGATTCTATTAATAAAAGAAGTTCTGCTGTGGGTAAAATGCTATCAAACAGGTTTGTATACTATGGAGAAATGATCCGTGAAAGGAAGAGTCAATTTCTGAGGCAAACTTCAATGTTGTCTATTTTTAAAAACTATCACAGCCACCTCAAACTTCAGCAACCACCACCCTGATCAGCTAGCAACAATCAACATCAAGGTAAGACATTTCACTAGCAAGAAGATTACAACTCAGCAAAGGTTCAGATTATATGGATAGCACTTTTTAGCAATAAAATATTTTTAATTAAGGCATCTAGATTGTTTCTTTAAATAGAAGGCTGTTGACTGCTTAATAGACTACAGTATAATGTAAACATAACTTTTACATGTATTGGGAAACAAAAAAAATTTATGCCTTGCTTTATTGCAATATTTACTTTATTGCACTTGCCTAAAAATCTCTGAGGTATGCCTGTATTCACTGAAGTAGTCACATCCTGCAATCTGAAGGTTAGCTGTTATGTAAGCATTTGTAGAAAGAAAAATAGAGGCACTGCTCTGTTCAAGGTCACCCCATGAGACATAAATGAAAGTGGCAGACAGCTTGAGGTTGTCACCCTTGATGAATCTGAGGTTATAAAAATGAATTCTTGCATTTTAACCTCTGTGTAATTTTTTGAAGTCATCAACTCTTCTTGTATTCTTTAATCTCATGATCAAAGAATGTATCTTTTCAAAAATATTTCAGGATTGAAATTTCATTTTCCCTGAGTTAAACTGGGAAGAAAGCAGGAATTCTTATTTGCCCTAATGGTAAACAAAGAAAATGTTATTCCTCCAGTCTCTTGGGCTCAAATGTGGCTGAAAGGATTTCACTTCAGTTGGGAAACAAAACAAGAATAGCTATCCCGTTGGGTTTACCAAATACTTGTTAGCAATTGGCTTAAAAGCTTCCTTTGGAAATCTTCTTGACTTAGAGTCGGTGTTCAGATGGTGAAGAGATTTCTTATTCCACCCTTAAACAGTGCTTGGTCATCATCAACTTCACAACCCTGCTCTGTCTCCAAGATTCATTTGTCACCAAGACTTGTACTGGGCCACATTTCCTTCAGTGATTCCTTTATAAAACAGATGGAAAATGAATAGAATATTGTTGCAAAGTCTAGACATAACTAATCAGGTCTATTGCCTAATACCAATATGTTAGGGTGTGGAATAGTGGAGACAGAATGTACTATCTTGTAAGCTCTCAATAAGTGGTTATAGATGTGGGCTACTTGAGCTAGTACTGAGGACAGCATATTTCATTTGAGGGTCTCAGTGGACTCACAGTAGCAGAAGACTCTAAAGAGTTCCTCACAATCCTGAGACCATCCACTGGGCTGCAGAACCTAATCTAAGCAGTTTCTTTTTGACTACCATTTGTCTCTTGCTCTGCAGAGAACAAATCAATCTGGGGTAAGTAGGATGTTTTAAAAGCTTCATTTTTGTTTCTTAAATGTCTTTGTGAGTTGAAGGAACATTTAAAAATAAAAACGACATTTGTTTCTCAACAGTCACAGTTCAAAATGGCATGCACAAGTCTCCCTGTGGTCATTTTTAAAACTTGAAAAGCTTTTCATGTTGCCTTTTAAACAGAGAAGCAATTTGAACATGAAGGAAAGCATTTAGCATTCCAAAATAGTGAGCGTGAGTGTCAGCCCTCCTGGAGCGCTATCAAGTAACTTTGGTCCACAGGACTGAAGAGTCATTTCTGTGGACACGGCTTACACTAGAAGACCCACTTTACAGATGCGCATTAATTCTCATTATCATTGGAATGGACTCTGGGGAAAATTAGGAGAGACGAATTTATCTTCGGCATTTTCTGTACTGTGGCACAACGGGAAAGAACATGGCCTTCAGACAGACACAGACTTCCATCCCAGCTCCACCAGTAACCAGCTGAGGGACGCTGGACACTTATTCTAGCCCCTTGAACCTTGATTTCCACAGAGTTAGCAGAATTACGACACCTACTTTGCAATCCTTATGTTCGATAAGATACAGGACATGGAACGATACCAGCATAGGAACGGTACGCAGTGGGTGCTCATTCTTTCCCCCGATCTCCGCCCCCGCCCCTCGCTCGCCTCCCCAGTACTGAGATCTCCACTCATGGCAGCCCTCCCGAGCCTTACGTAGCTGACTGTATTTTAGGGTGGCATTCCCCATTAAAATTTACGTGCACTGTGATTTAATTGTGTCCTCGGGTCCCTGCCGTTTCTGCCAGATAGGCTCACCACTGTGATATCCTTACATACAAGTCAAGGTTTATTAAAATGGGTGCCAGTGGTTAACCTCTTACTCCTCCCAAAATAAGAGTAATATTTAGCCCAGAACCTTCAGAAAAATAATGTCTGAATCCAAAGCCCATAATGTGGGGGTGGGGGGGGGGTTCAGTCAAAGCTGGAGGTTAGTTTAATAATTTGTATGTATGGAGACATTTTTCAGTTTTCACCCTTCAGAGCACACCCACAAATACCTCCCTTCTGCTTCAACATACCTAAAAGTAGGTGGATAAGACTAGTGACCAAGTGTTGACAATGCATATTCAGGAGGTCTCTCTGACCCTAGCCCTTACTTACCCTATACTCTTGAAGTTAGAATACTAAGGCCTCACTCAGAGGTTCAACCCCACCTAGGACTCAGGAACATTCATGATTTCTAGCAAGGCCAGGAAAGGATGTTTCTCTTGACAAGCTCTCAGGCTCTGCACCCTTCTGGCCCAGAAGTTGGCCCTGTTCTGGCCTTATGACAGCTTTCACTGCTGGCCTTTTCCTTGGCTCTTCTATCACCAAGCTCTGCCTTGCTCTTCACTTTCAGGAACTGACTCCCCGTATGGTGGCTCCATGATGACCTCAGATCCTCTCTGCCTGATATTCCAGTTTCTTCAAAGCCATCAATCTGCCTTCCTCCTGGGCCAGCCTGCCCCACTTCCTGTTCTCTTAGGACCTAAGATTCTGTCCCTAGCTTCTACCCTCCTAAAAGAGCACACTGGGTTTGGGAAATTGTTGCATAACCAATGTCTGTGAAACTATAGGCTTGGAAAATACAAATAAATGGTACCCTGTTCTAATAGAAAAATGTACACTGAAGATTGGATGGCAGCTAATGGTGAAAAGCATTAGCACTGATGTCAGACAGACTTGGGGCTGAATTAGGCACAGCCCTACCGGTCTCAGTGATTTATGTACATTCTCTGCTCTGGGTCCCTCATCTCAAAAATTGGACTAACAATATTTATCTCAGAGAGTTGCTGCAAGGATAAAAATCACAAAATGGATATAAAATCAGTTCAGTCACTCAGTCATGTCTAACTCTTTGCGACCCCATGGACTGCAGCATACTAGGCTTCCCAACTCCCATCACCAATTCCCGGAGCTTGCTCAAACTCATGTCCCTTGAGTTGGTGATGCCATCCAACCATCTCATCTTCTGTCATCCCCTTCTCCTCCCAGATAGCTCAGTTGGTAAAGGATCTGCCTGCAATGCAGGAGACCCTGGTTCAACTCCTGGTTCGGGAAGATCCACTGGAGAAGGGAAAGGCTACCCACTCCAGTATTCTGGCCTGGAGAATTCCATGGACTGTATAACCCATGCGATTGCAAAGAGTTGGACATGACTGAGCGACTTTCACATGCATATAAAATAATTAGCACAGTGCCAGACACAGAGTAAATGCTCAAGAAAACTCAGATAATTTTATAAGCATTATCATAATGACTATTTAATAAGAGGTATGCATGAACACAAGAGAGGAGATTTCTGCCTGTGGACTTCAACTCATCCAAAAATGGAGAGGCAAAGATAATATGGGTTATATTCTTAAATAACCATAGTCTCTGAAGTTTGAGAGAAAAATTGGGAAATGAGTTGTCACACCAACAGACACCTGTGGTACACACAAGGGGGCCTGCCTCCTTAAGACACTTTCTTAAAAATTGGCAAGGCAATAAGATTAGAGCCAGGGATAAAGGTTTTGCTTTGGGATGAACCCAAAACACAGAATAGAACTTTAAGCTATTTAAAAATGGCTGTCAAACATTTTAGCTTAATTTTCAGCTGTATTTTGGAAGACCACATCATAAGCTTCCAGAATATAAGTCATTAGGTACTTCTAATCTCAGATATAAAAACTATACATTTTGCCCATGTAGCATTAATCATGTTTTAAATTTCCTATATTTTATGATACATTGCTATCTTGGAGCTTTGCAGATCTAGGGACAGAATTGCTCCTCTCAAGGTTAACTAATTCCTAGAGACGGCTAACAGCTTGCCCATGGGCATGCCTTTCATATACAACCAATGAATCCTGAATCCATACCCCCACCTGCTTCCTTTTACTGGTCCTTGCTCTTGAGGATAGGATCCCTCTGCTCTAAACCACTCCAGGATTCAGGTACCCGATAGGTAGACTCCCTCAATATCTCAGCGTCTGCTGAAATCACTCAAATTACCCAGTCCTAAGCTCAGCTGCTTAGCCTGCTTGCCCATTACTTCTTGCAACCACCACAATAAAGTTTTGTGTCCAACCTTTTCCTCACTCTTCTGCCTCCTAACCAGACTTGGTGTTCCCCAAGTAGCTCTGTGTATTGACATTTGCCCTTTCCTCTTGAGAACTGTGAGTAACAAACTCTTATCTTTTTGGTGGCAGTTGTCTCCTGAGCTGTTGGTCTCACCATCCTTGCATAACGACAAAGTCCCAGGTACATTTTTAAACAACCCAAAGCAAGGGAAATCTGTATTCAGAAGTCTCCAGATTCTGGCTCCATCAGCTTGGTCACTTGTATCTCATGCATAGCTTCAGTTTCCTCCCTTATAAAAGTAAAATAGCAGTTTTCTCTCACAGAGCCATGGGGAAGATTTATACACATGAAAGGTCCATCACTGTTAATGCTTAACTAATGTTTGTCCCTGCATTTGTTTACTCACCAGATCATTCTTTACCATCCACCTGTAACCTATAAACGCTATTCAATTATCACTTAGTTTGTGCTAGTCTATTATGAGTAAATTCTAATGTCTTTCCACATGTCTATAGCTGCTGCTGCTGCTGCTAAGTCGCTTCAGTCGTGTCCGACTCTGTGCGACCCCATAGACGGCAGCCCACCAGGCTACTCCCTGGGATTCTCCAGGCAAGAACACTGGAGTGGGTTGCCATTTCCTTCTCCAATGCAGGAAAGTGAAAAGTGAAAGTGAAGTCGCTCAGTCGTGTCCGACTCTTAGCGACCCCATGGACCGCAGCCTACCAGGCTTCTCCATCCATGGAATTTTCCAGGCTATAGCTGCTAAGCACCATCATAAAAATCTCACTCTCTTTTCACTGTGTGTGATCTCATTGGGTCTCCTTCCCTTGGGTGCTTTGCTTAATTTCTGCCGCAGCTGCTTGAAAGCAACGCAGGTTTGGAAAAGGCTGGTCTCCCCAGTTCTGCTGGACTCTATCAACCTTATCAAGCAATTCTGTCTGCAAAATGAGAGTCAAAAACCCTTCTGCCAGGCAGCTAAAGAAATCACATTTTTGGCAGATAGTTAGTAAAATAAACATCTGAAAGCTGCAGATCATTTGTATTGCACTCTAAGCATTGTGGATGTTTTATCGCCTACACTCTTCTCATTAGAGAACAGGGGCTGATAAATGCTAAAGTAGAAAGAGAGTTCCTGAAATCAGAGAGCCAATGTCCCCACTGGACTGATATCTCCATGAGGATCAATAGAAAGAAGGAAAATGATCAGAGAAACTGAGTGTGGTAGAGCTTCCCCTTGGGGCCAAGTCTGAGACAGATGGCAAATGAGGTAACCTTAAGGGAGAGAGACAGTCCTGCATTTTTACTTGTATCCTGAGGAACAAGACCAAGGAGAACATGGAGAACTTGCTAAAAATTGTGCAAAAGGAGCTGGTCCCAACCACAGGGTAGAGTCACACTGGGAGATGGTGGCCATGCGGTGCCAAGACCTGCTCATGGCCTCAGAAGTCCTGCCCATGAGTGAGGATCCTCTGTCTACATCATGGCCAATTCCACTGCATTCATGTAGTGGTCATTTGAAATACTGTTTTCAAAGAATTCTAAACTCCAAACAGCCATATGAAAGGGGTTATTATCGATGACAGAATTATTGTGCTTCCATTTCCTGCTTGAAGAGTATGCACAAATATTTTAAAGTGCACAGGTCTGGAAGCAGAGGAGGTTCCATTCCTGGTTTTGCTACTTGCTTTCTGTGTGAACTTGAGCAAGCCGCCTGATTTCTTGATCCCCAGCTTCTTCCTGCAAAATAAATAAAATATAGGGCCTACTCCACTGGGTTGTTGTAAGAGTTAGAGAAGATTTGCATATAAGTCTCTCAGCATGGGGCTTGATGCATAGTAAGTGAAAGTGAAGTGAAAGTCACTCAGTTGTGTATGACTCTTTGCTAATTACAGTCCATGGAATTCTCCAGGCCAGAATACTGGTGTAGGTAGCCTTTTCCTTCTCCAGGGAATCTTCCCGACCCAGGAATTGAACCAGGGTCTCCTGCATTGCAGGCAGATTCTTTATCAATTGAGCTATCAGGGAAGCCCCAATGCATAGTAAGTGCTCAGTAAATATTACTGGTTAATATTTGCCCAGGCTCCTCAGGTTTCTCATATAAGTAAAATTATAGGACTTTTCCTGAGGCTACCCAGACTACCCAGGCCTCTGCTACCCAAGACAAGGCTTTCTCTAAGCATGGGTGTGTCTGTTGACTTGAATGGGAAGGCCGAGGCTGACTAGGAAATTCCCATGATGGTAACAAGTTCTTGCAGAAGTGTTATAGTGTTTAATGTCATTGTTTTAAGATTGCACCATGCTTGATGTTGTTATTGCACACCTCGGGTCATAGTCTACAATTTGCTCATCTGTGGTCAGACTCTTGGACTAACCTAGAGATTTCCGAAGTATTGGATAGATCTCTTGTGTGTCTTGGATAATTAGTACCTAATTAACAATTCAGTGATTATTTTTGAGTTACTATGTACACAGTATAGAATTTCTCCACATACATTCTCTTAAGCTTTTGGATGACAAACTTGAGAACTGAGTGCCTTATTTATTTTAAACTTTTTTGGTTCTTTGTTAAAACAGTCCCCCTATTGTGCATGTCTTGTATGAGAGCTGCTCTCAGTAGCCATGGCTCCAGTCACCATTCAAATCAATGTCAACATAAGACATTCCTTTGTCAGTCAGTTCAGTCGCTCAGTCATGTCTAACTCTTTGCGACCCCATCAATCGCAGCACATCAGGCCTCCCTGTCCATCACCAACTCCCAGACCAAACTCATGTCCATCGAGTCGGTGATGCCATCCAGCCATCTCATCCTCTGTCGTCCCCTTCTCCTCATGCCCCCAATCCCTCCCAGCATCAGAGTCTTTTCCAATGAGTCAACTCTTTGCAGGAGGTGGCCAAAGTATTGGAATTTCAGCTTTAGCATCAGTCCTTCCAATGAACACCCAGGGCTGATCTCCTTTAGGATGCACTGGTTGGATCTCCTTACTATCAAAGGGACTCTCAAGAGTCTTCTCCAACACCACAGTTCAAAAGCATCAATTCATTTTGATATTTGGCAAAACTAATACAATTATGTAAAGTTTAAAAATAAAATAAAATTAAAAAAAAATAAAAAATGAAAACTTAAAAACAAAACAAAACAAAACAAAAGCATCAATTCTTCAGCCCTCAGCTTTTTTCACAGTCCAACTCTCACATCCATATATGACCACTGGAAAAACTATAGCCTTGACTAGATGGACCTTTGTTGGCAAAGTAATGTCTCTGCTTTTTAATATGCTATCTAGGTTGGTCATAACTTTCCTTCCAAGGAGTAAGCGTCTTTTAATTTCATGGCTGCAATCACCATCTGCAGTGATTTTGGAGCCCAAAAAGTAAAGTCTGACACTGTTTCCCCATCTATTTCCCATGAAATGATGGGACCAGAGGCCATGATCTTAGTTTTCTGAATGTTGAGCTTTAAGCCAACTTTTTCACTCTCCTCTTTCACTTTCATCAAGAGGCTTTTTAGTTCCTCTTCACTTTCTGCCATAAGGGTGGTATCATTTGTACTAACTTCCAATTAAGTCTCGCCAAGCTGTGCAAATATTAGGAAAAATCAGGTGAAATTCTGAATTTAAACAAGACCTGGAACTTAAATCTTCAGTTTATCCAATAATCAAAAGAAAAAGGGTCTAATAAGTACTCATTACTTTTCAAAGTTCTCTTCTTTTCCTGCCTTTTCAGGTTTCCAAAAATCGACAACTTTTGCAATTACTGTAGTACTCTTTATACTTTTTGCTGATGGTAAACACACCCACTACTAATTAGTTTGGGACAGCTGTCTTGTTTGAGTGGCTAAAATACTCCCCCGCCCTCTTGGATATAATTCATTATTTGTCTGTTAATAAGAACTGAGATGGCTGGATGGCATCACCGACTCTATGGATGTGAGTTTGAGTGAACTCCGGGAGTTGGTGATGGACAGGGAGGCTTGGCGTGCTGCAATTCATGGGGTCGCAAAGAGTTGGACACGACTGAGCGACTGAACTGAACTCAACTACTGTCAGGATCTGGACCAGAGCAAAATCAGGGCGTCAGGACATATAAACTAATCCAGGGCCAGGCTCTCATGCTGGAAGGCTAGTTCCATAAGAAAACCAGGCACTGCCAATGCAAAGTGATGAGACAGAAAGGGAACTGGACTTGCCAGGTTTTCATCTATAATGAAGACCTTTGTGTTCAGTGGCCAAGTCATAGCAAATACGATGCAGATGCAGGCATTAACATACTGTGAACACTAGAATGCTGTGTATTATAAGGAGCTACCAACACTGCATTTACTGTTGACATTATTACTTTAATTGGACACTGATAGACAAAAGAACTTGTGACATGATTTAAAAGTTGTGTCTAGATATTCTCAGAATGAAGTAAATTACTATAGTCCTCTGAACTTTTGGGGGGTAATTGAAAAAATATCTTATATCCCAATTATTTTGGGAAAAAAAGTCAGATCTGTAGAAGAATTGAAAAGCAATTTGAGGAATACCCCTTTAGTCTTCATCAAGATTCCCCAGTTGTTAACATTTTACTACATAGTGCCCACTCTCAGTCTCTTTTTATTTATAATTAAAGGATGTGAAAGTCAATAGTTTATATTATGATATCTCACTTGTAAATATTTCAGCTTATATTTCCTAATACTATGATATTTTTCTAGCTAAATAGTATTATCTCAGAGAAATTAACATTTATTCTGAAATAGACAATGTGCTGTCCATGTTTAAATATCCCCAATTAACCCCACGTTATATTTTATAGCAGTCTTAAAAATCAAGGATCCAAGGATCCAAAATCCAAGGATTTTGTTATCACATTGTATTTGGTTGTTATGTTTCTTTAGTCTCTTTTAACTTAGAAAATGCTCATCAACTCCTGCCTTTTTTGTTTTTCATGACATTGACTTTTTTTTTTAAGCTTCCAGGAGCTATCTTACAGAGTGTCTTGCACTCTGTATTTATTTGATTGAATTCTCAGAACTACACTTCTTTTAAACATTTTTGGCAAAAATACTACATATGGTAGTATTGCATATGTTTTACTATTTCAGACGAGGGACACAAAATATCAGGTTGTCCCTTTACTCGCATCTGTGATAATGCTAAGGTTGGATTTTGCTGAGCTATTTAGTGAATATGCTTAAGAGCCCCGACACCAAGACTTCTGGGTGCTTTCCTTAGCATGCTATCCTTCCACAGCTCCCCACTGAGACACATCCCACCTGACCATTCTGGGGACCAGGTTGAGGCCATCCAGGCATGACCAGTAAGGGTACTGATGGAGGAACTTCTCTTTGGAGCCACCCATTTGTATAACGACAGATTTAGCCAATCCACTCAGGAGAAAGCTTCACTGGCATTTTACCACAAAAGGTGCATTTTAAGACTTATCCCCATAATACCTGATTTTTCCCTTAAAGATGGCAGGTCAGGTACCATCTGGTTCTCAGTTCTGGGCATGTCTAGGTGGGCATTGATAAACCCACTGAAACATTATTACCATTTGGTTTTGTCCTTTAAAAGTAAGTCATCAGCAGTTTCAACACCCAGATGACTAAATGGCAGAGACCACAGCTACAGACAAAGATGTGAGTTGATATTCTGGGTGTCACTGAAGCAAACATATAACTCCTTTACTGCCAGTGAGGCAAACACGTCATTCCAACTTCTCTCTGGGAGGTACAGAAGCTTGTCATGTTATGGGTCCCAAAGCTCAGCCTGCATACAACTTTGCCAGACCACTTTTTCCTCTGGAGCCAGTTCCCTTAAAGTTACTCAGGAGGGCAGGGCCAGAGAGTTTATCTCACTGTGCACAATACATTGAAATGAAGGCAAGACAAAGACAACTGATTTACCTACACTTCTGGCAAAAGATGTACAAGTAGAACAAACCATTTCACTCCACTGGAAAGAATTCATCAGAATAGACTTGGACAAATTACGATCTTCAGGTCATATGAATGTGCACTGCAGAAGACAAAAGTTGTGACCTCCTTGGTTCTACTTGACAAACAATAAACAAGCATGGCTGCCTGTCTTTCTTAACATTCCCAGTGCTTTCTTTCTTTTTTTTTTTTTAATTTAATTTTATTTTTTAAACTTTACATAATTGTATTAGTTTTGCCAAATATCAAAATGAATCCGCCACAGGTATACATGTGTTCCCCATCCTGAACCCTCCTCCCTCCTCCCTCCCCACACCCTCCCTCTGGGTCGTCCCAGTGCACCAGCCCCAAGCATCCAGTATCGTGCATCGAACCTGGACTGGCAACTCGTTTCATACATGATATTTTACATGTTTCAATGCCATTCTCCCAAATCTTCCCACCCTCTCCCTCTCCCACAGAGTCCATAAGACTGTTCTATACATCAGTGTCTCTTTTGCTGTCTCATACACAGGGTTATTGTTACCATCTTTCTAAATTCCATATATATGCGTTAGTATACTGTATTGGTGTTTTTCTTTCTGGCTTACTTCACTCTGTATAATAGATGAATCCAAAGAAAAGATATAAGGGAGAAGAGGCTGCACGAGCAGTTTCACTGAGTATAGCAATAATCCCTGCACTTTGTAGCTGTATTGGTTTCCTATTATTGCTGTAACATATCACACATTTAGTTGCTTACAATATACATTTATTCTCTGGAGGTCAGAGTATAAATCAGTTTCATTGAGCTAAAGCTAAAGTGTCAGTAGAGGTGGTTCATTCTGGAGCCTGTGAGAGTAGAAGCTATTTTCTTGACTCTTTCAGTCTCTAGCAGCCACTTTTATTCCTTGGTTTGGGGCCACTTCCTCCTTCTTCACTGTGCATCATGCCAGTGTTGGTTTCCTTCATATCATCCTCTTCAGTACTCAAATCTCCCTTTGCCTCCCTCTAAAGACACTTTTAATTGCATTTAGCACCCATCCAGATAATCCAAGATAATTCTCCCATCACAATACCCTTAACTTAACCTTGTCTGCAAAGCCCCCTTTGACATTAACTTTGCCAAGTTCATATTCACAGGTTATGGGGATTAGGATGTGGACATCTTTGGGGGCCATTATCCACCCTACCCCAGTAACCTACTGCTATATGTACCTTTCACATGCGTCACTGGGTTCTCATGACAACTGTTACTGTAGCTGATTTTGTTATCACTTTCATTTTTAAGTGAGGAAATAGGAACTTGGAGAGGTTAAGTGACTTATGTTCAGGAAACTAGCTCTTCATTCACTGCTCCCTTCTACTAAATAGCAATGAAAGGCAAAAAAAAAAAAAAAGTCACAAGAGGTGGGGATTTCAAACGGACTGGCATATCACCCAATGAAAGTCTGGGAAGAAAACCTATATAGACATTTCTCCAAACAAGACAAACATTGCCAACAGGCACATGAAAAGATATTCAGCATCACTAATGCTTGTACAGCTGTGTGTATGCAGTAATTCCTGTGCATGCTCAGCCAGGTCTGACTCTTTGTAGCTGCAAGTCTCCTCTGTCCATGGAATTTTCCAAGCAAGAATACTGGAGGGGGTTGCCATATCCTATTTCAGGGGATCTTCCGCACCCAGTGATCAAACCCGCGTCTCTCATGTCTCCTGCACTGGCAGGTAGGTTCTTTATCACTGTACTACCTGGGACACTAATTCTTAGAGAAATGCACATCAAAACTACAATGCGGTACCACCTCACACCAGTCAGAATGGCCATCATCAAAAAGTCTACAAATAACAAATGCTGGAGAGGGTTTGGAGAAATAGAAACCCTGCTACACTGTTGGTGGGAACGTAAGTTGATGCAGCCACTGTGGAGAACAGTATGAATGTCCCTTAAAAAATGAAAAATAGAGCTACCATACAATCCAGCGTCCTAGTCCTGGGTATGTAGCTGAAGAAAATCATAATTCAAAAATGTACATATAGCCCAGTGTTCATTGGAGCACTGTTGACAATAGCCAGAACATGGAGCCAACCTAAATGTAAAATAAAAACAGGAATGGGTAAAGAAGATGTGGCACATATATACAATGGAATATCAATCAGCCATACAAAGAACAAAATAATGCCGCTTGCAGCAACATGGACGAACCTAGAGTTTGTCATTGCTGAGTGAAGTAAGCCCGACAGAGAAAGATATGGTGGTGCTTATATGTGGAATCGAAAAAAATGGTACAAATAAACTTATTTACAATTCACAAACAGAGTCACAAATGTAGAAAACAAACTTATGGTTACTAGATGGGAAAGGAGGAGGAGGGATAAACTGGCAGATTGGGACTGACATATACACACTGCTATATACAAAATAGATAACTAATAAGAACCTACTGTATAGCACAGGGAACTCTCCGCAATACTCTGTGATGGCTTATATAGGAAAAGAGTCTAAAAATGAGTGGATATATGTATATGCATAACTGATTCACTTTGTTGTACACCCAAAACTAATACAACATTGGAAATCAACTATACTCCTATAAAAGTTAAAAAAAAAAAAAAAAAAAAGGCTGGAGTATTGATCCAGGTCAAGTCAGGGAACAGAATCCGCATGTTAAACAGAAAGAATTGACTCTAAAACATAAACCATATACAGGCAGTCTGTTTCTCCTGGTAACATGGGACTGTAAAGGTTATTGTGCAAGCTACAGCTATAGAAACTGATCTAAATAATCAACGGGAAAACTATGATTGTTCTATGAACTTTAGAAATTATTGTCAAAACATTAATGTCTCTTATTGTTGTTGTAAATGTATAAGGAAAGGAAAAACATGCTGAAACTGATATTGTTTCAGTTCAGTTCAGTCGCTCAGTCATGTCCGACTCTTTGCGACCCCATGAATCGCAGCATGCCAGGCCTCCCTGTCCAAAACTAACTCCCGGAGTCCACTCAGACTCACATCCATCGAGTCAGTGATGCCACCCAGCCATCTCATCCTCTGTCGTCCCCTTCTCCTCCTGCCCCCAATCCCTCCCAGCATCAGAGTCTTTTCCAATGAGTCAACTCTTTGCATGAGGTGGCCAAAGTACTGGAGTTTCAGCTTTAGCATCATTCCTTCCAAAGAAATCCCAGGGCTGATCTTCAGGATGGACTGGTTGGATCTCCTTGCAGTCCAAGGGACTCTCAAGAGTCTTCTCCAACACCACAGTTCAAAAGCATCAATTCTTCAATGCTCAGCTTTCTTCACAGTCCAACTCTCACATCCATACATGACCACTGGAAAAACCATAGCCTTGACTAGATGGACCTTTGTTGGCAAAGTAATGTCTCTGCTTTTGAATATGCTATCTAGGTTGGTCATAACTTTCCTTCCAAGGAGTAAGTGTCTTTTAATTTCATTGCTAAGCACCCTATAATTAAATCCCCATGTTTCTAATGCTTTAAAAGTGTTTTATATCTTTATAAAATGTTTAAAAGAGTAATTTATATAGCACAGGGGAATACATGATAAATGATGAAAAAGAAAATGAAAAAATATGTATATGTAACTGAGTCACTTTGCTGTATAGGAGAAATCAATGCAATATTGTAAATCAACTATGCTTCAATAAAACGAAAAGAGACAAAAAAGAAAAGAAAAGGGGGAAAGTTCACTCAGACAACGATGGAGAAGTAGGCAGGGGTCAGCTCATGCCAGGTCTTACAGGCCACATGTGGTGGCTTTGGGTTGTGTTCACTTAGCTAAGCTGAACAGTGTTTCCTGGAAATCCCTTCGTTGTATGATGCGGGGTTAGCTACACCACAGGAAATATTTTGTGATAGATTCGGAAGGCAGAAGTGAAGCACCAGCCATACTTTTCATGCACTAAAGGTTAGCACAGGGCTTCATGGGCTGTGGTGGATCATGCATGCTATCTTAGATCGATTAGCTCATCTCATTGGTGTAGGGCAGCACTTGGACCTACTGCTGTTCAAACTCTTGCCAGATCCTCTTCTTCCACTTCTTCATGTCCTGGGCCATGAGAGGACAGCTCTATGGCCAAAGCTGAAATTAGAGGTGTGAGAGACAGACATGGGTTCCAGTTTATCCTTGTGGATTCCAATTCATCCTCATGGGTTTCAAGGTCCACCTCCATCTGGACTTTTGATCACCAGCCTTTTGATCTATGATAACTTGAAGTTCAGATCTAGACTCAGAGGCAATGGCCAAGAAAGACTACTCCATCAGCCCACAACTGTGCAAGGACTACTCTTTCTAATTAATCACTTTCTTAAAAAAAAGAGAGAGAGAAGAATTTGAACAAGTGCTTGGTTGTCTTCTTCCAGTCTTATAATTTACCATGCTTATCAAGCATCTTATTTGTGCATCAGCAAATTATCATTCTCATTTCTACATTTGGGTCAGTTCTCAACATTTTACCTCTCATGCTTTCGATGTCATAAAATATCTCCTAGAGTTTCTTTGATGTGAAGTGTCTTGCCAGTGTCTTTTCCTCTCAGACACCTTCATCCTGCAAGCCAAACCCACTTTCCTGATTTATGCTGTAAGTTTGTCTTCTGCCTACACTTCCAGAGTCTCTTGAAGGACAGCGATATCAGTGTTTGGTCAGATGTTTATCCTATAACTCCATTCTGTTCAATTTAAATTCCCCTTCTAATATTATCACTTTTCCTTTTTGTTGCTGCATTTTCATGTTTATTGACCAGTTCCCTTCTTTTTCATCAAATGCCACGTGGCTCTATCACTGTGAGTCTGGGAGACGATGAAACCGCATGCTTTGCTGTTTGTGTGTGGGAAGGGAGCAACAGATGCAGAGTGACCAATCAAATGGATTTAGAAAGAAATAATGTGCTTGGTCACCTAACCCTAACCAATCACCAATCATGGTGCACATCTGTTATTTACATAACGATTTGTGGACTAAAGAGCTGGCAACAAAGTCTGTATGTTATGCAATTGCTCTCAGTTAATATGCTATTAATATAGCAACTAAAATTTGGCTGTTGTTGGGAAATTGGAATAATTTAACTATATTGCAGTAATTGAATCTCATATCTATTGTAACTGTGCAAAGCAAGAACTCCCTGCGCCAGACAAGCAGAGAGGCAAGACTTGAATAGTGGCACACTGTACAAGCGGTAACAGCAGGGCAGCCATTACCGCAGATGAGGAATAAAGGGAAATATTCAAGTTTAGAGCCTGGAAGGAGCCCATGGGAACTAAAAGGCATCCTTGAGGATAACTCAACTGCCACTCTGAGTAAAGAAATGATACTACAAAGACACAGACCAGAACAAGTAGCAGCGAAGAAACAGCAGTTTCCCTTCTCTCTCCTGCAGATTGCAAGTAAATTGAGACTGGACTTCTTATTTCTAGTCTCTTGCTCCTTCTTCTCTACTGAGTCACCCTCTAAACCTAACCCAGATGACTCTCTACAAGTATCAGGGATAAGCCCAGAAAGGGTTAATGTCTGCAAGCCAGTTCCTCTGTCTGTTCTCTCCTTCTTCTCCAGGCAGTTCATCTGGATGAGGTCTTTGATGCCAGGGAGCCTCTGAAGTCTCCCCAAGTCTATGTAAATCTGGCCAGCTCATTTACACTGATAATTGACTTTAAAAGATTGTTAGGGCTTGCCTCAACTGTCACTTTTTTTTTAAATACATGTATTGAACAGAGTTCCTTTTCTTGGCCTTCCTGAAAGGAAGACCTCTATACTTTAATATTTTTACTTATACTTTTAAGTATTCACATATTTTGGATGACTGATACTTGGTATTGAATACAATAACTATGAATCATGTATATTTGTGTGTGTGTGTGTGTGTGTGTGTGTGTGTGTGTGCTCAGTCGTGTCTGACTCTTCGAGATCCCATGGACTGTAGCCCTCCAGGCTGCTCTGTTCATGGGGTTTCCCAGACAAGATACTGGAGTGGATTGCCATTTCCTTCTCCAAAAGATCTTCCTGACCCAGGGATTGAACCCACATCTCTTGAGTCTCTGGCATTGGCAGGCAGGTTCTTTACTACTGCACCACCTTCTGAAACTCTATTAATTTTTAATAGAATTAAATCAGCCTAGTTCTTAATGTGCTATTATCACTTGAGAGGATGTTTGTTCTCAAAGGGCATATTTTCTGTTAGACAAATGTCCATACCCTAAGCAGAAACAACTCATGGGATCTCTAGTCATAGTATGATGTTTTACATCCATTAGTCTAGCCCTATTCTGAGCATCAAGGAAAGAGTTAGGGGTAACCAAGTCAACGCGATGGTCTTGACTCTAAGCTTCAGATTGTCCCAAAAGCATCTGGACAAATTCCAAACAAAAAGAGAAGATGGTGATGATAATTGCAGAAAGAAGAAGAAGAAAAAAAGTATTTAGCAAAATTTTCTCTCTGTTCCCATGGGCAAAGAAAACCACAGGCTAACTTTCCCAACAATTCAAAACCCATGGCTTTACAGTATCTGGAGACACTGCCAGGGTGTCTCCTAGAGGCAGCAGCAGAAGCCAGGTGTTGGTCCTCATTTTATTGTTGTCTTCTGTCTACTCCTAGATGATACAGAGTTAGTCTTTTCCATGAGCTCCTCGTGAATCTGCAAACATCATGCCTGGAAGCTGCATGTCAACATGCATGGGTTTTGCTGTATTCTATTCCTTTGGATATTGCAAAGCTTTCAGTCTGTCTGATGGAGCCCACCCCATGCATGACATAGAAATCCCACATGTGCTCTGCATTTATCAACATTTCAGGGGCATTTTTGTCAATATTGATGTCCCTGCAATCAGAATGATTGTAGCACAAAGCTTGTTCCTCAATTGATGGATCAGGCTTTCGCTGCCCTAGACCTGAAGAGAAAGAACAGATCCGCCTCCTGAACATTTGGGTCCTGAATAGATGCTGCTGCTGTCCATTCCATTAGGTCAGGTGTAAGGAGCAGAGAATGAAACAGTTTGCTAAGTAGGATTTTAAGGAAGAGATTCTCATACCCACTGACAACAGTGAAAATTCAGAGAAGGCATAGTGAAAGAATCTCAGTTTCCCACTTCTCCCCCTGGAACGGTGACCACTCTTCACTGTTCTGATGGCATTTTATAGTTGCCACGTGCTTTCCAGTTTTTCACACTAATGCTGAATGCTGCTACACACTCTTCCCATCATGATCACTCTCTTAACAGTGAAAAGGCTGGGTTTTTAGAACAGGCAAGAATCTGAGGCAATTTCATCTGGTTCTGCATCTGAATAATCTCTTGGATAGAAGTGGCCGGAGTAAAACCTAACTCCTTGTTTCCTAACCAAGGTTCCCTCAAACACGCTTTCTCTAAGGAACCTTCCTTCTCTATGCTAACTTGTTTTCTTCTTAATTACATACAGGAGTTATTCACTCATTCTGTTATCTGTGCAGGGTTGAATCCTCACTGTGATCTGGGGGCTCGTAGGGCAAAAATTATACTTAACATTTCTTTACATGTCTCCTGCATAGTCCTGGGCATGCAGCCGATCCTCTAGGAGTTCTTGTTGACAAGTGATGGATTGCTGGCTTTCTCGAAATGCCAGTAATTTTCTCTCAGTTCCCATCATTAAGTTCCCATACTCTACTCTATTTTTATAGTTACTTCATATATTTCTCTATTTTCTTAGTGTATATGCTCCACTAAAAATGTTTCTCTGTAATTTTGTACATTTGTTGCTTAGTGTTTTTTAAAGTGTATCTTTGATCTATCTATCTGCTGCTATTCTCCACAACAATACATAAGCTCCATGAAGGAAAAGAAAATCTTTCTTTTTAAATGACAAAAATAACCAATGTATTACACAGTAGTAATTCAAAAATTCCTTTTTTAAGCAAATGATTGGATAATTTCTAAGTCATCCTAAAGTAAAACAACCTCTAAGAGGAGGTGGGATAGCTTATCCACTGCCATTTTTCCTCTGGCCACCAAATACCTTCCGTGGGTAACTCAACTGGACAGTGTGGTCAGGTTCTCAGAGTTGTCTCTCCCTCGAGAATCAGATACGAATTCCACAACAAACACACACGCATACATACACACAATGGACATTTACATTACTGTGGACAAACCCTAGAGTTTCTTCTGAGGACTAAAACCTATATGCAATCTACAACATTCTCTGAATTTTGAAACCATTTAATGTCACTGGTACATAGTATTGACACCAATAAAAATGCATGTATCCATTTAATAGTGTTTTTTTTTATTGCTCTCTTATAATCTGACAATGGTGATGCTTTCATGAGCACTCCATTTCATATGAGTAGATTCTAAGCAGCCGGACAATACTCCAAATTTCTGCAAGGCATCTGTCAACCATTTCAGATGAAGGACAATTTTCAAGTTATGTTTCCCCCATTTTGTTTGTTGTTTGGAATTTTGTTTTGAATGTTTTTTGGGGGGATGGGAGAAGGAATCTGCCAAAATTGAATTTAAAAGAGTTGGGCTATTTTCTCTGGCAAAATTTCATTGGGTAAGGTCAGTGAATAGCACCTGCTTGTCTTGTGAATTTGCATTAACAGAACAGTTATGGATTTATTCCATACCTAATGTCAACACGTTGTCTCAAAAAATGCCCATAGGGAGGGTCTCTCATCATTTGTCATCTGGGCCTGTCTGCTCTTCTGGCTACTCTTGAAGGCCATCTGGCTACTTAATAAAACCGGTACATCTCTTGGGGCTGTTCAGTGATGCCTACATGCAATTTAGCTTTTTCATAGACTTTTCCATATCTGTCCTGACAAACATACTGTGTGCTTCCCAGAAAACGTCCCTTGCCTCTTATCTAATTCCTTTGCTCTGAGTCTTGAAAATATATATAAGGGCTTTAGTGTGTATGAGCAAAAACATATTGAATGCATAGTAATTGGCAGTGGGAAGAAGGTGTAAGATTGTGTTCTTGGTTCTTTTCAAGTATGTGGAAAGCAGAGTCTGTACTTTATGATCCTCTGTTTTAATATGAGCAAGACTTGGGATGGGGTGGAGATTGACTATGGAGCAACTGACTGGTTCCAAGGACACTACACAAAGCCTGAATGTATGGGCCTCTTGGAGTTTCTTGCAAACTCCCTTCCTCTAATCGGGACTCCAATCTGTCTTCTGGGCCCAGCTTGAAGTCCTCATTTATTCAACAGGTATCAAATATTTATGGATTACCTACCGTGTGCCTGGCCGTAGGCTAAGTGTTGGGAAGATAGTAAAGAATATGAAAGAAAATTTCTGGCCCTCAGGGAACCTACCTTCTAATGGGAAGTGTGAAACAGACAAAATGATAAATCAGCCAATACATAAACAGGACAAATAAATCAGGCACGATTGGTATCCCCTCTTTCCTCCTCCCCCCATTCCCCTTGGCATTCACCTCTACACACAGAGGGCAGTTTCCTGCCAGTACTTGTGACTCTGCCTAAGGGCTTTTTTTTTTTTTTTTAATGGTCAGGAGACTGTGCTTGGCCCCTGAACAGAACAAGCTGGAAAGGCCAGAATGTCAAAACTCCTCAATTGATGGTAGACTGGGTTCAGTACATAAATTCTCCAGCTTCCTTGCCATTCAGGTGGGACAACTCTGAGATATGTTTCACGCTGCTGTCAGCAAAAATTATGAAAGACTTTGAAACAGGCAAAAGAGATGAATTCGAGATGCGGTCTGGCAACCCTTGGGGCTTTGTCTCTTTTCGAAGGGTGTGCAGCTTGGACAGTCTTTAACTAGATACTCCACCACTCTGCAGAGGCATATGCTAATTTGAAGAGTATTGATGGTGAAGCCAGTGTTTCCCACTCATGACAAAGTCAATGGATTTTTATCCAGCAGAGAATAAGTTAAATTTTCACTTGACCGTGTTGTAACATCTTACTGGTTCCCTTGTCAGTGAAGAGTTGAACACAAGCTTGATACATGTTTATGTTTACGTGAGAGACATGATTTGCCTTTTGAAAAATTTCCTGCAATACTCCTTTCCAGAGTTCCCTTCCAGAGTTCCCTGGCAGCACTGAGCTCCTCTTGTCTTCCTTCTTTTTCCTACCTCCCTTCCTCATTTTTCATCTGTTTCCTGGGATTACCTTCTAAAGAAAAAATTCTTTAATTCTTGGGCTTCAGGAGAAACCCAAGACAACAAATCAGTCCTACATTCTGCATTCCTGAAGTAGCACCCATCACCTCCCTGACCTTTCCTCCTGCAGTACCTGTAATATTCTGTGACCATTTTGTGAGAAAAGGGGAAAGGATGTGCTGGCTACTTTAGAGACTGAGGTATAGAGACACAAATAATGGAAATAAGAGGATTTGGCAGTAGGAGGTCAAACCACAGAGGACCTTGAGATGTAATTCCTCCTCCAGGACTTGGACATCTTCAGTGAAGTTACTAAACTTAAAAAATGCTTTGATGTCAGTCAATTTCTGACTCTGAAGAAGCAGAACTTAATGTCTGTGGATGGTACAGGGAGAGAACTGAAACCGCAGGAAAACAGAAGCAGAGAAAATGATATGGAAAAGTCTTCATTTGGGAACCTCGAGGCAGGTGCAGTGAAATCTTTGCTGCTGCTGCTAAGTCACTTCAGTCGTGTCCAACTCTGTGTGACCCCATAGATGGCAGCCCACCAGGCTCCCCCGTCCCTGGGATTCTCCAGGCAAGAACACTGGAGTGGGTTGCCATTTCCTTCTCCAATGCATGAAAGTGAAAAGTGAAAATGAAGTCGCTCAGTCGTGTCCGACCCTCAGTGACCCCATGGATTGCAGCCCACCAGGCTCCTCCATCCATGGGATTCTCCAGACAGGAGTAGTGGAGTGGGGTGCCATTGCCCTCTCCGGCAGTGAAATCTTTAAGAAGGTCCTAATAACAAAAACATGACCCTCTAGTTGGTCTGTGTCCATTATCTTTTCTTCCTCAAGAGACTTTAAGATGCAAGAACAGATATATATATATATATATATATATATATATATATATATATGTGTGTGTGTGTGTGTGTGTGTGTATGTATATATATATATATGTGTGTATATATATATATATATATATATAAATCTTATTCTGTCCCTTTTAGAGACTTAGTACAATATATTGCCCCTAGCCCTTGGTGAATTATAATGGGCAATTCGAAATCTAAAGTTAGCAGTATTAATAAACCAGATTTACGCAGACAAACTAACAGAGAACCACTGTTAACATATAGAGTCTATAAACGGACGCTGGGCAACAATTTGACAAGGTATAACCCAGGATCAATGAGAGAGGAAAGTAGATTGGTTGAATGCTTCTTGTGGAGTTTCTAAGACTCTAGATTTTTCTAAAAACTCTATGTCAGTGTTCCATGGCTATAGGCAACTGGGGGAAGCTGGCAGATAGGAGCATGATAACTGCATGACAAAGCCAAGCTACCTTTCCTAAAGGATGTTTGTCTTCTTATTTGCTAAGGTGGGCAGTAGTACGAATCCAATTTGTCTATGAGATCAACCACTTAGAAGTCAAATAGAAACAGGGCACAATCATGCTTTAGCACTTTGGAATCAGAGTTACATCAGTCATACACCTGTTTTGCTCATCATGGTCCTACCTGGTACATTGATAAACCATTACTGAGTTGGAATTTATCCCAAGACTGAACATTTTGGGGCCCAGACTCTTTCTGACTGAGAAAGGCTGCTAGAGAGCAACAAAACGTTAGAAGGATCTCGTTCTTAACAATATTTTAGTGGAATGAAACATTCTCATGGATAGAGAAACATTTTGGCTTAAAAATCTATTCATTCCTACTGTGAGTTTAAAGGTCCAGTACTATCGTTTGTGGAAAAATAAGCCAGACTTGAGAGTTGAAGGAATGTCTTACAGATTAATGGATAAGTACATAAGGAACAAACAGCCAGGTTCTCTTTCAGTTGGGTTGTTCTTTACTATGGATCTATGTTGAGAAATTTCAAGAAACTAGAGAAAATGTCTTGGCAAGACCGTGCTTTGCAATTCACTATAACATATGCTAGTTTTGATTGTAAGAGAGCTTCCATAGGTGGCTCCTGTGTCAGAATTAAGATATTGGTCAAAATATCCAAGCAGGTGAAACATTTCACTAATACGAGCCAATTGAGACTTTTAAGACCTGGGGAAATGTGGATATCTTAAGGCACCATCTCCTAGTTCAGGACCCAGCACAAAATAATGTTTAACTAGCCTTTAGTGGTTGACAAGCACACTCTTGAATTTGTTAGCTATGGATCATGGACATCTTGACCCAGAACACAATCTTTGTAATGCAGTCCCTGGACCAGCAAATAGAAAGAAAATGTTGGGAAAACAGCCAGCTTCCTTGCCAAATAAAGAACGATCATTGTTACAGGAGAAAGACCACTCTGATCTTGCATCAGGCTCTCTCCCATTCTGGGCTTCTCTCTGTCCCTCGAATAGCCATGCTCTTCTTGCCCTCTGGGTTTTACACATGCTATTACTGCTGTATCCCACCTTCCCTTCAAGATTCATCTTGAGCATCACTTCTTCAAGAAACCATCTCTGAACTTTTCAACTGAGAAAAATCTCCCTAACACACACTTGCATAGTACTGAACACCTAGCCTCTGTGGTGTTTAGCACAGTTGTGATCTTGATGCTTGCCCTCTTCCTCCAGTAGCTCCATCAAGGCTAGAACTGTATCTGCTTTTCCTCACCCATGTGTCCCTAGCACCTAGCATGATGCCGAACACTTAGAAGGTACTCAAACACTTGTTGCATAAATGGCTTCATTAGGCTCCCTATAAACTTATCCACCCCCACCTTGCCTTGATGCCCTTGAGAATCTTCCCAGATGTTGTCTCCCAATTTCTACTTCTCTTTTTTGCAAGTGGTCACTTCTGTGAACCCTTCACTTAGGGTTTCTTCAAAACTCTTTGCTCAAATGTTCTCTGGATTTCTAAGTTCCTTTTGTTTACCATGAGCACAATTTCTCCTTTGCTCAAGGGAATGGTGTTTGGGGATAGTGTGACTTGCCAGGTCAAATTATCAATCAGACTTTGAATTTAATTCCCCTGCAACATCAAGGTTTGCAAATATCCTCCATTTCTGTCTCCTCATCCACCCTAATTTGAGACTCCAGTGATAGCCCAAGAAGAATCGTCCTCCCAAGGAACCCAGTTTTAAATCCTTCCATTTCTCTGCGTATTGCTCCTGAGGTCATTACTGCTCTTTATATGGTTGATAAGAATCACTACAAAGAAGATTCCACATGCTGTATGCTAAGTCTCTTCAGTCGTGTCCAACTGTTTGCAACCCTATGAACTGTAGCCCGTCAGGCTCCTCTGTCCATGGGATTCTCAAGGCAATGAAGTGGAGTGGGTTACCATGCTCTCCTCTAGATCTTCCTGACCCAGGGATTGAACCCATGTCTTTTATGTCTCCTGCACTGGCAGGCTGGTTCTTTACCAGTAGCACCACCTGGGAAGACCCAAGAGATCACTCACTGCCTTTTTCCCAGGGACTCAAAATAAGGACCTTTACCAGGCATTGAAATAAGGAAGTGTTACTATTATCTAATGACTCAAAAATTAAATCTGTGCCATCTGCATGAAGTAGAAAATAATTTAAGTGTGAGTCCATCTATTAACCCTGATATGTGCACAGAAGCAGAGGCACCATGGCCTGCCAGTCAGAACCCAGGCCCCCCGGGGTGGGGGTGAAGGAGGGGTACCTCTGACCTGCAGGTGTATCTTCCCTTTGCAATTTTCCCTAAGTTTTACATTTGGGACAATCTATCTTCTCAATGGTCTTCTTTATGATTGCTATTTGATGTCAGTAAGCAGCAAAAGGAAAGCAGGTCTGCTGGCCCTTTGCTGATGCAAGAGTTGGTCTGACCAACCTAAACTGCTATGAGAACAGCTATGGATCCTTATAAGAAACTGAACCCAAAGCTTCAATATCCAAACCCTGTGCTTCTAATATTCTCCTTAGGCTTCCAGAATGAAATTTCTCATCCTTCTTTCCTTTGGCTGACTATCTGGCAGGGTTAGGTTCTTATGTAATGGGGAAGTGGGTAAGGCAGGAGCAGGAACATGACTACTGCATTTATAAAAAAAGGACATTCTTTTTTAAATTTAACTTAATTTGTAATTGGAGGGTAATTACTTTACAATATTGTGATGGTTTCTGCCATACATCAAGATGAATCAGCCATGGGTATACATTTGTCCCCTCTCTCTTAAACCTCCCTCGCTCCTCCCTTATAAAAGATCATTCTGGACTTGGTGGTCCAGAGCTACAGCTGAGTTATATAACATGAAGTTGAGACAGCATGGAAGGTGGAAAGACCACGTTCTTACTGATTGACGACCCTATTTTCAAGATGGCAGAATAGCTAGCTGTATTTAGAATTATTTTTCTCATTCCAATATCCTAGAGTTCGTGTTTAACAAGATGTGATAAAATATCTAATCACTACTAAGTGTTTGTTTATTCGATTTTTAGTACATAGGTTACATGGCTCTGTGGAAATAGAGAAAAGTCTTCGTTCAGTCTCTGCCCTCATTTATCTCATAGTCATTTCTTCTTGTGATTTGACTGCTTTCTGAGGACATCCTTTACTTTATCCCTATTTTCCCCGTATTTCCTACAAACAGGAAACTATCCCCACACTTCTTATGAATAGGAAGGGCTTTATTCGATTTGAGTTAAACATTTAGAGACAGAGTACATTCCCTATAGCATCACTTTGCACTCCAAATGAACTGCCCCACTATTAACGATGCTAGATTGAGTATCAGGAACAGTCCAATCCTTCCATTACTAATTTCTCCCCTTTGAGTACTAGAGTGCAGTTTGAGCACCATACCAATGTTGAGCTCTTCATCAACCATCTACCTGATGGTTTCAGCCTCAAGATCTTTGGCACATGGTATCAGATGGAGAACTCATCCTTACTGATCAGCAGTGATTGATCTGCCTGAATCAAAACTTTCATTTGTGGCTGCACAGCAATGATTTTATAAATTTATTATTTTCATATGTATCAATTGTTATCCTTTTGTAAAGCAGAGCTCTCCCTTACCAACTGAATTTGTTTGGTTCCAGAAACACAGTTTCTTCCAGATAGACAGGATAATTGCTAACCTTTCGCCTTTTAAGTTATTAATTGTCAAAAGTTGATTTGGTTTAACAGTCTCCTCAAATAGTGACCAATGTATTTTTTTTCTGTCTTTCTCTTTGAGCATTCTTGGAGAATCATGGGTTTTCATTTCATAGTAACAAACAGTATTCTTTCTGATGTTCAAATTGTCATATCTTTGGCTAGATGGAGCTTCAAAAAGCTGGCTTCCATACCATTTGATAAGATCCCACTAATCTGTGAAAGCTTCTTTTGCTCATCATTTGTACCCTCCCTAGCCTAAACCAGAAATCAGATACATCTTAAAGGCTCTTGGTTCCCTTTGGGGGAGCCATGATATTAAAAACCTGGGCATGATGAGTGTGGATGCTCCCAAGGTGACCTTCTCTCTAGGCAACTTCTGTGCTAGAGAATAAATAACATGTATTTTAAACTACTAGCTCATACTGATATTTCTAATTTATTTTTAACATTTTAATTTTACTTCTTTGATTTTGTAACTAAACTTTTCTTTCACTTCAGAAAATTTTAATTCTAACAACATTAATAAAAATACTGAATGTCGTTTAGAACTTATTCATGGGTTTTGTCTATGGAATATATCCCACAACAAATATACCTTCTACCCCACTTTCCTCCCCTGTGGTAATTATTTTTACTAAATATTTGTTTGTACTAGCAAAGAATAAAGGATTCTCCAGAAAAAAAGCTCTGCTCCTTCATATTTTTTTATAATTATAAGCAAATGCATGTGTTCTTACCATCCCACTTTCTCACACAAATAGTAGCAAATAAATAGCAGTTATGTTCCTTGCATTCTTTTTGTTCCTTGTATTTTTAACATACAATGTCTTAGGGATCTCTGCATCTTAGTATACAAGAATCTAATATGTTTCTTTTCTTTTTTTTTAATGGTTGCATGTTACTATATTCTAAGAATGTATTAATACTTTTCTCAACCAAGTACCCTACTGCCTTCACTTAGGTTTGTACTGGCAACCTTTTGCTATTATAAACTGCGTCACAATGAATAATCTTCTCTATACATCATTTTGAACTTGTTCAGGGTTATCTGTAGGCAAGATTCTTAGCAGTGAGATTTCCGAAGCAAACAGCAAAGGCATCTGTAATTTTGTTAAAATCTCACTAAATCTCCTTCCTTCAAGGTTACCAGGTTACTTTAGTTTTGCACGTCCACCTGCAATGTATTTGTCTATTTCCCAATAGTCTCACCAATACATGCAATTTTGGGGTATTTTCCACTAAAGTGCAAAATGTGATCACTGTACTAATTCAACTTTCTCTTATTATGAATGAGTTAGCACCTTTTCAGTTGTTTAGAGCCATTCATATCTCTTCTTTTGTGTATGTGAACTGCTCATGCCCATTTATTTTACTATCACTGAAAAAATTCACCTGAATTTCTAGATGTTCTTTGTGTAATAAGATAATAAGGGAGATTAGCTCTTGGTCTGTGGCATGAATTGCTAATACTTTTCCAAGTTTTGGCTTTGCTTATGGTGTTTGCTTTTATGCTGAATTAAAAAAAAAAAAACAACACTGTCTTTTTAAAAAAAGTGATTCTGGATTTCCAGTTGCTCTTAAAGTCATATATGCATAAAGGGAAAGTGAAAGTTGCTCAGTTGTGTCCAACTCTTTGCGACCCCATGGACTATACAGTCCATGGAATTCTCCAGGCCAGAATACTGGAGTGGGTAGCCTTTCCCTTCTCCAGGGGGTCTTCCCAACCCAGGGATTGAACCCAGGTCTCCCGCATTGCATACTTGAATGCAATTCCAATATGTGTTAATAAAATCTTAGGGAAAAATGTTGTTTCACATTTGATGTTTGCTGGGACCTTTCTTAGAGATATTATACCATGCATTTTGTGGTGGTTTAAAAGAAAAGCATGTGTAAAACAAATCCTATAGCTTGGAAGTGTAGAGGAGTCAAGAAGAATGTTGTGTCCCACAAGAGATGATACAAATAATTCCAGATGCTTGGGGTAAGACCCAGACTCTGGCCATAGAGGGGTAGCAACATAGGAAGGTAGAGTGAAGATAAGAGTCCAAACATGACTCCAGACTGACTCAGACTGTTCTCCCTTGATTTCTGCAGGCTCATTCTCTCCTGGTGCCCTCACACTCTTCTAGTCTTTCTCATATGGACACACTAGCGCTTCTCCCTGAATAATCTCACTAATCCAAAAACACTCAAGATTGAACTTCTAGTCCAGGCTTTTTCAGAGACCCAGGCCTGACTCCCCTTGCCTGCAGAATGCCCTACCTGAATGTCCCTGGATAGCTTAAAATGCACATGTAAGTAAACTGCATTTATTATTTTCCACCACATTTCCTGTTTCTTATGTCTCTTCCTATTTGGGTTACTGTTATCATCATCTGTTCTAGTCACCCAAGTCCCAGATCTGGGAAATAGCTGAAATCCTTCATCTTACTCTCACTCAATTCCATAAATTCCTCTTCTTCATCTCAGTCTTCCTTCCCTGTTAACACAAAGCCTCTCTCAGTCCTTCTCCATATAAATCTTGATATGGCATTGCTTTTATTAAGATAATTGCATGGCTTTCCTCTGACTATAGAAGACTAAAGACCTAATTCTTAAACTAATAACAATAAGTTTACACTAGTTGAGAAGTCATTTTGTGCCAGTCACTGTTCTAATCACATGTATTACCACATGGTATTTAATTCAGTTCTCAGAGCAACTTTATGGTGTATGCAGTATTACAACCCTCATTTCACTTATTAGGGAACTGAAGAACTTGCCCTAGGTACCTTGGTGAGTAAGTGATTGGAATAAGAATTAAAAAGCAACAACCAAGTCCTACTGTATAGCACAGAATACTATATCCAATCTCCCGGAAAAACCCAAAATGGAAAAGAATATTTTAAAAAAGAATGTATGTATGTGTTTAACAGTCACTTTGCTGTATAGCAGAGATTGGCACAGCATTCTAAGTCAACTATACTTCAATTAAAAAATAAGGGTAAAAAAGCAGGTTGATTGCAGAGTTTTTCTCCCTCCCTGATGACCTTCCTGTCTGTTCTGGCTTCATCTTCTACCATTTTCTTTGTTTCATCAGAAATTCCTTCTACCTCTTTTCTGAACTTATGATATTGTTTCTGGTTTCTATACCTGTGAACACACAGGTCCCTCTGCTTTCTGTCTGAATCTCCTCAGATTCCCAGGAAACTCTTACACATCACTTTGAGAAGCATTCAGCCTCACATGGCAGATTTGATTCTGACTTCCACAGAGTTCTTAAGACACCCTTCACCTTTATCCCTACTAGAACAGTATCATCCTGTATCCCTACTGTGACACTCATTTTAGGACCTTGCAACAATTTTGGATGCATGATGTTTTCTCATGAAGTCTAGGTTCTTGGAAGACAAGAACTATGCCCAAATAAGTATATTCAATATATGTTTACTGAATGATGAAGTGTATAATAAATGCTGCCCACCATCTTACAGCCCTAGATATGAGGTTGACTCTCTCTTCTCAACTTCCAAAGCTATAAATAAAAGTTTTAATAGCACTTGGAAAAATGCAGTACTCCCCCCAACTGCCAATGTTATCCCAATCTCCACATTTTTTTTCCCCTACAACTTGTGTCTTGTCTTTGAGGAAATGGTGTATTTTTTTTTTTTCTCTACTTTATTCCAAGTGAAGTTAATTTAGTTCAAAGACCCCTAGATGTGACCATTTATGGAAAGATAGCGCTAACTGATGAGTGGCTCAGAGGTAAAGAAACTGCCTGGCAATGTAGGAGACATGGGTTCAATCCCTAGGTATGGAAGATCCCCTGGAGAGGAAAACCCACTCCAGTATTCTTGCTTGGGAAATCCTGTGGACTGAGGAGCCTGATGGGCTACAGTCTGTAAAAGAGTCAGACATGACTCAGCAATTCAACAACAACAACAAATCCATGAGTAGGGGTAAAAGGAAAAATCCAACTATTCATGCCGGGGCAATCTCCTCTCACAACAAAGTCACTTTTCAGTATCATTACTTGATTTCTGTTCTGCAGAAACACCTTTGAACATACTGTTTTATCGCTTACTCTGCCAAATAAATCAACCAATTCTCCTCTAACATTTTCCCTTTCGAAGCATTCCTTCAGCCTGCCATCACCAGAGACCACTAGTCTGCACAATGTCCCAGTGAGGTCAGGGAGGGTGGCATCATCTTTGTCATTTTAGGAGGGGGCAGACCCAGCATAGAGCCTCAGCGGCTTTGCCGAAGGTCATGGGACAAGTCAGCACTGGAGCTGGAGTCAGATGGGAGGAATCCTGGCTCTCAGCCCTGGATTCAGACCCGAGGTCATGTTAACCTAGGAACCGTTTTTCCTTAGTGTCATGCTCTACAGGAGATAAGAGGGTGGGGAGACAATATGGCTATTAAAGAAAGGGTGTCTTTTCTTTGCCAAAGCCGACATGATTAAGAAAATTCTCTTGAATTAAGGTACAAAGAAGAGATATGTGTGCCCCACTTATTTTATTTTTTGGCTTTTTTGGTGCTTTTTTTCCTTGAGTAGAGGAAATGGCCATCTCTGAGGTCACCATAGAATTGATACCTTGTGGTTTTGATCCACTAAAAGCCTGTCCCTAACACAAATTTTCCAGTTTGCCCTTGGGAATGTTTGAATTTGGAATCTTCAGAGGGGTGATTGTTGGCTTCTGTGCTTTCACCCTCCATTAGAGAAATGATCCTTGGCTGTTGCCTAAGCCAGTGTACCACCTAGCAGCTGTCTGCAACTTCTTTCTCAGATATGAGGAAGGTGCAAGCGGCTCCTCTCTGTAGTTGCTCTGGGAACAGGGGCCCCAGCAGCCTGTTGAGGAGGAAAGTATTCTCAAAGGCCACTTCTTGGCAGGCAGCAAAATTTCCATAAAGCTCTTAAATATAATAAAATACAATTAAAGTGCCACGTTGAGTTAACTCCCTTTGAAGTTTCACACTTGCATCATAAACCAAGTCATAAACCAGGATTCAAATTGGAGATTTTATTCCTTTTTACAGATTAATTCTCATTAATTATCTACTTGACCCCTCCTGGCATAGAGATGTAAGTGCCTGGTGCACCATCATTTGCGCTGATAAAAGGTAGTAAAAGATGAACTCACCACTGACAATGGAACTCTCACACACAGAATATCATTCTGTAGCCAGAGAAAATTAGAACCTATGTTTATAAATCACATTCTCACAGTCCCACATAACCTCAGAAATATGAATATATCCTGCATTTTTGTCTTTTTAATCATTGAGCCCTTCAATTTTTATGCCAAGTGGTAAGTCCTCTGATGAAAAAGGCAGCCCCTTAAAAGCAGGTTTCTTGCTAACCTAGTGTATACATCTTAAAATCATAGGCCCAGCCATGAGACATGGTGCAGGACTAGGTTTTTTTGTTTGTTTTTTGAAACTAGCATGGAGAAGTAAGCTTTTAAGCCTTCGTTTCACCTTATTATGCAATTTTACAAACCCATTAATAACCACATGGATAAAGAATGATTTTCATCAAGACCTGTAAGAATTGACTAACTCACAGGTTATGTCACAAAGACTGATTACTTGTGACTCACATTTAATGAAAGCTACTTTCAATGAACTCGCACTGAATCTCAGTGCTGAACATAACTTGCTTGTTGTGCAGGGACATTTATTTGTGTCTTGCACACAATATGTGTGTTTAGGCTGTCTACAAATAGTTTATGTGCCCCTTCTCCTGATCTGTAGAGACTGAGGTGACCCCAAGGACATGCGCGCTTACATGCGTGCTTCGTTGTTCTGTCATGTCCAACTTTGTGACTCCATGGACTGTAGCCTGCCAGGCTCTGCTGTCTATGGAATTTTCCAGGCAAGAATACTGGAGTGGGTTGCCATTTCCTCCTCTAGGATCTTCCCAACTCAGGGATCATACCGGTGTCTCTTGCATCTCCTGCATTGGCAGATAGGTTCTTTACCACTGCGCCACCTAAGAAAACCTGCTCTAAGGACAGGAGCACCTCAATGAGTGACAGTATTAGCAGAGGATTTGCACTAGTGGTAAAGAACCCGCCTGCCAATGCAGGAGACATAAGAGGTGCAGGTTTGATTCCTGGGTTGGAAAGATCCCTTGGAGGACGGCATAGCAACCCACTACAGTATTCTTGCCTGGAGAATCCCATGGACAGAAGAGCCTAGCAGACTTCAGTCCATGGGGTCACAAAAGAGTCAGACATGACTGAAGTGAGTTAGCATGCACGCATGCCCAGAGGGCTAGAAATGAATGATGATTGGTATATAGAGGTAGTCAAGGAAAGGCCTTGAGCAGACCTGAACTGCTGTTTAAGAAAAGACGACAGAAGAAATTACGATGGATAAGAAAAGTCACAGGTTTTTTTAATATAGACTTTTCTTAACTTTGAGAAAGTGGTTGGACTTCACAGGAAAAAGTTGGCTTAAAGCTCAACATTAAGAAAACTAAGATCATGGCATCCGGTCCCATCACTTCATGGCAAATAGATGGGGAAACAGCAGAAACAATATCAGACTATTTTTTGGGGCTCCAAAATCACTGCAGATGGTGACTGTAGCCATGAAATTAAAAGATGCTTACTCCTTGGAAGGAAAGCTATGACCAACCTAGACAGCATATTAAAAAGTAGAGACTTTACTTTGTCATTAAAGGACCATCTAGTCAAGGCTATGGTTTTTCCAGTAGTCATGTATAGATGTGAGTGTTGAACTATAAAGAAAGCTGAGTGTTGAGGAATTGATGCTTTTAACTGTGCTGCTGGAGAAGACTCTTGAGAGTCCCTTGGACTGCAAGGATATCAAATCAGTCAATCCTAAAGGAAATCAGTCCTGAATATTTATTGGAAGGACTGATGCTGAAACTCCAATATTTTGGCCACCTGATGCAAAGAACTGACTCATTTGAAAAGACCCTGATAATGGGAAAGATTAAAGGCAGGAGGAGAAGGGAACAACAGAGGATAAGATGGTTAGATGGCATCACTGACTCAATGGACATGAGTTTGAGTAAATTCCAGGAGTTGGTGATGGACAGGGAGGCTTGGCATGCTGCAGTCCATGGGTCGCAAAGAGTCAGACATGACTGAGCGACTGAACTGAACTGAATGAGAACCTGTTGTATAGCATAGGGATTTCTTTTTTTTAATTAATTTATTTAATTTAATTGAAGGCTAATTACTTTACAATATTGTAGTGGTTTTTGCCATACATTGACATGAATCAGCCATGGGTGTACATCTGTCCCCCATCCTGAACTGCCCCTCCCATCTCCCTCCCCATCCCATCCCATCCCTCATCAACCCAGTGCACTGGCCCTGAGCACCCTATCTCATGCATTGAACCTAGACTGGTGATCTGTTTCACATATGGCAATATACATGTTTCAGTGTTATTCTCTCAAATCATCTCACCTTTGCCTTCTCCCACAGAATCCAAAAGTCTGTTCTTTACATCTGTCTCTTTTGCTGTCTTGCATATAGGGTCATCGTTACCATCTTTCTAAATTCCATATATATGCATTAATATACTGTATTGATGTTTTTCTTTCTGACTTACTTCACTCTGTATAACAGGCTCCAGTTTTATCTACCTCATTAGAACTGATTCAAATGCATTCTTTTTAATGGCTGAGTAATATTCCATTATGTATATGTTCCACAGCTTTCTTATCCATTCATCTGTTGATGGACATCTAGGTTGATTCCATGTCCTAGCTATCGTAAACAGTGCTGCAATGTACACTGGGGTACACCTGTCTCTTTCAATTCTGGTTTCCTTGGTGTGTATGCCCAACAGTGGGATTGCTGGGTCATATGGCAGTTCTATTTCCAGTTTTTTAAGGAAACTCCACACTGTTCTCCATAGTAGCACAGGGAATTCTACACAGTGCTCTGTGGTGACCCAAATGGGTAGGAAATCTTAAAAAAGGTGGATATACACACACACATACATACACCCACACCCACACATATGTGTGACTGATCCACTTTGTTGTACAGCAAGAAAATAACATTAAATTACCCAAAAAAATTAATAAAAAAGAGGATATTTGAAAGATAGATTAGTTATACATTCTTTGGATTATAAATAACATGCCAATTCTAGCAAATTTAATCATAAAAGGAAAATATATTATTATTACACAAGACTAACTCATCAGACCCACTGGTAAGCATGCAGCCAGGCTTTAAAAGGGAAATCTTGGTAATCCCATAGGCATTCTCTCTCCAACTTTCATCTCATTTATGTTTCTCCCAATCTATCTGCTTGTTTTGTAACCACAGACCAGCTTCTGCTGCTTTGCAACATGGTAGAAAAATTTATTCCTTCCTACAAAACTCAATAGCCAACAGTTTACAATGTTGTATCTCCTTTGTCTAGACCAGTCTGACAGAAGTTGGAATCTAAATTCTCAAAAGAGAGTTTCTAATTGTCTCAAGTTGAATCAGATGCCCACTGGGTATAGAGGATGGGCTGAGGTTGGGGTGAGGTTGTGATCCAGATCCCCCCCTTATAAGAATGTGAGTGGGTGTTGGAGAAGAAGTAGCAACTCCTAGAAAATGGGCAGAGTGAGTTAGGTTGGTAAGACAAAACCTAGACATGTACTACAAAGAAATAAGATGGATAAGATGACTCATGAGAAAGAGATAAAGTAAACTACACAAGGAGAAACGATGGCCATGTAGGGAGAAACTCTGTAAAGAAAATTCTAGAAAGTGCTTGATATAATTTCATGGCAGGTGCATCAAGGCAAACAGTTTCAGAACATTATTATTAGAGTTGGAGAGCTTATGTTCTTGCCACATTCATGCTGATGTTATGAACCAATGACACAAAGAAAGATAATCAAGGTCATAGCAGGATGTTGGAGAAGGCTCGGTGTTTTCATAGGTTTTGGCAGGTGAAACCTGGTACATTCATCTTATTTGGGGAACAGGGAGGGGTAGTAATGGAAAACAAAAGGCTGAAGACTATCCTTCCACCCCTGCTTTCAGTGACTGCAGAGTCATTTCTCACAATGTCGCCAGAGCTCAGGCAAAGGAAAGCAATCGTGAAGGCAGATGTGTTTACTGAGGAAATGAGTCTGCTTTTTCACTCACCACGTATGCAATCTGGCTGAATCAAGTATTTCACAGGGCTATGTAGCTATGTAAACAGTTCCCCACAAAGAGCGCCAGCTTACCCTGGGGTAAAAGCTTACAAAGCTAATGTTCTCATAGAGTCGTTAAAAATTAGGGATGGAGGAAATTTATGAGGTCATCCCCCCTTCCCTTTGCCAACCAAGAAAGAACGCTCCCCAAAATGGTCCCTGGTGAATCTTGTCTAGTCATTCTTTGAATAAGACTAAAGAGAACATTTTAAGTCTTTCTTAGATTGTGTCCAGGGGATGCACAAGGTTGTCTGTTTTTGTAGTCTTAAACCCAACCACTTGTTTGGTTAAACTGAATTTCATTTTTCACTTTATAGAAATTGGCCTTGGCCTTGGCCATGAGCATAATGCACAACTAGAAAGTGAGGGAGAGAGGAAGAGCTGCAGCCACTCTGCACAACAGCAAAGGACAGAAAACAGCCAGGAAGAGTAACTATGCAAATGTCCCTCTGAAAATCTTGAGAGATCTTAGAAAGCTCGACAGTGCATGAACAGAGAGGTTGGGAGTCTCTAAACACATTTTTGTGTGTAGTGGGGCTTCACACCAGGAGACCTCACTCTGTCTTATTGACTAGGAGCCTGACAGGGGTCATGCTATGTCAGGGGAAAATGTTCTCAGCTCTTCTATATATTAAAGAGAGAGGAACAGGCTTCCCTTTAACCCTCAGCATTCAAATCTCTCATTTGCTGAACAAGGACTAAAGTTGCAACAAAGAGGAATTTATCCTGCTTTAATACATTCTTGATCCCTTTTTTAACTGTTTCTGACAAGAATGAACATGACTCCTATTCTACTAACTGTTCAGGGCTCCAGGACCACAAAGTCATTCGTGACTCCCCCTTAGTGATAACTGGTCTCTTCTTGTTCATCTGAGCCAACTTTTTATTCCTTATCCAACATTCTAACACCCTTTCCCCCATGCCCTTATTCTCTTGACACCCCCCTCCAAAAACAAAAATCTTATATTTTTAAAACAAGTCACAAAACATTAGGGAACAAGAAATAGTTGAGCAGAAGGAGAAAAGATTAGAGCAGGAAACACCAAACCAAAACAAAGCATAGGAATCTCAGCCACTTCTTTCCCATCAGATGAGTGACTCAGCCCCACAAGCCAAACAATTTGTAGATGACACCCCAGTGCGCACTGACTGCCTCTCTGTAGCTACTTTGTTCAGGAAAGGGACAGCCCCCTGTTTTGAGTTGTTCACCTGGAAGGAAGCAAAACAAGAGACCCTCTGCCCAAAGCTTCTCTGGGGATCACACTGTACAGAGAGGCTCTTGATCCTTGGGTCCAGCCTGGATAGAATTACTTGCTGGAGTTGTGAGGCAGTCCAGTCATAGGGAAACAAGATGCCTAGAAGCCTCCAGGGATCCCAGATGTCCATTTCACCTTTTCTGAAGAGGTGGCGATAATTTTTCTGAAGCTTTTCTGGGGCTAGTGATTTTTACAGCCTGCAGAATATGGCCAAAGGCTCTCTTCAACGTGTGTCCGAGACAAAGGCAGCAGAACCATTTCTACTGTTGTGGTAAGGTATATTACATACCACAGGAAAATAAGGCCCATGCTCATACAAAAAGTCAAAAATACCTACTTCGCCTACTCGAGAAGTCTCTGAGTATAAATGGGTAACTGTGGAATGAAGCCCTTCTCACATTTGCAAGGATGGGTACTTGGGAGGCAGGAACAGACAAAGGGAGTGTGTGTACACACACGGCAAGTGTGTATACTTGGCGCCAAGGGTCTACAGTTAAGGGACACTCAAGGGCCTATAGGAATCAGCACAATCAACAACCAGTTGAAGTTTCCGAGTCTTGCAGGCCTGTACTGGAGGCCAGTCCCATCTAGGATGCCCACTGACCACCCCCTCTGTCCAGTACAGGGAAGCAGCAACACTTTGGAAGAGAATGTAAGACAAGGCGAAGGAGGAGGGACTGGGGTAGAGAGAAAAGAAAGCGTTTCTTATCTTTGCTTGGGGAACACATGTTCCCCAAGGCTCTGAGAAAACAGAGCTTTGTTCACATCTGTATATACTATTGACAGTGAGCTTGGCTCCATCTTAGGAGACCAAATGGCTTTGTGAGTACAAGGGAAGAGTGGGCATACGAAATTATTGACCACACATGAGGGAGTGGGTGAAGCCAGCTGCATTTTAGACTTGATAGATGTCTTGGAGAACTTTCCAATGTGTTTGGTTCAGCAAACCCCAAAACACATGTCACTAAGGAACTTATTTATTTGCCTTTATTTTAAACCCCTGTGTATTTTTAGGACAATGGAATCCATATGTTCCTGTTTCATTTCACTTAACTCATTAAAGTGATGTTCAGTGAGTGCCATTTGATGTCCACAGAGTCTTCTGTTACCATTTTATGAGCATTTTGAAGCATGTGCATTCAGAATCCAGGAGCCAGCTAAACCAGATCTGAACAGGACCCAGCTTGGCTTGAAATTTAAAACTCTTGAGGCTCCACTGGATCTCATTTTTGGCAAAATCTCTTCTCTTGTCCCAGATCCATTGCCAAGGAGGCTGTTGCAGCAAGCCCAGCCCCAGAAGAAGGGTTAAGGGAAGTGTGTCAGAACACTTAATTGAAACAACAAATCCAAGCAATGTCTCAACCACATGCAATGCCTGAAGGAAAATTTTTATTTTAAAGATAGTCCCTTCTAGCTTTCATAAAATGGCAGCTAAAAGAACCACTGCCAGATTGAATCAAGACAGGGAGAGCTTGACAACAAATCCTGATTTGTTAGATGTGAAACTCAAGTTTCTTTGCTCATGGAGACTTCACCAAACACTTTATATTTTTCATGGAAGTAATCAGAGAAAAATATAAAGTGTTGGATAGGATCTATATAAGCAATGAAAAACAGAGAAGAGCATCATTCACAAGCCAAAGCCATAAGTAATTTTTTAAAGATGCAGTATGGATTGGGCTGGATAGAGGGAAGAGGGACTCATCTGTGATATGCACATGCTGTGGAAGGAAGTGTGTCTTTCAGAAAAGTCCTGGAAGGGAAAGAGGCAGTGGTCAGCAAGTTAAGCATGGTCTCTACCCATAGGGAGCTCACAGTTTAGCAGGGGAGTTCATGCTTGGTTGCATTTGACTCCTTGTGACCCTATGGACTGTAGCCCACCAGGTGAGACAGACATTAAATCAGCCATCATAAGAGTAAAAATATCTGATTATACATCATGATTGGTACACTGAAGAAAGAGAAGAGGGTGATGAAGAGGGAATCCGATTGAGTGCGGGTCTGGGCCTCTATGAAAGAGGGACATTATCAAAGGACACATGAAGAATGAATAAGGTCAAAAATGGGCCCATTACCAAAGGAAACAGGGCCAAAGGCCCTGAGGTGGAAGGTGGAACTGGAGAGGAAGAACACAACCAGATGCACTGGCCACATCCATCCTTAAAGCTGCTGCGTTGCATTCATCCGCCCTGGACTCAGTTTCCCCAAGCTACATCATCTGCCAGGCTACGCTATTCTTCTGTTGTTGCCGTGAAACTCTGTGCCCTGGCTTTTTAAGGCTGTGTCCATGCATTTTTTATTATCTACCTGTTCCAAACACAGGTCTCAGGTCTCTTTGCCCTCGTAGACGGTGGTTCTCAAAGTCTGGTGGTCTCTGGACTAGTGGTATCATCATCACCTGGAACTTGTGAGAAAGGAAAAAAAGGGGCAAAGGGCGGTATCTGACACCGGAAAGCTGGCCTGGCACTCTCCATGGGCCGTGTTATTCCTCTACTGAACAGAAAAGAATCTCACCGAATACCAATCCCATGCAAGGTTACTCTGAAACCATGATAAAATAAGACAAAACAAGGCCACTTCATAATTTTATCTAAATACAGACAAAACCAAGGTCATTGTGCAGCCCACAAGTTACCAAACATCCCCTCTCTTGGCCAAAATGAGCGGCTTCTATTTCTCTTCCAAGTATAGCTTATCCTCTTGTGAGTCTCCCCTCCCTAAAGATAAAACTTACTGAGATATCTACTCATGGAATCATCCCCCTTTTCTGGCAGCAACCAGTTGAGAGCAGACTCACACCTGCTTGAACCTTCCTTCAAGTCTTTCAACCAAAGCCCACAGCCTATAGCAGGGTCTTCTGAGCACCCTCTCCCTGACACATCCATGGTTCCCTAAGGTGTGTGTTTCTCCTCCTGGCAGCAAATAATAAATCCAACTTATTTAACTACAGCTGTGTTCCTGGTGGTCTTTGGCTGAAGGACATTGGCACTTGGGTCCAACCCTAGACCTAAAGAATAACAGTAGATCTAAGGGTGGAGTTCAGCATAATGAATAACAGAAGGATGACCTAATGAATAATAGTAGGTCTGGGAGTTTTGTCCAGCATCCTGTGTTTTAATAGGCGCTCCACATGGTCATGACACACACTTCAGCTTGGGACCCACAGCTCTAAGGCAACGATTCTCAGTTCTAGTTGCCCACTAGAACACAGATGCCTGAATCTCCCAGAGATTCCAATTCAATTGGTCTGGAGTAGGGTCTAGAAATCTGTATAATTTTAAAATCTCCCTAGATGATCCTGTTGTGCAAAGTCAAAAATCACTTCTGTAAAACAGTGATGTTGGTGGGTTCACCACTGAAGGATAATGTCTATGTGTAATATTACTCCAATCAGGAACAGTCACTTGCTGCAGTTGACAAGCAATTTCTGGGGAAGCCCAGTTGTAATTCTACCCTTAGCTATTCATGACTTGCCACCACATTCTGCCAAAGAGGGTCAAAATCTTGTTCTAGGGGAGTTTGTCCTGGCTTCTTGGCCACATGTCAACAAATGTGCTTGTCATGTCTTCTGCATCTGGTTACCTGCCTTCTTTCTTTAATTATATAGACATTCCTCAGCCATGCACACAGGGTTACTTTATATATTAATATCTCTATCTGTTTCTAAAAGGCATGCTACTTTTTTAAGAATAACCACAGTTAATGCTTATCTTGTATTTAAGTTAGTGCCAGTCAGTAGGCTGACAATTTTACAGCCATCCCAGTGAGGCAGATACTACTATCATCTGTGTTTCACAGAAGAGAAAACTGAGGTTTGCGGGAGGGTACGTAGCTGCTCCAGTCACATCGGCTGAATGGATGGAGCCAGGCATCAAATGCAAGCTCCCTGTTTCCAAATCCACACTTCTAACCACCCTTGCTCACTCTCCTCCATCAGATGGCCAGATCCCCTGTCTGCTTTCCTTCTTCTTAATCTTCTTTGTGGATTCTCCTCTCAGCATGGTGTTCCCAAGCTTTTGTGGGGTGGGGTGGAGGTGGGGAGGGATGGAAAGACTTATAGCATGCTGAGATTTTTGTTCTCTCAGGAACAACAAACTCTTTCTCTATATCCCCTCCTCCACTCCCTTCCCCATGGAACTGTCCCTCTCTGACCACAGCCGTATAGCAAAAGGGAAGTGGTCTTGCTTGGTATTCAAACAGTATGGCACCCATTCAAACTGCTGCCCTGGTACAGAAGGACTTGTCAGCACTTTAGAATATTTTAATTGGTTCCTGCCTCACAGTTTGTGGGTTATGTTAACATCATGGAATACTTTGGAATGAGACATCTATTTTTTTTTTTCTTCCCCCATTTAGATCTCTAGAATATGATTTTCAGGTTCACCCCACTCATTCTTTCTTAGATACTTTTGATCAGCTTCTGTCCTTATATCTTTCAGAAACAATTTTTCACCAGAATTTCCAATTCTAATATTAACTTTTATTTCATATTTAAATCTGTAAAATTTGCATGTGTTTTAGAAGTGATGATTGACATTAAAATTATCATTGACACTTATGGGTGTATCTTTCAATCTTAAATTTGATATAGTGTTAGTAAATTCTCAATAAATATTACTCCTCCTTCTCTTTCTTCCACTACTACCTTATATCCCAAGAGTACCAGTCCTTGCCTGATATCTGAGGATGAGAAATACTCAGGAGTTCTTTTGCCATGGTTGTATGGGCAGGTTATTACTTTTCACCATTGCTAGGAGAATAATATTCACTGATCATTGCATTATCCCTCAAAGAGAAGCTAATTCTCATCCATGGTCCTGTACAACAGATCCTGAGAGTCTACTATCTGCAGTGAATTCTGCTCTATACTAGGGGCACATCTTGCCTTCAACTGGCACCCAAAGCATGAAGACTATACACAAAAAACCATGTAAGAACAGGTGACTGTATACATCACACCACTCCAGCACTGTTACCAACATCTTGTCTGCCTCAAAGCAGGACTTGGAACTTCCTCTGCAACCTTATAAAAGCAAATCCAACTCCACAATGATAGCGATTTTTTGGGTAGAATGAGAATGTCAATTTTATGCTAAAAGGCAAAACTCAACAAGAATCCTGACTAGACCTCTTTAACTTCTTAAAATTACAACTTTGACTGCCAAACATTATTTTCCTCACCATCCTTTTTCCATTACTTTCTCTAAGTTCTCTGGCTCCAACTCAAAGCCCTCTCCAGGAAGGGGGTTATTCCCTCCTCGTCATATTTCCATGCCAACACACACATATGCACAAATACACATACACAAAAACTTTCCCCTGGATCTTTCCCTTTTCTTGCATACAGATCTTTAGCTTTTTTCCCAGCCTTTTCAAATTATTTACATCATCACAGCCATCAACTCTCTCCCTGCCTCTCTACCTCTTAACATCCACCTTCTTCAATGCATCCGAGGTTTTGAAATAATAATAACTTTTCACCTGATATAAACGTGTGTGTTAGAGACAGAGAGAGGAAACAGGCACATAAAACAAAATATAAGTGCTAATGTGATAAGTAGATCCAAGATAACACGAGAATGAGAGCAAATAAGGACTGCCCCCTGCACTGACCCCAGAAGGATCAAGGCATGCCTGTTGCTCTCTACATTTGGGGGTGTCTGGAGACAGTTTGGTTGTCACAGTCAGAGAAGGAGTGTGGTGTACAACCAACACCTAGTTTTTAGAGACCAAGGATGCTGCTAAACACCCTACAATGCACAGGAGAGACTCCGCAACAAAGGATTCTCTGGCCCTAGATGTCCACAGAAGTTGAGAAACCATGAATTCTTTTAGAAGTAAAAGGTAACTGAAGTTTTGAAGAATAAGTGGAAATTTCCAAGCAAATAAGTGGAGAGAAGATTCCAGCAGAAAAACCTGAATGACAGAACTTTAGGAGATCACTTTGATAAGAATTTGAGAACTATTTCAAATATGTAGAGAAAGTTCATCTCTATTTAGGATGTGGACAGTCACAAGAAAATGTTACTCCCACTAAAAAGTAAGATAATTTATAAAATCACTATCATTTTACGTGTCAGAGAGCTGAGAATGCAAAGCAATTTGACAAACTGAAATCAAAAAGTGGACAAATTCCTCCTAAGAGAGATGAGGACCATGGCGATTTTCATGTTTGGTAGAACAGAGAGGAGAAAAGAGTCATAGATAAGGAGAAGAAGAAAACAGCTGAACTTAAAAAATTTTTTTCTAATTGGTGAATAATTATTTTACAGTGTTGTGTTGGTTTTTGCCATTCACCAGTGTGAATCAGTCATAATTATATCTATATCCCCTCCCTCTTGAGCCTCCCTGGCCCGCTACCCCCTGCCCAGGTCATCACAGATCATCAGGCTGTGCTCCCTGTGTTCTGGAGCAGCCTCCCACGAGTCATCTGTTTTACACACGAGACAGTATATGTGTCGATGCTACTTCTTCAGTTCGTCCTTCCCTCTCCTTCCCTCTCCATGTCCAAAAGTCTGTTCTCTATGTCTGCATCTCTATTTCTGCCCTGCAAGTAGGTTTTCCAGTACTATTCTTCTAGATTCCATACATACACATTAATATACGATATTTGTTTTTCAGGCTCTAGGTTAATCGACCTCACTGGAACTGACTCAAATTTGTTCCTTTTTATGGTTGAGCAACATTCCATCGCCCATGTGTACCACATCTTCATTATCCGTTCATCTGTTGATGGACACATATGTTACTTTCATGTCCTGGCTATTGTAAATAGTGCTGCAATGAATACTGGGGTACATGAGTCTTTTTGAATTGTGGTTTTCTTGGGGCATATGCCCAGTAGTGGGATCCCTGGGTCTAACTACCATACGACCCAGCTGATTGTCTAATGAATTTTTGGAGGCTTAACCTAGGCTGTGTATGAGAACTTAGAATCCCTGAGAGTATTTTTTGCTTTTTAAGAACTTTCTTAAACCACAAGTTCCTCCAAGCTCATCTTGTATATTTCCAGTCTCAGCCATTGCTCTAATGATTCCTGCATCCTTTTACTGAATAACAGTATTAGAAACCAAGATCTGAGTGCTGGGTATTTTTGTTTTCACATTGTCCTTATATTTTCCTTTAATTCTTTGAATGCATTTATAATATTTGTTATAGTGTTAGATCAGATCAGATTAGTCGCTCAGTCATGTCCGACTCTTTGTGACCCCATAAATCACAGCATGCCAGGCCTCCCTGTCCATCACCAACTCCCAGAGTTCACTCAGACTCACGTCCATCAACTCAGTGATGCCATCCAGCCATCTCATCCTCTGTCGTCCCCTTCTCCTCTTGCCCCCAATCCCTCCCAGCATCAGAGTCTTTCCCAATGAGTCAACTCTTCGCCTGAGGTGGCCCAAGTACTGGAGTTTCAGCTTTAGCATCATTCCTTCCAAAGAAATCCCAGGACTGATCTCCTTCACAATGGACTGGTTGGATCTCCTTGCAGTCCAAGGGACTCTCAAGAGTCTTCTCCAACACTACAGTTCAAAAGCATCAATTCTTCGGCACTCAGCCGTCCAACTCTCACATCCATACATGACCACAGGAAAAACCATAGCCTTGACTAGATGAACCTTTGTTGGCAAAGTAATGTCTCTGCTTTTGAGTATGGTATCTAGGTTGGTCATAACTTTCCTTCCAAGGAGTAAGCGTCTTTGAATTTCATGGCTGCAGTCACCATCTATAGTGATTTTGGAGCCCAGAAAAATAAAGTCTGACACTGTTTCCACTGTTTCCCCATCTATTTCCGATGAAGTGATGGGACCAGATGCCGTGATCTTCGTTTTCTGAATGTTGAGCTTTAAGCCAACTTTTCCACTCTCCACTTTCACTTTCATCAAGAGGCTTTTGAGTTCCTCTTCACTTTCTGCCATAAGGGTGGTGTCATCTGCATATCTGAGGTTATTGATATTTCTCCTGGCAATCTTGATTCCAGCTTGTGTTTCTTCCAGCCCGGTGTTTCTCATGATGTACTCTGCATATAAGTTAAATCTTTGCTAATGCCAATATATCAAGTAAGGCTTACGTTTTTTTTTTGTTTCTTTTGAATGTTTTGCTTGTGTTCTTGTTATTGTTGAAAGTTGAATATTTTATATAAAACACTGTAGCAAATCTGGATTCAGATTCATGGAGATTGTTTTTTAACTCACCTGGATTCAGTTTGTGGAATCGATCTCTCCAATTATGTGCAGTCACTGATGTCTCTGCTTAAATTTTTTATTCTTATTTTTTCACTTGGCTTCTTATAGTTGTTCCTGAGTTTGCATAGTGTCTCTTCTGTTGACTGGTCAGCCAGTGATGGAGCAGATGCTGTGCTTAAATGTCCATTATAAGGCACCTACCCTCTCCTTGTGGATCTGTATGTGGATTAACAAGTGCATTCAAAGTTCAGGCTTTGTGAAGTCTGCCTCAGATTCTATCCTCTGCCAGGACCTCTCAGGTCTCTCCTGGACATGGCTGCTACTGATAAGTCGCTTCAGTCGTGTCCGACTCTGTGCGACCCCAGAGACAGCAGTCCACCAGGCTCCCCCGTCCCTGAGATTCTCCAGGCAAGAACACTGGAGTGGGTTGCCATTTCCTTCTCCAATGCATAAAAGTGAAAAGTGAAAGTGAAGTTGCTCAGTTGTGTCTGACTCTTAGTGACCCCATGGACTGCAGCCTACCAGGCTCCTCCATCCATGGGATTTTCCAGGCACGAGTGCTGGAGCAGTGGTCAGAAAAGTATGAATACAGGATGTATGAAGAGCATATAAATTTCTTCTATGACTTTCACTAAGAGCTCTTTTTAAAATTTATGGCTGGTCTACCATTCTCACTGAGAATGCAACCTCGGGCAAGCAGAGCTCTTTTGTTGTCAACCAGGTTTCTTTCTTTCATCGATAATACTGCTGCTGCTGCTGCTAAGTCACGTCAGTCATGTCCGACTCTACGACCCCATAGATGGCAGCCTACCAGGCTTCCCAGTCCCTGGGATTCTCAAAGCAAGAACACTGGAGTGGGTTGCCATTTCCTTCTCCAATGCATGAAAGTGAAAAGTGAAAGTGAAGTTGCTCAGTCATGTCCGACTCTTCGCGACCCCATGGACTGCAGCCGACCAGGCTCCTCCATCCATGGGATTTCCCAGGCAAGAATACTGGAGTGGGGTGCCATTGCCTTCTCCGGGCCACACTGCTAGGTATGGACTTTCTCTGCTCCAAATCATGTCAACCAACCATGGCTGCTGGTTTTCACAGCTGGCTGCCTCCAGATAATACCCTAGCACCAATAAGCTGGAGCCAGAGAGTAGATGGGTACAGCTACAGGCATCTCAACTGAAGATTCCCACTGTTCTCACTTGAAGTTCTAGCAGTTTTCCCTAAAGAAACCCTTTTCAATTTGTCATTTGCCTTTGTTGTGGTCAATTTCCAGAGCACTGAAATGGTTGCATTCTTTAGTCCAGTTTTATGCTTTTTGTTAGGAGAATATTAGCCTACTTTTCACTCCACTATAGCCAGAAATCTCCCTCCTTTGGTTCCCCAATAAGTAAGTGTGTGTGTGTGTGTGTGTGTGTGTGCTTAAGAAAGCAATTATAGTCTCATTTAGCAGAAGAGCTCTGGAAGATAAGGACTCAGAAGATGTACTGTCCTATTAACATTAGACACAGGTGACCTGATTATCTGATATTTTACAGTGTAACTGATTTCTACATGAGTTATGTAGGAAGAGATGGTGGCTGTGTGAAAAAGATATCTTCTATAATTTTTTTTCATAGTCCCAATCTAGTGAATAATTTCCCTGTTGTATCCCCAATGAGTATCTAACAAGAAACCTATTCACCCTCACTGGTTCACTAACAGTCCCTAAGCCCCCAATTAATTACTCCTTTCATAGCTGTGGAAAATGGCAGGCTCAGTGGGTCTTATATTTGGGTCAAAGAAAAGCCAAAGAATAGATAGTTAGGACCTGTCCTTTAATGGAGAAATCTAGTGGTTTCAAGAGCTTTTGAATTTGATAAACACTTTTGGGGGGAGGCAGTTTGTTTTAGAAAATCAGGGCAATTTTTACTTTGTCAAAAACAAACACATCAGCCATCAACCATTATTATCATTACATAATAAAGACATCCTATCACCTCCAAAATAGGAAGGTTTTAGTGACTTATAATGCATGTAATTTTAAATTATTTTTATATGAGATAGGATTGTTAGCTGCAAATACATTTCTAGAAGGCGCATAAAAACATGTTTGTGTGCTATACAAACAGGGATAATGCCCAAATATACTTTCAGATGATTCCACCTGAGCCTACCCTGTATCTGAAGCTGGCACAAGTATTACAGTTCACATTGCAGATACGAGACAAGGGATACGACAAGCAGACCAGCAGCCACAGATCCTTTTAATGCAGGATTTTGCTAACTACACATCTGTCTTATTTCAGGTTTCCTAGAAAACAAAGTCTAAGGAAAAGCTTACATTCTAGTGCTGTAAGGGTGGGTGCAATCCTGGAAAGCAGGACTAGAAAAGAAAAACAGGAGAGCAGTGCGTTATTGGGGCTTCCCAGGTGGTGCAGTGGTAAAGAATCTGCCTGCCAATGCCGAAGACATAATTCTTGCCTGGAAAATCCCATGGACAGAGGAACCTAGCAGGCTACAGCCCATGGGGTCTCAAAGAATTGGATATGACTCAGTGGGTGAGCACACAGTGCATTGCTGAGTTAGCTAAAATTTCACACAGAACCTCAGTGTTTATTTAAATACATGGGATGTCTCTAGAGAGGTTATAAGCAAACACTGCATGTTGTAAAATTCCTTGGTGGCAGGCAGCATGGGTGGTTTACCTGCTTATTCCTTCTTGGTGCAAGACATCCCGAAAGACACTGAGGTTGTATTATCTAGAACCTCCATGCAACCACTAGAGAAATCAAAGTTTTCATGAGTCTGATAGGTTTGAATCCAAGTTCCGATGCTCCTGCAGCACTCACTGGGGAGGGGTTACAAATGGAGGCCATGCTGGAACCCAGTGTGCACTACTGGGAAAGGCAGAGATAATGAGGAGTACTGTTAGAGGGAGCAGGAGCAATGTAAGGCATCACTGGGGGTGTTCCAAGGACAAAATAAGCCAGAATCTGAGTCCTGGAGAAGGCACGTGGTTTTCAACAGCCATTTGCCCACTTTACTTGGGCATGCTACAATTCCGCTCAAGTCTGATGTTAATGACCTAGAGTTAGCCCAAATCCTACAAGCTAAGGGCAAAGTGTTAATTATAGAACTACCAGAATTGAGTATAAGATCCCTCAGTCCTATAAGACGGTCCTCACCTCAGATGAGTGAAAGTCCTGGGGTCCACCCACATTTCTGACAAACTGGCTACAAAGTGGGTGTTCCTATGATGCCCATCAGGTTTGATAATTCTCTAGAAAGACTCACAGAACTCACTGAAAATGCTGTACTTTATAATTACAGGTATATCATAATGGATGCAACTCAGGATCAGCCAAACTTTGGAGACACAGTTGGAAGTCAGGGCAGGGTAGACGGGAGAGGGAGAATCTTTTCTCTATAGCACCAGGGAGTGCCACCCTCCTGGTATGTTAATATATTCACTATCCAGGAAGCTAAAGAGCCTCATTGTTCATAGTTTTTAATCTAGCTTTTATTATGTAAGCAAGATTGATTGAATCATTGGCAATTTGATTGAGTTCAATCTCCAGCCACACTTCCCTCTCTGGGTATCAGGGGGTAGGACTTGTTTCTGGCAATTAACCTCCATTCCAAAGACAGCTAGGAGCCTTGTTAACATAAACTCACATGTGGTCCAAAGGGTCTTACTGACACTTCTATCACTCAGGAAGGTTTTTTGAAGCTCTATGCCAAAAGAATCTGAACCCCTGGTATAGATATAAGGCTACTGGAGACAAAAACCAAGTAACAGTTTTCATTATATTACTGCATGGACGAGTGAATCTGGGTAGAGCATACAATCTGGATCCAGCACAACTGCCAAGTGCCTTTCTGTGGCTCTTGCTTCTTCCTGTTGGTGGTGGTGGTTTAGTTGCTAAGTCATGTCCGCCAGGCTCCTCTGTCCATGGGATTTCTCAGGCAAGAATACTGGAGTAGGTTGCCATTTCCTTCTCCAGGGGATTGTCCCAACCCAAGGATCAAACCTGCATTTCCAGCATTGCAGGCAGTCTCCTGAAATGCAGATCTGCAATGCAGATAGATTTTTTTACCTCTGAGCCACCAGGGAAGCCTGCTTCTTCATGTTACTGACTTCCAAATAGATATTTCAACATGCCTACTGGTGAGTCCAAGGGCATATGACTGCCTCTAGACATAAAAATACAAGTATTCCAAAACAAAGAAATTCTCCCCATTATGGGGAAAGTTCAAATGTGTCAATTGTTCACTGCAATGCTGTGTGCCATTGCATTTTTATTACAGAGTGACCCCAAAGCAGCTTTTTTGGAGAAGGTTATTAGACCATGGAATTTTTTTTAGAAGCACTTTACCGGCTCTGTTATAAGTGAGACATATTTGTTATTTACAATTATCGAACTTCATTCATATCTTCAGACAGATTTGCTATGCAGTTGACTTTTCTTTACAGTCAAGGTTCTAATTTAAATCATTTGAAGCGAAAGGTAATGATATTGTTAGTGTAGATTAGCTGTCTTGTTTGGTCTTAGTGTAGATTAGCTGTCTCTGCAGTGACAGTCAGTGAAAGAAACTATAAGCTAAGAAAAAAATTGTGTCTACTATTACCTCCATATTCATTGGGAATTTAGTCATATCTAGTAGATGTTAGTCATTATATCTTATTACAACATGTGAGCAACATACTCATAATATGTTAATAAATCTCACAGAATTCTAGGAGATAAAAAAAAAATTATTCCCGTTTTACAGAGAAAGAACTACAACTTTAAGATTAAAAATTAAGCACATAGATGTCATGTGGAGACAAACAACCCAAGCAAAAAATGGGCAGAAGACCTAAATAGACATTTCTCCAAAGAAGGCATACAGATGACCAACAGGCACGTGAAAAGATGCTCAACACAACTATCAGAAAAATGCAAATCAAAACTACAATGAGTTACCACCTCACACCAGTCAGAATGACTATCATTAAAAGTCTACAGATAACAAATGCTGGAAAGGGTGTGGAGAAAAAGCAATCCTCTTACACTGTTGGAGGGAATGTAAGTTGGTTCAGCCACTATGCAAAACAGAATGGAGGTTCCTCAAAAAATTAAAAATACAGTTGCTATATGATCCAGCAACCTGACTCCTGGGCATAATCTAGACAGAATTATAATTCAAACATATACATGTATGCTTAAGTTGATAGCAGCATTATTCATAATAGCTAAGACATAGAAGGCAATGGCACCCCACTCCAGTACTCTTGCCTAGAAAATCCCATGGACGGAGGAGCCTGGTCGGCTGCAGTCCATGGGGTTGCTAAGAGTCGGACACGACTGAGCGACTTCACTTTCACTTTTCACTTTCACGCACTGGAGAAGGAAATGGCAACCCACTCCAGTGTTCTTGCCTGGAGAATCCCAGGGATGGGAAGCCTGGGTGGGCTGCCGTCTATGGGGTCGCACAGAGTCGGACACGACTGAAGCGACTTGGCAGTAGCAGCACCAAGACATAGAAACAAGTTAAATGTGTGTCAGCAGATGAATGGATAAAGATAATACATATATGTGGTACGTATACACAATGGAATACTCAGTTTAGTTCAGTCGCTCAGTTGTGTCCGACTCTGCGACCCCATGAATACTATTAAGCCATAAAATAAATGAAATAATCCTATTTGCAGTAATATGGATAGACTTAGAGATTAGCATACTAAGTGAAGTAAGTCAGAAAGAAAAAGACAAATACCTTATGGTGTCACTTAGATTTGGAATCGAAAATATGACACAAATGCCCCATCCATGAAATAGAAACAAGCCTCAGACCTGGAGAACAAACTCGCAGTTGCCAAGCAGGAGGAGAGGGAAGAGAGATGGATTGAGTTTGGTTAGCTAACGCAAACCATTATATATAGAAACGGATAAACAAAGTCCTACTGCATAACACAGGGGATTATATTCAATATTTTTTTTTTTTTTTGAAAAAGCTTTTTTATTGTAGTAAAATATATGTAACATAAAATTTGACATTTTAACCATTTTTAAGTGTACAATTCAGTGGCATTAATTACATTCACAATATTGTAGAATCATCATCCCTGTCTGTTTCTAAAACTTCTCTATCACCCCAGTCAGAAACACTGTACCCATGAAACAGTGGTTCTCCCTTCCTTTCCATGGCCCCTGGTAACCTCTAGCCTACTTTCTAGCTCTGAGAATATGCCTATTCTAGATATGTCATCTAAGTGGAATCATATAATATTTGTCCTTTTATCTCTGGCTTATTTCACTTAGTGTAGTGTTTTTAAGTTTCACCTTCATTGTAGCGATGTAGCAGAATTTCAGTTTTTTTTATGTCTGAATCATATTCCATTGTATGTATATGCCACATCCTCTTTATCCATTCATTTGTTGGTGGCATTTGGGTTGTTCCCACTTTTTGGCTGTTGTGAATAACACTGCTGTGAATGTTGGTGCCCGAGTATCTGAGTCTCTGCTTTCAATTTGCAGTTCTTTTGATTATATACCTACAAGTCTAATTGCTGGGTCAGGTGGTAATTCTATGTTTAGTGTTTGAGGAACCACCAAACTCTTTTTTCCACAGTACCTTCACCATTTTACATTCCCACCAGAAATGTGTGAGGGATCCAATTTCTGCATATCCTTGCTGACACTTGTTATTTTCCATTAAAAAAAAAAAAAGCTATCCTATTAAGTGTGAAGTGGTCAGATTTATATTTTTAAAGGAGCACTCAGGAAACAGTATGGAGGATGGGCTGACGGAGGAAAATCCATCAGGCAGAGAAAACAGTAGAGAGACGGTTGCTGGGGAATGAATTTTCTGAGCACTGGTCCAAGAGAGTAGCCTGGGCAGGAAGGTCCTGGAGAGGGAGGGACATGTTATGACACATTCAGAAGAGAGAATCTCTAAGATTCACTCTTGTTCATGAGGAAGAGTAAGAATTAAAGAAGCATCCAAATTTTCTGACTTGGACCTGGATGGAGGATGGTTTTTCACTCACTGATATTGAGGGGAAGATGATGAATTCAGTTTTGGCTACAAGAAGAATGTGACATTTATGGGACTCTTTAAGTAGGCAGTTGGATATAAGGGTCTGGAACTCAGGGTTGAGGTGTGGCCTGGAGATGGAGATTCAGACACCGTTAATGTATAAAGAACAAGAGCGGTGACTGGCATGGATGCAGGTATGGGTGCAGGAAAGATGGGGGAGGCTCAGGGAGGAGGGGCACCTACCCAAAATGTGAGGAGATGGGGCTGTAAAATGAGCATGGTATTGCAGAAGGGAAAGGAAGAAAGTTTCAAAAATGAGAAAGGCCTGGAAAGCAGCAAATCGGAGGAGTGTTTTGACTGTATTTGCTTCCAATTTCATTTGTTTTTGCTTGATTTATGAGGAGGGCCTACATTAAACCATAATGGAAAAGAATTTTGAAAAAAATGTGTGTGTGTATATATATATGTGTGTGTGTGTGTGTATATATATATATATATATATATATAACTGAATCACCTTGCTCTACAGCAGACATTAACACAACATTGTAAATTAACATTATTTCAATTAAAAAAAAGATACTATGTGGAAAAAGAAGGATACAAAGCTGGAGGGTGTAACTTTATGATGGGGGGGGGGGCTTTTAAAATCTCTCTCAATTGCCTGTGAAATATAAACTTTGGATACTCCAGTAATCTAGATTTTGTAGCTCTGTCTTTTTAAATAGTTTTATAGGATCAATTAAGTGTCCTCAAGAGGGAAATAATCCTCGCAAATGCTCTTCCAGGAAGTTAAAGAATTTCTCCTTCCAGTTTAGCACAGAGTAGTCTCAAATACCACTTTCCTTCTGATACCCTGTTGTCCTTCTTGTTCTCATCAGCATTAATAATGGAAACTTACTATACTAACCTTAGTCATGTTCCAGGCTTTGTGCCTAATAGTTCTCATTCAGTCTTTCTTTTCTGGTTCATCTTGGCCCCGCCCACCTACGTGCTGCTGCTGCTGCTGCTAAGTGGCTTCAGTCGTGTCCGACTCCGTGCGACCTACATGCTACTTTGTGGTAAATCCGAACTGTTTGGGATGTGAATGCTTTACCTCAACAGTGAGGTGACATGGGCCCAAGTCAGTGGGTACACCCTATTGTCACTACAGTATTAACCAATAGCTTGTACTGAATCACTACTTTTTGGATGGCAATATAGATACTGAATGACAAAACTCTGGTTTCTCTTAGGAATCATCTTTTTGTTCTCTTTCCTGTGTAACCTCTTAATCAGAAGTTTTCATTTATAATAATGCAAAAACTAGGAAGTTACTGGTAAAAGAAATTGTGCAAACAGGGCCACCGGTAAACACTTTTAACCTGGAATCAGTAAGCACCCGAGGGCTTCAGAAACAGGAAGATGGTTTGGCACTGGAAATTTTTTTTTTTTTTTTTTCCAGCGTAACTGTCCCTCTTTGCAGGTGAGAGAGGGAGGATCATTGTCATTAATGAGTCCTCTCTATGAAAACAAATAAATTATAACTAGAGCACCTTGGTCTGCTGGTGGCTGCATCTGTGTAAAACAGGAAACAGGTCTGAATCCTGGGAGTTGTCACAGGTCAATTGCTCTCAGCTTCTTTCTGACTTTCTATAGTACAATGTTGGTCTCATCCATTTTGGTTCTTGATCATGCATACTATCTAACAGCAATCTCTCACTTTTGAAGGATCTCATCACCCAAAGGGAGAAGGCAATGGTACCCCACTCCAGTACTCTTGCCTGGAAAAGCCCATGGACGGAGGAGCCTGGTAGGCTGCAGTCCATGGGGTCGCTAAGAGTCGGACACGACTGAGCGACTTCACTTTTACTTTTCACTTTCATGTGTTGGAGGAGGAAATGGCAACCCACTCCAGTGTTCTTGCCTGGAGAATCCCAGGGACGGCGGGGCCTGGTAGGCTGCCGTCTATGGGGTCACACAGAGTCGGACACGACTGAAGCGACTTAGCAGCATCACCCAAAATATGTTGTCCTGAAACATGAAGTGAGAGTTGCTTCCAGGGTAATGTTAATTGGTGGTGTTTTATTTAGAATTATTCGGTACTAATGTGGAAGTAGGGAAAATAGTATGTAATAGAAATAATGGGTGCCATTCAGTAGGCCAAAGCTTGTGGACTCAACACACAGGAAGATACCTGGTAAGGGAGAAGACAGTTTTGGCTTCTCCATGGAAACAGATCTCATGCTTACTTGGCCCGCATGTTATCTTTAAAGAGCAAAGATGTCAACAAAGCTAGATCAATATTTTTTTTTCCCAGTAAATGTAAGGATTTAAAAATCTGAGAAGTTAAGATAATTCTAGAAGGAAAGAATAGTCTTTACAACAAATGATTCTGTGACATCTAGATATCTGTATGCAAAAGAATAAAGCTGGATCCCTCCTTAGAGGAAAGAAAGGAGTAAAACTATAGGAGTATATCTTCACAAACTCAGGTTACACAAAACTTTCTTAGATATGACATTAAAAGCATAAGAAACAAAAGAAAAGATAAACAGAACAACATCAAAGTCAAAAACATAAAAAATAACTTTTGTGCTCCAAAGGACACCAGAAAGAAAGTGAGAAGACAACCTTGAGAATAGGAGGGTGAAGTGAAAGTCACTCAGTCGTGTCCAACTCTGCGACCCCACATACTATACAGTCCATGGAATGCTCCAGGCCTGAATACTGGAGTGGGGAGCCTTCCCCTTCTCCAGAGGATCTTCCCAACCCAGAGATTGAACCCAGATCTCCCTCATTGCAGGCGGATTCTTTACCAGCTGAGCCACAAGGGAAGCCCAAGAATACTGGGGTGGGTAGCCTATCCCTACTCCAGCAGATCTTCTCAACCCAGGAATCAAACCAGGATCTCCTGCACTGCAGGCAGATTCTTTACTAACTGAGCTATCAGGGAGGAGAATAGGAGAATACATTTGCAAATAGCATGTCTGTTATGATACTTGTATCTAGACTATACAAAAAACTTTTATGACTTAAAGCATAAAAAACTCAATCTAAAAATGAATAAAGGGTCTGAATAGATAGTTCTCCAGAGAAGATATAAAAACTGGCCCATAAGCACATGAAATGATGCTCATTATTAGCCACCAGGGAGACAGAAGTCGAAACTACAGTGAGATACCATTTTATACCCACTGAGATGGCTAGAATCAGAAAGGAGATAATAAATGAAATCAGATGAGGGTTGGTGAGGATATTCAGAAATTGGAATCCTCATACATTGCTGATAGAAATGTAAAATGTGCCGTTGCTTTGGAAAATATTGTGGCAAGTCCTCAAAACACAGAGTTATCTTATAACCCTGGAATTTCTCCTAGGTGTATACCCAAGAGAAATGAAAGCATGGCCACACAAAAGTGTGTATAAAAATGGTACATGGCACCAATATTTATAATAGGCAAAAGGTGGAAAAAACACAAGAGTCCATCAATTTGATAAATGAATTTTAAAAAACCTGAACATCCAGACATGAAAAACAAAAACTGTAAAACTTCTAGAAGAAAATCTTTGTTACAATGGGACACTGACATGACACCAAAATCAAAATCTTAAAGAAACTGAACTGTTTCAAAATTAAAAACTTTTGATTTTTAAAAAACCATCACTGAGAAAATGAAAAACAAACAAACACACTAGAAAAAAAATTTAGAACCTAAAAACACTCTTATTATTCTATGAGATGGAGTCCCCAACCTCCAGGATCTCATGCTTGGTGATCTGAGGTTGAGTGACATAATAATAATAGGAATAAAGTGCACAATAAATATAACATGCTTAAATCATCCTGAGCACTGCAGAACTGATGCTTCTGAACTGTGGTGCTGGAGAAGACTCTTGAGAGTCCCTTGGACTGCAAGATCAAACCAGTCAGTCCTAAAGGAAATCAGTTCTGAAAATTCATTGAAAGGACTGATGCTGAAGCTGAAACTCCAATACTTTGGCCACCTGATGTGAAGAACTGATTCACTGGAAAAGATCCTGATGCTGGGAAAGATTGGAGGTAGGAGGAGAAGGGAAAGACAGATGATGAGATGGTTGGATGGCATCACCAACTCAATGGATATGAGTGTGAGCAAGCTCTGGAAGTTGGTGATGGACAGGGAAGCCTGGTGTGCTCCAGTCCACGGGGTGCAAAGAGTCAAACATGACTGAGTGACTGAATTGAACTAAACTGAGTCATTCTGAAACCCCCTATCTTGGTCCGTGGAAAAATTGTCTTCCACAGAACCAATCCCTGGTACCGAAAAGGTTGGGGACCACTGCTATAAGAGAATAATCTGCCTCATTGTAAAGGAGTCCAAAAAATTAATTTAAGCAATTAAATTCCACAAAAGATACATGAATGGCTTAATGCAACATAAAAAATGATCAGTAGGGAAATGCAAATTAAAATCTGAACTAGAGACCAATGCATGGGCTTTTCTGGTGGCTCAGACAGTAAAGAATCTGCCTGCAATGCAGGAGATCTGGGTTTGATCTTTGGGTTGGGAAGATCCCCTGGAGAAGGGAATGACTACCCATTCCATTATTCTTGCCTGGAATTCCATGGATAAGGGAGCCTGGAAGGCTACAGTCCGTGGGGCTGCAAAAAGTCAGGCATGACTGAGTGACTAACACACAAAGAGACCAATGCATATTCACTAGAATAGCTATAAAAATAATGACAATAAGTGTTAGAGAAATTATGGAGTAACATGAATACTTATACATTCCTGGTGGGACTATCAATTGGTATACTCCCATTTTTAAAAGTTTAGTAATTTCTTAAAACTTAACATACATTTACTCTGTATGTGTGCACTCAGTCATTCAGTGGTATCTGACTCTTTGTTACCCCATGGACCGTATCCCTCCAGGCTCCACTGTCCATGACCATACAACCCAGCAGTTCTACTCCTGGGTATCTACCCATGAGAAATAAAAACCTATGTGCACCCCAAAACTTGCGTATAAAACTTTATCAGAGCTTTATCATGCTATGCTAAGTCGCTTCAGTCGTGTCCGACTCTGTGCGACCCCATAGACGGCAGCCCACCAGGCTCCGCCATCCCCGGGATTCTCCAGGCAAGAACACTGGAGTGGGTTGCCATTTCCTTCTCCAATGCATGACAGTGAAAAGTGAAAGTGAAGTTGCTTAGTCGTGTCCGACTCCTAGCGACCCTATGGACTGCAGCCCACCAGGCTCCTCCATCCATGGGATTTTCCAGGCAAGAGTACTGGAGTGGGGTGCCATTGCCTTATCATAGTAGCCTCAAATTGAAAGTGATTCAAACCAATAAGCAAAATATGGAACCAATCTAATACTATTCATCAACACATAGAAATGAACTATTGATACATGCTACAGCATCAGTGAACATCAAAAATATTATGCAATGTAGAAAAAGCCAGTCTCACAAGACTACATATCACATCATTCCATTTTCATGAAATTTGTATAAAACATAAATCTATAGAGGAAAAAAGTAGTCAGTGGTTGCTTAAGGCTGGGGATGGGAAATGACTACAGACAGGTATGAGGGAAAGTTTTAGATTGGTAGACATGTTCAAAGCTGGATTGTGGGGTTTGTTGCACAACTCTATAAATTCACTGAAAATTACTGAATTGTATATGTGCAAAGAGTGAATTTTATTGTATGTAAATTATACCTTGATAAAGCTGTTTAAAAAAATGACTGCACATTTTTCAAAGGTCTACCACTGTAATTCAGGCCTCTGAGATGATGTAGTGCTTTGCTTTAACCTGTTAGATTCTAGATAGAAGCTTCAGAGTGTTTATGGGTATACCGGAAGACAGTCTAGTCTAATAAATGCAATTGGAAACTAACTCATACCTTTTAATAAGAGTTCAATCTTTTTATAAAAGTTTCCTTTTTCTTGTTGGAGAAAGTATTTTTAAAATAATATTAAAATGCTTCTGATTTCCTAGCAAACTTCAAGAATCTTAAGGGAAAAATGCTTTGGGATTTTTTTAATTATTATATTGATTACATGTGTAATAAAAGGCTGAAAAAGGAGCCCATCTGAAAGATAAGACATTCTCTCGCTCTACTTCCCATTTACATGTCCTTTACTTGTTTCAACAACATATGTCTGGTTCTTTTTCTTAAGCTTGATTTTTTAGAACTCTCTGCTTCCATTTTACTGAATCTTATTTTTGGTTGTCAGAGAATGCAATGGCACCCCACTCCAGTACTCTTGCCTGGAAAATCCCATGGACAGAGGAGCCTGGTGGGCTGTAGTCCATGGGGTCACAAAGAGTCGGACACGACTGAGCGACTTCACTTTCACTTTTCACTTTCATGCATTGGAGAAGGAATTGGCAACCCACTCCAGTGTTCTTGTCTGGAGAATCCCAGGGATAGGGGAGCCTGGTGGGCTGCTGTCTATGGGGTTGCACAGAGTTGGACACGACTGAAGTGACTTAGCAGCAACAGCAGCAGCATTTTTGGTTGTGAACATATTTTTTACTATTGTGTTAGGATTCTCCAGAGAAACAGATCAAGAGGATATCATCAAGGCTGTATATTGTCACCCTGTTTATTTAACTTCTATGCAGAGTACATCATGAGAAACGCTGGACTGGAAGAAACACAAACTGGAATCAAGATTGCTGGGAGAAATATCAATAACCTCAGATATGCAGATGACACCACCCTTATGGCAGAAAGTGAAGAGGAACTCAAAAGCCTCTTGATGAAGGTGAAAGTGGAGAGTGAAAAAGTTGTCTTAAAGCTCAACATTCAGAAAACAAAGATCATGGCATCCGGTCCCACCACTTCATGGGAAATAGATGGGGAAACAGTGGAAACAGTATCAGACTTTATTTTTCTGGGCTCCAAAATCACTACAGATGGTGATTGCAGCCATGAAATTAAAAGACGCTTACTCCTTGGAAGGAAAGGTATGACCAACCTAGATAGCATATTCAAAAGCAGAGACATTACTTTGCCAACAAAGGTTCGTCTAGTCAAGGCTATGGTTTTTCCAGTGGTCATGTATGGATGTGAGAGTTGGACTGTGAAGAAGGCTGAGCACCGAAGAATTGATGCTTTTGAACTGTGGTGTTGGAGAAGACTCTTGAGAGTCCCTTGGACTGCAAGGAGATCCAACCAGTCCATTGTGAAGGAGATCAGCCCTGGGATTTCTTTGGAAGGAATGATGCTAAAGCTGAAACTCCAGTACTTTGGCCACCTCATGCCAAGAGTTGACTCATTGGAAAAGACTCTGATGCTGGGAGGGATTGGGGGCAGGAGGAGAAGGGGACGACAGAGGATGAGATGGCTGGATGACATCACTGACTCATTGGACATGAGTGAACTCCGGGAGTTGGTGATGGACAGGGAGGCCTGGTGTGCTGCGATTCATGGGGTTGCAAAGAGTCGGACACGACTGAGTGACTGATCTGATCTGATCTGATCTATATATATATATATATGTAGATATATATATGTAAATATATATATAATGCAAGATACACATACGCATTATGAGAAGAAATTGGCTCACACCATTATAGAGGTTGAGAAGTCCCATAACCTGCCATTTTCAAGCTGGAAACCCCAGGAAAGTGGGTAGTATAATTCCAGTCTAAGTCTGAAGGTCTGAGAAGAGGGGAGCTGATGGTGTAAATTTCAATCCAAGATCAGAAGAACAATGTCCCAACTCAACCAAGCCAACAATAAGGGGTGAACCCTCCCCTTCTCTCTCTCTCTCTCTTTTTTTTTTTTTTTGGTTTTTAGGCCCACATGGATTGAGTGATATCCAAACACACTGGGGATGGCAATGGGCTCCACTCAGTCTACCATTCAAGTGCTAATTCCTTCCAGAAACACTCCCACAGGCACACCCAGAAACAATGCCTCACCAGACATCTGGGCATCCTGTGACCCAGTCAAGTTGACACATAAAATGAAAATATTAATTCCAAAAACCATTTTCCACATCTTTTCCTAGGATCTATTTCAACTGCTCCTTTCTGCTGACTTTGTGAACACATCCCCATTATCAATTTGGCCATTTTATATTTAGTATTCTCATTTGTAAAATTATATATACACACAATTTAGAATGTTACTTTGAAGGAGATAAATTATTTAAAGTACATAGTACTTTCTGAGCCCTCAATAAAGATTTACTTCTTTTGCCTTTTCAACAAATGTGCACTGAAGGAATGAATATTGAAGATAGATCATTCGTAATAAAATTCCTCCATGAGAATAGTATTACACATGAAAATTAGTATATTTTTAGACCTGTCTGTGAAGTCTAGTTTATAATATTGCCCTATGGCTCTCAATCTGGGCTCATATATTGCCAAGTATATCAGATATGCAACAGCACATAAAATTTATGGTGACCTATTATAAATGTGGATATTTTGGAAGTGGCTATTTTTATGCACATAAATCATCTAAGATTCTCAATTTTAGGTAAATAGAGCAAGGAATAAAATGCAAAATGCCCATAAACTTTTAAGTCATACATCTTCAGAAAGATTTCACAGAGAGAGGAATTTGTGGAAATGAGGGGATTACACAGTCTCTGCCCTCTGATGGACACTTGGGTGGGAAAATCTAATCATCTCTCATCCTGCTCCCAAGCAGTATGTACAAAACGGTGCTTCAGAACCCATCTTCTAAGTTCAATACTGTTGCTATGCGACGAGAGTGCTTTGGACGTTAGTTGCACAGAGATGAGTCTACACTACTCCCATCGCTGCCCTACTGCCCCTTCACATTTTGACTTGTCTGCCTCAAACAGTGGAGGATAAACCAAATTGAGATTTCTGAGCAGGGTGAAATGGGAATTTATGGTTCTTGAGTGAAGATCTTAGGTAGCAGGAAAAGGGACTGAGGTAGAGGTCTTGCAAGATTTAGAGAGGGTTCGTCTTTTGCAATTAGGGTGGAAAGTAAAGTCTTGGGGAATGGTGAACAAGATCAGGTTACTTAGCAGGTTCTTGATAAATGACAATGATGGCTAAGGTCTTTAACTGTAGGAATGTATCCAGGGATGATGGATCTGCAGCGTCAAGGATGCCATGTCATTACTGGCCATGAGGCAATGAAGGGAAAACATGCCTGAGGGAAAACTATCTCAAGGAGGATGGAATAGCTGAGTTGGTTGATAAGAGAAGGTTTTGGAGGCACTGGAAATAAAGAGTCACAGTAAGTGAACTGAAATTATTTAAATGAAAGTCTCTCAGTCCTGTCTGACTTTGTGACTCCATGGACTGTATAGTCCATGGACTTCTCTAGGCCAGAATACTGGAATGGGTAGCCTTTCCCTCCTTTAGGAGATCTTCCCAACCCAGGAATCGAACCCAGGTCTCCTGCATTTAAGGTGGATTCTTTACCGGCTGAGCCACAAGGGAAGCCCGACAATACCGAAGTGGGTAGCGTATCCCTTCTCCAGTGGATCTTCCCAACACAGGAATCAAACTGGGGTCTCCTGCACTGCATGTACTGCAAGAGTCACATAGAAGGGAAATAAGTCCCTAGTCAGAGAGGATATTCATCGCAGTCATTTGTAAAGAAGAGATATCCATGCCAGGCATGTCAAAGCTGGGGACTCCCTGTATACATCCTAGGAGATTCTGACAAGATAGTGTGTGATGTGTATGAACGAGCAGTACAGTACAAAGGTCATGAGCTGGATACCAAGGAGAGAAATCTGTCTCTCAGCTGCTTCTTGCTTGTTCTGTGCTTTAAAAACAAGAGGGTATGCCACATACATATTGAGATTTCTGAATTTTATTGGGGAAAAAAACCAAAAACCAAAAAACAAGATCAGGAAAGACATCCATGTCCTGGCAATAATTAGCTACAGAATGTAGTTCCCAGTTTTCTAAAGCCCTCGTCATTTCCTATTGTCTCACACTCAGCTCTCTTCACTCAGGTGTGTGAATGTCCCCATCCTGGAGACTTTTTAATACCTGCCAAAGACTAAGTATCTCAGGAGGCTCTGTAGCATTCATCTGTTTATTAGAATATAGTTAGGGAATCCTTCTACTTGTCAATTTAGCTACCTGTCCTGTCTTCAGTCAGTTCAGTCACTCAGTCGTGTCCAACTCTTTGCGACCCCATCAATCGCAGCACACCAACTCCCAGAGTTCACTCAAACTCATGTCTATCGAGTCGGTGATGCCATCCAGCCATATCATCCTCTGTCATCCCCTTCTCCTCCCGCCCCCAATCTCTCCCAGCGTCAGTCTTTTCCAATGAATCAACTCTTCGCATGAGGTGGCCAAAGTACTGGAGTTTCAGCTTTAGCATCATTCCTTCCAAAGAACACCCAGGGCTGATCTCCTTCAGAATGGACTGGTTGGATCTCCTCGCGGTCCAAGGGACTCTCAAGAGTCTTCTCCAACACCACAGTTCAAAAGCATCAATTCTTCGGTGCTCAGCTTTCTTCACAGTCCAATTCTCACATCCATACATGACCACTGGAAAAACCATAGCCTTGACTAAACAGACCTTTCTTACCATGTCTTATCCTTTTCTTGTCCCATCTTATCCATTGTTAAATAAAATGAGGTATTACAAATAAAAAAACATTTATATTGGTGTCTGACAGAACAGATAATAATAATAACAGTAGCTATTTCTAGGAAATGAAAAATGATATTGAAAAACTTCTCTCAGATTTTTTACAGATTTGGTCTAGCTAATTCTCCACACCTGAAAATACTGTTTTTCTCTCACAATCTGTTTTACTTAAAATGAATCAAATCTGCCCTTACCAGTGAGTCAACATGAGCCTGACGGTTCCTACTGAATTCCTCAAGTACAGTGTTGGTCCAGTCTTAGTTATTAACTGGTTTATTAATGATCTGCCAATGAGGGGCAGCCTGACAACTAATCTGAATGGTAGTAGTTCTCCTCTGGAGAATAAGATTTAAACACAAAGTGAGCTATTTTTAAATGAACCAGGACACCTCTAGTATAGACTTCAAAAGGAGAGGTTTCTTTGTTCTGTATTAAGAGAAAAAAAATGAAAACAAACTGCACAAATGTGAAACGCAGTCAGAATTGCTTGAAGCAAACATGGCCCTCAAAGATGTGGTCGTCTCAGAAGATTTCTCATGGAGCTAAAAGAGCCCAGGCAGCTGACCCAATCCTTTTCTTTAGTTGAAAAAGGCGCTGAGCTGAAAACAGGGCATGTCTCTGGGGTAAGGGCAGTGGCTGCGGTGACTGGTGGCTGAGGGAGGCTGGGGTCAGGTTTGCTCTCACAGCCCAGGGCTCCCTCTCCGTCCCAGGGAAAGGAGGGTGCACAGAGAGATGTGCAGGGGGTCAGATGCTTCGATTTGTCAGACACAGTGATGGATGACCTGGTGCCCCTCTTACTTCAGCACTAGGTGGGCTTTTATTGGAGCCCTCTCTTCAGTGTTGCGCTGCACCGCTGAGCCATAACTCTGGGAAAGTGCTGTCTGCCATATTGTTGGGGGAAGCACACAGACTGAAACCGCCCACCCCAGCCCGGCACCATAGTAACCATTTGCATGAGTTGTTTTATGACAGGAGGTCCTGGTAAGGAACAGGGAACTAATAAGCCACCATGAACTGGAAGAGTTCGGGAAAGGTCAAAAAGAGACACCACATGTCTGACCACCTCCCAGAATCCTTCTCTCTGGCATCCATCTTGGCTGAACAAGGCGTGCACCACCAGGAAGGACTCTGAGTCAGAATGATTGGCTAAAGACAACCCGGAAACTAATCCCATCACCATAAAACCCGAGACTGGGAGCCATGTGGCAGAGCAGTTCTCCTGGGTTCCCTTACCCTACTGCTCTCCACCCAGGTGCCCTTTCCCTATAAAATCTCTTGCTTTATCAGCACATGTGTCTCCTTGGACAGTTCATTTCCAAGTGTTAGACAAGAGCCTGGTTTCGGTCCCTGGAAGGGGTCCCCTTTCCTGCAACAGTATCAGTAAACAGAGGATGTTGTAGCCATCAAGGCATCTCATTACAGCCCTCCCAACAGTGAACCCCGAGGGAAGGCAGGATAGAGGCAGGATGTCCACCATCAAATCATCAGCTACTGCACACACCCCCAAGGAGGAGACTCAAGATGGGAAAATACAGGATACTGGCCCCAGAGAGTTGAGGTGCACATCAAAGGAATGGTTTCAGGGGGCCCACACTCTTGTATCTTCCCATAAAAGGAAAAGTGTTAAATTCATTAACTTGAGATGTCTGGTTTTCTTTAATTAATAGTAATCTTTTGATATTGTCACTGCCTGATTTTGCTACGAAAACTTGTTCATATCCTGGCTTCTCCTTTAATGTCTTCAGAGTAGTCTCTTAGAGTGGCTTAAGTTCTCAGTTTTGACTGCCAAATATAACATAATTATCAACTTTGAGGCTGTGCATTTTTTCAGTTATCAGAACAGTCAAAGTTATTAAAGTATAGAGAAATAGTCCTTGGGAAGACAGACAGAAGAATTGGGATCGTATTTCTAATAGAGGAGAGGAAAACTCAGCACTATAGTCTCTACAAAAGAGAGTAAAGATGTCAGTAAGTAGGCTATGAAGATGAGGGTTAATAAATCAAAGAATCAGGTCCCTGGTGGCTCAGACAGTAAAGAACCTGCCTGTAATGCGGGAGACCTGGGTTTGATCCCTGGATTGGGAGAATCCCCTGGAGAAGAGCATAGCAACCCACACCAGGATTCTAGCCTGCAGAACGCCCACAGACAGAGGAACCTGGAGAACCCCCACAGAGGAGCCTGGTGGGCTACAGTCCATGTGGTGGCAAGCAGTTGGGCACGACTAAGTGACTAAGCACACAAGCAATGAAGGTGTGGGTTAACAAACCAAAGAATTAGGTCTTTAAAACAGCAAAGAAGCCTAATGTTGCACATTCAGATCTTTCATTCAGCTTATGATGAAATGGAGGCTCAGAAAAATGTCAAGTCACTGATTTGCCTAAAGGTCCTGACAAGAAATGAAAGCCCAGGACCCCTCACCCCTCACCCTCTGCTTTCTCCTTTATGAGTTAAACAAACAATTCGCCGGGAAAACAATCTCAAATACAGACCCAAAAAGATTAACAAAATTGCCCAAAGGGAATCAGTATAAGGCAAACTTCCACATTTCGCAGAACACATTGTCAAATTGTTCCTTTGATCTGAAGCTTTGGTAAAACCTGGACTTTTCCAGGCATTTAAAACCAAAAGCTACTAGTCTGTCTTGCACAAGACTTCTCTGGCCAGCTGGACTTTTAGCAAAGATGCCCAAGGTCTCTCTTTAACAGATTTTGCTGAAAACCAACAAAACAAAAATTAAAAAATGCTTTCTTCCTTGAGAAGATGGTGTTTATTCTGATGGGATCCTTATTATCCTTCTTTTTCTTTTTTTGGCTAGAGAGAATCCAAGCTTCCATATGTTCAGCAGTACTGAGCAGTGGCAAGGAAGCAATAACTTGTGATTTGACTTTTGTTACTGCTCCCTGTAACTTGAGTTGACAGTCCCAAGTTACCTTCATTTCCATAGTGCCTTCTGCTACTGCACAAGCCACTCTTGCTCCCAGGACAGTTCTCTGGCTCGCACCTGGGTCTTTCAGACACAGCGGCCGAGGACAAAGGCAGGGTCTTCCGCATTAGGTAATGAGAACATCCTTTCAGCACCCTGGTGTGAGGGCCCCTGGCATAGAGTTACAGACCAGATATGCATCAGGATGGTGCAAAGCTGTCTTTCTTTCTCTTTTCATTTCTCTTCCTGTCTCTCCCCAAATCTTCCTCAATAGTGGAACATGATCTAAATGTTTTCAGCATGCTATTAAGCTCCAAACCAGATGCAAATGACTCTTTCATTTTCTACTTGGAAACATGGCCAATTATTAAGCCACATCCCTAGGTTTGTAGTTCTGAGATCAGAGTTAATATCTCAGTAGAAGAGTGGAGAACCTACCATTTCAGCTGGCCTGGGCCCATAGCGGGAGAAGCGGAGCACATGTGCAATCCCCATCCCAGGCTTGCAGCAGGCTTGCTCACTTCATCACCAAGCCCAGGGTTTCCAGGTTTCTCTAACATGTGGATAAAAATGTTTCCTGCCGTATCAGCAAACAAAGAATGCTGAACCCAGCAAGCCGTCAGCCACTACAGCTGCCCCAGTGGTAAGCCCGGAGGGGAGTAGGATGGAGACAAATGGGTTGTCTACTGTTAATCATTTAGCCTTTGCAACCACCTACAATGATGCATCCTGGTGGGGGTGGGGGGGACTCAGGATGGGAAAGAACAGGATACTGGCCCTAGGTAGCTAAGGTGCATATCAAAGGAATGATTTCAATGAGCCTAGACTCTTGCATCTTCCCATAGGAGGAAAAACTCTAAATTCATTACCTTAGATATCTAGTTTTCTTTAAATAATCTTCTGTTCTGAGTACCTGGTCTTTGTTGGAAAAACTCCTATATATCCTGGCTCCTCCCTTACTTCTTCAGAGCAGTCCCTCAGCGCGATCTGAGAGGATGCATCCAGGGTTTGAAGTACTCAGAAAGTCTGCTGAGTAAAGCAAGAGCTCTCAACTTTAGGTCGTGCTTTTTTTTTTTAGTTGACAAACATTCTGCAACTTGTTAGCTTTCTATTATTACTGCTGCTGTTTCTCTTTATGATGATGATGATGATTCTCTCTGTCAAAATTTCAGGTGATTTTACAAAGACTACAGGCAATTTATATTGATACAATTTCTGGTATTTTCAAGGGAACTGATCATTGGTGGCCAATGATGACTTCTGTCCACTCTAGGCAAACCTTTAAGTTCTTACAGGGTTATTAAGTAAAAAAGCTTGTTGGTTATTATAATGATTTAGCTAAAAATAATGGGTCAGAGTCAAGAAGCTCCCCTGGAGAAGAGAATGGGTACCCACTCCAGTATTACCTGGAGAATTTAATGGACAGAGGAGCCTGGTGGGCTACAGTCCATGGGGTTGCATAGAGTTGGACACAACTGAGCGAGTAACACTTTCACTTTTCACTTTCAGTGGATCAGGATAAAGTGATTAAACCACTATCAACTACTTTCTTTCAAGCTCATTCCATTTGATCATTGTTCAAGTGCATTTCTTTATTTCTTGGAGTAAAGGCACAAATGAGAGCTTTATTATTGGTTAGTTATATCAATTGGAACATTTTACTTTGTTCTTAATTTTAACAATAGAAGTTTTGAGTTGGAAGAAATTATAATTTCTCTCCAAACACATGCTGAAAGGTAATGAGACAAATTTTTCTTTTCTAATTTTAGAAGCAGAGACTGCACCATTTCTGTGGAGCTCTAAATACAAGACACGTCACCTCTTATATTTCATTCCTACTATATCAAAGTTTGTTTCTCAGAAATGCAATGTTAGTTACATAAAAGATAATAGATTGTCTGCTTTCAAAATTGAATAGCCTTAAAAGCATGTATATTTTAGTTGGGGAGATATAATGGTAACTTCTTATTATAACATATATATGCTTCATATTTTCACTTTTTTTAACAATGAAATGCATCTTAATGATATATGCATTGAATATGGAATTTCTTTTTTTCCCTGAAAAGTCATTTACCTGGTGATACATCGTCCTACATTTCATGGCATCTTGCAAATGAAGACATGGTGATTATAATACCTTATGTAATACTGTAAAGCACTTTTAGTTCTACTCATTTGTTTGTATACATTTTATATGTATGTATATTCACATTCTACAGAAAAAATACGTTTGACATCTTGTCTTCCAACACCCACTCATGTGATCAGAATTCTCCAGATAGTAAAAGGAATCATGATAGTGAAAGAGATCAGATAGTAAAAGGGATTTCAGAAAAGGACAGATGTGGAAGCACAAAGTTAAGACCCTATTAAGAAATGCATCAAATTCCCCTCAAGTTCCCCTCAGTTCCTTGAGCAAGTCACTTAACTGAAGTTGAACTCTCGTCTGTAAAACCAATATGATAAAGTAACTCTTGAAAGAGCACAAAGGACCTTTGCAATTTCTTTAAGCTCAAGCTCAATGGCAAAATGACAATACTCAAAAATATCGGTTGCTAATATTCATCTCTTATTTTAAACCAAATTTTAGTATCTGGCCCAGTGTTGACGGTTCTTCTCAGTTGTCTGTTAATACCATTTCTACTTTCAAACTTCAGAGTTTGGTTTGATCTCTAAGGCCAGATAGAATATACAATGGATTGTTTGAAGAAGAGGAAGGATAGTAGTTCTTTTAGGACTCCTTCAGTATTTATAAGAATAATGGTGGGAAGAGGCAGTTCCAAAAACCTTAAAAAGATGATGCAAACCCAATATTTCTCCCATAAATCACACTACAAGAGTATTTGATTGACCAGAATGAGACTTGTCAATATTAGGTAGTGTTGTGATGCTGCGGAGACAGGGAAAGGGGAGAAAGAGTCTTGTGTGTGGTGTCAGTTCTTTCCAATTCTGTGTTGCCATGTTTATCTAAGTCATGATGTCTGCTTTACTTAATTTTAGTCAAGCAGAGATTGCCATGTGTACAAGGCATGGCTTAATACCTGCTGACACTGCCATTCCTTATAAAAAATGGGGGTTGTTGTGTGCCTATATGGCTAATGTATTTATCTAGCTCCTTATCACATTCCTATTCTATGGCCCTACTCAAATCTGTCTTTCCTTTGAGTAATCACAATGCCCCATTCAAATAAAAAATGACAATAGCCCACATGGTATATACATGCCCCCAGTCAAACAGTTAGCATTCAAATGACTTAGAGAAAAGTATAAAGACCCTATAGTATACAGGGCATTCATAAATTATGTCTCTGATGAATGTTTAGGGCAGGGCTTTGATATTCCACTGGTTAACAGACCTAAATCTCATCCAATAAAAGGGCTCTTAAGCAGTGGCATACATGAAACATCCCAGATCACCACGGACAGAATACGCCCAAGGCCAGCAGTTATCTTGTCAGTATATCTACACTGTCCCATGTGTAGCCATTTGCGGAGAAGGCAGCTGAGTTTGCTCTGCATTGTGATCAATATTGTACTGTGACAGGAACAGCAGAGACTGTGTTAATTCTGTTGATGAGAAACTGGCTCAGAGCACAGGAATTCACATCAGGGATTTATCAAGATAAAAAATGGGATTCAAAATATTACCTTCCAACCTCTCTATGTCCCCAGTAAATCTTTTTGTGAGTCTATGAATGCACTAGACTGAAAAAAATATATGTATTTTTTTCCTTATTCCTAGGCCTGGTCATGCTAATGGAGGATTCACTGTGCTGGGAATGGCTTTTTTTCTTTTTCAAGAATCATACCAGCTGAAAGCAGAGCAGCAATGATATAGAAAAAATACTTTATGCTGCATAGATGTTATGTCCATAAGAACTAGTTTGAAATACCTTTCCTTCAAAGTATCGAGCTATGCCACAACTGTTTTAAAGAACGATGAATGACTTGCCTCCTCCCACACCCTCCACCCCCTAAGTCCACTGGATGTAATGGCCACTCCCCTGGTCACCTCTGATGAGAGAATGGGAAAGGACACAGAGCATCTCAGCAGAGCATTTCACCTTTCAAAGCATCTGATTTTCATTTTTTCTTTGGCATTTTCCACACATACCCTTTTACAGCTTGATTCATGTCTTTTTAGCTCTGAAAAAAATATTCGCTGGCTGGAATGAGAAATCAGGAATGTGGGAATTCATACATTGCGTGCATGTGTGGTTAGCAGCGTGTGTGCCATTTGTACACATCACTGACTGGGGAAGTTAAATCATTTTTGGATGCAGTTTGTGGCAAGAGTACCCAGCGTGCCAATTCCAGGTCTTTGAAGTAACATTCTGTACAACCTGTTATTGAAACATTTCTTGCCAGCTTAAAGTAGAGGAAGTACCTACTGAAAGAGGAATATTTTCCTTTTCTTGCTATTCAAGCCACACAGGGACATTCTTTCAACTCATATAAAAAAAAAAAAAAAAAACCTCCTAAATGTTTCTTGATTTTCCTTCCATCTGGTGAGGATATAATGACTTATGAATATTTTCTCTCAAATTCTCCTTTAGCCTTGCATCACTTCTAAAACAGGATCTAATAAACAGATGTGTAAATAAGAGATGGTTAATGGGCAGATAGCTTGGAGAAGGAAATGGCAACCCACTCCAGTATTCTTGTCTGGAGAATTCCATGGACAGAGAAGCCTGGTGGGCTATAGTCTACGGGGTCACAAAGAGTCGGACACGACTGAGTGACTAACACAATGAGCAGAGTCAAGAGGGGAGCCCATTTCAGGGGGCAAGTGACTGACTTGTAGGGAAAAGCTGAGAAAGATTAGTCTGCCCTCTTGCTTGGAGGACTAATGGTTCAAGTCCCAAGTCCAGGGAGAGTCTCCAGGAACCCTAGCGTATCACATCTTCCCTTGACACTTTATGAATACAGATAAGAGACTGAGCACTATGGCGTCAGCCCCTTTGACAGAGTCATCCTGAAGCTTTAGCTCATGAATCAGGGAAGAGTAATGTGGAGGAACTTCCCTGGTGGTCCAGTGGTTAAGATTCCATGCTCTCAATGCAGGGGGCCCGGCTTGAATCCCTGGTCAGGGAACTAGACCCTACATACCACAAATAAGACCTGGCACAGCCAAATGAAAAATTAACAAAATAAAATGAAATGTTTACATTAAAAAAGAAGAGTGCTCTGGGAGCACACTCCCCATCATAACAGCCTTAGCCCCCAGCAGAACCTCTCCTCAGTTCCCAAGATTCATGAACTTAGAGAGAGCTATTTAACTCTTCAGCCTGTAAACTCTTCCTGGTTTATAATGTGCTGAGAAGTAAAACCCCACATGATAAGAGAAATCTGACAGGCCTATCAACTGCAGCTATTTATGTCCAGGACATTTGATTTTCACCATGGATAGAGTTTTCCAACCAGCAACGTGCAGAAGGAATCACCAGCCTTGCCATAGAGAGAGGAGTTTTATCAGGTCTGCAGTTCCTGGATTTGCATAGTGACTTTCTGCTTTGCTTCTAGCTCAACTGAGAGAGACAGAGGGGAGCACACTGGCTTAACTGAGGTTAAAAGTTTTGATGCTGAATGAGGCTGAGCTATTCCTCAGATCCACCCCCTCCCCCCAAGGCACACAGCTCTCTCTCTCTCTGGCTGCACCCTCCCAGAGACAGCGGAATATCCGCTGTCACCCAAGCTTGTACAAGACTAGGATGACCTCATGACAGCTCAGCTAGGTGCCTTCCTTCCAGTCTGGGAAGCTGAGTCCAGAGGATACTGACCTTGTGCTCTGGGGAACAGGATGCAGACGAGGAATCAAATCAAGTGTGAACTAGGAGGTTGATGGATGCAACAGAGACCTACAATGCCACTGTCTCCCTCACCAGATCAAAAAGGTGCTAGTGGAGAAAACTCACCCAGGCACCACCTGCATATCTGGCCATTTCTTGAGCAAAAAGGAAATGCTTTCTCTAAGTATCACATGTAACAACACTATCAAATGACTCCCAAGGAACGGTTTGCCCTTCACCTTCCTTTAACAACTATTATCATAGTAAAATCTGTTTTGCTTTTTTTTTTTAACTCACCAACCCCATAACGCCACTGCTGCTGCTGCTGCTGCTGCTAAGTTGCGTCAGTCATGTCCGACTCTGTGAAACCCCATAGATGGCAGCCCCCTAGTCTCCACCGTCCCTGGGATTCTCCAGGCAAGAACACTGGAGTGGGTTGACATTTCCTTCTCCAATGCAGGAAAGTGAAAGTGAAGTCGCTTAGTCATGTGCGACTCTTCACGACCCCATGGACTGCAGCCTACCAGGCTCCTCCGTCCATGCGATTTTCCAGGCAAGAGTACTGGAGTGGGGTGCCATTGCCTTCTCTGCATCGGGCCACCCCAATCAGCAGTACCCTGGGATTCAGAAAGATGAGCTATCAGCTGTGAGACAGAGGCACAGCCTGAGGTCCCCCTGGACCCTTTGTTTCCTTTGTCACTTCTGTCAGTGTAAGGAGAGCTCAGAGCATCTGGGTGCAATTTTCATTAGAGGCATCTGCGGAAGAGGTGCGGGTTCTTGTTTGCAAACCCCCTTTCAACACCCCTGAAAGTGACCAATGTATCCCCCTGCCCTGAGTCAGGAACTGGAGGTCCCATCAAAAAAAAAAAAAAAAAAAAGTGAACAATTTGCAATAGCCCCAAGTAACGGTGGTATTTCTAGGATCCAGGTGCTATCTCTTTCTTCCAATTTGTCCACAATGGAAAATTACTGCTAACATGATAAAGTAGTTCTTATAGGAAAAATCCCACCAACTGACAGCTTTAGAGCTCCATGAGTTCCTACTCAGGTACCTAAGATGTCTTCTGATTTGGGGTTTCTGCTGACAGAGAGAAACAGGCCATCAGACATGCCCCTTGTGTGCAGGTCTCAAAGGTAGGAGGAATGCCAGCTCTCCAGAGAAATTCCAGGTGAGGACAGAGGTGAGCAGAAGAAAGAGCTTGAAGTCATGTTAGCTGTTCTATAGCAAGGTTCATGGAGAAGGCAATGGCACCCCACTCCAGTACACTTGGAAAATCCCATGGATGGAGGAGCCTGGTGGGCTGCAGTCCATGGGGTCACTAAGAGTTGGACACAACTGAGCGACTTCACTTTCACTTCTCTCTTTCATGCATTGGAGAAGGAAATGGCAACCCACTCCAGTGTTCTTGCCTGGAGAATCCCAGGGATGGCGGAGCCTGGTGGGCTGCCGTCTATGGGGTCGCACAGAGTCGGACACGACTGAAGCGACTTAGCATAGCATAGCATAGCATAGCAAAGTTCATTAACTGAGTCTTGTGAGGGTGGGGTAAGTACAGGTTCAAGAAACATCAGCACCAAGGAGGAGCCTCTCTGTGATGTCAAGAGAGTTGATGCCACTTAAGAGGGTGGGTTTTAGTGAACAGTGTGGCGGGGTGCAGGGGGGCAGAAATTGTATTGGCCACTTATGACAGAATGTGCTGAAGACGTTGCACTTGTCACCTTGTAACCTGCCTAAACGCTTTGAGAAGCTGGCACTGTTGTTCTTATTTTATGGATAAGAAAAAATGGAAGTTCAGAGAGGCTAAGTAAGTTGCCTAATACTAGGCTGATAACAGTAGTAGTGATGGGATATGAGCCTTGGACGCAGGTTCCAAAGAATATAAAGTAGTCCACTAACCCAGTTCTTCTTACACTTTTGCTTTGAAATCCTTCTAAGGAAAGAGACCATTTGAACCCTGGCAGGGTGGCAGTAGGGGGTGCAGATGGGATTTGCAGTTTCTGGTGCTAATTTTTAAGGTCTCATGTTTTACCTTAAAAGGAATGATGACGTTGCAGTTAATCCCCTACTGCTGCTGCTGCTAAGTTGCTTCAGTTGTGTCTGACTCTGTGCGACCCCATAGACGGCAGCTCACAAGGCTCCCCCATCCCTGGGATTCTCCAGACAAGAACACTGGAGTGGGTTGCCATTTCCTTCTCCAATGCAGGAAAGTGAAAAGTGAAAGTGAAGTCGCTCAGTCATATCCGACTCTTCGTGACCCCATGGACTGCAGCCTACCAGGCTCCTCCACCCATGGGATTTTCCAGGCAAGAGTACTGGAGTGGGTTGCCATTGCCTTCTCCGAATCCCCTACTACATTTACTTAAAAATACAATTTCTCTTTCAAGCCTTTGTTGTTGCTGTTCAATCACTCAGTTGTGTCTGACTCTTTGTGACCCCCTGAACAGCAGCACACCAGGCTTTCCTGTCCTTCACTATCTCCTGGAATTTGTTCAAACTCATGTCCACTGAGTCAGTGATGCCATCCAATCATCTCATCCTCTTTTGTCCCCTTCTCCTCCTGCCTTCAATCTTTCAAGCCTTTAAATAAATATTAACTATCCAGAAGCGGAGGCATGTTAGACCATGGTTGACTGTTTCCTGAACACAAATGGCTATTCTGAATGTACATACTTTGCAGGCACAGGTATCCAGTTTGAGAAACACCAGGATACCCAATGCTGCTCCCTTACTAGAGGTTACAATCACAGATGACACTGTATTGAGTGTGTTGTCAGAGGGATTTGTGATTTTGATAAAACTCTGGACTACATGAGGTTAAATAATTAACTTTCTATGGGATTAACATAGTGTAATGATGAAGGGGGAGGTTATGGAGTCAAACAGGCCTGAGATTTGACTATGGACTCTTCTCAACTTTTAGCAGCAAGACTGAGGCAAGCTTCTTAACTTCTCTAAAGCTGTTTCCTAATCTGTAAAAAGATCACTGAAAAGATGCTCAACATCACTAATTATTAGAGAAATGCAAGTCAAAACTACAATGAGGTATTACATCATACCAGTGAGAAGGGCCATCATAAAAAAACAAACAATAAATGCTGGAGAGGTTGTGGAGGAAAGGGAACCCTCCTGCACTACTGGTAAGAATATAAATTGGTAGAGACACTATGGAGAATAGTATGGAGGTTCATTGAAAACTAGAAATAGAACTCCCATATAATCCTGCAATCCCACTCCAGGGATTATCTCCAGAGAAAATCATAATTCAAAAAGATACATGCACTCCAATGTTCATCGCAGCACTATATATGATAGCCAGCCTAAATGTCTACTTATGGAGAAATAGATCTAGACAATGTGGTACATTTATACAATGGAATATTACTCAGCCATAAAAAAGAATTAAATAATGCCATTTGCATGACCTAGATGGACCTTGAGATTGTCATACTGAGTGAAGTCAGATAGAGAAAGACCAGTATTGTATGATATTGCTTATACGTGGAATCTAAAAAAAAAAAAATGGCACAAATGAACTTATTTACAAAATAGAAATAGAGTGACAGATATAAAGAACAAACTCATGGTTACTGAGGGGGTAAGTGGGGGGTAGGGATAAACTGGGAGACTGAGACTGACATATATACACTGCTGTATATAAAATAGATAATGACCTACTAGATAGCATATTCAAAAGCAGAGACATTACTTTGCCAACAAAGGTTCGTCTAGTCAAGGCTATGGTTTTTCCAGTGGTCACGTATGGATGTGAGAGTTGGACTGTGAAGAAGGCTGAGTGCCGAAGAATTGATGCTTTTGAACTGTGGTGTTGGAGAAGACTCTTGAGAGTCCCTTGGACTGCAAGGAGATCCAACCAGTCCATTCTGAAGGAGATCAGCCCTGGGATTTCTTTGGAAGGAATGATGCTAAAGCTGAAACTCCAGTACTTTGGCCACCTCATGCGAAGAGTTGATTCATTGGAAAAGACTGACGCTGGGAGGGATCGGGGGCAAGAGGAGAAGGGGATGACAGAGGATGAGATGGCTGGATGGCATCACTGACTCGATGGACGTGAGTCTGAGTGAACTCCGGGAGTTGGTGATGGACAGGGAGGCCTGGAGTGCTGTGATTCATGGGGTCGCCAAGAGTCGGACACGACTGACTGAACTGGACTGAACTGATAGCACAGGGACCTCTACCCAATACTCTGTAATAACCTAAATTGGAGAAGAATCTAAAAAAGAATGGATATGTGTATTTATATTGATTCACTCTGCTGTATAGCAAAAACACACATACATTGTAAATCAACTCTACTCCAATAAAAATTAATTTTAAAGAGTTGTACATACGTTAGGCTATGGTGAAGAAAGGAACACAGTTCCATAACTTTTTACCACTTTTAAGAGGAAGATCATTTGAATCTCAGTCTTCAGCCTCCTGTCTCACTGATTTACAGACTATTATCACTGAGGTACACATTCATTAAGTCAGAGGAAACAGGAATACTTACTCATAGCTGTTTGTTTCTAAAGCCAGTTTCTTAGTGTATTTTTATGGCAAGGGGGAGAAAAGGTGTTAATATGGTTTCTAATGAAATCAGACATTTAAATGAATGACTAATGTGTTTTATAGAGAAAAATCACCAAAAAGTCATTTTTTAAAAAGTTAATTAGACCTACCTTATCATAAGGGGTGTTATAAGCATTGAATTAAGAGTACAGAAAGCTTTTAGCTCAGACATGGGCATGCATCATGTATTCATAAATGGTGGCTGCTGTTTTTATTACCCAGGGGGCTCTGGCACCTGTGGAAATGGCCCCCCAGCAATGGGGTTGCACAGAGTCGGACACGACTGAAGTGACTCAGCAGCAGCAGCAGCAATCTCCTTACATCTCCCCTCCCCGTGCACTCTGCCCCCTCTGCTTTGTCCCAGCAATAGAAGGTGACTGGAGCTCCTCCCGGCAGATGATGAGTTGATGCTGTGCCATTTCCTCTGCAGCCAATACAATGTTTGGGCTCTCGATTTCCTGTCTGTGGTTTCCCACACCCTTGGAGGAATAGTCTTTCTCACTAAGGCATCCCTTCCTCCCTCTCAGGGCTCTGCGGTGCCTGGTGATACGTATGTGGTTTTGGCTGCAGCAAAGGTACTCACCAGGAGTTTTCTCCTTAGTCCTTACTATACAGCAGCACATGTAGTAACAGTTTGGCCTTCTTATGTTTGTGGCAATAATAAGAACAAGTGATAAAATATGATAAGGAAATCTGGTTTGTATACAGAGAAAGAGAAAAACCAATGAGGAAAGTACACTTTTTTTTTTAAACCAGTCAGACACTGTAAGTGTATTTTTAGACTCACCAGTCTTTTGCAATGCATAGAAATTTAGAGTCAGGAAGGGCCTGTCTTCTAGGACTAGCCAAGGCAGAATCCGTCAGCTGTACACAGTACGGTTTCGACAGCTGTGTTCTGTCACCAGCCTTGACTACAAGCAGGCTTCCTGCCTGGGCCACCTCAAGAACTCCCCACGTGTTTCTGAGCCTTCGTGTCTTTATCACTGTTATTCTTGTTTCAAAAGAAAAAAAAAAAAGAAAGAAAGAAACCCAAAATCCTACTTTTGCTTTTTGTGTGAAAGAACACTTCAACAGGCAAAATGTGTGAATAGTCAGATCCTTGTCCAAAATGAACAAGAGGTGAGACACTCTTGAATAAAACAAGAGGCTGAACATCTCTGACTAAAACACTATCCAAATTAGGAGCCTCACAATGACTTTGTAGGAGGAGCCGATCGATCGCAAGGTAAACAGACCCTTGTTGAGAAAACAAGCTGGTGAGTTACTGTTGCATCATTTTTTTTGTTTGTTTTTGCTGACCAGTTTGATTCCCACAACTACAGCTGCTGTGTAGTGAAATGGTTCAAAAAAGACCTTTCTGACGAAAGTTCCTGAAGAGAATTAATGTAGGAGTGACAAAAATACTAGTGAATGGAGTTCCTTATCTTGGATCATGGAATATTTCCTCTCGGTGGAAATCAGCTTGTTCTGCCAAGAGAACCTGAGGGAGTGATTGGGAGTTTTTGCCTGTTATGTAAGGGAGTTTATTTTGGGAGGTTTGGGTACGGTGTGCCACTGCCTTTAATCACATCTGCTCTACTTCCTAATGGCTGCTTCATCCCTGGGCCGTGTGGAGCACGGCCTACACTAGGGCCGGGTGAGCAGTCATTAGCAAGCGGTGAGGCTCCAGAATGAGCGAGATACTTGCATGAAGCTGCAGTACTCTGCTCAGAAACAAACTACTGATTTGGAATCAGAAAGACAGCTGTGGTAAAAATCTATGGCATCTGGATTCCCGTTCACAAAGGTATCTGAAGGCCCCTTACTTCACTCAGTTTTTCTTTCTGGGTGAAATTCTCTGTATTTTCTACTTCATTCAGTTAAAATAAGTAACAACTAATCTTTCTTAAATGAATTTGTGATGCAAATTTTGTATGCTTCAAATTTGAAACCCCAGATAGTATGGTTTCGTGTTTGAGACATGCATATATCTACTAGGCTTTTCTCACCCTCTCGGTGCAGACTCCTTTCTCCTTTCTATGGCTCTGCCGCCCATGCTGTTCTGAATGTATTCCTTCCAATGTGTTTGGTGTGCTCTCTCAATGTTCCTCTTTCAGTTGGCTTGACAACTGTTCAAGCATAATTTTCAAAATGGTAAACAACATGATTCTCAGGGTCATATAAAACACACACACAAGGATTCTAATTAACTCATCAATTAATAGAGGAGTCTATAAGACATTAAAACCAGCCCAAAGAGCACTTGAAATACTACCCTATTGTCTATTTAGAAAAGAAATATCAGGATAAGCTGTCGGGGTTGCATACAACACTGGTTTGGTGTTCAACAGGCCACTAACATTAATAGCCCATTCACTCCAGTCAGAAATTAGTTGCCTCTTTCCTGGGTTTAAAAAAAAAAAAAAAAAAAAAAGATCTCCATCTTTTGCCATTATAGAACTGTAAACTGCAAGAAAGTTGTAAAAAGTGCAGCCTAGCATTCTACTGAAAGTACCCCCAGTAATTTCTCCAAATACTGAATAATTTTTCAGACGTCATCTAGAGTCTCTCACATTGCAAACAATTAAACCAAACCAAACCAAGTCTCTTACTGGATTCCTCAGTTCTGGCCATCTCTTTCCTATCTTTCTCATCCCCTTTCACAGCCAAAGTACTAGAAAAAGTCACCTCTTTTCATCAGCTCATTTTCTCACCTCCCATTTACTGTCAGACATGACTGAAGTGACTTCGCAGCAGCAGCGGCATTTACTGTCTAATCCACTCTAATATGAATTCTGGCCCAACATTATATGTGTTTTTCATCTTTTGCTCTGGTTACCAGTGACTACTTGTTTCTAGAGCCAGAGGATATTTTTTATTTCTTATCTTATCCGACCTTTCAGCAGCTTCTAAACTGTAGACAACATACTCCTTTACACGTTTCCTCATTTTGGCTTCTGGGACCTAATAGTCTGATGGCTTTTCTGCTACTTTTTGGGATGCTTCTTCTCTGTCTCCTTTGCAGGCTTGTTTTTCTATAACCTGCCATTAGATGCCGGAATTTTTCCAGGTTGTGTACTCAGCTCCTTTCAGATCTTCAGGGCTCTCTTCTTCTCAGGTATCAACTAAACTAATAACTTCAGTTATCCCCACTTGCAAATAAAGCATCAATTTGAATCTCCAGGCTAGATACTTCAGCTCATACATCCAACTGCCTACATGAAATGCTCTCTTGAATTCCTCGAGACATTTCAACTTCATTATGTATAAACCTGGTCTTATGAACTCCACTTCCAACATTCCAGATTAAAGCCAGTCTTCTTTCACAGCTCCGTAATGACATCATCACCTATTTGGTTATGCAAGCAACAACTTAGGGAGGAACCTACATACATCACTTTCACCAAGTCCTGCTGCTTTCAGACCCAGGGTAGATCTCTACCTCCTGCAGAGAAGCTTTCCAGAGTTTCATGAAAAGGCCTTTAGAATTTAGAACACTCACAAAAAAGGCTTTCAGTTATTAATGGGCCAATTATACTTGAGAAATAGCAGGTAATTTAGATTCTACTGATATACTTTAGAATGTGCATCCCAGTTCCAAAAGGAAGCATGTGGGAGTAAGGGTTTCAAGGAAGGACAAAGTTTGTTGGTCCAGAGAGGGACTACAGACAGGCATGGTGGACACACGGGTCTGGGTTGAGTTTGTGCTGCTGCTGCTTTAGGTATAGAGAGAGGAAATCAGGATAATATTATAAGAAGAAAAGAGGCAGACTGGAAGAAGAGTACCTCTTTTTTTCCTTCCTTAATGACATTTACTTTTCTATTGTGATACAAAAAGAAATACTCTTTGTAACAACTCTTTTGAAAGCACAGGAAGATATAAAGAACAGAATCCAAAATCAGCTTAAATCCATCACCCGAATGAAATCATTGTTACCTTTTTGTTGTATATTTTAAATATTTCTCTACACTTACAATTACATATAACTAATACGCATTCATATATTTCATTAAGTGGGTCCTAACAGCAAGGAGATCCAACCAGTCCATTGTGAAGGAGATTAGCCCTGGGATTTCTTTGGAAGGAATGATGCTAAAGCTGAAACTGCAGTACTTTGGCCACCTCATGCGAAGAGTTGACTCATTGGAAAAGACTCTGATGCTGGGAGGGATTGGGGACAGGAGGAGAAGGGGACGACAGAGGATGAGATGGCTGGATGGCATCACTGACTCGATGGACGTGAGTCTGAGTGAACTCTGGGAGTTGGTGATGGACAGGGAGGCCTGACGTGCTGCAATTCATGGGGTTGCAAAGAGTCGGACACGACTGAGCAACTGAACTGAACTATATCTAATGCTGGAGAAAGAGTTCCAGTTTCAAAGGTAAAATGTCCTAACTTTGAGAATTTCTTAAATTTTCTTAGATATTTACCTTCCTAAAGTCTAGATTTAAATGTCAAGTTAAACATACTGGACTACCTATTTCCTTTCCTGGTTTCCATTTTTCTGCCTTCCTTCATCATTGCGTTCCAGTTGAAAACCACAGTCAACACCCACAGTAGAGCTAAGAATAAGAGTTCTACCCAGAAACAGTTTACAGTCAGAGGTAAACATTTACAAGAGGGTTCAGGGTATACTTGAGGCAAGATAGCCACGTTCTAACAACAAAATTGATTTTGTTTTATCTTTTCTTTTTCTCATCCATTTAATTGCTTTCATTTTCTGGTGAAGCTAGAATTTAAGATTATAGAAGGAATGGTATATTTTCTACCTTGCTAGGAATTTACATTACATAAGTGGACATGAATCTCAATATCAGATGATCAAAATTATTAGTAATAAAAATTATCAGTAGTAAAAATTTCATCACCAACTGAGAAATCATGAGTCCAGGGAATATTACCATCACAGAGTATTTCATTTTTCACCTGTAATCTTATATTGACTCTCTAATTCAAATAGAAGTTACAGTTTTTCTTAAATATAGAGAGCTTAAGTTAAAAATCACTGAAAAATAATAAGGCAGAATAAATATGTCCCCCAGAATTACTTGATGAGAAACTTATATATTTATTTCTGTCGATATGGAAAAACATGATAGAAAGAAGCCCTGTTACTTGAGAATATTGACATTGCTGTAATTATATATTATTATAAGAAGAATTATAGTGATTGCCAATACTTCAGAGTTTATCCTCCCAACTCCTTGTTGGTATCAATAGAACCATGTGGGCATATACCAAAAAAAAAAAAAAAGGCACAATATCAAATTAAGTATTTGATATCTCCTCAAGGAAATATATGTTAAACAGAAGCTGATTTCTTGGACGTGGCTTCACTGTGCTTAGCCTGCTGTTGAGGAGAAAGCTGAAGCATTAGTCACCTGTAGTGGCTGCTCTGGAGCCACCCGCATGTCCAGAGAATGACTTTACTTCTTACCAGAGGGTCCAGAAGAACCACCTTTTGTACTTGACAAATGTGGCAGAGACCTGCAAAGGAGTCATTCATCAAACCCACGTCTTCTTTCTCCTGGGCACATGGCTAGTCTACACCCCCCAGCCTTCCCTGCAGTTAGGTGCGACCTTGGGGCTGAATTCTTGCCAATAGAATGTGGGCAAAACTGACCCAGTCCTGTTCCTTTCAGGATTGGGCCCAATCACATCTCCTCTCTGCCTTTTTTCCCCTCTCTCCCTTTCCCAGCTGGCAGATGGAGCCAACTGAAGAACTGAAAGAGCTGCAAGATAGAAGGCGACTGGTTCTTGCATCAATTCTTCAAAGACTGTCTACTAAATATGCTTTCTTGATTTGTGCACGACCATACCCTTCTCTATCTCTAGGCCCAGAGTTCTTTCAGAACTTCAGGCTTATTTTCTTCACCAGTGATTGTACAGCACCTTTCTTTTATTTTGGGCTGGTTTTTGTTCATCAGCCGTTTCCCCGCCACCCCCGTTAGGATCCAAGAACTCCCAGCACAGTGCACTGCGTGTCTTTCCACCACTGCCTTTCTAGATCTGGCATAGGGACTAATGCGTGCATCACAGATGCTCGATAAATGCTAGTTGAATGACTGAGCCAATGCATAGCATCTGCATGCCTAGGGATGGGCTGCTAGGAAGAGTTCCCAATGGAGTTGATGCCTGATCCAAACTGTAAAGGGTAAGTAGGTATTTGCCTGGAAGATGGAAAAGGAGATTCCAGGTAAAGAGCACAAGTATAAGTAAGATCATAATACATGGCCTGATGTTTGTGGAAAAAAGTATAAGAGATATAATGGTTGGAGCAAAATTATTAAGAATGGTGGATAAGGCTGAAAAATAAACAATAGGGAGATTATTGTCTCATCTTCACTTATCCATCAAGCACCTTCTCTGAATTCTGAAAGCATTTCACATATAACACTTACAACATTATTACTATGTTTTTAAACAAATCTATGGGCTTGAATGGGAGAAGCTGATTCTTACTCATTCTCTGCTCCCAGCTCCCAACTTTATCATCGAAGTAAATCGTAAGCAGTTCAGAAGACAGGGGATCCATTAGAATATTTCTGGGCTGTTCAAACAAAGAGAGGCGATCCCTAGCATATAATAGAGTAGGTCACAATGTATAATCACAAAAACTATAGTGTAGAGGAGAAAAAGGCCCTATGGTGTACTTTCCTCTCACAAGGTCAGAGGGGGACATATCACGGTGTCCTTTCTACCCACAAAACAAGGAACAAGACGAAGCTGATAAAGTTTGAAATCTAGAACAGACTTGAGCTGAGCCCTGACAGAGCCTCACTCTAATCTTGAGTGTGTAGTCATTTAAGAGATACTAGTGTTGTTAAAGAAAACATACTAAGCCTGAAAATGGCCTATTTTTGCTTCCAAGAAAAGTAGAAACAAGCATACATAATATCAAGCTGAATCCTTAGGAAGAAAGAAAAAAAGAAGCTTTACCTATAATACGCACCTCAAAACTTAGGAAACAAATATCCTAGAACTTTAAAAGATGTTTTTTCCATGTATCTGATTATAAATACATGTGCTCAATATGGACTCTGTGGGAGAGGGAGAGGGTGGGATGATCTGGGAGAAGGGCATTGAAATATGTATAATATCATATATGAAAAAAATCGCCAGTCCAGGTTCGATGCACGATACTGGATGCTTGGGGCTGGTGCACTGGGACGACCCAGAGGGATGGTATGGGGAGGGAGGAGGAGGAGGGTTCAGGATGGGGAACACATGTATACCTGTGGTGGATTCATTTTGATATATGGCAAAACCAATACAATATTGTAAAGTTAAAAAATAAAATTAAAAAAAAATTAGGATGAAACAGAAACTTTGTAAAACCCTAGTAACCAGAAATAAATGAATTTTATCATATATCCTTCCAGATAGTTTTAAACAAACACACATAAAATAAGCACAACCAAGCACGCATGTATTTTATAATGGGTGGTCATATTACACATGACTATTTTAAAGTCTGCTTTTCTACTTTAGTATCTCATAGATATGTTTCATATTAAAGGCTGACTATAAATAATTTTAAAAGTTTGCACAGGATAGAATCTACTGTATGAATACTGAATTTATATATATTTATACATGATTTAATACATAATTTATTTGCAGGTCAATCGGCAAATTTGACTGAGTCTCACTCAATGCCAGTGACTGCTCTAGACAAGGAAGCAGAGCTTGTATCTGGCGCCTTAGACCACTTGGCCACCCTGACACTTCCAACAACTGTTCATAGCGACTAGTGCACAAGGCAGAGTCCCAGGCATCAGATCACTCATATTTAACTTGAAGATGAGGCACGAAAAATAAACACATAGATAAATAAATTCAGGTACTGATGACGACTATAGAGACGATAACAGATAATCCTAAAGACTGACAAGGTTACTTCAATTTCTGATAATATGGTTGACTAGTCCTAAAAGTCTTTTTATTTTTTTAATAATGCAACACACATACACTGTTTGTAATGAATACACATTTTTTTTCCTTTTAGAAAGTATAGCCAAACTAGTAAGAAAGTGAGGAAACTTCATACAGATCAAATATAAAAGGTAAGCAATTATTTCACATAACACTTAGCACTGAATCACCCTGAGGCCGCCTACCAATATGGCATTTTAGGCTTCAGAGTTAGAGGAGATGGCAGAGCTCAAGAACTAAAAAGTCACACAAATTCAGGGCCCCTGAAGGGCTAGCCACTCAGTGTAAACATGGAATAAAAACCATTCCACCTACCTTCTGAATGAGATGAGCAGAGAGCTTTTGTCTTGGTTTTCAATCCGGGAGGAAGCAAAAAATGATCTCTCCTGAGCACTGACCACCACAGCCCTGCCCTTGTGTGGGTTTGAGGTTTAAATTTGTACCACCTGCGTGATCTGGGAAACCTGAAACAGAGAAATTGACACAAAATGGAGAGCGTCCTGGGCACCTGGCTAAAGCCAAAGGAAACTCTCTGCTGAGGTGAACCGAGGCCCTTCTGAATTCCAACAGATTTAAGTTGCTCAAAAATATTGAAAGACATATAGGAAAACAACCAGCATGAAAGTGAGATATGTGATATTAATAGACAGTTATAGTTTTAAATGGTTACAGAAGAAATGGAAAAGCACTGATAAAGACCTAAGCATCCAATCTTAGAAGCTGGGGAGAATGTAAGATAGGAGAAGGAAGACATGAAATAAACCATAGAAATCAACAGAAAGCAAGTATAATATCAGAAAGTTTTTTTTTTTTTTAGGACTAATTAACTAGACCAAACTCAGCAAGAATGATCAGCAAAAAAAGAGAGAAGGTACAAAAAATATTAGAAGTGCAAAGGGTAAAATACTGAAGGGTGAAGATTAGAGGTATATAAACATTGTACCATGAATTTGTTTATGCCAAGAAATTTGAAAACTTGGGAAAAGTGGATCATTATCTTAAAAGCCAAAATTAAGACTGATTATAGAAAAAAAAATAGAAAGCCTGAACAGTTCCAAAATCATTCTAGAAATTAGATCAATACTTAAAAATCTACATACCAAAAAATGCTCGTGTGCTTGGAGGCTCCCTCATCCAGGTTCCAAGTCTCTGAGGGGTCCATTTCAGGTAAAACTGAGTGTTGAGAAGGAGGGAGCTCAAAGTATCTAAGCCAGTGAGAGAGAGACAGCAAAAGAGCAGAAACAGATTAAAAAGGCTCACTTAAGATAGTAACAAGGGGGATTCTCAGGTGGCTCAGTGATAAAGAAGCTGCCTGCCAATGCAGGAGACATGGGCTTGATCCCTGGGTCAGGAAGATCCCTTGGAGAAGGAAATGACAACCCACTCTAGTATTCTTGCCTGGGAAATCCCATGGAAAGAGGAGCCTGGCTAACTACGGTCCATGGGATCACAAAGAGTTGGACACGACTTAAGAGTACAAGAAACATACAAACAGTATTTACTGAATTTTTCTCTGCACCTGTTGCAGAGCTCAGAGCTTTGGTTATGTGATTTTCAGTCCTCAAACTCCCCTGTTTTATAGAATGGGTGGCAGAAGCTTGGAGAGTTTAAATCTGATGGCCCACAGACACAATTCTAGGACTGGAAACCAGTTTGACGTCTGAATTCTGAACTGCACATGCTGCGCCCCAGGAGAGAATGCGCTGAACAAACACCGCCTGGAGCAATGACTCCAAGCACGGTCCCCATCAGCATTATCAACATCACCTGGGATCATGTTAGAACGGCAAATTCTCAGGTTTGCAAGCTTAGCCCAAATCTACTGATTTAGAGACTCACCGCAGGGGTGGGGGCACCAGTATGTTTTTCACAAGCCCTCCAAGTGATTCTCAACTTCTCATCTAGAGCAACTAGAAAGGAAGGATGCTGCCATAGAAACGGCGTGGACTTCGGAGTCCAATAACTCCAGATTCCAGTCCCAGATCTGCCGCTCCTAGCAATGTGATCTATACTTATATCTTTGTAGCTTAGGTTTTTGTGGGGATTAAGTAAAATCATGTAAATATTAAGAAAACAAACATGTGCCCCATAGAAAGTGCTCAATGAATGTTCTGGAAAAATATTTACTATTAGTACCCTCTGCCATCCTGGGAGTCTGTCTTCCCTTATTCCTTCCCACAGACACTGTGCACCCTCACTATGCCCTGGAGAAGAGGAACGGGCAGGATGGAAATATCTGGAGCCCAGAAAAACAGCTGGAATTGAGTCCAGGTGAAAACTAACAGGTTGACAGTAGCGGTAAAGAGCCTGCCTGCCGATGCAGGAGACTTAAGAGATGTAGGTTCGATTCCTGGGTTGGGAAGATCCCCTGGAGGAGAGCATGGCAACCCACTCCAGTATTCTTGCCTGAGAAATCCCATGGACAGAGGAGCATGTTGGGCTATGGTCCACATGGTTGCAAAGAGTCGGACATGACTGAAGTGACCTGACTTAGCATGCATGTACAAAAGCTAACAGAGGGCTATAGTAGCGTGGGCTCAATGGCAGAGGAGAGACATGGAGGATCCAAGAGCTGCTCCTCTGGAGGCATGGGTAGACCTGGGTGCCTGGTCAGATGTGGAGAAGCGCAGAGCAAAGTCAGAGATGAGTCTGCCTCTAGTTGGACTGACAGGTGTAGAGTGATTCCAGCGGGAAAATTGATTCAGGAGGAAGAAAAGGTTTGGGGATATAATAATGTGTTCATACTTAGGCAAGTGAATTGGAAGTACTAGATGTAATGCAGGAGTGTCTTTACAGAGAAATAGTGTGCCTAAGAGAAAGTGCTCTAAACAAGTGTTACCTGGAGCAGTGACTCTGAGCATGGTCCCCATCAGCAGCATCGACATCACCTGGGGTCCTGTCAGAATGCAGATTCTCATATTTGCACACTTACCCCAAATCTACTGAATCAGTTCTACTGAGTTTGTGTGTGTGTGTGTGTGTGTGTGTATGTGCATGAGAAAGAGAGACTAGAATTCTAATGTCAGTGTGACAACCCAATGCTCTTAGTTCTTTGTCATTGAAACTGCTGTTTCCCGTGGGTACCAATGTGACAGAGAAGGGTGTTACTTGCAGCCAGCAGCCTCTGCTGTTAATGCCATGTTCTGCTGATACCCAGCAATCATGGTTAGTGCTAATGACACAAAGAAGTGTCACTGAGGAGACAGAATATGTGAGGAGGGAATGAAGCCATCACTAATGAGTAGGTTAATGGAACTTGATGAGCAGTGAAAATCAATGAGGCAAAAAATGCCCGCCTCAAAAAATAAATGAACTAGGAATGGACGAGTGCCAAATCACAGCTTATCTCAAGGCTGTAACCCAAAGTGTGTCACCCAGTGAGACAGAATTCACACCAATCACACGTCATCCCTGGCATGGCCATGGGTTTATGGCCATCAGTGCATTCAATTCTAAAATATTAATAAGAGCACAGCCCTGCAGGGCTAAGAACAGAGCAAGACACTGAACATAAAGTGAGGAAAAAGACAGACCTGGTCCCTGCCCTCATGGAGTCATCCAATCATAGGCCAAAAATACATTTTAGCTTCTTTAACCCTTACAAGGACTGATGCTGAAGCTGAAACTCTAAAACTTTGGCTTCCTGATGCAAAGAACTGACTCATTGGAAAAGACCCTGATGCTGGGAAAGATTGAAGGCGGGAGAAGGGGACGACAGAGGATGAGATGGTTGGACGGCATCACCAACTCGATGGACATGAGTTTGAGTAAGCTCTGGGAGTTTGTGGACAGGGAAGCCTGGAGTGCTGCAGTCCATGGAGTCGCAAAGAGTTGGACATGACCGAGCTACTGAGCTGACTGAACTGAACCCTTGCATATAAATTAGTACATACATATCTCCTCCTCCTAATCAAAACCACTACTCTCATAAACCTCCTCATCACCAGTATTATTTAATTGCCCAATGTCATCCACAAAATACCTCTAGATCTCTTTAGATGCTTGTAACTACCTATCTTGAAAGATTATAAGCATCATGCACAATTATCAAAACTTGTTATTCCTCTCTGTTGTCCAGATGGCACTTGTTGCATCTGGGACCCATTGTGCCACTTTCTCTAATACCAGGGCACCCATGACATCTGGAGCTCAAACTGTTTTGAGTACAACTCGCAGGCTGTCTATGCCAGGCTTCCTGCTAGACTTAGGAGTGCCTTAACAGGAGCTGGGAATGAGAGCATTGGTGACCGAGTTCTCCAGCCCTAGATTCCCACCAACTGAAAAATAAACCCTTCAGACAGGAATTAAAAACCTTCTGACCAAAGGTAGATTCTTTAGACACAGATGCTCAAGATTCTGGATTAACAGAATCAAATGAGCTGACTCAAGATTTAAATAGTACCAAATAAGGGAGCACTCCATGGATTCCAAGCCATGTATTCTGTTCCTGACTCAGTCTCCTTGGATAAGTCAATGCATTTATCTGAGTCTCAGCTTTCTCACCTGAAACATGGCCACATCCAAAGCAAGCCATGGCATTTTTGTATTTAGACTTCTGCATTATTTAGTGACTCCCTAAGTTCATTAACTAAAGAGGGCATGAATTAGTGCTTTACATTTTCAGGAAGGCATTTCTCCACCCAGTGCTACGTCCCACATCAGTGATCCAGTGTGCTTGTTAGCATCTGAAGGCTCCAGGCAAGCTGCATAAGCCTATTGCTTCTTTGTTTAATAGAAGCAGCAGATGAAAGTCCTCCTGACTGTGGAGAGGTGGCTTCTAACATAGAAGCCAAGCCTTTCTCATGTTGCATTTGCTGTCCACTATCTGTCGACTACTACAGGCTCCCAGATTCAGCAATCTTATCTGTTGGCAGTTGTGCCTCCTGGTTTCAAGGCTACCACTTCTATTGAGTACGGGACACATGTCCAGACCTCTGTGTTCCTGCCTGGATTTCTGACTCCATGTTTTGATTACACCATCAACTTAATGGTCCCTGGATTCTGGTGACTCCTCACAACTGCCCCAGATCTGGGAGACTGCATCCCTTCTCAGACACTTTAGCCCCACACCTTGATCTGTGTCTGAGACTCATGATAGCCTGCTGTCCAAACAGCATCACACAGATATAACTGTATGAAATGGTGCTTGACTGGCTTGATAAAGGTTGTTTGCTCAGCTGGACCCTGCAGAGAAAATACTTCAATGGTGATTACCAAAGCTGTATTCATTTCTTGCTATTCTCTGCCCTCTACATCCCTGCTAGGATAAAGGAGAGGGAAGGGTTTGAACCTGCTCTGCCTTTCTGCTTAAGGACTTGCTCAAAGAAACTTGCTCTGGTCTAGACCTCTGCACAAGGACTAGCAGCTGCTGCCTTTATCACACAAGGCAACCTGAGATAAAATGAATCGGAACTAAACGGTGTAAGCAAGGGCTATTATTTCTGTCATTTTTGGCTGCCAACAAAATGCCAAGAAAATTATAATGTAATAGCTACCACTGTGAAAGAGAATAAGAAATAAAATAAACTTTTTATGCCTCAGGAAAAGCTTTCCATTCCCTCTACTTTTACAGGGCAGCACAAGAGCTTTCTGCGGGTCTTGGCAAGCTGACATCCCATAAACAATCATTTGCGCACACTAGGAATCCAAATGTGTGCTGTTCTGGGGTCTGTATCCTTCACCTTGACTGGAACAGACACAGAGTTTTAATCAGATTTATTTTATATACAGCAATTTTTGTCTTTCTTTTGTCAGCAAGAAAGAAATCCAGTTAAATCCAGTTAAACAGCTATTCGTATAAAAAGCAGCATAAGCATTTTTAAAATTAAATTGCACTTTATGAGACTCAGTCTATCTTTCCCTTCACCCACTTACCCCTAAATTCACCACACGAACTTGGCAATGAACTCCTTCTTGTTGTTCAAAGCAGCCTCCACAGAGAGAAAAGCTATTGTCCAATTAAGCTCTATGTGTACATTCAAGCCCTGTTGAAAATTTTAAAAAAGAAAAGGCCTCAGGTGGCAGTGCGACATTTCACTTGTCTCCATGGCCTTTCCTACTTTGCTTCAGGGTTGAAATCTGCGGTGTCTGGATGGGGCATTGATGGGGGTGAGGAGGTCCTAGAGTTGTCTGTCTGGAGCCAGGAGGGGACTACAGACCAGAAAAAATATCAAACTAGGGGCCAAAGGGAGCAGTAAGGGAAGAGATGATTGTATATTTGTTGCTTCCATTCATTTCAGGATCTGATGAGTTCACAGATGACAGAACATACTCTGAGGGTGGTGTGGCTTGCCTGGACTGCTGCTTACCCCTGCAGAGCCCATCATGGGCCAGCATTTTAGACAGCTGCAGAGTTTGCTTCATTAGACCCCCAAACAATGAGAAGATTAGACCGTAAGTTCCTCTAGGAAAAATAACACGTCCTGTACTTTATATGTGCCATTTGTGAAGACCCTGTAAAAAAAGCCTCAATCTCCTTACCTCCAGCTCTGAGCTGCTTGTGTCATGTCACATCAGTATGGTATTTTATTTTGGAAAGGAGCAGGGGGATGAGAGGTTGAGAATAAAACGTAAGGATCTTGGAGTGGCATTTGTCACGCACCTCTCAGGAAGTCCCTATGGGAATGACAGTGGTCATTTGCATTGGGTGGATACGTGTGCAAAAAACTTTATGCAAAGAACTGAGAATTTTGTAACAGAAAATGTAGATCCGTGTTCTGGTTCTGCTATTTCCTAGTAGTAAGATTTTGAGCATGTCCCTTAACCTTTTGAAAGTCAATTTTATTCATCTATTGATTAAGGATTGGAGAAGGAAATGGCAACCCACTCCAGTATTCTTGCCTGGAGAATCCCATGGACAGAGAAGCCTGGCAGGCTACAATCCATGGCGTTGCAAGAGTTGGACATGACTTAGCGACTAAACCACCATTAAGGATAATGTTTGCTTGTCTTCCTTTTTCATCTGCTATTAAAGAAAAGTAAAAAAAAAAAAATAAATGAAAGGGATTTGTAAATACAGCATAAAGTGTTATCAAGCAAGCTTTACTTGATCAACATGAATTAAGCAGTCTCAACTCTTAAAAATAAAATACCCTAATAATCATGTACTTGTTTATGGGTGAAAACACGCCCACTGAGGTCTATCTAGGGGTCAGGGGTAACTGGTAAGTGATGCCAGAGAAGCAATTTTTGAAGAAAGAGCAATAAAACATATCTCCATGCCCTGTCAGGTATGTTAAACTCGTCTTAGATTACAAGAGTAGGAGTTGAGTGGAGGGTTGGGATGGCTTCTATCAGAAGCAAAGTCGTGTTCACTCTGCCCATCTCCATCTAATTCAGATGAGAGGGTGAGACCTTGGCTCTCAAGCTTCTGGTCTATTTTCTAAACCTCAGCCTTTATTCTCTCATTATCACTTTCTAGGAAGTCCAGTAAGGAAACAAATTGAAGGTGAGATTAGAAAATTGCTTGTTTTCAAATGGAAATAAGATGGCCTGATAGTTTTCATCCATCTAATGAGTCTCAGTTCAAATATGAATATAAAAATATAGTTAAAATTGTCTGAAATGTGACCACTTTTTAATGTTACTCTACAAATGTACATGGCGGTTCTTAACTCCCACCTGCTAAAGTGTGAGAAGACCAGTCTTATAGATCCCTCTCTAAATATTTCCAGAAATTTACCAGGATACTCACGTGCCCCCAAATTAGAGTTTGCTGTATCTTGCCATTGCTGGCCAACCAAACCAGTGCATTGGAATCTCTGAAGTTAAAGCTACTGTGAGAGCCACTTTCACAGAGTTGTAAGCTTGAGGTTCCTATTCATGGTGCCCACGGTGGAGAAACTGGACGGTGACTCTGCCTTAAGGCTGGAGATCTTGCCACCACTCTCGCAAAGTGACAAGGGGACACTTAGTTTTAAGCTAAGCTTGGTGCTGGGGAGGGGTTCTCAGTAAGGTTATTCGAGTCCTGGTAGCCAACTGGGACTATTCAAAGACTATAGCCAAAGTTCCATGTACCTACTGCTGCATTTCTTTCCGTGAACACACACACCTCTCTTCCCAAAAACAATGCAAGGGTGTCTGGGTCAAGATGACTTGTGGAGTCCTTTATCATGTACAACCTGGAACTGTCACTCTCCCACAATGCTCAAGCTTGCCTCTGGTTACCGTTCACTTTTCAAAGATTTCTTTTCCTTGTTGGGACCACCTCAATAAGCTGACACAATGGGTGACTGAATTCCAGGGTGAACAGGTTTCAGTTTCAGGATGCTCCTCAGGCCCAGTGGCAATCAGTGGGTGCAAACAGAGCTGGGGGAGATGGGACATCACCCTCCACTGCTCACCAGAGCTAGGTGAGCCCGTCCAATGCCCCTGTTGCTGTTCTCACACCACTGCAGCTTCCGTCTTGTTTTATGGATGTGGTGAGTGCCTTTTTGCTTCAGGGACTTGGCATGCACTTTTCCTCTTCTAGGGACTCTGTCCTCTGCTCAGCATTCATTCCTTCAAGCCTCAGCTTAACTATCACCTCCTCGGAGAACCAGTTTCTCAGTCTGTAGTATATTGCCCTCTCTAACGCTTTTCACAATCTACATCTTTGTTGCTTATTTACTTGCTTCATCCATGGAAATGCCATGAAAGCAGCAGCGTGGTCTGTCACTGCTGTATCTCTGGGCCTGGCAGGGTGAATGGCAGAAAGATCAACAACAGTCACCAGTGATAGGGCACTTAAGAGTTGCCATGTACTGTGCTGAGTCAGCTTCTGTGTACTAACTCATCTAATCTTAAGTACAAGCACAGGAGGTAAGTGCTTGTATGCTATCCTTGATAGGGGAACTGAGCCTGGGTATGTGTAGTGACTTGTCCAAGGCACGGAACTACTGCGTGCTGGTATTGGACTTCCCTGGTGGCTCCGACAGTAAAGACTCTGCCTGCGATACAGTAGAACAAGGTTCAATCCCTGGGTCAGGAAGATCCCCTGGAGAAGAGAATGGGAATCTACTCCAGTATTCTTGCCTAGAGAATCCCATGGACAGAGGAGCCTGGAGCGCTATGGTCCATAGGGTAGCAAAGAGTCAGACACAACTGAGCAACTAACACTTTAACTTTTTTACTTTTCCTTGGGATGAACACCCGGACAGCCTGACTGCAGAGTTCATGCCCTTAATGACTATGTCATCAGATCAGATCAGATCAGTCACTCAGTCGTGTCCGACTCTTAGCGACCCTCATGAATCACAGCATGCCAGGCCTCCCTGTCCCTCACCAACTTCCACAGTTCACTCAGACTCACGTCCATCGAGTCAGTGATGCCATCCAGCCATTTCATCCTCTGTCGTCCCCTTCTCCTCTTGCCCCCAATCCCTCCCAGCATCAGAGTCTTTTCCAATGAGTCAACTCTTCGCATGAGGTGGCCAAAGTACTGGAGTTTCAGCTTTAGCATCAGTCCTTCCAATGAACACCCAGGACTGATTTCCTTTAGGATGGACTGGTTGGATCTCCTTGCAGTCTAAGGGACTCTCAAGAGTCTTCTCCAACACCACAGTTCAAAAGCATCAATTCTTCGGTGCCAGCTTTTTTCACAATCCAACTCTCACATCCATATCTGACCACTGGAAAAACCATAGCCTTGACTAGACGGACCTTTGTTGCAAACTAATGTCTCTGCTTTTCAATATGCTATCTAGGTTGGTCATAACTTTCCTTCCAAGGAGTAAGCGTCTTTTAATTTCATGGCTGCAGTCACCATCTGCACTGATTTTGGAGCCCAGAAAAATAAAGTCTGACACTGTTTCCACTGTTTCCCCATCTATTTCCCATGAAATGGTGGGACCGGATGCCATGATCTTTGTTTTCTGAATGTTGAGCTTTAAGCCAACTTTTCCACTCTCCACTTTCACTTTCATCAAGAGGCTTTTGAGTTCCTCTTCACGTTCTGCCATAAGGGTGGTGTCATCTGCATATCTGAGGTTATTGATATTTCTCCCAGCAATCTTGATTCCAGTTTGTGTTTCTTCCAGTCCAGCGTTTCTCATGATGTACTCTGCATAGAAGTTAAATAAACAGGGTGACAATATACAGCCTTGATGAACTCCTTTTTCTATTTGGAACCAGTCTGTTCTTCCATGTCCAGTTCTAACTGTTGCTTCCTGACCTGCATACAAATTTCTCAAGAGGCAGATCAGGTGGTCTGGTATTCCCATCTCTTTCAGAATTTTCCACAGTTTATTGTGATCCACACAGTCAAAGGCTTTGGCATAGTCAATAAAGCAGAAATAGATGTTTTTCTGGAACTCTCTTGCTTTTTCTATGATCCAGAGGATGTTGGCAATTTGATCTCTGGTTCCTCTGCCTTTTCTAAAACCAGCTTGCACATCAGGAAGTTCACGGTTCACATATTGCTGAAGCCTGGCTTGGAGAATTTTGAGCAGTACTTTACTAGAGTGTGAGATGAGTGCAATTGTGTGGTAGTTTGAGTATTCTTTGGCATTGCCTTTCTTTGGGATTGGAATGAAAACGGGCCTTTTCCAGTCCTGTGGCCACTGCTGAGTTTTCCAAATTTGCTGGCATATTGAGTGCAGCACTTTCACAGCATCATCTTTCAGGATTTGGAATAGCTCAACTGGAATTCCATCACCTCCACTAGCTTTGTTCGTAGTGATGCTTTCTAAGGCCCACTTGACTTCACATTCCACGATGTCTGGTTCTAGGTCAATGATTACACCATCGTGATTATCTGGGTCATGAAGATCTTTTTTGTACAGTTCTTCTGTGTATTCTTGCCATCTCTTCTTAATATCTTCTGCTTCTTTTAGGTCCATACCATTTCTGTCCTTTATCGAGCTCATCGTTGCATGAAATGTTCCTTTGGTATCTCTGATTTTCTTGAAGAGATCTCTAGTCTTTCCCATTCTGTTGTTTTCCTCTATTTCTTTGCATTGATCACTGAAAAAGGCTTTCTTATCTCTTCTAGCTATTTTTTGGAACTCTGCATTCAGATGTTTATATCTTTCCTTTTCTCCTTTGCTTTTTGCTTCTCTTCTTTTCACAGCTATTTGTAAGGCCTCCCCAGGCAGCCATTTTGCTTTTTTGCATTTCTTTTCTATGGGAATGGTCTTGATCCCTGTCTCTTGTACAATGTCATGAACCTCATTCCATAGTTCATCAGGCACTCTATCTATCAGATCTAGGCCCTTAAATCTATTTCTCACTTCCACTGTATAATCATAAGTGATTTGATTTAGGTCATACCTGAATGGTCTAGTGGTTTTCCCTACTTTCTTCAATTTAAGTCTGAATTTGGTAATAAGGAGTTCATGGTCTGAGCCACAGTCAGCTCCTGGTCTTGTTTTTGCTGACTGTATAGAGCTTCTCCATCTTTGGCTGCAAAGAATATAATCAATCTGATTTCAGTGTTGACCATCTGGTGATGTCCATGTATAGAGCCTTCTCTTGTGTTGTTGGAAGAGGGTGTTTGTTATGACCAGTGCATTTTCTTGGCAAAACTCTATTAGTCTTTGCCCTGCTTCATTCCGTATTCCAAGGCCAAATTTGCCTGTTACTCCAGGTGTTTCTTGACTTCCTACTTTTGCATTCCAGTCCCCTATAATGAAAAGGACATCTTTTTTGGGTGTTAGTTCTAAAAGGTCTTGTAGGTCTTCATAGAACCGTTCAACTTCAGCTTCTTCAGCATTACTGGTTGGGGCATAGACTTGGATTACTGTGATATTGAATGGTTTGCCTTGGAAACGAACAGAGATCATTCTGTCGTTTTTGAGATTGCATCCAAGTACGGCATTTCGGACTCTTTTGTTGACCATGATGGCCACTCCATTTCCTCTGAGGGATTCCTGCCCGCAGTAGTAGATATAACGGTCATCTGAGTTAAATTCACCCATTCCAGTCCATTTCAGTTCGCTGATTCCTAGAATATCGACATTCACTCTTGCCATCTCTTGTTTGACCACTTCCAATTTGCCTTGATTCATGGACCTGACATTCCAGGTTTGTATGCAATATTGCTCTTTACAGCATCAGACCTTGCTTCTATCACCTGTCACATCCACAGCTGGGTATTCTTTTTGCTTTGGCTCCATCCCTTCATTCTTTCTGGAGTTATTTCTCCACTGATCCCAGTAGCATATTGGGCACCTACTGACCTGGGGAGTTTCTCTTTCAGTATCCTATCATTTTGCCTTTTCATACTGTTCATGGGGTTCTCAAGGCAAGGATACTGCCCATTCCCTTCTCCAGTGGGCCACATTCTGTCAAATCTCTCCACCATGACCCGCCCGTCTTGGGTTGCCCCACAGGCATGGCTGAGTTTCACTGAGTTAGACAAGGCTGTGGTCCTAGTGTGATTAGATTGAGTAGTTTACTGTGAGTATGGTTTCAGTGTGTTTGCCCTCTGATGCCCTCTTGCAACACCTACCATCTTACTTGGGTTTCTCTTACCCTGGGCATGGGGCATCTCTTCACGGCTGCTGCACAAAGTGCAGCCATTGCTCCTTACTTTGGATGAGGGGTATCTCCTCACCACCGCCCTTCCTGACCTTCAATGTGGGATAGCTCCTCTAGGCCCTCCTGCACCCGTGCAGCCACGGCTCCGGGTAACTCCTCTCGTCGCTGCCCCCTGGCCTCAGGTGTTGGGGCATGGGGTAGCTCCTCCCGGCTGTTGCCCCTGGTCTCGGGCTTAGGGGCGTGGGGTAGCTCCTCCTGGCTGCCGCCACGTACAGCCTCCTAAATTACTGTACAATTGATAGTCATTTTGCCCTAGTCCTGGAGAAGGCAATGGCACACCACTCCAGTACTCTTGCCTGGAAAATCCCATGGATGGAGGAGCCTGGTGGGCTGGAGTCCATGGGGTTGCTAAGAGTCAGACACGACTTAGCGACTTCACTTTCACTTTTCACTTTTATGCCCTGGAGAAGGAAATGGCAACCCACTCCAGTGTTCTTGCCTGGAGAATGCCAGGGATGGGAGAGCCTGGTGGGCTGCCGTCTATGGGGTCACACAGAGTCGGACACAACTGAAGTGACTTAGCAGCAGCAGCAGCAGCAGTTGCCCTATTCCAGGCATAAAGCAAAAGAATAACATGTTCTGCTCATGCTCACATGTGAGAACACAGCTGCACATGTTCAGAGCGCACATCTCTAGAACACCGATTCTAGTGGAAAATAAACATGGGCAATAAACACCTCTTAGGCACTGGCCTTGCCAGATATTAAAACCTACAATTTATTACACATATATAACTTCATGAGCCCCGATTCCTTCATTAACACATTCTAGGTTGTAATATAAATGCAAAAACCACTGCCTGGGTTCAAATCCTGGCTCTGCAACTCACTAGATATGCAAACTTGAGCAAATTTGCTAAACCTCTCTGCATCTTTCAGAGGATTATTGTGAAAAGCAAATGGATTAATACGTATAAACCACTTAAAACATTTAAGAACCATTAGCTATTACTCTTCGGAGAAGGCAATGGCACCCCACTCCAGTACTCTTGCCTGGAAAATCCCATGGATGGAGGAGCCTGGGAGGCTGCAGTCCATGGGGTTGCTAAGAGTCGGACACGACTGAGCGACTTCACTTTCACTTTTCACTTTCATGATTGGAGAAGGAAATAGCAACCTACTCCAATGTTCTTTCCTGGAGAATCCCAGGGACAGGGGAGCCTGGTGGGCTGCCGTCTATGGGGTCGCACAGAGTCGGACACGACTAAAGCGACTTAGCAGCAGCGGCAGCAATTGTTGTTAGCATTTCAAGTCTTTGTGTGACTAGTTTTCAAATGCTGTTGCATTTGATGTCATTGAATCTTACAAAAGCCCTTTGAGGTAGGTACTGTAATTATCCCTTTCTGCACATAGGAAGCTGGAGCTTAGAGGGAACTTTCGAACTTGGCCACACGTCAAGTACTCAGTAAAAGATGGAACTATGGTTTGGTCCCATCAGTGAACTGCACAGTTTAAGCTTTCAGCTTCACATTATTCTGCCTTTTCTCATTTGATTCTAAAGATGGTCCTGCAATCATAGACCAGGGTTAAACTTTGATCCCAGCATCTTTTACCATTTCAAAAGTTACCTCTGTATTTATTTGCCTATTAAAAAAAAACAGAACAGCTACTATTTCCACACCACCCCCCACTCCAGTATGACATCTTACTTCGGGGAAGAATGTCCTGGGTTATCAAAGGCATCAAAAGATGTTTCAGCCCCACATTTTAAGACCCGTGTGGACATATTCTCTCTAGAACAACAGGTAGCTGGTAGCAGGGGGTTCAGTTCAGTTCAGTTCATTTGCTCAGTCGTGTCTGACTCTTTGAAACCCTATGGACTGCATCATGCCAGGCTTCTCTGTCTATCATCAACTCCTGGAGCTTGCTCAAACTCATGTCTATTGAGTCGGTGATGCCATCCAAGCACCTCCTCATCTGTCATCCCCTTCTCCTCCTGCCTTCAATGTTTCCCAGCATCAGGGTCTTTTCAGGGCCTAGTAGCAGAGGGACTCTTGCAATAAGTTCTCCCATCCATCTTCCAATGCACAGATGGTTGCCTGTGGCTTTTTTCCTCCCCATGAGTAAGCCTTCTTAGTGCTCTTATAAAGGGTGGTGTCTGTTCTGATATTAAAACTGATTTCTTTTCTTCATTGTGTGTGTGTGTATTATACCTGGTTCTTCTTCAACACCCACTGCCACATAGCCACCAGCTCCCTCTGCACTTAATGCCTCTTTCTTGCTCCTCGCATGACAGGGCAGCAGCCTGCCCAGACTTGGGAGGGACTGGGGAGAGATTCTTTTTTTTTTGCTGCCTGTGATACATTATTTCCTTTCCCCAGAAAACGATTCCTCCAATGCTGTCTCCTGGGGACACGTTGCTGCTCTTGCCTGGAGCTGCCCTGGTTACTTGGTCTGGGCTCATGCACAGCTCTAATTCAATTTATAATGCAGTTACATAACTGTTCCCAGTCTCCAGTTGACCTTGATGTCAAGCAGCGGTCAAGTTGTACCAGCCCGGGGAAAGGAGGAGGGATCTCTGGTCAGCCCTTGAGAACATTTTAGCTGGGGTTCTGGAACGGAATGTGGCACAGAAAGGCCAAACCAGACCAGTAAATTCTTTGAAAGGGGGAAAGCAAGGGTTGTTGATTTCTGTAAGATGGATGCTGTTGACTCTTAGGGTGATCCTGTGTCACTCGGTATCATGAGAGCTGTCCTCTTACCAAAGATAAGCGGGCTGTCTTCTTCCCTGTGAACTGCTCTTAGCAAATAAGCCTTTGGCCTTAGGGGAAGTGCTCCTAGGAGTGTCTTCAGCTTGGAAAGCTCTCAAGGACAGACTTTCAGCACATTGTTTTCCGGAGAGTCCTGGTTCTACTCAGTTCTAAACAGTGACAAGAATAACCAAGTTCTGAGACTTTTGCTTCTGGTCTGAATAAAGGAAGGGAAAGCCAGGGGTTTCAACATGAAATCAAAACTACAACATAAAGACTGAACAAATCAGTCAAAATTTCAGAAATTCAATAGTATGAAAGCTCTCTGAGAGCAGGGGCTTTGTTTATTTTGTTTTCTGTTATATGCTCACACTGCAAAAAGTATCTGGCACAAAATAGAGACTCAGAGAATAGTTGTTGAATGATGTCTCACAGAAACATAACATGATTTATGGGTACTGGCAAATGACCTTTTTCTAGTTTATTCACCCAAGGCTATCACACCAGAGGTTTTCAGAACTCTATTCTACATATTTTAATCATATATGTCTGTGTATATATATGTGTGTGTGTGTGTGTGTGTGTGTAGTGAAAATGTAATGTTAAACATTGTACAAATTTATATTTATGTTGTAAATATATTTTTACATTTATATACATATATGTTGTCAATCCTAAAGGAAATCAACCCTGAATATTCATTGGAAGGACTGATGCTGAAGCTGAATCTCCAATACTTTGACCACCTGATATGAAGAGCTGATTCATTAGAAAAGACCCTGATGCTGGGAAATGTTGAAGGCATGGGGCAAAGGGGATGACAGAGGAGGAGGTGGTTGGATGGCATCACTGACTCAATGGATATGAGTTTGAGTAAGATCTGGGAGATGGTGAAGGACAGGGAAGCCTGGCATGCTGCAATCCGTGGGGTTGCAAAGAGTCAGACACGACTGAACAACAACATACATATATGTGTATATTCGTGACCCTTAACTGGTCACCTATGATCAGTACACTCATTGATCGTGCCTAGATTTAGCAGTTTTGCCTTAGTCATGGCTCACTTACAGCAATGTGGTTTTCGCCATCAGCAGGACTAGCTTCGTGCGTGTGCTCTTGTACAGTCATCAGGACCCTGTACTTACGTTTCATGCTCTGTTGTCATCATATTGAAATTCTTAGTAATTTTTGAACAGAAGGACCCCATTTTCATTTTGCATTGGACCATACAAATTGTGTTGCTAAGCCTGTCAAAAATCCAGAGAGAGCTACTGTAGAGAAATACCATTTCATACCACCTACCGATGCTTACAGCCCTTGGTGAGAAAAAAACAGCTGCTTATTGAGCAAGTCAACCACTAGTATAATATACATATTGAGAGGGGAATAGTCTGCTATTTCCAAATCACTAAGAGATATTAATGGATCCATTAACCTTACAAGTGGCAGATGCACAATACATGTATACTTTGAGAAAAGAATAATCAGGGAAATAACTCATGAATTCACTGGCACTTCTTCTCTGCCACAATTTAGCTATCTCTGCTTGTACTATCTTCATGAACCAAGATTCTAGCAATTTTTCTACCAAATATTTTTAAGTCATTTATACTGTCAACCTTTACCTTTTCTTACAACACAAATGCCTCGGATCCCATCTGCCCATACTGCTTAAATTCTACCACATTTCAGCACTTGGTCAAAATGAATTTGGCACTTTAATACACGCTATCTAGTGCTTCAAGAGCAGGGTTTCCATATCAAATTATTTCCATTATCTTCCTTCCCAGGATGCATAGAAGGACAACACACATAATGTTAGTTTTTCTAATAGTGCGTAACCTGGACTAGGCACCTAGAGCCACTGAGCAACATCTAATTCTGCAGTTAAATTTAACTAACTTTAAGCCAACTAGTAATTTCCTAGGTATCACACACTGCTGCTGCTGCTGCTAAGTTGCGTCAATCGTGTCTGACTCTGTGCAACCCCGTAGACGGCAGCCCACCAGGCTCCTCCGTCCATGGGATTTTCCAGGCAAGAGTACTGGAGTGGGGTGCCATTGCCTTCTCCAATCACACACTGCTGCTGCTGCTGCTGCTGCTAAGTTGCTTCAGTCGTGTCCGACTCTGTGCGACCCCATAGATGGTGGCCCACCAGGCTCCCCCGTCCCTGGGATTCTCCAGGCAAGAACACTGGAGTGGGTTGCCATTTCCTTCTCCAATGCATGAAAGTGAAAAGTGAAAGTGAAGTTGCTCAGTCGTGTCCGACTCTTCACGACCCCATGGGCTGCAGCCTACCAGGCTCCTCCGTCCATGGGATTTTCCAGGCAAGAGTACTGGAGTGGGGTGCCATTGCCTTCTCCAAATCACACACTAACATCCACCTAATGACTTTTACTTTATTACATATCTTTTTAATGTAAAAGCTAAACTTTCTAAACATCTGTTTTTTCTTAAATAAGCTTTTTAAGTTGCCATGATATTATTAGAAGACAATAGCCTACGCATGTTTGTTGTGTAAGAATGAATTCACGGAATAAGCAAACAAGCAAAACACTATAGAAATAGATTGATAAATACAGAGAATAAACTGGTGGATACCAGGGCAGGGGGTGGTGAGAGGACAAAGGAAATTATTTCCTACTGTGTAAAATATCAAATCACTGTATTTAATACATGAAACAAATATAGTATTGTATGTCAATCATAACTCACTTGGAAAAAATAAATTAAAACCTTTTTGTTGCCCAAACTAGAGAGATAAAGAAATGTTAAGAAAAACAAGCCATTGAAATAATGGAGGTGGTCTTTTTGTAGATTTAATTTTCCAAAAAAGTCTCCCCCAATTCTCCCAATTTCAAAGCACACCAGCTGCTCAGGCCGAAAATTGCTGGACCATTTAACACTCACTTGAATCTCATAAAGTTTCCCATGTTTATAATTTCAAAGGATATTTTATGATGATCTGAATACATATTTATTTATTAAAATGTCAAGTCACTCAGCGCGTTGTCTGATCAGAGCAGTCTGATTCTAAGGCACATCTTGATGTGAAGCAATGATGTTGCTTGAAGTCAAACTGGGGCCAGAGCCTCACAGCCAGATAGTTCTTAATTGTTTTATTTTCTAGATAGGAATTTTCTGATATATATTTTCTTTGCAATGGAGAAAAATTTTTAAAGCTTTGCTTTCACTTCACAGTGAAAATAAGAAACAGGCAGATGGAAAATAATGAGTTTCCTCAATACTGTCTTGGCGGGAGAAATATATTTTTTTTAAGACTCCACCTTTTTCTACATATTCCAGCAACACCAAACTCCTGTTTTTCATTAGTTTGACTCTTGTTAGCTCCACTTAGCTACTCCTCTCTAGATAGAGGGGATCACGGATGGAACACTGTCCTACCAGGACGCTCAGACAGCAAGCATGTTCTCAAACTTGGACATGGATAGAGAATCTAACATTCAAACTCATGCTGTCACATACATCCTAGTAAAGGGAGTCCTCATTTATGCTGTTCTTTTCTGAAGTGGCTCAGGCCTTTTATTGTTTCTTTGATTAAAAAAAAAATTCCCTAGTCCAACCAAGCAAAACTAAAAGAATACAACAAAATAATGGGTTACACTATGTAAAAAGACTAAATTAGAGTAAATGATTTCTGGAGATAATCAACTTAAAGTGTTTGAATAGCTATTAATTTAGTCATGAAAATAAATCAAACCCACATATCCAGGCTAAATAAAACAAAAAGATTAGGTCTAAATAGATCACCAGTCCAAGTTTGATGCATGAAACAGGGCACTCAAAGCCGGAGCACTGGGACAACGCCAAGGGGTGGGATGGGGAGGGAGGTGGGGGTTCAGGATGGGGGACACATGTACACCCATGGCTGATTCATGTCTATGTATGGCAAAAACCACTACAATATTGTAAAGTAATTAGCCTCCAATTAAAATAAATTAAATAAATTAAAAAAAGAGACATCTTAAAAGCACCTACATCTCCCATTATTTTTCACACAGTCTGCTTTTTTATAAAACTCTTTATCTTTGGGGGACATTTGATCCTTCATTTGCTGCAGGGAAATGACTCTTTTCTTGTTGTCCAGATTTTCAAGTGGGGATTCTGATGCTTTCTCTTAGGTCTTTCAGGCTTGCCTGATTTTCAAATCACAGTTTCTCTGTAAATATTTACCTATATTCAAACTGCAAGATACTGTCAGGAAATCTGCAATAATGACTTAGTTGATTAAACACTCATTCCAAAAAGTAAGAGAAAGAAAATAAAATGAGGAGCTTGAAGGGATTGGTTTAAGTAGGTGCTCCACAAGGACAATGGGACTAAATGATTTCCCAGACTGAAACCCTTATAAAACACATCTTTATTTTCACACGAGCTAAGACAGCTGACTGGCAGGAACAGAGCTGAGGCAGGAGGCATGGAAAGGAAGCAAACACACTTGATCAAGTGAGCAGTGACACAGATCCAGTGTACATCCCCAACTTTCTGCTGGTCAGGTATATCCAATCAACCATTTGCAAGGGTTGGTAACTCATCCTTTCAGCTGGTGTCAGTGTTCAGAAACTGAACTTGGCAGTCTTGATTCCAGCTTGTGCTTCATCTAGCCTGGCATTTCATATGATGTACTCAGCATGTAAGTTAGATAAGCAGCACCCTGTGCTGTGCTTATAAGCTGTGACAATATACAGCCTTGATGTACTCCTTTCCCAATTTGGAACCAGTCTGTTGTTGCATGTTTCTAACTGTTGCTTCTTTCAGATTTCTCAGGAGGCAGGTCAGGTGGTCTGGTAGTCCCATCTCTTTCAGAATTTTCCACAGTTTGTTGTGATCCACACAGTCAAAGGCTTTAACGTAGTCAATAAAGCAGAAGTAGATGTTTTTATGGAATTCTCTTGCTTTTTCTATGATGCAACAGATGTTGGGAATTTGATCTCTAGTTCTTCTGTGTTTTCTAAATCCAGCTTGTACATCTGGAAGCTCACAGTTCATGTACTGTTGAAGCCTGGCTTGGAGAACTTTGAGCATTACTTTGCTAGCGTGTGAGATGAGTGTAATTGTGCAGTAGTTTGAACATTCTTTGGCATCACCTTTCTTTGAGATTAGAATGAAACCTGACCTTTTCCAGCCCTGTGGCCATTGCTGAGTTTTCCAAATTTGCTGGCATATTGAGTGCAGCACTTTCACAGGATCATCTTTTAGGATTTTAAATAGGTCAACTGGAATTCCATCACCTCCACTAGCTTTTTTCGTAGCCATGCTTCCTAAGGCAGAAAGTGAAGAGGAACTAAAGAACCTCTTGATGACAGTCAAAGAGGAGAGTGGAAAAGCTCCTTAGAACTCAACAGTCAAAAAACTGAGATCATGCCATCTAGTCCCATCAGGATTTTGGCAAAACTAATACAATTATGTAAAGTTTAAAAACAAAATAAAATTTAAAAAAATGCAAACACTGATAGATTTTTATTTTCTTGGGCTCCAAAATCACCGTGGAAGGTTACTGCAGCCATGAAACTAAAAGACACTTACTCCTTGGAAAGAAAGCCATTGCAAACCTAGACAGCATATTAAAAGGCAGAGACATCACTTTGCTAACAAAGGTCTGTATAGTCAAAGCTATGTTTTTTCCGTAGTCATGTATGCACGTGAGAGTTGGAGTATAAAGAAGGCTGAGTGCCAAAGAATTGATGGTTTTGAATTGTGGTGCTGGAGAAGACTCTTTGGAATCTCTACAAGGAGATCAAACCAGTCAATTCTAAAGGAAATCAACCCTGAATAGTCATTAGAAGGATTGATACTGAAGCTGAAGCTCCAATACTTTGGCCACCTGATGTGAAGAACCAACTCATTGGAAATGACCCTGACGCTAGGAAAGACTGAAAGAAAGGAGAAGGGGCAGCAGAGGATGAGATGGTTCGACAGCATCACCCACTCAATGGCTTTGAATCTGAGCAAACTCTGGGAGACAGTGAAGGACAAGGAAGCCTGGCAAGCTGGAATCCATGGGGTCAGAGACAATTTAGCAACGCAACAGTAACAGCAACAATTAATGACCTTAAGTTAGAATTCATGAAATTCTCAGGACACAATTTTAATTCATTTTAATTAAGAGAGGTTCTATCATATATGGTATGAGGTGAATGAGAGAAGTCAAGACTGTCAAAAAGTCAAATCATAATACCTTGTGCTATGGCTTTAAATAGGGAGAACATTACTAGCCAGTATTATCCACTGCTAATATTTTCAAAACCTTAAACTTATGACTTAAGTGAAACACTTGGCTGGTAAGTCAGCTTGCATCCAACCTGACTTGAATTCCCAGGAATGCTCAGGCAAGTTAGGGCTTGTCAATAAACAAAAACAAAAGTTAATGTATGCAGTAATTGAGAATATTTGTGGATTCAGATGAATATCAAGTTGCATTCATATCATATATTCATTATTATAAATATTATATCTCAGGAAAAGCCACAGAGAGAGAGATGCATAGGGCAAAGTATTGGGAAAAGACACAGAGCTTTCATACCATCTCTGAGCACTTGCTCTCCTGACACCTACACGTATTCACCAACCTGGAAGCTCTCCAAACCCCATTTTCTTGGGGTTTAATGGAGGCATCATTACATAGGCATGATTGATTAAGTCACTATTGTTTGATTGATCAAACTTCCAACTCCCCTCCGCTCCCTAAATGTTGATGAGTGGAGCTAAATTACAACCCTCAACTCCTGGTTGTTCCCCCTACCTGAAGCAACCAGCCCTCCTCCCTAGGGATCTCCGATAGTCACCTTGTCAACATAAACTCAGGTGTGGTTGAAAGGGGTTTGTAGGGTGTAACAAGGTGCTCCTTTTACCTCTATGCTTTGAAGTGATTTCAGGAATTGACAACAAAACACCAAACATTGTAACAAAAGATATTCCCTTTGTGCTTATACATAGGAAATTCCAAGAGTTATAGCAGTTCCTAGAAATGGGATTAAAATCAAACATATACTTTTTAAATTATTTGTAACCTACTTTAGAGGCTACATCTATCAATTAATCATGCTATTGAAAATCTTTTAAACCAAAGGAATAGCAAGCATCCATTAACCGTACTTGCAGAAATATCTATAACTGAATTGGACTGATAAGCTAGAAGCATCCCAAGGATGTTGGCAAAAGAGGAGGCAGAGGATCTTGGGAGGCAAGGAGTCAATTTCAGCTGGTGAAGCAGCTAATGAGCTCCGCCTGACCTGGGCAGGGAGTTCCTACTGAGCAGCGGCGGCGGCAGATCCGATGGTTCCCCAAGGTCAGAATAAAGAGAACACTCTCTTACAATGTTGGGGACAGTCCTCTCTCTGTTGTGTGATATTTTTCACACCCTGGGACTGTTTTATAGGTTAATTTTTAAATTCTTTCCTATTGAGATCTACGTTTGCAAGTACCTACACATCATGAAGTGTCCTAATTTTAAGAAAAATAGGAAAGCTTGCAAAGCTCTTACAAGTGCTTTGGCCCCTAAAATAGAATAAGTATATTGTGTTTTACAATAAAGAGAGGGCATCTGCAACCCGTACCTTACACAAGGACAAGTCATTGAACTTACGTTTTTAAAAGGAAGAAAAGAGCTTGGAAGAAATTCTTTAAAAGGAGTAAAGCCGTTTACAAAGAAAACCAAATAATAAAAAAAGCTGATCAAATTGCATGCAGTAACTCTGTACTTAGTAACCAATTAATCATGGTATTTGGGTACCTTGTCTGGCACTTAATTTTCTGAGTTCTAAAAAAACAGACACATATAATAGAATCATGAAGAACAGAGGGCCTGGCAGGTGTTTTTTGTTGTTGTCGTTTTTTTTTTAACAGACATCGATGCACTCGGAAGTCCCTGACTGAATTCACAAAGCCAGGCAATATGTTGATGTGTTTGTTACTGTAAAGCTATGCTAAATATCAGAATAGATGTTTTGTGCAAGGGCATTTAAATAAAATTAAAAAGTTGTTTAAGAAACATAATTTAAAGAGGATCATGACCCAGTGATGGAAAACCAGGGCTTTTCCCTAATCCAGCTATTTAGTGCAGCAAAGCTTATGATAATCACCAGATTGACAGGCAATTTTTAATTTCTACTAGCTGTCAGTGGTATGTCAAAAGGTGCTGGTAGTGGACTATGGGTAAAAATGAGCCTTCAAAGAGATGCACAGCGATAGTTAAACTTTCTAGCGTCAATCTGCCAAGTCAAATCTCTCATGCATGGGTATTTTTTTTTTTTTAACTTCTACTCCTCCTCAAACTCTCTCTCTATTATGCTGCTGTGTCGCTTCAGTCGTGTCCGACTCTGTGCGACCGCATAGGTGGCAGCCCACCAGGCTTCCCGTCCCTGGGACTCTCCAGGCAAGAACACTGGAGTGGGTGGCCATTGCCTTCTCCAATGCATGAAAGTGAAAAGTGAAAGTGAAGTCGCTCAGTCGTGTCCGACTCTTAGCGACCCCATGGACTGCAGCCCACCAGGCTCCTCTGTCCATGGGATTTTCCAGGCAAAAGTACTGGAGTGGGGTGCCATTGCCTTCTCCGCTATCTCTATTATAAATTTTCCTCAACTGATCTGGCAACTAAAGCTGGACAGAGAAAATTCCTATGTATTGGCATGAGAGCTAGAAAAGCCACTCCTCAGATTAAGATTCTACCATTTAACAATCCCCTGCCTTCCTCTGTAGGAATGACCATGATGCTCCAGGCAGTGCTGTCTGGAGCACTATCTGTTGGAATTAGACATGATAATGAATAATGATGATAAATGAGTAGTAAAATGTTTGTTGTTGTTCACTCACTCAGTCATCCCCGACTCTTTGCTACCTGATGGACTGCAGCATGCCAGGCTTCCCTGTCCTTCACCATCTCCCAGAGTTTGCTCAAACTCATGTCCATCGAATTGGTGATGCCATCCAAGCATCTCATCCTCTGCTGCTCCCTTCTCTTCCTGCTCTCAATCTTTCCTATCATCAGGGTCTTTTCGGATTAAATTCTCTTCACAGATCTGATCGCTGTTTGGCTTCAATTTCCATCCCCTAGCCAAGGCTTTTTGAAGGACCCCAGGAGAATCTCCCTGGAAATCCTTCCTTTCCTCACTTGCCCTGCTTCTTTCTCCCTGCTGAAGCAATCCACCTCATCAGTCCAGGCTGCCGCTGCTCCTTCTTGAATGACTTGTAGGTGGGGAGGTTAGGAGGGGAGAAAGCAGTGCAGGAGGAAGAAAGGAGAGGCCTCTGTAGGCTCTGAGTCGTACAGAGGTGGAGGGAAGCAGAGCCTGTGGGAGAGCTGTGCAGACTGCAGAACTAGCACTGGCCTCCCTTACTAGCCAGAGAGGTCACTTTGCCTCATAAGCAGGGCAGAGGCTACCCCTGTGCCTTCGCGGCCTGCCTCCTGGAAGAGGGTACAAGGGACCATGGATATTCTTCTGTTTTCTGCCATCATGTAAATCATACACTTGGGTTTAGGTCCAAGGTCTACCTTCGAAAGGCAGGGCCCGTCTTGCCAGGCAGGACTGACTTATTCGTTAGATACAGGCAGCATGGCCCTCTGACTCAAGATACCTTTCACTGTTATTGTCTAGTTGCTAAGTCATGTCCAACTCTGTGACTCCACGGACTGTGGCCTGCCGGGCTCCTCTTTCCATGGCATTTCCCTGGCAAGAATACTAGGGTGGGTTGTCATTTCTTCCTCCAGGGGATTTTCCTGACCCAGGGATCGAACCTGTGTCTCCTACATTAGCAGGTGGATTCTTTATAACAGAGCCACCAGGAAAGCCCTTTAGGGACCCACACAAATGTTTTGACTGCTTTTAAAATCAGAAGAAAAATGAAGATTTACTTCAAAAATAATGTTCTAATATATACTATTAATGTATTAATCTTTATACCAATATTGTCAAAAAACAATAAGTTTTGAGTTTTGTTTTTTTGGAGAAAGGGGCTTACATAATATACTTAAGGCCCATGAAAGTCAGTGTGGTGCAGTAGCCAAGATCTCACACTTGTTCTTGCTATACTGACCTGGCAGAAGGGGGTCTGTACTCCCCATGTGGACAGAGACTGCTCAGCAGGACCATGCTCCCCCACTTGGAAAGGAAGATTAAGAGACATCACCTCGACTTTAACCCAACTTGTCATTTCAACACAATTCTTACTAGACATCACTATTGGTCATTGAACCAATATCAATGTATTGGTCATATATGGATGTGAGAGTTGGACTATAAGGAAAGCTGAGTGCCAAAGAATTGATGCTTTTGAACTGTGGTTTTAGAGAAGACTCTTGAGAGTCCCTTGGACTGCAAGGAGATCCAACCAGTCCATCCTAAAGGAAATCAGTCCTGAATATTCACTGGGAGGACTGATGCTGAAGCTGAAACTCCAATACTTTGGCCATCTGATGTGAAGAAGTGACTCATTGGAAAAGACCCTGATGCTGGGAAAGATTGAAGCCAGGAGGAGAAGGGGATGACAGAGGATGAGATGGTTGGATGGCATCACTGACTTGATGGACATGAGTTTGAGCGAGCTCCAGGAGTTGATGATGGACAGGGAAGCCTGGCATGCTAGTCAATGGGGTTGCAAAGAGCTGGACAATACGACTGAGTGACTGAACTGATTGTTCACTGAGTATTTGTCCATTAACAAAGCTGACTTTGTTTAGCTCTTCTTTTTGGTTTCTTTTTTGTCTTAATTTCCCTCTTAATTTCATCTGGCTATCAACTTCTGTGTCTGTTTTGTATCAGGTTAAAGATGGTAGGGAGTAAAGATGGATTAGGTCCTCATAATTTCCAAGAGATTTCCCCAGTTGGCCAAAATGTTTTTCTACATTTTCCTTTTGAAGTTAGTTGGTCCTACTTTATTTCCATTAGAAATTAAAGATTTATTTTGGAATCCAAGAACTTTAGAGTAGACCAAGAGTTGTGCAAATACAAGGACTTAACTTCAAAAAAGGAAACTTTGTTATCAAGGATACTTCTCATAATACTGAGTCTCATAGTACTTACTGGCTCTAGGTCATAGGGATCTGTTCAGGTTATTTTGTACCACAATTCTAAGGTATTCCATCATGATTTACTGAATGCTTACTAAGTTTAATCCCTATTCCCCACCCCAGGGGTCATAAGATAAAGACACGACCCTTTGAAATGGTGGTGTGCAGAATGTGGTGATTGACTTGAATTGTGCATGCCTAGTCACTAAATTCGGAGAAGGCGATGGCACCCCACTCCAGTACTTTTGCCTGGAAAATCACATGGATGGAGGGGCCTGGTGGGCTGCAGTCCATGGGGTTGCTAAGAGTTGGACACGACTGAGCGACTTCACTTTCACTCTTCACTTTTATGCACTGGAGAAGGAAATGGCAACCCACTCCAGTGTTCTTGCCTGGAGAATCCCAGGGACGGGGGAGCCTGGTGGGCTGCCGTCTATGCGGTCGCACAGAGTCCGACACGACTGAAGCGACTTAGCAGCAGCAGCAGCAGCAGTCACTAAATTGTGTCCTACTCTTTGTGACCCCATGGACTGTAGCCTGCCAACACTCCTCTGTCCATGGAATTTTCCAAGCAATAATATTGGAGTGAACTGCCATTTCTTCCTCCAGGGGATGTTCCCAACCCAGGGATCGAACCCAAGTCTCCTGTGTCTGCAGCATTGGCAGGCAGATTCTTTACCACTGAGCCATCTGGGAAGCCCAAGTTGAATTGTATCTCCCCCAAATTCTCATGTTGACATCTTAACACCCAGTACCTCTAAATGTCACCTTATTGGGAAGTAGGATCATTGCAGATGTAATTAGTTCAGAGATCATTACAGCGATCCAGTGTAAGTGGTGTCTTATCAAAAGGGGAGATTTGGACAGAGACAAGCCCATAGGGAAACTACCACATGAAGCTGAAGGTAAAGCACAGGGTGAGGCATCCGTAAGCCAATCAATGCCAAAGATTTCAAGCAAATCCCAGAAGCTGAGCAAGAGCACAGAAGAGATTCTTCTCACAGCACGTAGAAGGAACCAGCCCTGCCAATACCTTGTTCTATGGCTTCTAGCTTCCAGAGCAAATTTCTGCTATTTAAGCCACTCAGTGTGTGGTATGGCAGCTTTAGGAAACTGATATTGTTGTTGTTTAGTCACTCTGCTGTGTCTGATTCTTTGCGACCCCATGGACTGTAGCCTTACAGTCTCCTCTGTCCGTGGGATTTCCCAGGCAAGAATGGGAGTGGGTTTCCATTTCCTTTTCCAGGGAATCTTCCCAACCCAGGGATTGAATCTGCATCTCCTGTATTGCAGGCGAATACTTTACCACTGAGCCACCAATGGAAAACCCAGGGAACTAATATAATAATTAACTAAACCACTCACATAGAACAATAGAAGCACATAAAATGAGTTTAAAAAAAAAATCTATCCCACAAAAATATGTAAAAAGACATAAAGATGCAAAAGCCAAGTGAATACTTTCATTCTGAAAAAATGAAAGTTGTCTTTTAAAACTCATCAGGGAGAGCTCCATTTTGGTTTTGCTCATCATCTTTGGAAGAGAGGGAAGTTGGGTTTTTCCATTAACACCTCATGCTGCTTTCCTCTCCAGTCTGGGTGGTGACTGCGCGGCTGTCAGCTCTCTTCACACCACTCAACTGTGGTCAGGGCTGGCCCAGGATGCTGGATTTGGTGTGGCCCTTTCAACAGACTAATTTACTGGCAGATAGCCTGCCGCCACAGAGAGAATTTTTTGACCAGGTTGTGGCAATTTGCAATAAAAGGATAAACACAAATGGAACTCTCTGTACTTTTTCATTATAGAAATAGTCAATATTTTGTACTTAAATGATGCATTGTACTCTTCTCAGAATTGCTCTGCAGGAAGCATTTTAAAATACAATATCTAGGTCCCTAAATAGATAGAATGTAATGGCTTCAGATCCACTCTGAAGCTGAAAGGAGACCTTGTAAAGCCTTGCACACATCACAAGTGGAGTGATACAGTCCCTCACCCCAAGACATTAATGAAGATAGAATCTAGAGTGTCTACTGTGAAAGTTTCTGAGAGCAAACCTTTTCCTATCTTAATAGGATTTTCATAAACATTCTGTGTGGATGTTCATCTTCTATAGATGTCCAAGGTGGGCAAACTAAGTGGATGCCCAATGCAGGCAGAAAAGAGTAGAATCATTAAATAAGGAGGAGGCTTATATTAGAGGTGAAATATGCAGAAACCCAGATGTAGAACCATCAGCCTGAAAAATAACTGGGGGCAAAATGTCAATGTGAGACTAACCAAGAAGACAGTTTGAAGTTAGAGAAGCTGTGTGTATCAAGGAAAGAGTCCACCAAGGGCCAGATCCTCAGGATTGATTGGCTCATTCATTCATTCATTCACCCATTCCACACCACCAAAAACACATAAAAGTGGCAAACGAGGCACTCAGGTGTGGTCTTCATGTAGTTCTCCTAGGACACAGGAAAAGAAGTCACACAGAATTAAGCCAATACTGTACAATGTGGGGAAGTAAAGTCTGTTACAGGAACTGGTATTATCTAAGTGATGGAAATGCCCTAGATTTCTCCTCTTCATCTAGGAGATGAAGGCCTTCATCAACTCTCTGTCTTCATCACTCCGTCTTCTACCATATTAGAATCAATGGGGTACAAGTTACATGAAATAGAAATTTCTAGATATGTTACATAGGATAGGTGTTTCCTAAACTAAAACACACTCAACATAATCAAATCTTTCTTTGGTGATTTAGAAAGCCAAGACTGGGAGAATACTGCTTCAGTTCAGTTGCTTCCATTGTGTCTGACTTTTTTGCGACCCCTAGGGACTGCAGCAAGCCAGGCTTCCCTGTCCAGCACCAGCTCCCAGAGCTTGCTCAAACTCATCTCCATCGCATCTGTGATGCCATCCAACCATCTCATCCTCTGTCATCCCCTTCTCTCTTGCTTTCAATCTTTCCCTGTATCAGGGTCTTTTCCAACGAGTCAGTTCTTTGCATCAGGTGACCAAAGTATTGGAGCTTCAGCTTCAGCATCAGTCCTTCCAATGAATATTCAGGACTGATTTGCTTTAGGATTGACTGGTTGGATCTCCTTGCAGTCCAAGGGACTCTCAAGAGTCTTCTCCAACACCACAGTCCAAAAGCATCAATTCTTCAGCACTCAGCTTTCTTTATAGTCCAGGTCTCACATGCATACATGACTACTGGAAAAACTGTAGCTTTGACTCGACTGACCTTTGTCAGCAAAGTAATATCTCTGCTTTTTAATATTCTGTCTAGGTTGGTCATAGCTTTTCTTCCAAGGAGCAAGGATCTTTTAATTTCATGCAGTCACCATCTGCAGTATCTTTAGTTCAGTTCAGTTCAGTTCAGTTGCTCAGTCGTGTCCGACTCTTTGCAATCCCATGAATCGCAGCATGCCAAGCCTCCCTGTCCATCACCATCTCCCGGAGTTCACTCAAACCCACGTCCATTGAGTTGGTGACGCCATCCAGCCATCTCATCCTCTGTTATCCCCTTTTCCTCTTGCCCCCAATCCCTCCCAGCATCAGCAGTATCTTGGAGCCCCCCAAAATAAAGTCTGTTACTGTTTTCATTGTTTCCCCATCTATTTGCCATGAAGTGATGGGACCTGATGTCATGATCTTAGTTTTTTGAATGTTAAGTTTTAAGCCAACTTTTTCACTCTCCTCTTTCACTTTCATCAAGAGGCTCTTTAGTTCTTCACATTGTGCCATAAGGGTGGTGTCATCTGTGTATCTGAGATTATTGATATTTCTCCCAACAATCTTGGTTCCTGCTTGTGCTTCATATAGCTCTGCATTTTGCATGATGTACTCTGCATATAACTTAAATAAGCAAGGTGACAATATACAGCCTTGACGTACTCCTTTCCTGATTTGGAACCAGTCTGTTTTTCCATGTCCAGTTCTAATTGTTGCTTCTTGAGCTACATGCAGATTTCTCCAGAGGCAGATCAGGTGGTCTGGTATTCCCATCTCTTGAAGAATTTTCTGTAGTTTGTTGTGATCCACACAGTCAAAGGCTTTGGTGTAGTCAATAAAGCAATAGTAGATGTTTTGGGGGAATTCTCTTGCTTTTTCAATGATCCAGTGAGTGTTGGTAATTTGATTTCTGGTTCCTCTGCCTTTTGTAAATCCAGCTTGAACATCTGGAAGTTCATGGTTCACATACTGTTGAAGCCTGGCTTAGAGAATTTTGACCATTACTTTGGTAGTGTGTGAGATGAGTACAATTGTGTGGTAGTTTGGACATTCATTGGCATTGCCTTTCTTAGGGATTGGGATGAAAATTGATCTTTTCCAGTCCTGTGGCCACTGCTATGTTTTCCAGACTTGCTGGCATATTGAGTGCAGCACTTTCACAGCATCATCTTTTAGGGTTTATAATAGCCCATTTGGAATTCCATCTCCTCCACTAGCTTTGTTCATAGTGATGCTTCCTAAGGACCACTTGACTTCACATTCTAAGATGTCTGGCTCTAGGTCAGTGATCACACCATCATGGTTATCTGGGTCATGAGTATCTTTTTTGGCTAGATCTATGTATTCTTGCCACCTCTTCTTAATATCTTCTGCTTCTGTTAGGTCAATACTGTTTCTATCCTTAATTGTGCCCACCTTTGCATGAAATGTTCCCTTGGTATCTCTAATTTTCTTGAAGAGATCTTTAGTCTTTCCCATTCTATTGTTTTCTCCTATTTCTTTTTTTTATTTTATTTTTATTTATTTTAATTTTATTTTATTAATTTTTTAAATTTTATTTTATTTTTAAACTTTACATAATTGTATTAGTTTTGCCAAATATCAAAATGAATCCACCACAGGTATACATGTGTTCCCCATCCTGAACCCTCCTCCCTCCTCCCTCCCCACACCATCCCTCCGGGTCGTCCCAGTGCACCAGCCCCAAGCATCCAGTATCGTGCATCGAGCCTGGACTGGCAACTCGTTTCATACATGATATTTTACATGTTTCAATGCCATTCTCCCAAATCTTCCCACCCTCTCCCTCTCTCTCAGAGTCCTGATCACTGAGGAAGTCTTTCTTAACCTTGCTATTCTTTGGAACTCTGCATTCAAATGGGTATATCTTTCCTTTTCTCCTTTGCCTTTAGCTTCTCTTCTTTTCTCAGCTATTTGTAAGGCCTCCTCAGACAGCCATTTTGCTTTATTTGCATTTCTTTTTCTTGGGGATGGTTTGGATCACTGCCTCCGATACAATGTCATGAACCTCCATCCATAGTTCTTCAGGCACTCTATTAGATCTAATCCCTTGAATCTATATCTCACTTCCACTGTATAATTGTATGGGATTTGATTCAGGTCATACATGAATGGTCTAGTGGTTTTCTCTACTTTCTTCAATTTAAGTCTGAATTTGGCAATAAGGAGTTCATGAGCCACAGTCAGCTCCTGGTCTTGTTTTTGCTGACTGTATAGAGCTTCTCTATATTTGGCTGCAAAGAATGTAATCAATCTGATTTTGAAATTGGCCATCTGATGATGTCCATGTATAGAGTCTTCTCTTGTGTGGTTGGAAGAGGCTGTTTGCTATGACCAGTGTGTTTTCTTGGCAAAATTCTGTTAGCCTTTGCCCTGCTTCATTTTGTACTCCAAAGCCAAATTTCCCTGTTACTCCAGGTATCTCTTGACTTTCAACTTTTACATTCTAGTCCCCTATGATGAAAAGTACATCTTTTTTAGGTGTTAATACTGCTTAAGAGTATTCTAATATAATTGCTACCTGGTTCTTAACAGGAGTTAGTGACTGAATGTGAAGGTATGTACTTAGGTTTAAAGTACACAGGAAAATTTAGTTTAATGTGTATTTTCCCTTGGTCTTTTGATTCATGCTCATCCACTCTCAGTTAATCTATCAGTAGGTCACATTACTGACTTGTTAAGACATTAATATGTCTTTTGTTACCCAAACGTTGTTGACCAGAGATACATCAATATGTTTTTAGAGTCATACAATTAACACTACCATGGAAATTGTTAGAGATTAAAAGTGACTGAGCTTTCATCTTACAACTTATGATTGTCATTATCTTTCATATTTTGCTCCGTTAGGTTTTTGTTCCAACATTTTACAAAAATGAAACTCACAGTAATGGAGAATGTTCCTTTGCTTCTACTAGAAGAGTGAATTGAAGACACATTTCTCAAAAATTAGAAGACTTTACAGATGTGTCAGGTGTAACTATTGATGTAATAACCTGTAAAGTGTTAGTGAAATTATAACTTTTAGCTGGCCAAAATTAAAATCACTGGCTACAGGCATTGGTTTCTACAAAAATCCCCTGGTGAATAACGAGTTAAGGATTCTCCCCGTGAAGCATATCCCAGATCCCAAACCCTTCTCCACCTACCTAGCCCTTAGCATTATATTTCTTATTCATCTTCTTCTGCTCTTCTTCATAAGACTGTAAGTTCCATGAGGACAAACACCATATCTATCTTGGTCACTGATGTGTCTCTAATACTTGGCATATCTCCGGTACTCAAGTGCCATTTGTTGAATAACTAAATGTGTTCCTCTTTTACTATTTGCTAAGTCTATTCAGTTCCTGTCAGTCCGTTGCAAGGAACGCAAGTTATGTTTCACTTGCTTTTCTTATTGAGGGCATCAAGAGAGAACAGGACACAGCCTTAAGAACTGTCCAGAAGATATCATAGCCGCAGCCCCTCAGACCCCTGACCTGGGCTCTCCCTTAGGAGAAGGTGTCCGTTGCTGTCTCTTCCACTGTCTGGAGACTTTCCACCCGCTTTGTTTTGAGAGATCCTGTCCCTCATGATGACTCGCTTCCTGAGCGAGGACCTGAAGAAGACACAGCTGGTGGTGGAGGTGCTGATTCAGAAGGCTTCATGGGCCCCTGGCTCACCTCACCTGTACCAGAGTTTGGTGCCCATCCTCCATGAAAACAGCTGAGACCAGGATGACGGGATTGTGCAGGGAGAGAATCCATCCCCCGCTCATCCCCCACAGAGGGCTGCAGGCAAGACAGCCATTCTGGGCCTTCTCAAAAGGAGAAAACATCTGTCAAGTAACTCTCCTAGTCTGCGAAATAATATTGGAAGTTCCAAAATGTACAACCATAAAAATGGATGAGGTTGGGGATTGGCTAAACACAAGATGACAGAGCAAATACATTCTGGGGGTTAATCTTAATTGGTTAGGATTAATTTCTGATCATATTCTAAACATGTACAGTCAAAATGTATATGTTTGGCCAACTTTTTTTTAATAAAATAAATTGTTTGTAAAAATATTTAACTATCGATTATAAGTGGCCCACAGACAAAAATATGGTTGGCTACAAAGTTGAAAACATAGGATACAGAAGTATTCATAGATTTAAGCAACAATGCTTAATTTTAACTGTTTTCAGTTTTAGAGAATGGTGCATTTGTTTTTAAAGATTTATTTCAATATAACCACAATAGAAGGCAGTTTGGCTCAGCATTTCTGAATAAATTTGCATTTGTGAGAAAAACTGTACCTACAAGGATATACATTGCATAATGGCTTGCAGTAGCAAAAGTCTAGAAGTAACCTAAATTCCTATAAATAAGGGACAGATTAGGTAAATTATATTACATCCTTAAAACAGAATGTTCTGTATCTATGAAAAACAAGTTCAACCTACACATGCTGATATTGAAAACAAATTTCAAAATGTATCAAGTGGAAAAGCAAGATACAGAAATATGAATGCCATGCAGAAAACAGGTGGCCTCCAAAGAGAGGACTTGCTCTCTGGGATGGGAATGAGGCCTACTTTTCAATCTATACACTTTTTTTTTTCCTGCCTAATTTTGTAAAATTCCATTCATAAATTGCTCAAAATATAGAAAAAACAGAACCTCATTTTCATATTAAGCAACACATATGTAGTACAAGTTTTCCATTGAGTTTAGAAGAAATAGAGAAGAAATCTGAATGTTCAGTACACTGTTATATTAATAAAACTAAAGCCTTTGACTGTGTGGATCCCAGTAAACTGTGGAAATTTCTGAAAGAGATGGGAACACCAGACCACCTGACCTGCATCTTGAGAAACCTGTATACAGGTCAGGAAGCAACAGTTAGAACTGGACATGGAACAACAGACTGGTTCCAAATAGGAAAAGGAGTATGTCAAGGCTGTATATTGTCACCCTGCTTATTTAACTTATATGCAGAGTACATCATGAGAAACACTGGGCTGGAAGAAGCACAAGCTGGAATCAAGATTGCGGGAGAAATATCAATAACCTCAGATATGCAGATGACACCACCCTTATGGCAGAAAGTGAAGAGGAACTAAAAAGCCTCTTAATGAAAGCAAAGAGGAGAGTGAAAAAGTTGGCTTAAAGCTCAACATTCAGAAAACGAAGATCATGGCATCTGGTCCCATCACTTCATGGCAAATAGATGGGGAAACAGTGGAAACTGTGTCAGACTTTATTTTTCTGGACTCCAAAATCACTGCAGATGGTGATTGCAGCCATGAAATTAAAAGACGTTTGCTTCTTGAAAGGAAAGTTATGACCAACCTGGACAGCATATTAAAAAGCAGAGACATTAATTTGCCAACAAAGGTCCGTCTAGTCAAGGCTATGGTTTTTCCAGTGGTCATCATGGATGTGAGAGTTGGACTATAAAGAAAGCTGAGTGCCAAAGAATTGATGCTTTTGAACTGTGGTGTTGGAGAAGACTTTTGAGAATCCCTTGGACTGCAAGGAGATCCAACCAGACCATCCTAAAGGAGATCAGTCCTGAGTGTTCATTGGAGGGACTGATGTTGAAGCTGAAACTCCAATACATTGGCCACCTGATGCGGAGAGCTGACTCACTGAAAAGACCCTGATGCTGGGAAAGATTGAGGGCAGGAGAAGGGGACGACAGAGGATGAGATGGTTGGATGGCATCACCGACACAATGGTAATGGGTTTGGGTGGACTCCAGGAGTTGGTGATGGACAGGGAGACCTGGCGTGCTGCAGTTCATGGGGTCGCAGAGTCGGACATGACTAAGCGAGTGAACTGAACTGAACTGAAGTCTGTCAGTACCTAAGGAATTTACTTAGCCTTTGCCATTTTTCCCTAGTCTGTTTATATAATTCATAACATGCAGAGCTTAGAAATAGAAAATCCCTAAATACAGTATAAGGATTAAAAAGCATTTGCAATCTAAGAAAGTACTTAGTAACAAAGCGAATGTTTCCCTGAGGAAGAACCAGTTAGACATCGACTCTCATTAGTCACTAGGCTCTCCTGGGCATTTAGTATGACACACAAATTATATAATTCTATAATTAATATAAGAATGCTATGCAGTCCTTTTATACTTTAGCTATTATGAGAGAGTAAAGACAGAATAAAAATAAATTTGATGTTAGGCTTTACACTACCTGTATGACTTTTATCTTTTCTGCTTTAATATTTACTTGCATTATCTTTTGTATTATTTAACAAATTAAGACAGGGAATTAAGGATAAATTCATATTTCTAGTCAGGACAGCATTATAAATTCACAGTTTTACACACTCCAAATATTTCAGACGTATAACAGTAATATATTTTAAAAAGCGAAAAAAATTAAAAATAGAAATGATAAAAAATCAGACATTTTCATAGACCAGAATAAGAATATAGATTATAAAGTGAAAAGGTGGACTGAAGTTGAAAGATGTTAGGCTGGGGAACTTTGGGCTCTAGGTGTGGAAACTGGCAGAGGATCTAAGGATGTTTATACTTGAGGGATAATGGGAATTGAAATTGCCTGATGTAAGACTGGAGCCTGACTTCTTTCTTGAACTCAAGCTGGGTTAACCTCACATATAAAAGAGGCTACAATAACACTATTTGCTGTCATAGGCTTGGGCTACAGCATCTATAAAGCTATGTGATTGTGATACAGCAAAGAGAAATACAGCATCAGCTCCAGGATATGATCGAAACATTTACTAGCTTGGACCAGATGTGCAGTTGTTTTCAATATTTTCCGTCATGGGTGCCCTGAATATCCAATGAAAGTGAAAGTTAGGTGGAAGTGTTAGTCATTCAGTTGCATTCAACACTTTGTGACCCCATGGACTGTAACCCACCAGGCTCCTCTGTCCACAGAATTCTCCAGGCAAGAATACTGGAGTGGGTAGCCATTTCCTTCTCTAGGGGATTCCATTTCCTTCCTAACTGAGGGATCTTGAACCTAGGTCTCCTGTACTGCAAGCAAATTCTTTACCATCTGAGCCACCAGAGAAGCCCTATGGAAGGACTAAATCTGAATTCTGGGTCCTGAGGAAAAGGGTAGAACGAACCACAAAATTAATAGATAACACTAGCAGATTTCCAAAAGAGAAAAAGAGGAAAAACAAGACTACCCGAGATTAACCTTCAACTGAAAATCCCATACATGAGAGGGTTACAAATACCAACAAATTCAGAAAATAGGAGAGCAGTTTACCTAATGATAAGAACAATACAGCAATCTGAACATTGGTTTAAAACTAGTGTATTAAGAATGAATGGATAAGACAGCTGTGGTACATATACACAATGGAGTATTACTCAGCCATTAAAAAGAATACATTTGAATCAGTTCTAATGAGGTGGATGAAACTGGAGCCTATTACACAGAGTGAAGTAAGCCAGAAAGAAAAACACCAATACAGTATACTAATGCATATATATGGAATTCAGAAAGATGGTAACAATAACCCTGTATTCGAGACAGCAAAAGAGAGACTGATGTATAGAACAGTCTTTTGGACTCTGTGGGAGAGGGAGAGGGTGGGATGATTTGGGAGAATGGCATTGAAACATGTATAATATCATATATGAAACGAGTCGCCAGTCCAGGTTCAATGCACGATACTGGATGCTTGGGGCTGGTACACTGGGATGACCCAGAGGGATGGTACAGGGAAGGAGGAGGGTTCAGGATGGGGAACACGTGTATACCTGTGGGGGATTCATGTTGATATATGGCAAAACCAATATTGTAAAGTTAAAAAACAAAATAAAATAGAATTTAAAAAAATTAAAAAAGGAAAAAAAAAAAAGAAACCTTAAAAAAAAAAAAAAGAATGCTCATAGTGATAAAAAAGGAAGAACACCTCCTCCCTAAAATAATAAAAACAGTCAAACATGGAAGTAGGAAATTAAAAGACAGTTTTAAGGAACTGATCCAGGACACAGTATAGAGAAAAAAGTGATTTAAAAATGTAAGCAAGCAGTTGAGAGATAGAGATGATATAATATATCCAACAGAAGCCCTAGGGAAAGAGAATAGAGGGGAAATGGAATGGAAGCAATATTCAAAGGAAGAATGGCAAAAGATACTGTCCAGAGTTAATGAAATATTAGATTTTTAAGGTTTAAAGTGCACATATTGTACTGATCAAAAGCAATCAAGCAATCTAGACCTAAATATTGATATTTTATATATCAAGTATATAAAGAAAACAAAGTATAAACTAATAGACATAGAAGATAAATGACAATCAGAAAGAAAGGAGACTTCTATCAACAGCAATAGATGTTAAAAAGCAATTGGATAAGAGATTTCTGGGATGAGTGCAGATTAGGATGCACCATTCATCTGTTTCCCTACCTAGACAAAAATTATACTGGCAGAATCTGTCTATTCAACTATTTTGGAGCTCTGGAGCCTGTTGAAAGTTTATAACTTTCAAAGGTAGCCTTTCTGCTCTGATGGGAACAAAAAATGGATGCAGGGAAAAAAAAAACAAACCAATATGGCAGTTCCTGAAAAAATTAAAAATGAATTACCATGTGATCTAGCAATTCCACTTCTGAGTTTTTACTCAAAAAATTGAGTTGAAAGTAAGGCCTCAATGAGATAATTCTACATGCATGTTCATAGCAACATTAGTTATAATATCTAAAACTAAAAAGTTATGTATAATATCTAAAACTAGGAAGGCTGAGTGCTGAAGAATTGATGCTTTTGAACTGTGGTGTTGGAGAAGGCTATTGCAAGTCCGTTGGACTCCCAGGAGATCCAATCAGTCCATTGTAAAGGAAATCAGTCCTGAATGTTCACTGGAAGGACTGATGCCAAAACTGAAGCTCTGATACTTTGGCCACCTGATGCAAAGAGCTGACTCAGTAGAAAAAAACCCTGATGCTGGGAAAGATTGAAGGATATGAGTTTGAGCAAGCTCTGGGAGTCGGTGATGGACAGGAAAGCCTGGTGCACTGCGGTTCATGGGGTCACAAAGTGTCGGATACCACTGAGCGACTGAACAACAGCACAAACATGGAAGCAACCCAAGTGTCCACTTACAGAGAAACAAAATATGGTTTATACACACAGTGGAATATTATTAAGTCTTAAAAATGAAGGAGGAGGGAGGAGCTGAGATGGCAGAGGAGTAGGACGGGGAGAACACTTTCTCCCCCACAAATTCATCAAAAGAACATTTAAACGCCTAGTAAATTCCACAAAACAACTTCTGAATGCTGGCAGAGGACATCAGGCACCCAGAAAAGCAACCCAAGTCTTCGAAAGGAGGTAGGAAAAAATATAAAAGACAAAAAAAGAAACAAAAGAGGGAGGGACGGAGTTCCATCCCGGGAAGGGAGTCTTAAAAAGAGAGAAGTTTCCAAACACCAGGAAACCTTCTCACTGCCGAATCTGTGCCGAGCCTTGGAAGCACAGAGGGCAACATAACAGGGAGGAAAAATAAATAAACAATTAAAACCTGCAGATTGCGAGCCCTACGGTAATTCCCCCAGCGGAGAAGCAGCGCAGATGCCTGCACACGCCATTAGCAAGCGGGGGCTGGGCAGGGAGGCGCGGTGCAGGCTGCATCGCTTAGAGTAAGGATCTGGCCTGAATACCCCAAGCACTATCTGAGCGAAATAATTTGGGCTAGCAAACCAGACTGTGGGAAAAGCCAGCCCTAACCTAAGACACCGCCAGGCCTGCGCAAGGAACAAAGGACTGAACAGAAATAGCCAGCGGCAGACCATCCCCCTCTGGTGACAGGCAGCCAGAGCTGGAAGGGGGCAATCGCAGCCCCAGACATTATCTATAAAACTGTAAGCAGGCTTCTTTGCTAACTAAGACTTCTTGGGGCTCTGGATGGTCAACATCCACCTGAGAAGGTGCTCCGGTTGTATACCCAGATAACTGAGCTGTGGGGAGGCGATAAGTTGCAGCAATCGCGCTCGCCAAACACCTCATCACCTGAGCTGCTCGGACCTGAGAAGGGCACAAAACGCAGGCCCAACCGAGTCTGCGCCTCTGAGGATTACCCGAGTGCCTGAACCTGAGCGGCTTGGACCCGGGAGATGCAAGCAGCCCAGGGCCGGCCACGGATGGTTCCCGGAGAAGCAACCTAGAGCCTGAGCAGTGTGGGCAGGGAGGCTACATGCGCCGTGAGCAGGGGCAGACCCAGTGTGGCTGAGGCACTGCGAGCACATGCCAGTGTTTTTGTATGCAGCGTCCCTCCCTCCCCACAGTGCGACTAAACAAGTGAGCCTAAAAAAAAAAAAAAGCGTCTACCACCATCCCCTTTGTGTCAGGGCGGAAACCAGACACTGAAGAGACCAGCAAACAGAAGAAGCTATAACAGAGGGAACCGCCTTGGAAGCTACAGGCAATAGATTAAAACCCTGTGGTTAGTACCAACTACATAGGAAGGGGCCTATAGATCTTGAGAAATATAAGTTGGACCAAGGAACTAGCCAAAAATGAACTGACCCCACAATACTCACAACAAAACCAGAGAAAGTCCTAGATATATTTTTACTATTTTTACGATCATTCTTTCTTTCTTTTTTTTTAATTAAAAAAAATTTTAAGTCCTCTATTATTCCTTTAATTTTCACTTTTATAACCTATTATTTTGCAAAAAAAAGACCCTATTTTTTAAAGCAAACTTCATATATATATTTTTTATAATTTTTGTGACCTTGTTTTTTTTTTTCTTTTCTTCTTCTTTTCTTCAACATTGTATTTTTGAAATTCCAACCTCTACTCTAGATTTTTAATTTTAGCTTTTTGGTATTTGTTATCAATTTTGTACCTATATTTTCTTTATAATTTTTGCGACTTTGTTTTTGTTTGTTTGTTTGTTTTTTCTTTCTTTTCCTTCTTCTTTTCTTTAACACTGTATTTTTGAAACTCCAAACTCTACTCTAGATTTTTAATTTTTGCTTTTATGTATTTGTTACCAATTTTGTACCTTTAAGAACCCAATCTTCAGGACCCATTTTTCACTAGGGAGTGAGATTACTGGCTTGACTGCTCTCTCTCCCTTTGGACTCTCCTTTTTCTCCACCGGGTCGCCTGTGTCCCCTCCCTAACCCCTCTCTACTCTACCCAACTCTGTGAATTTCTGTGTGTTCCAGACAGTGGAGAACACTTAGGGAACTGACTAGTGGCTGGATCTGTCTCCCTCCTTTTCATTTCCCCCTTTTATCCTCCTGGCCACCTCTGTCTCCTTCCTCCTTCTTTTCTTCTCTGTATAACTCCGTGAACATCTCTGAGCAGTCCAGTTGTGGAGTGCACATAAGGAAGTGAATACTGGATAACCCACTCTCTCCTCTATTGATTCCACCTCATCTCATTTGGGTCACCTCTAATTCCCTCCTCCCTTTTCTCTTCTCCATGTAATGCTGTGAACCTCTCTGGGTGACCCTCACAGTGGAGAAACTTTTCATCTTTAATGTAGATGTTTTATCAGTGGTGCTGTATAGAAGGAGAAGTTTTGAAACTACTGTAAAAATAAGACCGATAACTGGAAGCAGGAGGCTTAAGTCCAAACCCTGACTCCAGGGAACTCCTGACTCCAGGGATCATTAATTGACAGGAGCTCATCAAATGCCTCCATACCGACACTGAAACCAAGCACCACACAAGGGCCAACAAGTTCCAGGGCAAGACACACCAAGCAAATTCTCCAGCAACACAGGAACACAGCCCTGAGCTCCAAGATACAGGCTGCCCAAAGTCACCCCAAAACCATAGACATCTCATAACTCATTACTGGACACTTCATTGCACTCCAGAGAGAAGAAATCCAGCTCCACCCACCAGAACACTGACATAAGCTTCCCTAACCAAGAAACCTTGACAAGCCACCTGTACAAACCCACACACAGTGAGGAAATGCCACAATAAAGAGAACTCCACAAACTGCCAGAATACAGAAAGGACACCCCAAACTCAGCAATTTAAACAAGATGAAGAGACAGAGGAATACCCAGCACATAAAGGAACAGGATAAATGCCCACCAAACCAAACAAAAGACGAAGAGATAGGGAATCTACCTGATAAAGAATTCCAAATAATGATAGTGAAATTTATCCAAAATCTTGAAATCAAAATGGAATCACAGATAAATATCCTGGAGACAAGGATTGAGAAGATGCAAGAAAGGTTTAACAAGGACCTAGAAGAAATAAAAAAAGAGTCAATATATAATGAATAATGCAATAAGTGAAATTAAAAACACTCTGGAGGCAACAAATAGTAGAATAACAGAGGCAGAAGATAGGATTAGTGAATTAGAAGATAGAATGGTAGAAATAAATGAATGAGAGGACAAAAGAAAAATGAATTAAAAGAAATGAGGACAATCTCAGAGACCTCCAGGACAATATTAAATGCTACAACATTCGAATCATAGGGGTCCCAGAAGAAGAAGACAAAAAGAAAGACCATGAGAAAATACTTGAGGAGATAATAGTTGAAAACTTCCCTAAAACGGGGAAGGAAATAATCACTCAAGTCCAAGAAACCCAGAGAGTCCCAAACAGGATAAACCCAAGGCGAAACACCCCAAGACACATAGTAATCAAATTAACAAAGATCAAACACAAAGAATGAATATTAAAAGCAGCAAGGGAAAAACAACAAATAACACCCAAGGGAATTCCCATAAGGATAACAGCTGATCTTTCAATAGAAACTCTTCAAGCCAGGAGGGAATGGCAAGACATACTTGAAGTGATGAAAGAAAATAACCTACAGCCCAGATTATTGTACCCAGCAAGGATCTCATCCAAATATGAAGGAGAAATCAAAAGCTTTACAGACAAGCAAAAGCTGAGAGAATTCAGCACCACCAAACCAGCTCTCCAACAAATACTAAAGGATATTCTCTAGACAGGAAACACAAGAACGGTGTATAAATTCAAACCCCCCAAAATAAAGTAAATGGCAACGGGATCATACTTATCAGTAATTACCTTAAATGTAAATGGGTTGAATGCCCCAACCAAAAGACAAAGACTGGCTGAATGGATACAAAAACAAGACCCCTACATATGCTGTCTACAAGAGACCCACCTCAAAACAGGGGACACATACAGACTGAAAGTGAAGGGCTGGAAAAAGATTTTCCATGCAAATAGGGACCAAAAGAAAGCAGGAGTCGCAATACTCATATCAGATAAAATAGACTTTGAAACAAAGGCTGTGAAAAGAGACAAAGAAGGTGACTACATAATGATCAAAGGATCAATCCAAGAAGAAGATATATTATAAATATATATGCACCCAACACGGGAGCACCGCAATATGTAAGACAAATGCTAACAAGTATGAAAGGAGAAATTAACAATAACACAATAATAGTGGGAGACTTTAATACCCCACTCATGCCTATGGATAGATCAACTAAACAGAAAATTAACAAGGAAACACAAACTTTAAATGATACAATAGGCCAGTTACACCTAATTGATATCTCTAGGACATTTCATCCCAAAACAATGAATTTCACCTTTTCCTCAAGTGCACATGGAACCTTCTCCAGGATAGATCACATCCTGGGCCATAAATCTAGCCTTGGTAAATTAAAAAAAAATAGAAATCATTCCAAGCATCTTTTCTGACCACAATGCAGTAAGATTAGATCTCAATTACAGGAATAAAACTATTAAAAATTCCAACATATGGAGGCTGAACAACACGCTGCTGAATAACCAACAAATCACAGAAGAAATCAAAAAAGAAATCAAAACTTGCATAGAAACAAATGAAAATGAAAACACAACAACCCAAAACCTGTGGGACACTGTAAAAGCAGTCCTAAGGGGAAAGTTCATAGCAATACAGGCACACCTCAAGAAATAAGAAAAAAGTCAAATAAATAACCTAATTCTACACCTAAAGCAACTAGAAAAGGAAGAAGTGAAGAACCCCAGGGTTAGTAGAAGGAAAGAAATCTTAAAAATTAGGGCAGAAATAAATGCAAAAGAAACAAAAGAGACCATAACAAAAATCAACAAAGCCAAAAGCTGGTTCTTTGAAAGGATAAATAAAATTGACAAACCATTAGCCATACTCATCAAAAAACAAAGGGAGAAAAATCAAATCAATAAAATTAGAAATGAAAATGGAGAGATCACAACAGAAAACACAGAAATACAAAGGATCGTAAGAGACTACTATCAACAATTATATGCCAATAAAATGGACAACATGGAAGAAATGGACAAATTCTTAGAAAAGTACAACTTTCCAAAACTCGACCAGGAAGAAATAGAAAATCTTAACAGACCCATCACAAGCACGGAAATTGAAACTGTAATCAAAAATCTTCCAGCAAACAAAAGCCCAGGTCCAGACAGCTTCACAGCTGAATTCTACCAAAAATTTAGAGAGGAGCTAACACCTATCCTGCTCAAACTCTTCCAGAAAATTGCAGAGGAAGGTAAACTTCCCAACTCATTCTATGAGGCCACCATCACCCTAATACCAAAACCTGACAAAGATCCCACAAAAAAAGAAAACTACAGGCCAATATCACTGATGAACATAGATGCAAAAATCCTTAACAAAATTTTAGCAATCAGAATCCAACAACACATTAAAAAGATCATACACCATGACCAAGTGGGCTTTATCCCAGGGATGCAAGGATTCTTCAATATCCACAAATCAATCAATGTAATACACCACATTAACAAATTGAAAAATAAAAACCATATGATTATCTCAATAGATGCAGAGAAAGCCTTTGACAAAATTCAACATCCATTTATGATAAAAACTCTCCAGAAAGCAGGAATAGAAGGAACATACCTCAACATAATAAAAGCTATATATAACAAACCCACAGCAAACATTATCTTCAATGGTGAAAAATTGAAAGCATTTCCTCTAAAGTCAGGAACAAGACAAGGGTGCCCACTTTCACCATTACTATTCAACATAGTTTTGGAAGTTTTGGCCACAGCAATCAGAGCAGAAAAAGAAATAAAAGGAATCCAAATTGGAAAAGAAGAAGTAAAACTCTCACTGTTTGCAGATGACATGATCCTCTACATAGAAAACCCTAAAGTCTCTACCAGAAAATTACTAGAACTAATCAGTGATTATAGTAAAGTTGCAGGATATAAAACCAACACACAGAAATCCCTTGCATTCCTATACACTAATAATGAGAAAACAGAAAGAGAAATTAAGGAAACAATTCCATTCACCATTGCAATGGAAAGAATAAAATACTTAGGAATATATCTACCTAAAGAAACTAAAGACCTATATATAGAAAACTATAAAACACTGGTGAAAGAAATCAAAGAGGACACTAACAGATGGAGAAATATACCATGTTCGTGGATTGGAAGAATCAATATAGTGAAAATGAGTATACTACCCAAAGCAATCTATAGATTCAATGCAATCCCTATCAAGCTACCAATGATATTCTTCACAGAGCTAGAACAAATAATTTCACAATTTGTATGGAAATACGAAAAACCTCGAATAGCCAAAGCTATCTTGAGAAAGAAGAATGGAACTGGAGGAATCAACCTACCTGACCTCAGGCTCTACTACAAAGCCACAGTCATCAAGACAGTATGGTACTGGCACAAAGACAGAAATATAGATCAATGGAACAAAATAGAAAGCCCAGAGATAAATCCATGCACAAATGGACACCTTATCTTTGACAAAGGATGCGAGAATATACAATGGATTAAAGACAATCTCTTTAACAAACGGTGCTGGGAAAACTGGTCAACCGCTTGTAAAAGAATGAAACTACAGCACTTTCTAACACCATACACAAAAGTAAACTCAAAATGGATTAAAGATCTAAACGTAAGACTAGAATCTATAAAACTTCTAGAGGAGAACATAGGCAAAACACTCTCCGACATACATCACAGCAGGATCCTCTACGACCCACCTCCCAGAATATTGGAAATAAAAGCAAAAATAAACAAATGGGACCTAATTAAACTTAAAAGCTTCTGCACAACAAAGGAAACTATAAGCAAGGTGAAAAGGCAGCCTTCAGAATGGGAGAAAATAATAGCAAATGAAGCAACTGACAAACAACTAATCTCAAAAATATACAAGCAACTCCTACAGCTCAACTCCAGAAAAATAAATGACCCAATCAAAAAATGGGCCAAAGAACTAAATAGACATTTCTCCAAAGAAGACATACAGATGGCTAACAAACACATGAAAAGATGCTCAACATCACTCATTATCAGAGAAATGCAAATCAAAACCACTATGAGGTACCATTTCACGCCAGTCAGAATGGCTGCGATCCAAAAGTCTACAAGCAATAAATGCTGGGAGGGTGTGGAGAAAAGGGAACCCTCTTACACTGTTGGTGGGAATGCAAACTAGTACAGCCACTATGGAGAACAGTGTGGAGATTCCTTAAAAAACTGGAAATAGAACTGCCTTGTGATCCAGCAATCCCACTGCTGGGCATACACACTGAGGAAACCAGAAGGGAAAGAGACACGTGTACCCCAATGTTCATCGCAGCACTGTTTATAATAGCCAGGACATGGAAGCAACCTAGATGTCCATCAGCAGATGAATGGATAAGAAAGCTGTGGTACATATACACAATGGAGTATTACTCAGCAATTAAAAAGAATACATTTGAATCAGTTCTAATGAGGTGGATGAAACTGGAGCCTATTATACAGAGTGAAGTAAGCCAGAAAGGAAAACACCAATACAGTATACTAACACATATATATGGAATTTAGAAAGATGGTAACAATAACTGTGTATACGAGACAGCAAAAGAGACATTGATGTATAGAACAGCTTTTGGGCTCTGTGGGAGAGGGAGAGGGTGGGATGATTTGGGAGAATGGCATTGAAATACGTATAATATCATATATGGAACGAGTCGCCAGTCCAGGTTTGATGCACGATACTGGATGCTTGGGGCTGGTGCACTGGGACGACCCAGAGGGATGGTATGGGGAGGGAAGGAGGGAGGAGGGTTCAGGATGGGGAACACAAGTATACATGTGGTGGATTCATTTCGATGTTTGGCAAAACCAATACAATATTGTCAAGTTCAAAAATAAAATAAAATTAAAAATAAATAATAAATAAGTAAAAACTTTAAAAAATGAAGGAAATTATGATACATGCTGCAAAATGGATGAATCTTGAGAACATTATACTGAATGAAATAAGCCAGTGATAAAAAGAAAAATACTGTATGATTCCACTTGCATGAGTTACTTAGAGGAATCAAAATCGCAGAGACAGAAAGTAGAATGGTGGTTGCCAGGGTCTGGGAAGGAGAAATAGGAAGTTTTTGTTTAATGAGTACAGAGTTCTAGATTTATAACATGAGGAGAGTTCTGGAGATGGATGGTGGTGATGGTAATATAATAATATTAATGTACTTAATACCCTACAGTGTTCACTTAAAATGTTTAAGATAGTAAAAATAGTAAATTTTATGTTAAGTGTGCTTCACCACAATAAAAGACAGGAAAAAGAAAGCAATGGGATAATATTTTTTAAGTGCTGACAAAAAATAAAGTAACTGCCAATACAATTCTATAATCAGCTTATCTATTATTCAAGAGTGAGCTATGAATTCTAAAACATTCATAACCATTGCTGAGAAACCGCTAGTTGATATACTTCACAAAGAAAAGCAAACCCAGGGGAAAGATATGAGACATAAAGAGCAGGAGTAACTGCGGAAATTGATAAACTATGTTAATGTGGCAGAGAGCATTTTCCAAGAATGGTCACAGCAACATTTCCAGTCCTTCCTATTGTGGAGCTTTGCCACACCATTATCAAGAGGTTGAATCTATCTCCCTTCTCTTGAACGTGAGCAACCTTTATGGCTTATTATGAGTAGGATACAGTGAAAGAGGCACTGTGTGACTTTCAAGGGTGGGTGATATGGCTTCTGCTTGGCTATCTCTTTCTTGAGACACTTGTCCAGGGAACCCAGCCATCATGCTCTGGGGAAGACCAACTAGCCTATACAGAGACCACTTGAAAAGGAATGCAAAGAGGAAGACTGAGGCCACCAGCCAACAGCAGGATTCCAATGAAGGCTTTCAGTTCAGTTCAGTTCAGTCGCTCAGTCGTGTCCGACTCCTTGCGACCCCAGGAATCGCAGCACGCCAGGCCTCCCTGTCCAACACAAACTCCCAGAGTTCACTCAGACTCATGTCCATCGAGTCAGTGATGCCATCTAACCATCTCATCCTCTGTCGTCCGCTTCTGCTCCTGCCCCCAATCCCTCCCAGCATCAGGGTCTTTTCCAATGAGTCAACTCTTCGCATGAGGTGGCCAAAGTACTGGAGTTTCAGCTTTAGCATCAGTCCTTCCAAAGAACACCCAGGACGGATCTTAGGCAGTGTAGAACAATGACACGGCATCCTTAATTTACTTTGCTCAAATTCACAACCCACAGTGTCTATGAGCATAATAATGATTGTCTTTTTTAATGCCACTACGTTTTGGAGCAATTTGCTACAGAGCTGTATGGAAGAGTTAGTATATTTAACTGTTTACTGTTAAAAAGTTAAATATATAGTAACAACAACAAAAATAATAACAAGGACAATGAAAGCTAGTTAATAGAAGTTGTTTAGGAGATAAGCTTCTTGCTTGATTTGGGAGAAAGGTAAAGATGTATAATAAATTTAGGCTTTGATAACATTTTACAGTTAAGTTTGTGTGCTAAAAATTCAAAGATAAACATTAAAAAGAATAGAAATTGAACTAATCAAGCAAAGAGTAAAAGTGGAAAAGGTAAAAATGAAAAAAATTTTATAAATATATACAATCAGAGCCAAACAACATAATAATAAATTGACTAGTTCACTAGCAATGAAAATTGCTTTTCAAATTCTCAGAATTCTACTTGATTTAGTCCATGTTAAATAAAAACTCAAGCAGTGGCAGAAATAATATTCATACCTCCAGATTTTCTGATAGTCCAAAGTTCAGAAAGTTTTAGTCTTTTCAGTTATTTTCAGTATAAATCTCTACACTTTTGAAAGAGTGCCAATGGACAAAGAACAGAAACCAAGTGGTTTTTTAGGGCCATGTATCATGATGTTAGTCATTCATTCATGTCCGACTCTCTGTGACCCCATGGACTGTCCAGCCTCCTCTGTCCATGGAATTCTCCAGGCAAGAATAGTGGAGTAGGTAGCCATTCCCTTCTCCAGGAGATCTTCCTGACTTATAGATCAAACCCAGGTCTCCTGCATGGCAAGCTGATTCTTTACTGTCTAAGTCATCTGGGAAGCCCTCGTTAGAGTATATGATTACTACGTGATTGTTAAACGAGCTTTCTCGACTCTCTCCTGGAAGAACATGGAAGATATTTATTTTAAATAGTTAATTCTAAATCACACTGAATAAGACAACTGATTCCACTAAGGAAGAAAATGGCAGTAGTTTTCCCTCAGCTAGGTAGATTGATTGGAAGAGAGCGTTGCCAAATAGATGGGGAAACAATGGAAACAGTGACCGACTTTATTTTCTTGGGCTCCAAAATCACTGCAGATGTTGACTGCAGCTACGAAATTAAAAGATATTTGCTCCTTGGAAGAAAAGCTATGACCAACCTAGACAGCATATTAAAAAGCAGAGATGTTACTTTACCAACAAAGGTCCATCTAGTCAAAGCTATGGTTTTTCCAGTAGTCATGTATGGATGTGAGAGTTGGACTATAAAGAAAGCTGAGCGCCAAAGAATTGATGCTTTTAAACTGTGGTGTTGGAGAAGACTCTTGAGAGCCCCTTGGATTCCCAGGAGACCAAACCAGTCCATCCTCAAGGAAATCAGTCCTGAATATTCATTGGAGGGACTGATGCTGAAGCTGAAGCTCCAATACTTTGACCACCTGATGCGAAGAACTGACTCACTGGAAAAGACCCTGATGACAGGTAAGATTGAAGGCAGGAAGAGAAGGGTTTGACAGAGGATGAGATGGTTGGATGGCATCACCGACTCGATGGACATGAGTTTGAGCAAGCTCCGTGAGTTGGTGATGGACAGGGAAGCCTGGTGTGCTGCAATCTATGGGGTCACAAAGAGTCGGACACAACTGAGCAACTGAACTGAGGCAGGTTGTTTGCTAGCCCACCTTACTTTCATTTAAACAGCACACACAAAATAATAATCACTCATGGCAGTCAGTATTTAGTTCAGTTTTCCAGCACATCCTACCACGTTTTGCGTTCACCACTATTCTCTGTGTCTCGTACTCACCCCTCCTACCTTGATTCTATAGGATGTACTAACAAACACCCTGAAAAATGCCCTAATAGGGGAAAAGGAGACAGAGGCATCACAGCTCTGGACTTTTTAATCTGTGTCCTTTATTCTACTCTTCTCATTTCTCTGGCAATGAGATCCAGGCCGTGGTGCCAAAGATACAGCTAAAACATAAAAATGGAAGAGGATACTAGAGACAAGTCATGATGGCTTTATTTGCAGGACAAAAGAACTTTCTCTTGGCCTCCAATATGATTAACAGTACTTATTAAAATGACCTCTTATTTGTGTCATTGTTCATGCACTGCTTTATACTGATAATTTAACTATATTATGTATCTTATCTCTTTAATCAGGCTATGTAGATTTTGAGGGGCAGTATTTTATTAATCTTAGTATCTCCAGCACTTAAATTAGTGCTGGCACATAGTGAATACAACATTTGACAAATAAATAAATGCTACAGATGAGAAATGAATTTTCTCATAATTTTCTCTATAAAATGAAATTAAGAAACCTGCCCAAGAAATTTAGTGACAGAAGCAGGGACAAGAAACCAAAGACTGCTATCCTCCTGTCCACCCCACCAGAGTCAGAGCCACACTCTCAAAATACAGGAGGGCCATCTTCAGAAACCCCAGATTCCTTCCTGGCAAGCCTCTGGGACACCCACCAGGCTCCCATGAGAAGATGTCTACAGTCTCTGCTGGTTGTAAAATACCATAACAATGATATGGTGCTTTTAAAGTCTATCAGCAATTTTAAGTAAAGAAAGTAGTTCAAAGGCAAATGCATACTGTGACCAAAATCTTTGGTGGACTCCTTGTGTGCTATATTATTTGTATATGTAAAAGAAACATTTCCCTGCTTCTAGAGCTCTTTCTTTCCTTGAAAGTGAAAGTGTTAGTCGCTCAGTCACGTCCCCCTCTTTGAGACCCCATGGACTGTAGCCCACCACGCTCTTCTGTCCATGGAATTCTCCAGGCAAGAATATTGGAGTGGGTTGCCATTTCCTTCTCCAGGGTATCTTCCCAACCCGGGGATCAAACCCAGGTCCCCTTCATTGCAGGCAGATTCTGAGCTACCAGGGAAGCCCCTTCTTTCCTTGAAATAGCCCCAAATACTGACCCTGAGAGATGATCTCCTGTGTGCATGAATGCTCAGTCACTTCAGTTGTATCTGACACTGTGCGACCCTCTGGACTGTAGCCTGCCAGGCTCCTCTGTCCATGGGATTCTCCAGGCAAGAACAGTGGAGTGGGTTGCCATGCCCTCCTCCAGGGGATCTTCCTAACCCAGGGATCAAACCAGCATCTCACATCTACCTGCATTGGCAGGTGGGTTCTTTATCACTAACACCATCTGGGAAGCCCCAGTGATCTCCTATTTGCCATTATAACGAGTATTTATTTAATATTACACATCCTTCCTTTATAGTTTCTGTGTTAATAATCCAATAATTGTGGGTGCACTACCTTCCTGGATCCCAAGGGTGGGACAATAATTTTCTTTCTTTTCAGCATATTCTTTCCCTATTTTATACTCTTTCTCAGTTTCATATAAGGGTTTGGGGAGAACATGAAAAGTCAGTTGGCAATTACTTTATAAGTTATGAATAATATCAAAATTCCCAAGTAATTTTCTGTGGGTAGCTTTGATTTTTTTTTTTCTTTTCCATTAGAAAGGACCTATAGGTTCATTGATCAGGACATATTTTTGTTCCTTTTAACCTTATCTTTGAAAGGCTTGTGAAATTCTGCCTTACTTTTATTGCTTAATAGACTTGAAAGACAGGAGAAAAGTGGCGGCAAGAACAGCTGAATAGAATAGTTGATTATGATTGACAAAGAGCTGCAGTGTGTAAGAGAGAAACAAGGGCCTCTGTGTGGTGGGAAGCATGTGACCAGCTGCCCCAGTTCAGCCAGAGCAGTTCCATTCGTTAGTCTACTTTTCTGGATTTTCTTCAAGATTCTGATTGAACTTCCTCCTTTCCAGAGCCCTTTCCCCTTTCCCTCAGTCCTCATAAGGGTTAAGAAAAAGTCAGACTCCTAAGAACAGCCTTATGAATTATTTTATTCTCTTGGCTGTTTCCTCCACATGTTTTCTAAAGCATAGTCTCCAAATACTTTTGATCAAGGCTTTAACAAGTAAAGCATATGGCCCTGTTTATAAATTATATTCATGAGCTATTTATGTTAACACTCGGTGCTAATATATTACATGTCTTATAAAACACACAAAAAGAAAGTAAAAGAGTGATGCAAAACAAATAGAATTTTTCTTAATATCCACTCCCGCTCCACACCTTAATACATCATTTCCCTCCCAAGTTGTTTGTACCCTATTTTGGAGGCTCCTGACTAAAAGATAGTTGTGAGTTGACCAAGGAAAATGTAGTCCAATCTGAGAAGCTGCATTCTCTGTAGGACATCATTTGGGGATGTGACAACTTGGGCAGCTTCCATAAGTGTCTAGACACTTCTGGGAGGGCCAGGCAAAAAGCACAGGCAAGTGTCTAAGTCCAGGTTTCTGGAGACCTGAAATCTAGTTCTAGCCCCATCATTAAGTAGCTCTGTGACTGAAAAAATCACTTAACTCTCTGAATATAATGTCAATGTTAGAAATAGTAATTTTCCTGCCTATTTCTGCTAATTGCTGTGAATATCAAATGAGGCAACAGATTTGCAACTTCCTGCCTATTTCTCCTAAATATTATAAATATCAAACAAAGCAATGGATCTGCAATTGTTCTGTAAAGGATAACATGGAATAGAAATATAGGGCAATATTGTTATTCTTTTTAAAGATCATGGTAGGAAGGATTAGTTTCCCCCATTATATCAGCAAAACTAATTCACTACAGACTCATTTCCCTCTTGCTCTCCCCTACCAATATTAATAATCATTGGTGATCATCTAAGCCTTTTATTTTAGATTATAGTGAACAATTTCCCAACTCATCTTCTCAGGATTTAAAGAGCATAAAAGGTAAGAAAAAGAGAACAATTCTAGGGGTTAAAGAATGCAGATTATCTCAGCTCGTATTATTTTATGAATGAAGATACTGAAGCTCAGAGGCCTAAAGGATTTTTCCAGAGTCACACAGCTCAGAATGGAGCTACATTAGGACCTAGGCTTCCTATTTTGCAATTGATGTTGCATTCCAGGGGTGATTCACAGCATCATAGTTCCCTAGTAAATCACTTTTTCCTCCTTGACTGTTTGTTTCTCTCAACAGCAATCATGTCCTGATGAAATCCAGTCTCTATCGATTCTCCATCATAAAAGATTCTCTCCCTTTTCATATCCTTAAATCTTACAAATCAATCCCACCCCCAAAATGTCTCTCCAATTCTTTCTTACTTTTTTTCTGCTTCTGCTCTGCTGGCCTCGTTAGCTACCAGCAATATTTTCTTGTCAGGAAAGGACTGTGGATTAGATGTGCAGAGATGGCCCCTTAAATGGCCACAGATGTCTCTGCTCTGTAAGGCACTCAAGGTAAAATAACCTTTTCACAGAGGGTAAAAATAAGAAGGTAAAAATAACCTTTGCACAGAAGACTCACACCAGAAGTGGGTGTGCCTGTTCAGAGAGGAGAATTTAGAAATCAGGGATAGATATAGTAAGAGAAAAGGCTGGCATCATGGATGTGTGTCTCTCCTGAAAGCTATTTCTTCCCTACAGCTGATTTTTCTAGTCAGGATGGCCTTCCTCTTTCTTCTTCTCTCCTATTCTTCTTTGGGCTCCAGCCCTACTGCTTACCAACATACCCATCCCAAACAGTGTCTGATCTAATGTGAATAATGATCATGTTACTTTTTCAATGGGTTCCATTTTCCCTGATTGAGGTTGTTTCTAGGTATTTAATGGAAAAATATTCTCTATGAGTAAGATATACAAAGTCTCAGGATCTATGTTTCTATCGGGATAAAAACAAATGAGTGGATTCATTTAGTAGAATGTCATTAAATGAAGACTTGACCTACGTTGTCATTATAAGATGGAGCAGTCACAGATCCAAAGCAAAGAGCTAGTAAGATTTTTTGTGATTTCCACTTATTCTTTGCTTTGTTCTCATAAAATATCCACTGGGTGGCTCAGTAGTAAAGAATTCTCCTGCCAGTGTAAGAGACACAGATTCAATCCCTGATCTGGGAAGATCCCACACGCTGTGGAGCAATCAAGTCTGTGTACCACAGCTATAGAGCCATGCTCCACAGCGCGAGCAGCCACCGCAGTGAGAAGCCTGCGTACTGCAACTAGAGAGTAGCCCCCACTTGCTGCAACTAGAGGAAAGTCCACGCAGTACTGAAGGCCCAGCAGAGTCAAAATTCAAAATAAATAAATTGTTGTTGTTCAGTCACTCAGTCCTGTCCGACTCTTTATGACCCCATGGACTGCAGCACGCCAGGCTTCCCTGTCCATCAACAACTCCCTGAGCTTGCTCAAACTCATGTCCATCGAGTTGGTGATGCCATCCACCATCTCATTCTATGACATTCCCTTCTTCTCCTGCCTTCAATCTTCCCCAGCATCAGGGTCTTTTCTAATGAATTGGCTCTTTGCATCAGGCGGCCAAAGTATTGGAGCTTCAGCTTTAGCATCAGTCCTTCTAATGAATACTCAGGATTGATTTCCTTTAGGATTGACTGATTTTGATCTCCTTGCAGGCCAAGGGACTCTCAAGAGTCTTCTCCAATACCACAGTTCAAAAGCATCGATTCTTTGGCACTCAGCTTTCTTTATAGTCCAACTCTCACATCCATACATGATACTGGAAAAACCATAGCTTTGACTAGATGGACCTTTGTTGGTAGAGTAATGTCTTTGCTTTTCAATATGTTGTCTAGGTTTGTCACAGCTTTCCTTCCAGGGAGCAAGTGTCTTTTAATTTCATGGCTGCCGTCACCATCTGCAGTGATTTTGGAGCCCAAGTAAATAGTCTGTCACTGTTTCTATTGTTTCCCCATCTATTTGCCATGAAGTGATGGGACTGGATGCCATGTTCTTCATTTTTTTAATGTTGAGTTTTAAGCCAGCATTTTCACTCTCCTCTTTCACCTTCATCAAGAGGCTTTTTAGTTCCTCTTCACTTTCTGCCATTAAGGTGTTGTCATCTGCATATCTGAGGCTATTGATATTTCTCCCGGCAATCTTGATTCTAGCTTCTGCTTCATCCAGCCCAGCGTTTCATATGATGTACTTTGCATTTAAGTTAAAAAAGCAAGGTGACAATGTACAGCCTTGACGTACTCCTTTCCCAATTTGGAACCAGTCTGTTGTTCCATGTCCAGTTCTAACTGTTGCTTCTTGACCTGCATACAGGCTTCTCAGGAGGGAGGTAAGGTGGTCTGGTATTCCCATCTCTTTAAGAATTTCCCACAGTTTGTGGTGATCCACACAGCCAAAAGTTTTAGTGTAGTCAGGGAAGCAGAAGAAGATTTTTTTTGAATTCTCTTGCTTTTTCTATGGTCCAACAGATGTTGGCTATTTGATCTCTGGTTCCTCTGCCTTTTCTAAATCCAGCTTGAACATCTGGACTTTCTTGGTTCGCATACTGTCGAAGCCTAGCTTGAAGAATTTTGAGCAATACTTTGCTTGCATGTGTGATGAGTACACTTGTGATGTAGTCTGAAACTTCTTTGGTATTGCCTTTCTTTGGGATTGGAGTGAAAATTGACCTTTTCTAGTCCTGTGGCCACTGCTGAGCTTTCCAAATTTGCTGTCATATTGAGTGCAGCAATTTAACAGTATCATCATTTAGGATTTAAAATAGCTCAATTGGAATTCCATCACCTCCACTAGCTTTGTTTGTAGTGATGCTTCCTAAGGCCTACTTGACTTTGTACTCCAGAATGTCTGACTCTAGGTGAGTGATCACACCATCATGGTTATCTGGGTCACTAGATCTTTTTTGTATGTTTTTTCTGTGTGTTCTTGCCACCTCTTCTTAATATCTTCTTCTTCGGTTAGATTCATATTGTTTCTGTTCTTTATAATGCACATCTTTGCATGTGTATTCCCTTGGTATCTCTAATTTTATTGAAGAGATCTCTAGTCCTTCCCATTCTATTGTTTTCCTCTATTTCTTTGCATTGATCATTCAGGAAGGCTTTGTTTATCTCTCCTTGCTATTTTTTGGAACTTTGCATTCAAATGGGTATATCTTTCTTTTTCTCCTTTTCCTTTCACTTCTTTTCTTTTCTCAGGTATTTGTAAGGCCTCCTCAGACAACCATTTTGCTTTTTGAGTTTCTTTTTCTTGGGGATGGCTTTGATCACTGCCTGCTATACAATGGAACCAACCTCTATCCATAGTTCTTTAGGCACTCTATCAGATCTAATCCTTTAATCTATTTGTCATTTCCACTATATAGTTGTAAGGGATTTGATTTAGGTCATACCTGAATGGCCTAATGGTTATATAAAACATAAAATATCCACATGGTGTGTAATAGGATCAGAATGCAAATAACCAGATCACCAGTGCAACTTTGGAGAGCAAAGAAAAATTTATGTTTACTCTATTTTGAATTTATCTTTTTTGGGAATTTCTGGCCATTTAATTATCACCCCTGTTTGTGCACAGGAGAAAGTCCAGCATTTTCTAGTTTATCCCTGCTCCCACCTGAGTGTAAGTGTGCGTGCATGCTCATTTATTCCATTGTGTCCAATTTGTGACCCCACATAGGCCACTAGTCCCCTCTGTCTATGGGATTTCCCAGGCAAGAATACTGGAGCAGGTTGCTATTTTCCTCCTCAGGGCATCTTCCCAACCTTGGGGTTGAACCTGCCTCTCCTGCATTGGCACGCAGGTTCTTTACCACTGAGCCACCTGGGAAGTCCACCTGAGTGTGTAGTGTATAGTTATACAGTATGTTTGGCACCAAAGCACCTAGCAAAGTCCCTAGCACAGAACAGGTGTCCCATTAATGATTACTACACTGAACTAACTGGTTGTTAAGCCCAGAAAAACCACAGTCAAGAAGCTGAGATGTTTGTCCTTCTCCAAATGTTAATATTAAGCACAACATGAGTTCACACTTGAATAAAAAAGTAATTAGACAGTGACGAGTTGGAGAAGGGAAAAATAGGACAGCAGACTCTGAGAGCTAGTCTGACACATTTCAAAAAGTGAAAGAGATGAAAGCCCAGGCTTTCTTGAAATGTGTCATAAGACTCCTAATACAAGAGGTCTATTAAATAATCACTAGGAGCAGGTGAATCTTGAGCACACAAGATGGAGAAGAAAGAGGGGTAGGACAGGAGGTGCCTGTGGGAGCCTGGAATTGCCTATTCATAGTCTCCTCTTCCTTCCCTCCCATTCCAGGCTCCACACATTGGCTGGGTAAAGTGGATGTTAGGGTCAAAGAAGGAAGGAATGATTCTTTGCTTCTCCACCTCTCACTCTCCCAGCCCTACCCAAAGTTAAACTTATATGTTGGAACAAAAGAAGCTCTCTGACCACTAAGCTCTGATGTAGCATACAATATAGTCCAAATACATCTTGGTTAGAAAATGTTTCTGCTCTGAAGCCACACAAGCCCTTCAGTATATGTGGGTGAGCACGCATGTGTATCTGTGCCTCTGTGTGTGTGTGTTTACTGGTACGGGGGTGATCAGCTTTAACCTTAGGGTAGATTCACCATACTAATAAATATTTTTAACTTCCAAGGGTCACTAGGTTCACACTGAAGTTTAATCATAGTACAAATAGAAATATGTGAATTTTTTAAGATCATATATTAGAAGGTAAAACAACTAGCCAACCAAACTAACACCAACAGTAACAACAAAACCTAGCTTCAGGTTTTAAAGTTGCTTTCAAGATTCTGTTCATATTATAAAACGTTCTCAAAACACAAGTGGTGTTTTAAAATTGACACGATTTTATTTTATAGGCTATATACCAGATACCCTCTTGATCAAATGCTTTTGTCTTCTGTTACTTCTCCATTTTAAGACCTTTGCTCTTTCCTTTAAAGACTTCCAGAAGCCTGATTAAGCCAGTTTGAAAACTCCATCAACTAGAGTTTACAGGTGAGATCTCAAAGACTTGGATGATTTGGAAAACTTTCATAAATATCTTTCAGAAATGTTCAGCTGCCTCAAGTTCATGTACAGCATTTGAAGATTTGGAGGAAAGGAAAGCTGAAGGTCTATACTGCTCTGTTCAACACAGAAGCCTCAGGTGACCAAGAGTGCTTAGGTGAGCAAGGAGAGTGCAGCTAGGGACAGTTTAGTATGATTGGAACAACTTGGATACAGGAATATACTTTAAAATTTTAAGTGTGTGAAATCTAAGTACAGATCATGGGTTTCAGCTGAAATTTAGATATCTGAATTGAGATACACTCTGAGTGTAAAATACTGGATTCTGAACACTTCCTATGAAAAAAAGATGTCATTAATATTATTGTATTGTATTGACTAAATGCAAAAATGATAATAGTTTGGATATACTGGGTTGAATAAAAGGTATTGTTAAAGTTGCTTTACCTCTTTCTTCTCACTTATTTAATGTGACTACCAGAAAATTCGAGATTACATATATGACTCACATTGCAATTTTCACTTGATAGTGCTGGTCCAAAGGGCAGTTTTGACTTAAATATAACTATTGTAGTTCATCCACCTGCCTTATCATATCTCTGGCAGTAAGCTTTAATATTTATTTGTCAAACATGTTTTTTGTGTTCAAATAGAAGTGCTTAAATCTTCAAAGGGAAATTGAGGTGAGGGGGGAAACAAACCAAAAGGGATAAAAGGCTGTAACAAATGAGCTTTCTTCTCCATGAACAAGCAAATGGAACCACTTCTTATTATAGTCACAAAATTTTGCTCTAATTCTTGAGTGAAATATACATACATAATATAAATGTATGTATATAAATACACATATATACGTGTGTGTGTATATATATATATATATATATATATATATATGGGGGGAGAGAGAGAGAAAGAGGCATATCTTGAAGATAGGGTAGATTCAATTCTAGACCACCTAGATAAAGTGAATATTGCTTTATTCACACAAGTTTTTTGGTTTCCTAGTGCATTAAAACATATTTATGCTATACTTCAGCCTATTAAGTGTGCAGTAGCAGTGTACCTAAGAAAAACAATGTATTACTGCAGTCAATGGGGTCAAAAAGGGTCAGACATGACTTACTGACTAAACAACAACAAATTGTTGTACAAAATTGTAAAGCACTATACCCCAATTAAAAAAATAAACACACACACACATACCTTAATTAAAAATATTTAGTACTAAAAAATGCTAACCATCATCTCAGGCTTCAGCAAGTCAGTCTTTCTACAATAGTAACATCAGAGATCAGTATTCACAGATCACCATAACAGATGTAATAATAAAGAAAAAGTTTGAAGTACTGCAAGAATTACCAAAATGTGACATAGAGATGCAAATTGAGCAAATGGTGTTGGAAAAATCATGGCAATAGACATTTGCTTGATACAGGATTACCACAAAACTTCAGTTTGTAAAAAAAAAAAAATGCACTATTTGTGAAGCATATAAAGTGAACTGCAATAAAACAAAGTATGTTTTTACGTATACATATATGGTCACTGATAGAATCACAAAAAAGTGGAAGTTACAACAAGGTGGAAAGTGGAAAGGAGATTTCATCCTCACCAATGTTCCATGACACCGTATGGGGGAAAAAAATGGGAATGGGAGAGGGGTGCTTTAAGAATGATATTGTCAATGGAACTTTGACCTTATGGGAAACACAGTTACAACAATACAGTGACCATAAAATGTCAAGAATTGAGGATGGGAAATGGGGGGTTAGTGAAGAATGCAATTCATAACATTTCCAAATCAGAGAATTTTCTTTGGATATTTTCACTTTTTTCTTTCCAGAAGGTTTATCCCAGCTCAGAGTTGAGCTGCTTCTGCACCTTAAAATTGCTTTACTTGAAATCTCTAATACCAGCTCTGCAGATGAGTACTGGATACAGTGTCCATGACTCTGGCACCTTGGATTCTCTATGTGCCACTGCCTCTTATATGGCAGCTGCACCTCCAAACATCTCTAGTGCTTAATCCTATCAGTAGCTCCATTATCCACACCATCACCATGTAGAAACCTTAGACCATCTCAACTTCTTCCTTAACTCCCTAGCACCCACTCAGTCAATCATCACCATGTCCAGAATCTCTCAACTCTATCCTCTCTCTTCATGCCCACTCATCATCTCTACACTAGACCCAAGACTTCATAAATCATCTCTCAGTTTTCAGAATTACCCATTTGGACCCATACTTCAAAATCTTTCAATAAAGTATCTGTGTAAAATTTAAATCCAATGGCATCATTTCCCATTTAAATACATTCAAGGACTACACATCATCTATAGAATTCAGGGGCTTCTTTTTGACTGGCCCACAAAGCCCTTGGTACCAGGCACCTACTCTCCAACTTCTAAACTTCATGATTTGTTACCTTTTGACTCATAATTAATGTTTACATATCAATGGTTTTTGATTCCCTGCAGATCCAATTGTATTTTATGACTTTCTGTCTTTGCTTACACTTGTCCCTCCATCTGAAACACCTTTTCCATTTATCTTAGTGTTGCTTATCCTTCAAGATGCAATTCAGTTATAACCTGTCACAGAAAGTCCTCCCCAAATCCCAGGTTGAGCTATGACCACTCTTCTCTCTCTAATGGCACAGGGGGCATGTTTCTAGTTTAATATTTCAATTTGTTATATGGAAATCATTAAAAGTATCTGCTAAGTGTCTGTCTCTTCTTCTAGAAGAGAAGTAGAAGGGACTTTTACTTTAATGGGGACCTACTTTTAAGGTCCCCATTAAAGTAGGGACCCAAACTCAGGTATCTTTATAGTCCCACTGTTAGCATCAGCTGATTTTCAGTAAATAATTATTAGAATGACTTGAGCAAGGGAAAGTGTTTAAAGGTATTGGGGTTGAAAGATTCTACACCTGTAAAGTCAGAGTTCATATTCCTGGTGGTCTCACCATTGAGCAAGGAGGTGAAAATGCAGGAAAGTAATAACATAGTAGCAGAGTGAGAGTGAGGGAAGAAGGCAGTCACAAGCTGTTGACATAAAAATGTTCTAGAGGGAAGGACTTATACAATCAGTGAATACATGGGGGACTCTCACTGGTAGCCTGGAGTCTGGACCCTTCTGTGTCTATCCTCCAGGAATCATGTGGCCTTGTTAGAAAATTTTCCATCTCTGGACCTTTCATTCTACCTTTACAAGTTATATTATCAGCTTTCACCCATATAAAACAATTGTGGATTCAGGGAGTGTAATTTTCCAAAGTACAAACAAATTTGATTATGTTTATGATTAAAGCAGGGCCTAGTGGATTTAAGAGCCAGCCCTTGGGAAACCAACACATCAACTCTCAGGATGAAGAACAGAGTGAAAAGCAATGTCCAAATGACTTACCCAATGGTTGTTTCAAGAGAGTTTTCAGATGACTTTTCCAATTGGCCACCAACGCCTAGTGGTCCTCAGTGTGATAGCTATCCATTTCCAATCCAGCAAGATCAGTGGGACCTGGAAGATTGAATTGGCACCCTTAATCTCTTGCTCAGCACCAAGTATTTGCCTAGATGGGTGACTAATGGAGCGGTTGGCTTTCTTTTATGTTCAGTTACATGTTCTAGGCAGTGTGTGCTCAGAGTGTTAAAGGATGATGACTGACCTTTCATCTCTCACTTTATTGATACCATTTTAATGTTATCAAGGGATGACAACTCAACAAATCCCCATAATGAAGAACTCCTGTCCAGAGGGAAGCCAGTGGAAAGGGGAGTTTTCTCTCACAGCCTATTCTCCCATGTTTGCCTTTGGCTTTATTACAGTAGCAAACCAATCACCTTAAGAACTGATCTTTGGCTTGAAATTTTCCAACCCAGATGTGGAATTGAATGTGCAGATTAACAATAGTAAAGCATATTTGAAAAGCTTTCAAGCCCATTTGAACTTGCATAGGTTTCTCATGCACTCTGTTAGCCCAAAGTTTATGAAAGAGTCTGTGTTCTTGGACCATGGTGCCTGGAGGCTGGTGGTCAGGCAGGTATTTCCACACGGAGACAGTGAGACAACTGGAGCCCTGGAAAACGCACCCAGCAGCCTCTCCCTCCTCTTCCCACACTTCTGGGCAGAGAGTCGGCCTCAGGAAAGTATAGTGTGAGTGGGGGCAGCAGGAAGAGGTAGGCAAAGGAGCAGTGACAGCAGAAAAAGCAACAAGGTCAACACTAATAGCAGAGTAGCAGGAGGGAGGTGATGAGCTGGTAAGAGAGGCCAGTCTGACAACCCTGCATTATGTTGTCAAAGGCTAAACCAAGCAGTCTTACTTCCTTTTCAACCTGTGGGAAAGGGTGATTATGACTGAGCCTAGTTTCCCACATCATTCTCTAGTGATCAGACCTCTCCAAATGTTAAGCAGCTGAGAGACGACATTGTAGGCAAGACCAGCTGCTGAGTCCAGATGGAAAGGGCCTGGTAAAGGTAAAATGATGTGTTGCCCATGCAACACTACATATATTTAAAAATTAAACTTTCTTTATACCATGGCATGCATTATGCAGGTTTTCCACCCAACTTCTTGTGTTAACAGAGAGTCGTTCCTGTACATGACATCCCAAGCGTGAATAGCAGAAGTGCACACTCGTGTACCAAATGCCTACTGCATGAAGGCACCAGCTGTTGGTCCCGGCCATCTGCCAGCCCAGATGGATTCTCTGTAGGAAATGAACACCTTGTATAACACACAATGTGGCCTCTTCTGAGTCCCAAATGGACTGGTGCTGTCAAGCCCTCTCAAGGAAAATGTCAGTGGTCAAATTCTGTTCTGTTCAAGCACAGAACTTTTACTGTGTGGTAAAGGCAGGTGACTACAGACAATGACAAGGACACCAGGGCTGCATTTCCTTGTTGTCGCCTAACATTTGTAGAATGAGTCATTGGGTGCCCTGCGGTTGTCCTCACGCACTGCTCATCTCTGTGATGGTGCTCATGTTGAGGTCAGTGTTACTGCTGGAAGCTCATCATCGGTCATCTCCCCCATCTGCTCACCTACTCTATCACCACTGACTTTAATGTTCTGTCCTCAGCCTTGGGCCTTTGCAATTGTACTTTCCCATCCTTGTCCTTGAGGGGCTAATTCCCTTAGGTTCAGTGTCTGCTTGAACATCACAACCCTAAAAAGACTTTCCCTGACCATCTCATCAACCTCTTCCTCCAATCCACTCCCCTCCATCTCCACACATTCTATTACCCTAACCCTGTCTAATTTCCCTTAGGCACTTTTAATTATCTTAAAAACCATATGAATGCTTATTTAGTCATTTTGATACATCTGTCTCTGTCTGCAACTAAAATGTAGGATCAGTAGAAACATGGACTTTTTTTCTCTTCTTTACTGATTTCTGGCTCCAAAACAGTGCTTGATACATGGTGGAGGGGGCAGGCAACAAATATTGGTTAACTGAACAAATGAGTGGGTGATGAGAAGAAAATGTATAGTTAACTGGCTTGTTCTCCACCATTCCATCAGGCAGAGAGGGGGATGTGACTGAAACCAGGTCTTTGGATTTCAAATTCCATGCTATTTCCTGTACACAAGGTTGCCTCTATAACAACACTTACATTTGGCTTCAATGTTTATTAAACGGGAAAATAAACTAATCTACACAGGAATCCTAAGGCCATTGTCACCACTCTTATGATTTGGAAACACTCTGATGAATTATTATTAGGCATTTTATTTTTAACCCTCCTAAAGTGGGAGAAATATCAATAACCTCAGATATGCAGATGACACCACCCTTATGGCAGAAAGTGAAGAGGAACTAAAAAGCCTCTCGATGAAGGTGAAAGTGGAGAGTGAAAAAGCTGGCTTAAAACTCAACATACAGAAAACGAAGACCATGGCATCTGGTCCCATCACTTCATGGGAAATAGATGGAGAAACAGTGGAAACAGTGTCAGACTTTATTTGTTTGGGCTCCAAAATCACTGCAGATGGTGACTGCAGCCATGAAATTAAAAGACGCTTACTCCTTGGAAGAAAAGTTATGACCAACCTAGATAGCATATTGAAAAGCAGAGACATTACTTTGCCAACAAAGGTCCGTCTAGTCAAGGCTATGGTTTTTCCTGTGGTCATGTATGGATGTGAGAGTTGGACTGTGAAGAAGGCTGAGCACCGAAGAATTGATGCTTTTGAACTGTGGTGTTGGAGAAGACTCTTGAGAGTCCCTTGGACTGCAAGGAGATCCAACCAGTCCATTGTGAAGGAGATCAGCCCTGGGATTTCTTTGGAAGGAATGATGCTAAAGCTGAAACTTGAGTACTTTGGCCACCTCATGCGAAGAGTTGACTCATTGGAAAAGACTCTGATGCTGGGAGGGATTGGGGGCAGGAGGAGAAGGGGATGACAGAGGATGAGATGGCTGGATGGCATCACTGACTCAATGGATGTGAGTCTGAGTGAACTCCGGGAGTTGGTGATGGACAGGGAGGCCTGGTGTGAGGCGATTCATAGGGTTGCAAAGAGTCAGACACGATTGAGCGACTGAACTGAAAAGAAAGCTAAACACAGTACTTTCCCTAAGAGAATGCAAAGCTATACATCCAAGACAATAGTTTGCAGAAGAGTGGGAGCAAAGAAGCCTCAATAAATTTGAGATGTTTCCAATTAGCTCCCCAAAATGAGTGATACAAAAGGACTCCCAGAGGTTGCATAATGATTTCAAGTAAACAAATTACAATGCTAATTACACTATGCTGTTCAAATGGTCACCTTAGATATGAGTGATAGAAACTCTCCTGAATCCCTATGTCCTCTGACGGAAAAATCTCTCCCTTTGAGATTTGTGGCACTTGCTTTATACCATTTGTAAGATCCCCATCATAAGATCTACACATGTGAAAGATTACACATATTCTAAAAACTTTATTATATACTTAAATACGTATTAAGCATTTATATCCCTGTCAAGAATTTTTCAGATATAGAAGTGATATATCATCATCATATAAAATTTGGAAAATAAAACTCTTAATGAGAAAATTATCCATATTTTCCAGATGAACTGTGGAATCATTGAGCCAAGTTCAACGAAGAAAAATTCTGCTTAAATTGTATTTGATATTTCTTTTCATGTTTATACTTCATGAAGCTTACAAATTGTGAATAATGGTCATTTTTATAATATTCAGTTTTCAATTATATAAACATGATACATATTTCCATTTGATTATTTTTAAATTATTTATATATTTGTTTATGTCTCTGTTGGGTCTTCCTTACTGCCCTGGCTTTTCTCTAGTTGTGGCAAGTGGGGCTACTCTTTGTCATGGTGAGTGGGCTTCTCATTGTGGTGGCTTTTCTTGCTGTGGAGCACAGGCTCTAGAGAACACAGGCTCCAGTTGCTGTCCATGGGGCTCCGTAGCTGTGGCTTCCAGGCTCTGGAGCACAGGCTCAATAGTCGTGGCGCATGGACTTAGCTGTTCTGTGACATGTGGGATCTTCCCGGACCAGGGATAGAACCCATGTTGCCTGCATCGACAGGCAGATTCTTCACCACTGAGCCACCAGAGAAACTCCCATTTATTTAGTTTTAAAAACATAATCTCAGTATATATAGATGCATTATAGATACATATCATACCTACATTATATACACAGAAAATTTTCAAACATATGTAGGACTTAAAGAAGAAAAATTCAAAACTTTACTGTAGTATATAAATAAGACCTGACTATATATATGAATAAAATATTTATTGAATATATATAAAATATATGCATATATATTTTGAATAATATATGGATCACCTTGCATACTGTTTTATAATGTTTTTTGAAATTGAAAACAAATTTTAATAGCTCCATTACATTGTATCATGTGATTGTTACATATATTATTTATTGTCATACTGTTGGTTATTTAAGTAGGTTCCAAGTTTTTACTCTAAGCAATGTTGAAATGAACATCCTAACGCACAGATCACTGTACACCTCACTGATTATTTCCCTTGGGTTTTCAGTAGTGGATTTGTAAGATTGAAATCTATGAATGTCTCAAAGAATCTTGATAGTATAGTACCAAATATTTTTTCTATAAAGGTTGAATTAATTGACATGCCCTTGATATCTCAATTTAGTTTATGATTGCTCTCTTCTAATATTTGCTAAATTTGTATGCAAACATGGTATCTCTTGTTTTAGTTCACATTTCTTTGAGTGATGAGGTTGATATTTGGGAAAAAAAGTTCCTGAAATCTGACCTAATTCCAGGTTGTTTTAGGGAAAGAGTAAATGGTGGATTGAGAACTATTTAATAATTACTCTTGCAGGGCTCAGTTGGAGCACATGCTGATTTCTGTGGTGTAAGTACTTCTACCGTAGCATATTTCAAGCTGCTGGCATGGTATGATTCAACATGGAGCTGGGAAAATGGGTATTAAGTGGGTTCTAGCAAGTGGGGACTTCCCTGGTGGTTCAGAAGGTAAAGAATCTGCCTGCAGTGCAGGATACCTGCATTTGTTCCCTGGGTGGAGAAGATCCTCTAGAGAAGGGAATGGCAACCCATTCCAGCATTCTTGCCTGGAGAATCTCAGGGACAGAGGAGCCTGGTGGGCTATAGTCCATGTGGTCGCAAAGAGTCAGACATGACTGAGCAACTAACACAGAAAGTGGGGATGAGCTGGTACCAGCACATCACTGCAGTGTGGTTTTCTGTTTAAATCATGTTCGGAGCTGTGCTCAGGTTTGGGTTCCCAGTCTCACTGTGTTACCAGCTTTGTGATCTTGGGTATGCATATCATACACAGGGTTTTTTTGGCAGATGTAATAAGACAATTCAGGTATTTAACACAGTTTCTAGCCCAATGTAATAAACACATAATAGCTATTATTATTTTTTTATATATAGCTCTATTAATGTTTGTGTTTTTTTTTGTTGAATCATCTGTTCCTATTCCTCAACCATTTATCTTTTAGGTTATCACTGTTTTTCTTATTGACTTACCAATATTTTACGTATTATAGAGTATCAACCAATTTACATATTAACCAATATGTGGATATTAGCCATTAGGAATATTTTTGGATTCTTTTAAAATTTTTGCTTCTTAATTGAATATATGCTTTTAGACAATTAGAAATTAAAAATAACTGTTCAGATATGTTTGTGATTACTTCTATTGTATTTATTCTTAGAAAACATCTTATATCACATAATCACACATGCCATTTATATATATTTTTAAAAATTCTCCTCTAGGTACTTTTCTGATTTTACTTAGTACATTTAGCTGTTTAAATCTCTTAGAATTACTTTGGTATATGATATGGGTGAGAAACTAATATTTAAGTATGTAACCTGCTAGCTATGCATGAACTGTGAACTATGTACTATGAACTTATCTCTCATTACCTCACTTTCCTCATTTGTAATTAAAGGTGATAGTATGGCCAACTTCATAATATGTTAGAGAACTATTCTAAGTCCTAACACGTAAAGCACAGAGAGCACTGTGTGATGCATTGTGAGTGCCAGATGGGGTTAGCTGCCTCCTCTTTCTCATCGTCATCATTATTATTATCAGCATCACCATCTTCTGTTTTATCTGTCCCATCCTTTCCTTATTGATTTTTTCTCTTAAAGAAGATACTTTACTAGCAAAGCAAAACAAATAAGATACAGCCAACAAATAAATTCTGACACACTTCTACTTGGGACCTGAGCCCAGCTTTTACAACTGAAAACATAGCTGTGAGGGGCACCTGTGGGATTCAGTTGTCTCCTATAGGCAAGCTGTTGGAGAGGCAGTCTTGAGACTGCTTTCATCTTGTAATTCCTTATACACAGAAATACGGTGCTCCATGACACTGTCCTTCCCAAGTCTACCCCTGAAGCTGGAGCTTTGGACTTGTTTGTCCTGGACACTGTATGGGTGATTCTACAAAGAACAAATAGAACTGAAGGGTCATAGTCTGCTCCTGTTCAGAAACCTGAAACTTCTCTGGGAAATTTATTCTAAATAGAGAAAGAGGTCATTTATTGCCTAACAGACACCTAAGTACTGATTGTCAGGACCAAGCTAAGCTGTGACAGAAAGTCTTCTGCCTCTGCCTCAAGTATTCCATCTGCAAAATGGAAACTAAGCATGCTGCTCCACACTTCAATACAAGTATTGGAGGGTATTTAGTCAGTTTTTACTGTGAATAAATGAATATCTTGTATGATTATTTGCACTAAGGTAGATATGGCTGATCTAAAATTTTGGCTCAAAGTTCAAAGAGCCAAAGACTCTTTGACAAGACTGTCGTTTGCCCACTGCACAATTAAAGAAGTTGATGGGCGGGGCGGAAGGGGGCGGTGGTTCAGTAAAGATTAAGGCAAAGGGACAATGGCAATAAAGCCTGGCTCTGCTTAGAACAATTGTACATGTGTGCTCAGGCTACAGACCATGGGGTTTCCCAAGAATACTGGAGTGGGTTGCCATTTCCTTCTCTAGGGATCTTCCTGACCCTGGGATTGAACCAATGTCTCCTGAATATCCTGTATTGGCAGGCAGATTCTTTATTTCTGTGCCACCTGGAAAGCCCAGAACAGTTGTATATCATCCCCAAAACAATTTCCTGGTTTTATACAGTGAACTTTTCATCACAATGTGATACATTACTATGTCAACGAGATTGTGTGTGTGTGTGTGTATGTGTGTGTGTGTATACTTCCCACTACACAACTTTGAACAATACATCAAACTTGGTGGCCATAATCTGTTGAATACTGCTTTAATTAATCATTTTATTTCCCTCTTTATAGCCCTTTAGTCAATTGGGAATCAGGGGGTTGCTCCTCCTCCAGGGAAGATTTTCTAGGGGCACTTGCTTTATTGCTGGGTTAGTGGACATATAAGCAGAAGAAAAGCCTTCACAGGAGGTGTGGCCCCTACTCTGGGAAGTGTAGGGGGCTCCTATAATGTGGCTCAATTTCAACTTTTCTGAGAAAGTTTTTATTTCATTCACTTTGGAAGGAAAATTTCTCAGGATATAGAATTCTAGGCTGGTAGGTTTTTTCTCAACACTTGAAGTATCTTATACTATTGTCTTGTGGCTTACAGGCTGAGTAGAGGTAGATGTAATTCTTACCTTTGCTCTTTGACAGGTGTGTCCTTTCCCCTCTCTGGCTTCTTTCAATATTTTCTTCTAGCTTTAATTTGCTTCAGTTTGAAAATGAGATGCCTAGATGTAGTGGGGTTTTTTGGGCTTTTTGGGGCATTTATCCTGTTTGGGGTTCTATGAGTTTCTTGCAGCTGTGGTTTGGTGTCTGACATGAATTTGGGAAAATTCTTAAAAAATAAGATACAAGCATGGTTCTGAAGCAGCTAATAAAATTTGTCGCCACTTAAATTTCAAAAATATTTTTTAGTTATTTTTGAGTATTTGGTTTCACTTTCAGGTGAAGTTAGAATAATCTTATATTTAAAAAAGAACACCCTGTTTGAATTTTAAATGAAATATTAACTTGCGGAGATTGAAAATATAATATTCATCTTGGAAAAAAGAGTATATGTGTGTGTGTGTAAGTATACATGACCAATTAATGTTTTATCATGTGTGTAAATACATATACTAATTAATATAAATATATATAAAAAGATATTAAAGGACTACATATATACATTAAAAAATATGTATCTATGAGTATGTACATGCTGCTGCTGCTAAGTCGCTTCAGTCGTGTCCGACTCTGTGCAACCCCATAGACGGCAGCCCACCAGGCTTCCCCATCCCTGGGACTCTCCAGGCAAGAATACTGGAGTGGGTTGCCATTTCCTTCTCCGATGCATGAAAGTGAAAAGTGAAAGTGAAATCGCTCAGTTGTGTCCTACTCTAGCGACCCCATGGACTGCAGCCTACCAGGCTCCTCCTTCCATGGGATTTTCCAGGCAAAAGTACTGGAGTGGGGTGCCATTGCCTTCTCCCAAGTATGTACATATTTGTATGCAAATTTGTGTGCTTTCTTCATCTCTAGACTGCAAGTTCCTTGAAAATATAAACTCTATTTCTTTTGTAATGTGTTGGCCCTGGCCAAGTGCCTTTTATATTTTGAGCAAATGAATCTAGGTTCACTTTTCACATGGAGAGAACAGGTTAGACAATGCCTCCCATACTCTTTCCAAGAAATGGATGGAAAATAATTACACCTGAAATTTAATTTTTTATTTTTTCCTTTATATCCAGATTTGAAGGGATGCTACTGATGAGGTGGGGGTAGTATATAAGGAAAATGGTATAGGACATCTTTTGTCTCATGCACACAAAGACAGCAGATTATACAAACTAAGAATTATGTCTCAATATCTTAAGAAAAATTCCTTTATCCTTGGTACATGATAGAATTCTTGTTCACCAGGAAGGGATATAAAGAAATGGCTGCTGCTGCTGCTGCTGCTAAGTCACTTCAGTCGTGTCCGACTCTGTGCGACCCCATAGATGGCAGCCCACCAGGCTCTGCTGTCCCTGGGATTCTCCAGGCAAGAACACTGGAGTGGGTTGCCATTTCCTTCTCCAATGCATGAAAGTGAAAAGTGAAAGTGAAGTTGCTCAGTCGTGTCCGACTTTTAGTGACCCCATGGACTGAAGCCCACCAGGCTTCTCTGTTCATGGGATTTTCCAGGCAAGAGTACTGGAGTTGGGTGCCATTGCCTTCTCCGATAAAGAAATGGAGAAATCAGTAATTTAACTGTGGCCAGATAGTTACTCACTGCAACAAGGGGGATAATAAACAAATGATGAAATTCTCAAATTGATTTGCTTACTGTGAGAGCTTTAAACTCAGTCTCTGGCTATGAGTTAAGGTGAAGAATAAATTACACAATTGTTCAATGGATATGATCAGTGTAGACTATGCAGAGTACATCACGCGAAATGCCAGGCTGGATGAAAGACAAGCTGGAATCAAGATTGCTGGGAGAGATATCAATAACCTCAGATATGCAGATGACACCACCCTTATGGCAGAAAGTGAAGAGGAACTAAAAGGCCTCTTGAGGAAAGTGAAAGAAGAGGAGAGTGGAAAAGTTGGTTTAAAACTCAACATTCAAAAAACAAAGATCATGGCATCTGGTCCTATCACTTCATGGCAAATAGATGGGGAAACAATGGAAACAGTGACAGACTTTATTTTCTTGGGCTCCAAAATCAATGCAGATGGTGACTGCAGCCATGAAATTAAAAGACATTTACTCCTTGGAAGAAAAGTTATGACAAATCTAGACAGCATATTAAAAAGCAGAGATATTAAGGTCCGTCTAATCAAAGCTATGGCTTTTTCCAGTAGTCATGTATGGATGTGAGAACTGAACCATAAAGAAAGCTAAACACTGAAGAATTGATGCTTTTGAACTGTGGTGTTGGAGAAGACTCTTGAGAGTCCCTTGGACTACAAGGAGATCAAACCAGTCAATCCTAAAGGAAATCAGTCCTGAATATTCATCGGAAGGACTGATGCTGAAGCTGAAACTCCAATACTTTGGCCACCTAATGTGAAGAACTGACCCATTGAAAAAGACCCTGATGCTGGGAAAGATTGAAGGCATGAGGAGTAGGAGATGACAGAGGATGAGATGATTGGATGACATCACCAACTTGATGGACATGAGTTTGAGCATGCTCTAGGAGTTGGTGATAGACAGGGAAGCCTGGCATGCTGCAGTCCATGGAATCACATTTGGACGCAACTGAGCAACTGACTGAACTGAGACTATGTATATGGATAATCCAGTCCAAAGAATTGTTTTCAATAGCAGTGATTTTTAAATTACATAGAAATTTTGACTCTCTAATAATTTTTCCTGATTATAATCTTAATTCTATTTTTCTGTTCATAACAATAAAATATGTAGTCTTTAAACCCTAATTGTGTTTTATGATATTTAAATAATATATATATTTGCTATAATTATTGAAATTACATTATTTCTACATACATATTAAAGATTTTTATTGACACTTTAAAAACAAGAGTGTTTTAATTAAAAATATAATTATAAAAATAAATATAAAATGAGGTAACTTTATATACATATGCAAATGAACCATATGTTTGTCTACTCATGAATAGACAAATATGTTTATATCAAAAATTGTGTTCATTTAAATTTTCTCAGGTACATTAATTATATAAACATTTCTGGGAAGAAGATATAAAAATATGAATATAAGTTGACATTGAATGCTTTTCTTATTTTAATTTTATTTTTACTTATAGTTAGAACTCATCACAGTTTATCATCTTAACCATTTCTAAATGTACAGTTCAGTACTGGTATATTCACATTGTTGTACAGCCAATTTTCAGAATATTTTATTGCAAAACTGAATTGCCATGCCCATTAAGTAACAGCTTGCCATTTTCCCTTGCCTACAGCTTCTGGCAGCCACCATTCTATGTTCTCTTTCTATGAATCTGGCTACTCTAACACTGTACATCGCAGGTATGCAGTATTTGTTATTTTGTAATTGGCTTATATCACAGCATAATGTCCTTAGTATTCATCTATGTTGGAGCATATGCCAAAATTGCCTTACTTTTTAATGATAAATCATATTCCACTGTAAATATACACCACATTCCATTTATCCATTTACCTGGGCATAAGTACTTGGAGTGCTTCTACCCCTTGGCTATTGTGAAAAGTGTTGCTATAAACACAAGTATACAGGTATCGCTTTGAGATCTGCTTTCTAATTCCTTTGGATATATACCCAGAAGTGAAATTACTGAGTCATATGACAATTCAATTTTTAATTTTTTGAGGAACCACCACAATGTTTCCCAAAGCAGCTATATGATTTTACAGTTCTACTAGCAATACACAAGTGTTCCAATGTCTCCACATTCTCACCAGCACTTGCTACCTTCTGGTTGGTTTGTTTTATGTAATAGCCATCCTACTGAGTGTGAGGGAGTATCTCATGGTGGCTTTGATTTACATTTCCTTAATGATTAGTCATGAATATTTTTTCATGTGCTTATTGGCCATTTGTATATCTTCCTTGCAGAAATATCTATACTAGTCCTTTGTCCATTTTCTAACCAGATTGTTTTATTGTTGTTGTCGAATTATAGGAGGTTTTTCTATATTCTGGATATTAACACCTTATTAGTTAAACAATTTGCAAATATTTCGCCATTTTCTAGGTTGCCTTTTTGACCTGTTGATTGTGTCCTTTGATGCATAGATGTCTTTAATTTTGGTGTAGTCCAGCTGGTGCTTTTACTTTTGTTGCCTGTGCTTTTTGTGTCATATCCAAGAAATTCGTGCTAAATCCAATGTCATGAAGATGTTCCCCTATGTTTTCTTCCAAAGAGCTTTATAGTTTAGGTTTTGCATCTAGGTCTTTTATTAAGTTTGAGTTATTTTTGTGTATGGTGTAAGGTAAGTGTACAACTTCATTCTTTTGCATATGGGCTTCCCTGGTGGCTCAGATAGTAAAGAATCTGCCTGCAATGCAGAGACCTGGGTTCAATCACTGGGTCGAGAAGATTCCCCTGGAGAAAAGAATGGCTACCCATTCCAGTATTCTTGCCTGGAGAATCCCATGGGCAGAGGAGCCTGATGGGCTATAGTCCATGGGGTCACAAAGAGTCAGACAGGAGTGAATGACTAACATCTTCACTTTTCATCCAGTTTCCCAGCATCATTTGTTGAAGAGAGATTGCCCTTTCTTCCACTGGATGGTCTTAACACCCTTGTTAAAGATTGTTTGGCCATACATGTGACAACTTATTTCCAGGCCCTCTATCTATTCCATTAGTCTAAATGTCTGCCTTTATATCAGTACCACAGAATATTGATTACTATAGCTTTGTAATAAGTTTGAAATCAAGAGTCTGAGAGTTTCAATTTTGTTCTTTTTCAAGGTTGTTTTGGTAATGCTTTTCCTTTAAGCTTCTTATTTCTCACTCTTCTATTTCTTTAAATTTCCTTTTCTTATATAGTTTCTTATATTTTCCCTTTCTTTTATAGTTTTTATATTACTTCATCCTTCACACCTGGAAGACAGATGGACCAAGACAGCCTAACTGAGTGACCCAAAAGTAGTTGTCTAAAGCAGGCAAGCCTTAACAGCATATGGAATAAACCTCTAAAATCTTTCTAAGGAAGGAAGTGTGGGGCTAGACTAGACACTTGAAGCAGGAGTTATAAACCTATGTACCTGCCCTATCTGTAGTTCTCATTAGTCATCCGATTTTGAGCAAGCCACTTCATCTCTTTAGACATCAGTTTTGTCAAGAATCAAAATGAGAGGGGGTGCTTGCTTCAACAGCACATATGCTAAAATTGAAAGGATGCAGAGAAGATTAGCATGGCCCCTGTGCAAGGATGACGCACAAATTCATGAAGCACTCCATACTTTTGATGAACCTAGAGTCTATTATACAGAATGAAGTAAGTCAGAAAGAGGAAAAACGACTATCAGATACTAACACATATGTATGAAATCTAGAAAGATGGTACTGATGTACCTGTTTTCAGAGCAGCAATGGAGACACAGACATAGTGAACAAACTTACGGACAAGGCTGGCAGCAGGGGGGAGGAAGGAGAGGGTGGGATGTATAAAAGGGTAGCATGGAAACATACATTACCATATGTAAAATACATAGCCAATGGGAATTTGCTATATGGTTCAGAGAACTCAAACCAAGGCTCAGTAACAACGTAGAGGGTGGGATGGGGAGGGAGGTGGGAGGGATGTTCAAGTGGGAGGTGGCATGGGTAAACCTATGGTTGATTCATGTTGATGATTGGTAGAAACCAGCACAATAGTGGGAGAAGGCAATGACACCCCACTCTAGTACCCTTGCCTGGAAAATCCCATGGATGGAGGAGCCTGATGGGCTGCAGTCCATGGGGTCACAAAGAGTTGAACATGACTAAGCGACTTCACTTTCACTTTTCACTTTCATGCATTGGTGAAGGAAATGGCAACCCACTCCAGTGTTCTTGCCTGGAGAATCCCAGGGACGGGGGTGCCTGGTGGGCTGCCGTCTATGGGGTCACACAGAGTCGGACATGACTGAAGTGACTTAGCAGCAGCAGCAGCAGCACAATAGTGTAAAGCAATTATCCTTCAATTAAAAATTAATAAATTTTTTAAAAAGGAGGGGGAAGTTTTCTATACTCTAGAAGTCTACCATTCCATACGAAGATCAGATATATGAACTGAATCTTAGTCCAGGCAAACAAACCCATACAAACCCTTATGAGCTGGCAGTCTGTTTTTGTCCTCTCTCTATTCTTTTTCTTTTCAGTTATATTTCCTTTCTGACTCCCCATTACTTTCCTTTCCTTTCTGGAAAATTCTTTTTCCTTAATTTTGTCACCATTGTTTCAACTTTCTCAATTTTACCTTTAAAAATCTTCACTCTATTTTCAGAAAAGGAAAAAAAGTACTGATGTTCTAATCCTCATCCAACTAAATACCATGCCATACTCAGTCCATTCTTAGGGAAAGTTCAGTTAATTATAGAGATGGCATCCAAAAGGCTGAGGGGCTGAACATCTACATAGGAAAGAACTGGGTAGATACATACCTCTCTTCTCCAATTCTTGTCCCCATTTCTGAAATCTGCCATTGAGGATATGGAGAACAGTGAAAAGTGGGATATTCAAGCCCCCTTGGGCTTCCCCGGTAGCTCAGTTAGTAAAGAATCTGCCTGCAATGCAGGACATCATGGTTTGATTCCTGGGCCAGGAAGATCTGCTGGAGAAGGGACAGGCTACCCACCCCAGTATTCTTGGGCTTCCCTGGTGGCTCAGCTGGTAAAGAATCTGCCTGCAATGGGAGAGACCTGGGTTCAGTCCCAGGGTTGGGAAGATACCCTGGAGAAAGGAACCGCTACCCACTTCAGTATTCTGGCCTGAGGAATTCCATGGAATGCGTAATCCATGGGGTCGCATAGAGACACGACTGAGCGACTTTCACTTTCAAGTCTCCTTATTTCTCCCCTCAGAGTATTAACTGATCCTTTCTGTCTCCTTTGTTGTTTTCTCAAATCTCTGACATGGTCCTCCTAAGTTAAATGACTCCACTTAGCTCAAGCTGGTCCCTTTCACTTCATCTTCTCTGTCATCCACCTTGCACATCACTGCCAGGCTAATCATAAAACTGTACCTAGAGTTGTCATTTGCTCAAAAATCTACAGTGGCTTCCTGTTATCTTTGGCCTTAGTTACAAAGTCTCCTGTTTGGCTTTCCAGGCCATTCATCATCTGATAGTACTTTATTTCCCAGCCCTCCCCAACAGGTTTTTAACAGCTCACTTCCTTTCACGCATGCTGCTCTTATTCCCAACCCTTTGCCATTGCCCACGCTATTTTTTCATCATTTGTAAGAATGTCTCTCCTCACCCCTGTCTACTGAGCAATTTTTGTCTCCTACATAAAACTTACTTCATTACTTTAGATAATATAGACTTTCCTCCTAATTTCTTGAAGCCTATAAAATCAACTCTATACAGTTCAGTATTTGATTTTTTAGTATTTGTGTTTTGTTTTCCAAGCTAGATTATAAACTCTTTTAGGAATGTGAACTTAAATTTTCCAATTTATAACACCAGGTGCAAACGAAAGATTCCGTGATTATTTTTAGAACCAAAATGTTTCAATGTGTTCACTGACCTATGTATTCAAGTCCCTGGAATTAACTGAGCACACAGAAGTATATCATGTCATATGCAGCATGCCATGGTTCTGAAAAATTATTCCTAATATCGATAGGAGACATGGAGTCCCAGTTTGGTCTCAGTTATGTCTGACTCTTTGCAACCCCATGGACGGCAGCATGCCAGGCTTCCCTGTCCATCACCAACTCCTAGAGCTTGCTCAAACTCATGTCCATTGAGTCAGTGGTGCCATCCAGCCATCTTATCCTCTGTAATCTCCTACTCCTCCTGCCTTTAGTCTTTCCCAGCATCAGGGTCTTTTCTAATGAATCAGTTCTTTGCATCAGGTGCCCAAAGCATTGGAGTTTCAGCTTCAGCATCAGTCCTTCCAGTGAATATTCAGGACTGATCTCCTTTAGGATGGACTGGTTGGATCTCCTTGCAGTTCAAGGGACTCTCAAGAGTCTCCTCCAACATCACAGTTCAAAAGCATCAATTCTTCAATGCTCAGCTTTCTTTACAGTCCAACTCTCACATCCATACATGACTACTGGAAAAATCATAGCTTTGACTAGATAGACCTTTGTGGGCAAAGTAATGTTTCTGCTTTTTAATACGCTGTCTAGGTTGGTCATAGTTTTTCTTCCAAGGAGCAAGTGTTTTTCAATTTCAGGGCTGCAGTCACACACTGCAGTGATTTTGGAGCCCAAGAAAATAAAGTCTGTCACTGTTTACATTATTTCCCCATCCATTTGCCATGAAGTAATGGGACTGGATACCATGGTCTTTGTTTTCTGAATGTTGAGTTTTAAGTCAGCTTTTTCACTCACCTCTTTCACTTTCATTAAGAGGCTCTTTAGTTCCTCTTTGCTTTCTGCCATTAGGGTGGTGTCATCTGCGTATCTGAAGTTATTGATATTTCTCCTAGCAATCATGATTCCAGCTTCTGCTTCATCCAGTCTGGCTTTTTGCATGATGTACTCTGCTTATAAGTTAAGTAAGCAAGGTGACAACATACAGCCTTGACGTTCTCCTTTCCCAATTTGGAACCAGTTCGTTGTTCCATGTCTGGTTCTAACTGTTGCTTCTTGATCTGCATACAGATTTCTCAGGAGGCAGGTCAGGTGGTCTGGTATTCCCATCTCTTTGAGAATTTTCCATAGTAGTGATCCACACAGTCAAAGGCTTTGACATAGTCAATGAAGCAGAAGTAGATGTTTTTCTGGAATTCTCTTGCTTTTTCTATGATCCAGGGGATGTTGGCAACATGATCTCTGGTTCCTCTGCCTTTTAATCCAGCTTGAACATCTGGAACTTCTCGGTTCACATACTGTTGAAGCCTAGCTTGGAGAATTTTTAGCATTATTTTGTTAGCATGTGAGATGAGTGCACTATTGAATTTCAAATTGAGTTACTTATCCTCTCTGTACCTGAAAGTCCAGCAGGTATGTGTTCTCTTTTAGGAAATTACTAAAGCAAATCCTTCTGATCAAGGCATCCAAGAGCAGCTCAGTGTCTTCTAAAATAATGACAATGTACAAAATAAGAATGCACAAGTCAAACCAAGAAGAAATTTCTCAGTTTGTCAATGAAACAACTTACAGGCAGATTCCCCAAGCAGCAAACCTCCCTTACAAATATAATTACCACATTTGAGAAGTCACATATTAAGGAACCTAATTCGGTCATTTTCCAAACTGCGCTTCAATTCTTTCTTCATTTCCTGTGCAATGCATGTTACTTTTTTCATATAAAAAAAGGAGTGCCTGTAATGTTGCCTTTTGCAAAGAGTTTCCCTTGTGGCTCAGCTGATAAAGAATCCTCCTGCAATGTGGGAGACCTGGGTTTGATCCCTGGGTTAGGAAGATCCCCTGGAGAAGGGAAAGGCTACCCACTCCAGTATTCTGGCCTGGAGAATTCCATGGATTGTATAGTCCATGGGGTCCCAAAGAGTCAGACACAACTGAGCAACTTTCACTTTGAAAAGAGTTCACATCTATAGTAATCTCATAAATATGTTGGCATTTCACAACTCTATTAGTTATGTATAGCCTCTACCTTCCTTTGTCCCTATCAGCACTTCTAAATCTTGCACATTTCTCACATATACTTAAGTCCATCAGGTGAATAATCAACAGGAGAAAGGCCACTGGTTTAGTCACCACTTCATTTTAATTCAGCCATGCTATTGACAGAAAATTTATATGAAATATCTATTAAAAGTGAAAATGAAAGTCGCTCAGTCATGACTGACTCTTTGTGACCCCCATGGACTGTACAGTCCATGGAATTCTCCAGGCCAGAATACTGGAGTGGGTAGGCTTTCCCTTCTCCAGGGGATCTTCCTGACCCAGGAATTGAACTGGGGTCTCTTGCATTGCAGGCAGATTCTTTACCAACTGAGCTATTAGGGAAGCCCTAAGACTCCTAAAGGTGTTCAAACTTTGGAACAAATCTGTTAAATATATACAATGTTAGGGTTTTTAGAAAAAATACAAACTTTCATAGATTTCAATAATATGAAAGCTAGGATTAGAAAGAAGAAGTGAAACTGTTTAGTGAAACTTTACTTTTGCTTTTTCTGGCAGAAGCTAAAGAGCCAAGACTACTTTGCAATAAACATGCTTGTGTACCCAGTTCTGAATATCTGCATAGAAGCATTGTTTTTTCTGAAATCTAGAGAAAGAACTGTGGTTTCCCAGTCACTGCAGAAAAAGGAGCCATGTGTAATGTTGCAGATGGTCGATTTCCTCTGGTCACATTCACTCACTGTACTTTGGGAAAGCAAAGGAAAGTGTAAAGGGATTTGATGGAACAACGCTTTTTATATAGTCATAGTGGATTATTTATTTTAAAAGGTCAGTCAGGAAAGGGTGTCATGCCTTATAGAGTAATACATATGAAAATTAGTTAAAGTCATGAACCCCTGCAGGGGGGATCAGTCTTGAAAGTCACCCAAAGACCTACAGTAAACGCTCTGTTAGCTGGCATAGTTATAGAATAAAAGTCCTCTGATTAAAAATATGTTGCAGTTAAGCCTCCATTGTAATCACTAAATCATGCTTAGGTTTTAAATATTCAGGAATTAGGGTAATATAAAGTAGTGAGGAAACACAAAAGCTATCAATTCAGACAACCTGATTCCAAATCTTGGTTATGACCCTTACCAGATGTGTGATGTTGATTAAGTTATCTCTCATCTTTAAACCTTAATTTACATATCTGTAAAATAGAGACAAACCTGGATTATATACCATGCTAGAACTTCCATTTCTGGCCAAGATGACGTTTTGGGAACTAGATTTTCCCTCTTGCCTTACACAATTAATAAAGTAGACAAATATATGAAGCATTGGTTTCCATGACCCTGGATATTAGACTAAGAAGAATATCGTCTCTGAGATATGAGAAACAAAAGAGATGAGATATCTGGTTGTCCAAGCTTACAACCTTGAGAAAATTTCCTGGTCACAGAGCAAGAAGGCAAACCAGATGTGGCCCAGCAGAATAAGAGTTGAAGAGACAGCTGGGTATCTAGGAACATCAGGAATTCATAAGGCAGAGTTCAGAGAAGAGAGAGCCACGAAGAAAAAGAACTCTAGAGAACTACATAGAGCCAGTCCTTGGGTTCAGCAGAGTATTGATCACCACATACATAAGATAAAAATAATCGGGACTGGTAAGAGAATCACCAGCAGGATCAGAGGGACTAGTGCCCACTGCTCACATGGAATCATGAAATACCTATTCCCAAGGGTAAGGGAGGAAAACTTTGTAAGTCACATGGCCTTAGGAGAGTACTAAGAATAGTCTTGCCTCAGTCAGTTCAGTTCAGTCACTCTGTCATGTCCAACTCTTTGTGACCCTATGGACTGCAGCACACCAGGCTTTCCTGTCCATCACTAACTCCCAGAGCTTGCTCAAACTCATGTCCATCAAGTCAGTGAGGCCATCCAAACGTCTCATCCTCTGTCGTCCCCTTCTCCTCCTGCCTTCAATCTTTCCCAGTATCAGGGTCTCTTCCAGTGAGTCAGTTCTTTGCATCAGGTGGCCAGAGTATTGAAACTTCAGCTTCAGTATCAGTCATTTCAATGAATATTCAGGACTGATTCCTTTAGAACTGATTTGATCTCCCTGCAGTCCAAGGGACTCTCAAGAATCTTCTCCAACACCATAGTTCAAAAGCATCATTTCTTCAGCACTCAGCTTTCTTTATGGTCCAGCTTTCACATCTATACAGGACTACTGGAAAAACCATAGCTTTGACTAAATGGACCTTGGTTGGCAAAGTAGTGTCTCTGTTTTTTAATATGTGGTCTAGGTTGGTCATAACTTTTCTTCCAAGGAGCAAGTGTCTTTTAACTTCATGTCTGTAGTCACCACCTGCAGTGATTTTGGAGCCCAAGAAAATATACTCTGTATAAATACATAGCAAATCTATTTTCTCTGGTTGCTTTTAAGATTTTCTCTTTTGTCACTGTCTCTGAGACATTTTATTACAATGTACTTTAATGTAGTTTTGTGTGTGTGTGTGTGTACTGGGTTTTGTGTGGCTTCTTGGATCTATGGGTTCATAGTATTCATCAATTGAAAAAAAATACCATTATTTCTTCAAATGTTGATTCTACCACCCTCTCTCTTTCAGGGACTCCAATTTCACATATGTTAGGCCACTTAAAGTTGTGTCACAATTCATTGAGATTCTTTTCATTTTTTTTTCAATTATGCTATCTTTGTGTGTTTAAATTTTGAATAGTTTCTATTACTCTATCATGGAAAACCAACCAAACTTGCCTCAGTAGCAGAGAATAATTAGTTCTAAACTAAACATGGCTCTGGTACAACATGACAAATCTTAAAGACTTGCAGATATGAAAAAGTTTTCAAATAACTATGTCTTAAAATAAAGCAACAAAAGTCCACCTAGTCAAAGCTATGGTTTTTCTAGTAGTCATGTATGGATGTGAGAGTTGAACTATAAAGAAAGCTGAGCACTGAAGAATTGATACTTTTGAACTGTGGTGTTGGAGAAGACTCTTGAGAGTCTGTTGGACTGCAAGGAGATCCAACCAGTCAATCCTAAAGGAAATCAGTCCTAAATATTCATTGGAAGGACCGATGCTGAAGATGAAACTCCAATACTTCAGGCACCTGATGTGAAGAACTGACTCACTGGAAAAGACCCTGATGCTGGGAAAGATTGAAGGCAGGAGGAGAAGGGGACGACAGAGGATGAGATGGTTGGATGTCATCACTGAGTCAATGGACATGACTTTGAGCAAGCTCTGGGAGCTGCTGATGGACAGGGAGGCCTGGCATGCTACAGTCCATGGGGTCACAAAGAGTCGGACATGACTAAGCAACTGAACTGAATTGAAAATAAAACACAAGAATATTTATAGAAATACTGAAGTATCCAACACCTAGAAGGGTAAAATTTACAATAAAAAACATCCAATTGAAAAAAATTACCAATTATGGAAAAAGGAGGAAAAAATGTGACTTGTAATTAGAAGAAAAGTTCATCAAAACAAACCCTTAACTGACATAGATGTTAGGATTAGCAAAGACTCTCAGATAGTTAGCATAACTATATTCCATATATTCATAAAGTTGAGACATAGAAATGTTAAAAAGATACAGATCAAATTTTTTAAGATAAAATCTAGAATGTCTGAAATGGAAAAGTAACTATATGGGATAAATTTTGGATTAGACAAGGCAGAAGAAAATAATGAACCTGATGATAGAGTAATGGAAACTGTTCAAAATTTAAACACACAAAGATAATGTAACTGAAAACAATGAAAAGAATATCAGTGAGTTGTGACATACCTTCAAGTGGCCTAACATAGGTGAAATTAGAGCCATTGAAAGAGAGGGGATGATAGAAACAATATTTAAAGAAATAATGGTATTTTTTATTCAAATTTGATGAAAATTATGATGGTGGGAAAGCTTGAGGGCAGGAGGAGAAGGGGACACGAGAGGATGAGATGGTTGGATGGCATCACCAACTCAATGGACATAAGTTTGAATAAACTCTGGGAGTTGGACAGGGAGGCCTGGCGTGCTGCAGTCCATGGGGTCACAAAGAGTCAGACACAACTGAGAGACTCAACTGAACTGATGAACCCAGAGATCCAAGAAGCCACATGAAACCCAGTACACACACACACACACACACACACACAAACTACATTAAAGCACATTGTAATAAAATTGCTCAAAAACAATGAGAAGAGAGAATATCTTGGTAGCAACCAGCGAAAATAGATATGCTACATACAGAGAAATAAAGACAAAGAAATAGCAGATTTTCTTTATAAGAAACAATGCAAAAAGATGGTGGTCAACAACTAGAAGAAAAAAAAAATCAACCTAAAACTCTATGCCCCAGGAAAATACCTTTCAAACACAAAGGCAAAAAAAGAGTTTTCAACCATGCATAACCTGGAAAATATATTCACTATCAGAAACACACCACAAGAAGCATGAAATGAAATTCTCCAGGCAAAAGGAAAATGATATCACTTAACAGTATGGATCTATGTACATAAATGAAGAGCACCAGAATAGAAATAAATATACGAGATAATTTATTTGTGATTTAAAAACTTCAATAGATAATTATCTATTTAAACAAAAATAATTATGTAGTATAGAATTTATAACAAATAAATTATATTAATATGCACCAATAGTACCAAGACTAAGTAGGAGGAATTTGATGTATATTATTTATCTTAAATTAAACATGAGATGACATAATATCACTTAAAGATAGATTGTGATAAGTTAACAATGTGATAAGTTAACTATAAACCCTAAAGCAGCTTTAAACAAGTGAAATAAAGAATTGGATCTAATAAGCCAACAAAGAAGATAATATGGAATCATAATAAAAAAAAATCAGTTGATCCAGAAAAAAAAAAGAGAGAAAAAGAGTAAAAGGTAAACAAAGAATGAATAGAATAAATATAAAACAACACAAAGACAGGACTATACCTAACCACATCAACTACACCATCCCACACTGAAGGCGAATGCTATAAACAATTATTGTTAGGCAATAATTGTCAGATTATTGTCATTGGATAGTCAGGAAGGCCTGGTGTGCTGCGATTCATGGGGTCACAAAAAGTCTGACACGACTAAGCGACTGAACTGAACTGAATTGTCAGATTGGATGTAAAAGAAAGACCCAAATATTTTCAAGCTTTATGTAAATGACTTCATATTTAGGAATTTTGTGTTATTAAAGTCTTGAGAAATTGATGTACCAAATTTATGTACCAAATTTATTGGTAGTGCTGAATTTGAATGCTTGTGAATAAATAAATCTCTTTTACAAATACAAAAAAAAAAAACAACAGAAATTAGAGAGCTGATACTAAAATTCATATGGAAATGTAAAGAATCTATAATAGTCAAAATAATTCTGAATAAGAAAAACAAAGTTGGAAAATAATACTGCCTGATTTTTATATTTATTATAAAACTTCACTAATTAAGACAGAGTGGCACTGACAAAGATTGACAATTATATCAGTGGAACAGAATATAATCCAGAAATAGACCCACACATATACCGACCACTCTGTGTGTGCTAAATTGCTTCAGTTGTGTCCGACTCTTTGCAACCCAATGGACTGTAGCCCATCAGGCTCCTCTGTCCTTGAGATTCTCCAGGCAAGAATATTGGAGTGGGTAGCCATTTCCTTCTCTAGGGGATCTTTCTGACTGAGGGATCAAGCCCATGTCTTTTATGTCTCCTACATTGGCAGGCTGGTTCTTTTCCACTAGCTCCACCTGGGAAGCCAATACAGAGCACTAACCTTCAACAATGGATAAGAAGTGGCACCCCACTCCAGTTCTCTTGCCTGGAAAATCCCATGGACGGAGGAGCCTGGTAGGCTGCAGTCCATGGGGTCTCTAAGAGTCAGACATGACTGAGCGACTTCACTTTCACTTTTCACTTTCATGCATTGGAGAAGGAAATGGCAACCCACTCCAGTGTTCTTGCCTGGAGAATTCCAGGGACGGGGGAGCCTGGTGGGCTGCCGTCTATGGGGTCGCACAGAGTCAGACATGACTGAAGTGACTTAACAGCAGCAGCAGCAACCTTCAACAAAAGTACTTTAAATAAGTAGTGCTGGAAATTTTTCATATCTATATGCAATGAATGAATTTTGAACCATACCTTATATCACATATAAAAATTGACTAAAAATGAGCTGTGAAAGTTAAAGTACTAGTCACTCAGTCATGTTTGACTCTTTGTGACCACATTGATTATAGCCCATCAGGCTCCTCTGTCCCTGGAATTCTCCAGGCAAGTTTATTGGAGTTAGTTGCCATAGACTACATGTAAAAATAAATAATAAAAAAGATATCATTTAGAAGAAACCACAGAAAATCGTTGTGACCTTAGGTTGGTCAAAGATTTTTTAACTATTAATATAACACCAAAAATGTGATCATATTAAAAACTGATAAATTAAACTTTAGGAAATTTTAATTTTAAGTTTTTTGATAGAAACTCTTAAGAATATAAAAACAGTTTGAAAGAAAGTTTGTCAGATCATGTATTTGATAAAGGATTTGCATCTAGATTATATAAAGACCTCTCAAAACTCAATAAGAAAACAAATAATTCACTTTTTAAACCAATACAATATTGTAAAGTAATTAACCTCCAATTAAAATAAATAAATTTATATTAAAAAAAAAGAAATTGGCAAAAAACACAAATACTATCCAAAAGAAGATATACCAATGGCCAAATGAGCACATGAAAATATGCTGAGTCATTAGTCATAAGAACAATGCAAGTTAAAACCACACTGAGATACTACTACGTATCTATTAGAATGGCTAAAATTAAAATATCTGACCATACAAGTGTTAACAAGAATTTTGAGAAACTGGGAATTCTCATACAGTGCTGTTGGGCATATAAAATGGTGCAGCCACAGTTTGGCAATTTCTTCAAAAGTTAAACATGCATTATTCTACCAAGTTTATCTTGTAACTTGGCAGTTACACGATAAACAAAACATGTCATATAAACACTTAGCCCCAAACTGGAAATAAAGCAAATGTTCGTCAATAGGTAATGGATAAGCAAAAGGTGATATATTGATAGGACAGAATACTTCATCAGAGCCCTGGAAAGAAGAATACTGGTTGTAGAAAGAGCTGGGCTGGGAATCAGGAGCCTAGAGCCTGAATCTGTAGCCTTGCCTGATTTTTCCACAGAAAAAGGTGTGTGAACCCAGCTGAACACCTTCACTTCTAGAGACCTCAGTTTCTTTATCTGCTGAATAAAGCAGAAACATTTCCTTTTATTCTGAATTGTTTCTAATTTCCTCATTCACACAGGCACCAAGAAGACTAAAGAAAATGAGACAGAGGATCTTATAAAAAGGATAATGAAGTCTGATCAATTCCTATTATTATTTAATTGGCTCTTATAGAGAGCTTGTCCCTGTGATGGAATAAAAGTGATCAGATATGTCTGGCAAAGGACTTTTACTCCAAGAGGAATAAGGAGCCAGTCCTGGGTTCTGAAGCACAGGATCCCAGAGCACAATTCTCTAGTTTCTTGGTAGCTCCAATAGAGGTCTTTAGTCAAAAGTTTTGTGGCTATTTGCTATTTATCCCTCCTCCACCCTATATCTCCCCAATGTTTCAAAATTATCTATTTTATAGCATTGAAAAACAAAATTACATAGCTAAATAAAAACTTATCTGCTGTTTAGGCTATCCAATGACGATGATGCCTATATGAAAAGAAACAAATCCTCAAAGTCACAGGACGCTATCTGTACAGTCAAGCTTTCTTAAGTCCATAGTTGGGCTGTAATGAAACCAATCTTGACATGGTAACTGAAGGGTAATTTGCCATCTAGAAAGTTATATTCCTGAAGAATATTTTATTGATCGACTAAAATTTGTAGTAGTGTCAAATTAGGAAGTATTTTAAGTTGGAAAATTTTGTTTTCTAGTGCAAGAGTTAAAGTGAGTAATTTTAGCTATGCTTGAGGGAATGGACTACATTTGGACCTCTCATGTAAATGAATGGATATAAACCTATCCATATATACCACATATATGAGGATCTTACTGCTTATTCTTATCCTGTTAAGGAGAATATGCAGTGTTCTGATTTACTCCATGTCTTATGCCACTGAAATCTTTGATGGTCATATATGAAATGTCTTCACATTGAAGAAATTCTACATTTTTATTTTGTGTCAATAATAAGCTACATTATCATGGACATAATCCCTTGCTAGCATTCACACTTCTAATCACACTCATGCACATCGTGGATCTTTTTTGACAGCTTGCAAGGATCCCTATTCTCCTTTGCATGTAGCCTTTGCGGTTACAAAACTGAAATTTCTTTGGCCACTTCCTCGGATGATTGTAGAGCTCAGCTTTTCAAAGGTGTTTTTTTTTTTTCAATGGCTTAGACACCCCTAAGAAAAATATGCGTTCTTTTCACTACTGGTTATAGGCCAAAGCTTTTAAATCCCCATTTGCCAAGAAAACAGTGCTACTAAGTGTACTGTGGATCAAAAAATCGAATACACTCTTGATAGTCACTTTTCTACCTCAAAAAGCCCCTATCATCTTTACATTTTCTTCTGCCCTTGTTACCCACAAAAGGTCATTTGTTACCCACAGAAGAGCTACACTCATATCCCTATTCTGCTAATGAATCTCTGGCTCATATGTAGTATCTGACAGAATATACATGATACAAATCTCACCCCATAATCTTATTTTTTATAAGCCTTGGAGGGACATAGTAAGTAAATAAAGATGTTCTCTTTTCCAGGAGCATTTTTGTTTATAAAAATGGTGTACATGGTGTCTTATGTTGGGTTCCCTAGAAGCAGATGGTAAGTCAAGGGTTGTGTATGAGTGAAAATATGCAAGAGAAGTGTGCAAGGGACCATAGGCAGCCGAAGAGGGGCAGGAGGAGGAGACAATTGGGGGATGATTCCAGGAAGAGTCTTGTGGGGCTTCAAGTGGCAAGAGACTCTTTAGAGTATGATTTATACCTCAGAGTTTGTCTCCTTTGAGAACAGGGGCTGAGTCACTGGCTAAGGAAGGGTCTGCTGCTGCTGCTGCTGCTAAGTTGCGACAGTCGTGTCTGACTCTGTGCAACCCCAGAGATGGCAGCCCACCAGGCTCCCCCATCCCTGGGATTCTCCAGGCAAGAACACTGGAGTGGGTTGCCATTTCCTTTTCCAATGCATGAAAGTGAAAAGTGAGAGTGAAGTTGCTCAGTCGTGTCTGACTCTTTGCGACCCCATGGACTGCAGCCTACCAGGCTCCTCCGTCCATGGGATTCTCCAGGCAAGAGTACTGGAGTGGGTTGCCATTGCCTTCTCCGAAGGAAGGGTCTAGGAGATAGAAAATGCTAGGCTCTTTGAGGTCCTGACAATGAGGTTCTAGATGTCTCAGGGGAGTCCCTTAAAGCAAGCCAAAGTGCAGGCCACTAGAAGTGAAGACACAGAGAAGCCAGGGGAGGAACACACTCAAACACTGCAAGGATGCCAAGGGGTATGGTCAGCACCAGCAGCTTCGCTGCACAAATGTTCACCGAACACTTGCTCTGTGGGATGGTGTGCTCCATGCTGGGAGCAAGTTGATAGCAAGTGGGTCCATTGCACATTCCAGCTAAGTTTAAAATGGGATTGAAAAATAAAGGATGCCTCTTAGGCCAGCAACCACACAAATGAATGGAACATTACAAATTGTTGAGTACTTTGAAAAAAAACTTGTGAGAACATTTTTTGGAGGCACCTGGCTTAGTCTTGGGCTCAACAGATGCTTTTCCAAGGAAACAAAAGATAGCAGTTTGGCTCCCTGGCTCTATGAAGAAAAGTGGTTTTGCTAAGTAAAAACAATTTGCACACTTTTAGGTGTCCTAAAGATCATGGCATCTGGTCCCATCACTTCATGGCAAATAGATGGGGAAACAGTGTAAACGGTGTCAGACTTTATTTTTTTGGGCTCCAAAATCACTGCAGATGGTGACTGCAGCCATGAAATTAAAAGACACTTACTCCTTGGAAGAAAATTTATGACCAACTTAGATAGCATATTGAAAAGCAGAGACATGACTTTGTCAACAAAGTTCCGTCTAGTCAAAGCTATGGTTTTTCCAGTGGTCATGTATGGACTGTGAAGAAAGCTGAACGCCAAAGAATTGATGGTTTTGAACTGTGGTGTTGGAGAAGACTCTTGAGAGTCCCTTGGATTGCAAGGAGATCCAACCAGTCCATTCTGAAGGAGATCAGCCCTGGGATTTCTTTGGAAGGAATGATGCTAAAGCTGAAACTCCAGTACTTTGGCCCCCTCATGCGAAGAGTTGACTCATTGGAAAAGACTCTGATGCTGGGAGGGATTGGGGGCAGGAGGAAAAGGGGACGACAGAGGACGAGATGGCTGGATGGCATCACTGACTAGATGGACGTGAGTCTGAGTGAACTCCGGGAGTTGGTGACGGACAGGGAGGCCTGGCGTGCTGCGATTCATGGGGTCGCAAAGAGTTGGACACGACTGAGTGACTGAACTGAACTGAAAGAAATTGTTAAAGTCAGGCTAAACCCCATGAAAAGTTTTAAATAGTAGAAAGGAGATAATATGAGGATGTAGAGCACTACAATCTAAAGGGTATGTTCATTAGATTGGGTGAACCAGGAAATACTCCACAGTCCACACTTTATACAGGCAACACAACAGAATTCAAACAGCCTGAATAAGAAAGTTACACACACAGCAACAATCAGTGGTCAAGTTTTGACAAGGGTGATTTTCTGACCAAGAATAATGATAAGAATCTCCCATGGTGAAACAATACGACTGCCAGGCACCGGGCAAGTGCTCTATTCATTACCAGTTAACTCCTAACAAACGACCCATGAGTGTGGTACCATCTTCATCCCCACTTTGCAGAAAGGAAAATAGGATGAGAGGGGGAGAAATTTGCCCAGGATCACACAGATGCAAAGCAACTCAGTGGGATCAAAATGGAAGTCTGATTTCAAAGCTGAGCCATAACTAATTTGTCAGACTGGCTGAGAAAGAAGTAACCACTTATATGAACTCTCACTGGGAAGAGAAGTAGAAACAATGGCAGGTTAAAGTCAGCAGCTGCTAAGTCGCTTCAGTCGTGTCCGACTCTGTGCGACCCCAGAGACGGCAGCCCACCAGGCTCCACTGTCCCCGGGATTCTCCAGGCAAGAACACTGGAGTGGGTTGCCATTTCCTTCTCCAATGCATGAAAGTGAAAAGTGAAAGTGAAGTCGCTCAGTCGTGTCCGACTCCTAGCGACCCTATGGACTGCAGCCTACCAGGCTCCTCCGTCCATGGGATTTTCCAGGCAAGAGTACTGGAGTGGGTTGCCATTGCCTTCTCCAAAGTCTGCAGAGTACTAGCTAATTATCCCCTTCAGGCAAGAGACTGGCTAGCTAGCTAACAGACCCCTTTCCAAACAGTGCAGGTCCACAGAGGAGTCAGTTATTCACACAGAAGTCTTACTACTGCTTGTTGCCTTGTAGGAGAGCATGCTCTGAAGCTTTCTCAGTGGTCTCAAATACATTATACCTTAGACTCTTAGTTCCAACATCTTCATCACAGAACACATAGGGTCAATGCCTGAAGGTAGGTTCCTGATTGCCACGAGATCTTCACTAGAGGCTTCCCTGGTAGCTTAGCTGGTAAAGAATCCGCCCACAATGCAGGAGACCCTGGATTGATTCCTGGGTTGGGAAGATCCTCTGGAGAAGGGATAGACTACCCACTCCAGTATTCTTGCCTGGAGGATCCCCATGGACAGAGGAGCCTGGAGATCGACAGTCCATGGGGTCTCAAAGAGTCAGACGCGACTGAGCAACTAAACACAGCACAGAGTCACATCAACAAAATAAGCTGTGTTTTTTTGTTTTTTTTTTTGTTTGTTTGTTTTTTTTACCACAGCACAAGGCGTGGCTTCTGAGACAACACACTCACTGTCTTCCATAAGCAGCTCAAAAATGTGAATTTCACATTGTGAATCTGTCACACATAAATTACACTGGGACAATAGAATGGTTTTTTCCCTTCTCATGTGGTGACTCTGAGAGATTGGTAGTGACTGCCTGGAACATTGTTGCAAAGAATTCAAGCTCAGCAGGAGGAAGCATCAGGAGCTATGGGTGAGGTCCTTGGTCAGCACTAGATGAGGGAAGAATGTACAACATTTTGGCCACACTTGATGAAGCCCTATTTCTTAAACCTATCTAATCATAAAAGAAGAGTTAAAAAGCTGGCTTAAAACTCAACATTCAAAAAATGAAGATCATGGCATCTGGTTCCATTATTTCATGGCAAATAGATGGGGAAACAATGGAAACAGTGAGAGACTTTATTTTCTTGGGCTCCAAAATCACTGCAGATGGCAACTGCAGCCATGAAATTATAAGACTCTCACTCCTTGGAATAAAAGCTATAACAAACCTCGACAGCATATTAAAAGCTAGAGACATTACTTTATTGACAAAGGTCCATCTAGTCAAAGCTATGGTTTTTCCAATAGTCATGTATGGATGTAAGAGTTGGACCATAAAGAAAGCTGAGCACCAAAGAATTGATGCTTTTGAATTGTTGTGTTGGAGAAGACTCTTGAGAGCCCCTTGGACTGCAAGGAGATCAAACCAATCAAATCCTAAAGGAAATCAGTCCTGAGTATACATTACAAGGAGTGATGCTGAAGCTGAAACTCCAATACTTTGGCCACCTGATGTGAAGAACTGACTCATTGCAAGAGACCCTGATGCTGGGAAAGATTGAAGGCAGGAGGAAAAGGGGATGACAGAGGATGATATAGTTGTATAGCATCACCAATTTGATGGACATGAGTTTGAGCAAGCTCCAGGAGATGATGAAGGACAGGGAAGCCTAGCAGGCTGCAGTCCATGGGGTTGCAAAGAGTCAAACATGACTGAGTGACTGAAATGACTGATGGATGAACCTAAGTAAAAGAATCCAGATACAAAGGCCTTCATATTCTGTGACTCTATTCATTTAAAATATCCAGAACAGGCAAAGAGTTGGACATGACTGAGTGACTGAATTGAACTGAGCTGTTCTAATCATAAGACTCACAGGAAACTCTGGAAAAAACCACAGATTTCCAGGTCTAGGGCAAATCCACTAACCCTGCAGGCTAGGTGTCTGATAAATGACATTTTAAACTTATGATTCTTATGATTAGGTAAGTCTGGGAAATATTGAGATAACTATTTTTATCCTATCATATATATTCTCGGGTTTTATGGAGTCAAAAAATTCTCATAGGTAAACTGTATTTGAATTGAACAGCCCTTTCTGCAGCCATATGTGTTTGTACACCTGTGTGTGATTGTACCTGTGTGCAGGTGCAGATGTATTTAACAAGGATGGGCTTTCCTACCCTTTAGCCAACCCAGAGACTAGGGATGGGATCTTCCCTTCTGTATCACCACCCCTCCTCCAGGGGTCCAGAACTTACATCATGTTTTGAGTGTGACAGGGAGTTAGGTCGCACAGAGTAGGACACGACTGAAGCGACTTAGCAGCAGCAGCAGCAGCAGGGAGTTAGAAGTGTCTGGAGTAGTTCAGAGAGTCCCAGCTAATTTTCAAGTGAGAGGCAGACATCCTTTAGTTGTAGGATCACAATAGGATGCAGGCAAGAAGCTACCTAAGGAGTGCCCTTTCATTGCCTCCTCTGTAGGGCCAGCAGATGCTCCTAGTCCAAAGGCCAGAGGTCCACACTTCCCATGCAGCCCCTGTTTCTGACCCCAGGCAGTTACTGGCATTCTCTCTGTAAACAGCTTTCTTTCTCCTTGAATTTCTCCATTTCCTTGACTGACCTCCTTCAAGGTACCACCTCATACCTCTCTTTCTATTCTTCAGCACAGATATACCTAATCTATAGCCTATTTTCTTTCCTCTGTGCCCATGTGTATGTATGTGTGTGTGTGTATGTGTACAGGTGTGTGTGTGTGTGTGTATGGTGTGGTGTGTGTTTCACAAGCTTTTATACTCCACTCTCCTCCAGGCCTCTCCTCTGATTTTCCTGTCTTAGAAGAAATAACAACAAACAGCAATTATTTACTGTTTATATTTTTCTCGTACTGTCATAAAAATCCTAGTCTTCCTTTAAGCAACATAAATATCTCTGCCTCTGTCTGACATTATGATCAGGAAATACAGAGAGGAAAGAAAAGGCCAAAGTTAAGTATTTCTTGCTCTTATTTTGTTATTTCTTCCTAGAACATAAGCTCCCTGAGGGCAGACACTTTGCTTGTTTTTCGTTGTGACAGCTTCCGTAGTTGGTATACAGTATGGCATGTGTTAATAAATTTTGTAGGACCAATGCACAAATGACCATATTTCCAGCCTTAACTCCTCCAGTGCTCTTTTTTATCCATAACTCAACCAGTTTTTCAAGGCCCAGCTCAAGTCTTCCTCTTCCAAGAAGCCTTCCCTGCGTATCCTATTTTTCTTGAATTCCTCTAGTAATTTTCTCTTTATTTTACACTACCTCCTTATTTGTTATTTCAGCAACTTTTAGCTAATTTATTTATTGAAGGCAAATAACATTTTCAACAACTTTACAATAAATATTGTAGTGACTTTCATTCAAGTTGTTTCCTAGAAATCCTTAAAGCAGACCAATGGCACCATTCCAAGAGTCTAATTCAAGAAAAGTAAGTTGGGTGAAAACAATGCTCTCTGGGTACACAGCTCTTTGACTCTTTGACTTGTCATTATTCTTTTATTTTTAATATGTGTCATATTTCCTTCTCACTTCCTTCATGAACAAAGGATTGTGTGTTTTGCCCTACAGAGATGAGCGTGGCTCGAGGCACGTAGTAAATTCCTACTGATTACTTGATTGATTTTAAAGACACAACGGTTACTTTAGAGATTCTGAGGTTCTTCACATGGCTGACTGTGGTAAATGTGTCCTTCCTAATTCACAGGAAGGTCCCCTCAGTCTTGTGTTGTGGTTATAATGTTCTGTGAACAATAAAATAAAATGTGTATGACTGTAAACACATCTGCACTCCCATCCTTCATCGGAATAGAAATAATAAAGCCTATGAAAATGATTCATTCAGGCTTAAGGGGATGTTTCTATTTGTTCTGAAATGTGACCTTTGACTAGGAGAAAATTAAAATTCTAGGATGCTTGGGCTCTTGAATGTTCTTTTCCTTTTCTAAACTTCGTCTCAGTTCAGAGCTGCCTTAGCAATTTTTTGCCAGCAACTGAAAGGAAGAGATTATTTTTGCCACAGCATTTGTCTCCATTTCAGCAATGAAAACAAATGTTCAAAAGGTACTGGCAGAACAACTCAAATCTGAGGAGGTAATTTTTCTTACACATCAATCGTTAATATTGAAAAATGAGGCAATAATATTGATGGGATGTTATCCTAAACTCTAGTAAACTACAGAACATTTTGATTAAAAGAAGCAAAAAATAAAGAGAAATAAAAGAGGGCATCATTAAGCAAGGAAGCCTGTTTCAGTGTGAGAAAAAGGCTTTGATTATTTGCCGCAAGATCCAGTGGTGCTGGTTGGGAAGGAAATGATGAGGGTTTGTGTAAGTAACCCAAGCCCAGTCCCCTTCTACCACAAATCTCTCATCTCAGAATTTTATATTCCTGAGCTCTAATGCTCTTTGCTGGTAAAGCACACACATGTATGTTGTTAGTGGTTTCTCTACAATTATAAAACAATTAGGGTTGTTGAGCTTTCTTCTAATGGAGGACACTTAGACATGTACTTCAACTAAGATTCAAAAAGAATCACAGACATTTGAAGGGCAGCGGCTTTTAAGTGTGAGTCTTTTCTCAAATTTTGCTGGTTTATTTGTTTACACAAATAATATAGTCCTTGGTTTGATAATTTATAGGAAAGAATCATTTCATAAATATGTTCTAACCTGAAAAACTTCGAGCATGTGGTGTATAGGTCACCTCAACCCAGATGAATTTTACAAGGGTTTTGAGTCTCCAGAGATTCAGACAATTTCTAGGTGCTTGAACTCTGGATAAGTTTCAGTGGACAAGGTAAAAATCATCTTTCATGACAATATGTGCTCTTCACATTGGGACTAGTCTCTTCATTCTTTTGCCTACAGGGGACTCTAGCCAGATCTTAATGGCACAGTATTTTCCATATCCTCATCTCCACAGTCAACTGGCAAAAGTAATCCAAGACTGTAAGCAAAAAAAAAAAAAAAAAAAAAGAAAAGCATCATTATCTTTTGGTCAATCTGGATAAACTTAAAAATGAGAAACAGGAGCCAATAATAAACCATAAAATTCCCAAACTGTAGTTAAAGTAGCCCGTCTTTGGACTCAGAATTTCACAGAAAGTTACATAAAAAATGCTGCAGAAAGGATTCCTTGTTTTCATTCACAAGAAAAAAAATCACTGTGATAACTTTTCTGGTTAAAAGATATATTTGGGGGAAAGATACTGCCAAACCAATGCAAAATCAAGTCATAATATCCAGTACCTTGGGAAAAATAGATTTTAGTTTCTTCATTGAACCATACCTAGGGGAAAAAATTCTAAGATCAACTAGAAAAAAGAAAAACACTTAAAAGTAGATTTATATTTTCCTTATCATTAAAATGGAGATAATTATATTGGCAATGAAAATAAGCACTGAACAGGGACAGGCCAGAGTGACAAAATCCTGACAGCATCAGTATAAAGTAAGAGAAAACTAAGGAGTAGGTCTAATTGGTTTTGACCCTACAATATGTTTGGTAATTGTGTCCTATTCTTTATCTATATTTTTGTTTCACAGTCATCTTTACATATTTCTTTCACCAGCTTATCTGGTGTCATAGTAGAGAAGTGTAGACAATTTGGATAGTATGATGAAAGTAAAGTTCAATACTGTAATGAGCAATATTGCATAGGAACCTGGACTGTTAGGCCCATTAATCAAGGCAAATTGGAAGAGGTCAAACAGGAAATAGCAAGAGTGAACATTGACATTTTAGGAATAAGCAAATTAAAATGGACTGGAATGGGTGAATTTAACTCAGATGATCATTATATCTACTACCGTGGGTAAGAATCCCATAGAAGAAATAGAGTCATAGTCAACATCATAGTCAACAAGAGTCCAAAATGCAGTACTTGGATGCAGTCTCAAAAATGACAGAATGATTTCTGTTTGTTTCCAAGGCAAACCATTCAATATCACAATAATCCAAGTCTATGCCCCAACCAGTAATGCTGAAGAAGCTGAAGTTGAATGGTACTATGAAGACCTACAAGACCTTATAGAACTAACACCCCCAAAAAATGTCCTTTTCATTACAGGGGATTGGAGTGCAAAAGTAGGAAGTCAAAAAATACCTGGAGTAACAGGCAAATTTGGCCTTGGAGTATGGAATGAAGCAGGGCAAAGGCTAATAGAGTTCTGCCAAGAGAATGCACTGGTCATAGCAAACACCCTCTTCTAACAAGACAAGAGAAGACCCTATACATGGACATCACTGTGATCAGACTGATTATATTCTTTGCAGCCAAAGACGAAGAAGCTCTATACAGTCAGCAAAAGCAAGACTGGGAGCTGACTGTTGCTCAGATCATGAACTCCTTATTGCCAAGTTCAGACTTAAACTAAATAAAGTAGGGAAAACCACTAGACCATTCAGGTATGACCTAAATCAAAACCCTTATGATTATACAGTGGAAGTGACAGATAGATTCAAGGAATTAGATCTGATAGACAGAGTGCCTGAAGAACTATGGACGGAGGTTGGTGACATTATACAAGAGGCAATGATCAAGACTATCCCCAAGAAAAAGAAATGCAAAAAGGCAAAATGGTTGTCTGAGGAGGCCTTACAAACAGCTATAAAAAGAAGAGATGTGAAAGGCAAAGGAGGAAATGAGAGATATACCTGTTTGAATGCACAGTTCCCAAGAATAGCAGGGAGAGATAAGAAATCCTTCCTAGTGATCAATGCAAAGAAATAGAGAAAAACAATAGAATGGGAAAGACTAGAGATTGCTTCAAGAAAATTAGAGATACCAAGAGAATATTTCATCGAAAGATAAGTACAATAAAGGACAGAAATGGTATGGACCTAACAGAAGCAGAAGGTATTAAGAAGAGGTGGCAAGAATACACAGAACTATACAAAAAATATCTTCATGACACAGATAATCACGATGGTACGAACACTCACCCAGAACCAGACATCCTGGAATGCGAAGTCAAGTGGGCCTTAGGAAGCATCACTATGAACAAAGCTAGTGGAGATGATGGAATTCCAGTTGAACTATTTCAAATCCTAAAAGATGATGCTGTGAAAGTGCTGCACTCAATATGCCAGCAAATTTGGAAAACTCAGCAGTGGCCACAGGACTGGAAAAGGTCAGTTTTCATTCCAATTCCAAAGAAAGGCAATGTCAAAGAATGCTCAAACTACTACACAATTGCAGTCATCTCGCATGCTAACAAAGTAATGCTCAAAATTCTCCAAGCTAGGTTTCAACACTACATGAACTGAGAACTTCCATATGTTCAAGGTGGATTAAAAGTCAGAGGAACCAGAGATCAAATTGCCAACATCTGCTGAATCATAGAAAAAGCAAGAGAATCCCAGAGAAATATCTTCTTCTGCTTCATTGATTATGTTAAAGCCTTTGACTGTGTGGATCACAAAAAGCTGTGGAAAATTCTTAAAGAGACGGAAATACCAGACCACCTGACCTGCCTCCTGAGAAATCTGTAGGCAGGTCAAGAAGCAACAGTTAGAACTGGACATGGGATAACAGACTGGTTCCAAATATTGTCACCCTGCTTATTTAACTTATACACAGAGTATATCATGAGAAATGCTGGACTGGATGAAGCACAAGCTAGAATCAAGATTGCCAGGAGAAATATCAATAACCTCAGATATGCAGATGACACCACTCTTATGACAGAAAGTGAAGAAGAATTAAAGAGTCTCTTGATGAAAATGAAAGAGGAGAGTGAAAAAATTGGCTTAAAACTTAACATTTAGAAAACTACGATCATGGCATCTGGTCCCATCACTTCATGGCAAATAGATGAGGAAACAGTGGAAACAAGGACAGATCTTATTTTTGGGGGTTCCAAAATCATTGCAGATGGTGACTGCAGCCATGAAATTAAAAGACGCTTGCTTCTTGGAAGAAAAGTTAGGACCAACCTAGAGAGCATATTATAAAGCAGAGACATTACTTTGCCAACCAAGGTCTGTCTAGTCAAAGCTATGGTATTTCCAGTAGTCATGTATGGATGTGAGAGTTGGACCATAAAGAAAGCTGAGTGCTGAAGAATTGATGCTTTTGAACTGTGGTGTTGGAGAAGACTCTTGAGTGTCCCTTGGACAGTAAGGAGATCCAACCAGTCCATCCTAAAGAAAATCAGTCCTGAATATTCACTGGAAGGACTGATGCTGAAGCTGAAACTCCAATACTTTGGCCACCTGATGCGAAGAACTGACTCATTTGAAAAGACTCTGATGCTGGGAGGGATTGGGGGCAGGAGGAGAAGGGGATGACAGAGGATGAGATGGTTGGATGGCATCACCGACTCAACGGACATGAGTTTGAATAAACACTGGGAGCTGGTGATGAACAGGGAGGCCTGGCGTGCTGCAGTCCATGGGGTCGCAGAGTTGGACATGACTGAGTGAGTGAACTGAACTTACAAGCTCGGCTTCTGTAACAAAGATCCTAAAATAACAAGGGCTTAATCAGAGTAGAAATGAATTTCTCTTTTACATCACAGTCTGAATATAACAGTGATGGTATCAGGGACTCAGACTAATTGTTTGCTCTGTCAACCTCAACCCTCATCTTCCATTTGTGCCCTAAAACAGCTACTCTACTTCTGCCTTCACCTGAGAAGAGACCCATTCCATTAATGGTAGGTTTCAGAATCTTTGTATATCATTTTGATTCATACTCTTTTGGCTGTAGCTTGGTCATGAACCACACTTTGGCTGAATGTGTGACTGGAAATGTAATCTTTGAACTGGAAGTATATGCCTCTGGTAACTGCATGGGTCTCTTACTTTTCATGCTCAATTTGCTATTGGTCCTTTGGCATTTCACCTGACTTTCAGGATTCTTATTGTTTTATGTGCTTTGGTAAGAGTTCATGGTGCTTCCCATCTATTTATTGGTCAATCACCAATATTAAGCACCTTAAAGCTAAAAGTGAAGTTGCTCAGTCGTGTCCGACTCTTTGCAACCCTGGACTGTAGCCTACCAGGCTTCTCCGTCCATGGGATTTTCCAGGCAAGAGTAATAGAGTGGGTTGCCATTTCCTTCTCCAGGGGCTCTTCCTGATCCGGGGATCGAACCCAGGTCTCCCACAATGCAAGCAGATGCTTTACCCTCTGAGCCACCAGGGAAGCCACTAATGGTATTATTTGCCCTTGCTTTCTAGTTCTTCCCTGATGGATACCTCTGACATTAGCCTAAGATTTTAGTTTATTTTTGCTTGCCATAATGTTTATTATAGTACTCAAGTCCTACTAAATTTTCACTCTAAATTGCCCCTTAGAGTCTTCAGTTATTAGATTTGCTGTGCTTGTGTGTGTGTGTGTGTGTGTGAGAGAGAGAGAATAAAAGTTTTATTGGTGAGTGTGTGATGGCCTTGGTTGGAGTAGGCATGCGCTTGGTAATTTGAAAGATCAACTAGAAAATCTGGACAAGATTTTTAAAATATTTGGAGATATCCCAAAGAAAACAGCCAGTGGAAAATACTAGGGATGTATTCTAAGAGAACAAAGCTAAAAGGTCAAGCATTTAGGTTCACTTTTCTCCTAAAGGCTTCTACAACTTCGCCCAGAACCTGAGCAGAGTATTCCTCAGACACACAGATGTGTCCTCTTTGTAATAATTCATCAAGCTCTAACCCTGGAGGAAGGCATGGCAACCCACTCCAGTATTCTTGCTGGGAAAATCCCATGGACAGAGGAGCCTGGAGGGCTACAGTCCATGGTGTCCCAAAGAGTCAGACATGACTGAAGTGATAGAGCACAGAGCACATCACACTATAAAATAAGAATCTGTATAATTTCAATGTGTTATATACGTAAAAATTTTAAAAGAAGTCATGTTTGAAATCAAACAAATGAAAGAAATCATATAGAAAACAATATAACACCTATGGGCCCAAGATTAAAAATCATTCTATCATTTAAACAATTTTATTTATTTATAATAAACATTTTGGATATAACCAGAGTTCTACCCTCATTTGTGTTTTGCCTCCTTACAGAAAACGTCATACAGAATTTGATAGATCATTCTTATGCAAAGATTTGTGATTTTACTATACTTATAGTAAGCATAAAGATATGTCTGATGATGAAAGTAAAGTCCAATGCTGTAAAAAACAATACTGCAAAGGAAGCTGGAATGTTAGGTCCATGAACCAAGGTAAATAGGACATGGTCAAGCAGGAGACGGCAAGAATGAACATCAATATCTTAGGAATCAGTGAACTAAAATGGATGGGAATGGGTGGATTTAATTCAGATGACCACAGGTGAGGAAAGAAGAGAAGCAAAAGGCAAGGGGAAAAGGGAAAGATATACTCTGAATGCAGAGTTCTAGAGAACAGCAAAGAGAGATAAGAAGGCCTTCTTAAGTGAATAATGCAAAGAAATAGAGGAAAACAATAGAATGGGAAAGACTAGAGATCTCTTCAAGAAAATTAGAGATACCAAGGGAATACACATGCAAACATGGGCACAATACAGAGCAGAAACAGCATAGACCTAAGAGAAGCAGAAGATATTAAGAAGACATGGCAGTAATGCACAGCAGAACTATACAAAAAAGGCCTAATGACTCAGATAACAACAATGGTGTGGTCATTCACCTAGAGCCAGACATCTTGGCCTGCAAAGTCAAGAGGGCCTTAGGAAGCTTTATTACAAACAAAGCTAGTGGAGGTGATGGAATTCCAGCTGAGCTATTTCAAATTCTAAAAGATGATGCTATGAAAGTGCTATACTCAATGTCACAAGTGTGGAAAGCTCAGCAGTGGTCACAGGACTGGAAAAGGTCAGTTTTCATTCAAATTTCAAAGAAATTTCAAATACCAAAGAATGTTCAAACTATCATACAGTTGTGCTCATTTCACTGCTAGTAATTTTATGCTCAAAATCCTTCAAGCTAGGCTTCGGCAGTGTGTGAACTGAGAACTTCCAGATGTACAAACTGGGTTTAGAAAAGGCAGAGGAACCAGAAATCAAGTTGCCACCATTCATTTGATCACAGAAAAAGCAAGAGAATTCCAGAAAAAAAAAAAAATCTACTTATGCTTTACTGAGTATGCAAAAGTCTTTGACTGTGTTGATCACAAAAAAATTGTGAAAAATTCTTTAAGAATTGGGTATACCAGACCATTTTACTTGTCTCCTGAGAAACCTGTATGCAGCTCACGAAGCAACAGTTAGAATCAGACATGAAACAACAGACTGGTTCCAAATAGGAAAAGGAGTACGTCAAGGCTGTATATTGTCACCCTGCTTATTTAACTTATACGCAGAGTACATCATGAGAAACGCTGGGCTGGAGGAAGCACAAGCGGGAATCAAGATTGCTGGGAGAAATATCAATAACCTCAGATATGCAGATGACACCACCCTTATGGCAGAAAGTGAAGAGGAACTCAAAAGCCTCTTGATGAAAGTGAAAGAGGAGAGTGAAAAAGTTGGCTTAAAGCTCAACATTCAGAAAACTAAGATCATGGCATCCAGTCCCATCACTTCATGGGAAATAGATGGGGAAACAGTGGAAACAGTGTCAGACTTTATTTGTTTGGGCTCCAAAATCACTGCAGATGGTGACTGCAGCCATAAAATTAAAAGACGCTTACTCCTTGGAAGGAAAGTTATGACCAACCTAGATAGCATATTGAAAAGCAGAAACATTACTTTGCCAACAAAGGTCCGTCTAGTCAAGGCTATGGTTTTTCCAGTGGTCATATATGGATGCGAGAATTGGACTGTGAAGAAAGCTGAGCGCCAAAGAATTGATGCTTTTGAACTGTGGTGTTGGAGAAGACTCTTGAGAGTCCCTTGGACTGCAAGGAGATCCAACCAGTCCATTCTAAAGGAGATCAGCCCTGGGTGTTCATTAGAAGGACTAATGCTGAAGCTGAAACTCCAGTACTTTGGCCACCTCATGCGAAGAGTTGACTCAGTGGAAAAGACTCTGATGCTGGGAGGGATTGGGGGCAGGAGGAGAAGGGGACGACAGAGGATGAGATGGCTGGACGGCATCACCGACTCAATGGATATGAATTTGGGTAAACTCCAGGAGTTGGTGATGGACAAGGAGGCCTGGTGTGCTGCGATTCATGGGGTAGCAAAGAGTCGGACATGCCTGAATGACTGAACTGAACTGAACTGAAAATAACTATGCGTGTGCTCAGTTGCTCAGTTGTGTCTGACTCTTTGTCAGACTGTGGCCCATCAGGCTTCTCTGTCCATGGGATTTTCCAGGCAGGAATACTGGAGTGGGTTGCCATTTCCTTCTCCAAAACTCATATATTAAAGCCCCCAGTGTGTCTCTGTTTGAAAGTGAGGCCTCTGAGGAAGTAATTAAGTTTAAACGAGGTCATAAGGGTAGAACCCTGATCCAACTGGTTTATTGTCCTCATGAGAAGAGACACTAGAGCTTCCTTTCTCTCTGTCTCTCTGTCTCTCTGCAAGCAGGCACCGATAAAAGGTCATGTGAGGACATAGCAAGAAGGCAGCCATCTACAAGCCAGGAAGAAAGATCTCACCAGAAATGGACCCTGACAGCTTTTTAACCTCGGAGTTTCAGCCTCAAAAATTATGAGAAAAGATATTTTTTCTGTTTAAGCCACCCAGTCTGCTATTTTGTTATGGCAGCCAAAACAGACTAATACAACTGGAATAAGATAAAGTATAACTTGTAAACATCAAGTAGTTGAATTCCGTGTTTTTAACCCAATCTGGTAGTCCTCGTCTTTTAACTGATGAGGTTAATTCACTTAAACTTATTCTCTCCCTGACAGTTTTCATTTCTATCACTTTGTCTTATGCTTTCTATATCACATATTTTTCTTTATTATTTTCCCTCTTTTCAAAACAAGTATCTGACTGAATTATTGTCCTTAATTCTTTCTTTCCTTTCATCAGGCTGGGAAATTATACCCTTTAATGTTTATGATGTTATGGTTTATGCTTTGATTTTTAAAATGCTCGCCTTCTGAACAGAGTTCAAAGTGAATCAATAATTTTACCACATTTCCAAATATTACAAGGACTTTAGAAACTTTAACTCTGATTTCTCCCTCTTCTCTTATATGTCATTTTCTCAGATTTTTATTTCAACTTTGTTTTTATGAATCTCACATTGTTCATAATTATTTTCATTTTTTATATTGTTAACATGTGTTTAGGTTTACCCTATGTTTGCCAATTATTTTGCCCACGATTGCTTTTGGAAACCTCTCTTCCTTTTGGGTCCAATTTTCTTTTTTCTGAGGAAAATACTTTAATAATTGCTTTAGCAAGGGTATGTGGGTGGTAAAGTCTCCATGTCTTTTTGGTTTAAATTGTCTTTATTATGCTTTCACTCTTGACTGATGGTTTGTCTGATTTATAATTCTAGGTTGACAGCTATTTTTCTCAGCAATGTGACAATATTAGCCAATTGTACTCTAGTTCTATTGTTACCATGAGGAATCAATTGTCAATCGTTTTTCCTTTATTTATCTTACTTAAAAGTTTTATTCTGGGACCTAAGGATTCACATTTTTCATCAATTTCATAAAATTCTTTTGTTACTATTAGACTATTCATTCTTTTTATTTTCCCTCTTAAACTTTTAATAGATATATAATAGATATTCTCATTCTCTCTTCATGTCACTGAATCTCTCTTTCATATTTTTAATTTATCTTCCTCAATTGCATTTTACTTAATTTTCTTAGATCTATCTTCTAGTTCAATATTTTTGCTTCAGCTGTTTCTAATTTGCTCCATAAGCCATTTGGTTATTGCTTAATTTTTAAAGTTACATTTGATTCAATTTAATCCAATGGTTCTTGGCATTTGTTTCTTTTGTATTTTTCATTACATTTAATTATTTGAACACAATAATTTTATGTTTGCCATTAGATTATGCTATAAAGTGAAAATATTGATCTCCTAACACTTCTACCTGTTACATATTTAGTTTCTTATCCATCTTGGATTGTTTACTTGTAAAAGTTGAACTCCAGCTGCATTTCACTGGAGGGAGTCATGGAGGAGATGTGCTATGGAGTGGCCGTGTGTTCACGTCTGGCAAGTGCTCCAGAATTATCGTTGGTAAGTACAGGAGCACACCGGTATTCACTTCTCAGTGTGAGGATATCAAAACCTTGAGGGCCCTGAGGAGAGTGTAAATGCAAACCCCACCTTTGCGTGTGGAGCAGACCCAAATTATAAACAGTCTGGGAACTCAGGCAGAGACAGATGAACCTTTCTGTGGCCTTCCTATGTCACTGCACACAGCACTTCAGTCCTGTACTTTACTCCAGAAGAGACTTTTAAAGCTTCCAGTTCTCTCCTAACAGGCTTAAGGATTCATTCTGCTACCCTGAGGGTCTTTAAGCTCTTAGGACACTTGAACCAGGAAAATCCTAACATCTGGTTTCCATCCCACATGCTTTCACCTGGAGTTAACCACCAAGGGAAGTCTCAACAGTGGGGTTGTGCTCTGCTTGTCCAATTGCCTGATACCTGAGAATTGCTCTTACTTTTCCTGTTATCTCAACTATGCATTTTGAATAATGTTATATTTTGTGTACTTGGGGGAAAGGATTCAGGTAAATGAAACCACATTATTTAAGGAACAAGAAGCCTTGAACCTGTTTCTTTAAATGTCTCAAATTTTGAAGAGTTTGATGGCTGATACAAAGTTATTTTATTATTTAGGCCACCTAAATAACACTCAAGAAAAAGTAACATTAGTTTAGGCATAATGATTACAAGGTCAGGTCTTGATGTTTCCCTAGAGTCTACCTTCTAGGAAGTATGTTCTTATATTCAGTAATCCTGTTAGTGGCTTGAATCACTGCAGAAGCATGTATGTTTCATTGAAAACTCAAGTTTTCATGAATTTAAAGAAACTATATCCCAACTGAGGGGCCCAAATTAACATAGGAATATTTTATGTTCACTAACCACATCACACATTAATTTGAATCTGTGCTTTTTACCCTGGTGTCTCAGATGGTAAAGAATCTACCTGCAATGCAGGAGATGTGAGTTTGATCCCCAGGTTGGGAAGGTCCCCTGGAGAAGGAAATGGTAACCCACTCCAGTATTCTTGTCTAGAGAATTCCCTGGGCAGAGCAGACTGGCAGGGTACAATCCATGGAGCTGTAAAGAGTTGGACATGACTAAGTGACTCACACACACACACACACACACACACACACACGAGCACATCCCAATTGAGAGGCTCAAATTAACATGTGGAATATTTTATGTTCACTAACATTAATTTGAATCTATGCTTTTTACCCTGAGAATGTGAAGCAAGCTGGGGTTTCACAGCTATTTAAATCTCCTCTAAATAAGCAGAGTTGTGGGACATCCTTGGTGGTCCAGTGGCTAAGACTCAATGCACCACTGATCTTGGTGCAGATTCAATGACCAAGGTCCCACATACCACATGGCACAAGCAAAGAAAGAAGAATTGTATTCCTGAAACAAAAAGGAATATACTGGCAAGAGAAGACTGACCTTGAGTTGATAACACATGGGTCAAATGCCTCTCTTCTTAGTTGATAATCATCTTTAAGGTAGGCAAAGTAGTGTACAAATTATCTTAGAAACTCTGAAGTAAAACATCAAGCTTATACATGGTGGTTGCTACATAGCTGTGGAAAGAAGAGAGGAGAGAGAGTGTGACGATGGCAGGAAAGGAGGAAAAGATGTAAGAAGGAAAGAAGGGGGAAGGAGAGAGGAGGCAACTTTGTTCATCAATCAGATCAGATCAGATCAGTCACTCAGTCGTGTCCGTTCATCAATATGATACCCATAAAGAAAAAGGAAACCTAACTCACTTCTAGAACCTGGGTATCTGGGGCATAAATGCAGATGTCCTTAAGTATTACTTTAAATGTTTCAGTTCAGTGAGATCATACAGATTCCACCAATATGATTAAAGATTTTAGCTCCATGCACCCACTCCAGTGTTCTTGCCTGGAGAATCCTGGGGATGGGGGAGTGTGGTGGGCTGCTGTCTATGGGGTTACACAGAGTTGGACACGACTGAAGCAACTTAGCAGCAGCAACAGCAGCAGCAAAGGTTACATAAAAATCTCTTGAGCTACATGTCTAAACTGGAATTTGGGAGGCAGTCCTAAGATGGCAGAGGAATAACATGGGGAGACCTCTTTCTCCCCCACAAATTCATCAAAAGAACATTTAAACGCTGAGTAAATTCCACAAAACAACTTCTGAATGCCGGCAGAAGACATCAGGCACCCAGAAAAGCAGCCCATTTTCTTCAAAAGGAGGTAGGAAAAATATAAAAGGCAAAAAAAGAGACAAAAGAGGTAGAGACGGAGCTCTGTCCTGGGAAGGGAGTCTTAAAAAGAGAGAAGTTTCCAAACACCAGGAAACACTCTCACTGCCGAGTCTGTGGCAAGCCTTGGAAGCACAGAGGGCAACATAATAGGTAGGAAAAATAAGTAAATAATGAAAACCCACAGATTACGAGCCCAACGGTAACTCCCTCATTGGAGAAGCAGCGCAGATGCCCGCACCCGCCACTAGCAAGCAGGGGCTGGGCAGGGAGGCACGGGCTGCGTTGCTTAGAGTAAGGATCGGGCCTGAATGCCCCGAGGCTAATCAGAGCAAACTAATTTGGGCTAGCAAACCAGACTGTGGGATATCTACCATGCGAAAAGCCCTAAGACACCGCCAGGCCCGCACATAGAACAAAGTGCTGAACAGAATTAGCTGGCTGCAGACCATCCCCCTCTAGTAACAGGCAGCCAGAGCCGGAAGGGGGCAATCGCAGCCCCAGAGAGACATTATCTACCTAACTGCAAGCAGGCTTCTTTGCTAAATAAGACTTCTTGGGGTTTTGGACAGTCATCATCCGCCTGAGAAGGTGTGCCGGTTGTACACCCAGACAACTGAGCGGCAGGGATGGGAAAGGCAATAAGTTGCAGTAACTGCACTCACCAAACACCTCATCATCCGAGATGCTCGGAGCTGGGAAGGGCACAAAATGCAGGCCCAACAGAGTCTGCGCCTCTGAGGACTACCCGAGTGCCTGAACCTGAGCAGCTTAGACCTGGGAGGTGCATGCAGCCCAGGGCCGGCCTCAAGTGGTTCCCTGCAGAGCAACCTAGAGCCTGAGCTGTGTGGGCAGGAAGGGTGCACGCGCCATGAGCAGGGGGCAGGCCCAGTACAGCTGAGACACTGCTGGCACACACCAGTGTTAGTTGTTTGCAGCGTCCCCCCTTCCCCACAGTGTGACTGAACAAGTGAGCCTAAAAAAAGTGTCCACCACAGCCCCCTATGTGTCAGGGCTGAAATCAGACACTGAAGAGACCAGCAAACAGAAGCTAAAACCGAGGGAACCACCTTGGAAGTGACAGGTGCAATAGATTAAAACCCTATAGTTAGTACCGACTACATACGAAGGGGCCTATAGATCTTGAGAAATATAAGCCGGACCAAGGAACTATCCGAAAATGAACTGACCCCACACTGCCCACAACAACACCAGAAAAAGTCCTAGATATATTTTTACTATTTTTATGATCATTCATTTCTTTTTTAAAAACTTAAAAAAAAATTTTAAGACCTCTATTACTCCTTTAATTTTCATTTTTATAACCTACTATTATTTATCAAAAAAAGACCATTTTTAAAGCAAACTTCATATATATATATTTTAAATAACTTTTGTGACTTTTTTTTTCTTCTTCTTCTTCTCCTTTTCTTTAATATTGTATTTTTGAAAATCCAGCCTCTACTCTAGAATTCTAATCTTTACTTTTTGGTATTTGTTATCAATTTTGTACCTTTAAGAACCCAATCTTCAGTACCCATTTTTACTTGGGAGTGAGATTACTGGCTTGACTGCTCTCTCCCTCTTTGGACTCTCCTTTTTCTCCACCAGGTCGCCTCTGTCTCCTCCCTCCCCCTTCTCTTCTCTACCCAACTCTGTGAATCTCTGTGTGTTCCAGATGGTGGAGAACACTTAGGGAACTGACTACTGGCTGGATCTGTCTCCCTCCTTTTCATTCCCCCCTTTTATCCTCCTGGCCACCTCTGTCTCCTTCCTCCCTCTTCTCTTCTCTGTATAACTCCATGAACATCTCTGAGCAGTCAAGACTGTGGAGCACACATAAGGAAGTGATTACTGGCTAGCTTGCTCTCTCCTCTTTTGATTCCACCTCATCTCATTCAAGTCACCTCTAACTCCCTCCTCCCTCTTCTCTTCTCCATGTAACTCTGTGAACCTCTCTGGGTGTCTCTCACTGTGGAGAAACTTTTCATCTTTAACCTAGATGTCTTATCAATGGCACTGTATAGAAGGAGAAGTATTGAGACTATTGTAAAAATAAGACTGAAAACCAGAAGCAGGAGGCTTGAGTCCAAATCCTGAGAACATCAGAGAACACCTGACTCCCAGGAACATTAATCAATAGGAGCTTATCAAACCCCTCCATACCTACACTGAAACCAAGCACCACACAAGGGCCAACAAGTTCCAGAGCAAGACATACCATGCAAATTCTCCAGCAACACAGAAACACAGCCCTGAGCTTCAATATACAGGCTGCCCAAAGTTACTCCAAAACCATTGACATCTCATAACTCATTACTAGACACTTCATTGCACTCCAGAGAGAAGAAATCCAGCTCCACCCACCAGAACACCGACACAAGCTTCCCTAACCAAGAAACCTAACCAAGCCACTGATACAACCCCACCTACAGCGAGAAAACTCCATAATAAAGAGAACTCCACAAACTGCCAGAATACAGAAAGGCCACCCCAAACTCAGTAATATAAACAAGATGAAAGACAGAAGAATACTCAGCAGGTAAAGGAACAGGATAAATGCCCACCAAACCAAACAAAAGAGGAAGAGATACGGAATCTACCTGATAAAGAATTCTGAATAATGATAGTGAAAATGATCCAAAATCTTGAAATAAAAATGGAATCACAGATAAATATCCTGGAGACAAGGATTGAGAAAATGCAAGAAAGGTTTAACAAGGAACTAGAAGAAATAAAAAAGAGTCAATATATAATGAATAATGCAATAAATGAGATCAAAAACACTCTGGAGGCAACAAATAGTAGAATAACAGAGGCAGAAGATAGGATTAGTGAATTAGAAGATATAATGGTAGAAATAAATGAATCAGAGAGGAAAAAAGAAAAACAAATTAAAAGAAATGAAGACAATCTCAGAGACCTCCAGGACAATATTAAACGCTACAACATTCGAATCATAGGAGTCCCAGAAGAAGAAGACAAAAAGAAAGACCATGAGAAAATACTTGAGGAGATAATAGTTGAAAACTTCCCTAAAATGGGGAAGGAAATAATCACCCAAGTCCAAGAAACCCAGAGAGTCCCAAACAGGATAAACCCAAGGTGAAACACCTCAAGACACATATTAATCAAATTAACAAAGATCAAACACAAAGAACAAATATTAAAAGCAGCAAGGGAAAAACAACAAATAACACACAAGGGGATTCCCATAAAGATAACAGCTGATCTTTCAAAAGAAACTCTTCAGGCCAGGAGGGAATGGCAAGACATACTTAAAGTGATGAAAGAAAATAACCTACAGCCCAGATTATTGTACCCAGCAAGGATCTCATTCAAATATGAAGGAGAAATCAAAAGCTTTACAGACAAACAAAAGCTGAGAGAATTCAGCACCACCAAACCAGCTCTCCAACAAATGCTAAAGGATATTCTCTAGACAGGAGACACAAAAACAATGTATAAACTCGAACCCAAAACAATAAAGTAAATGGCAACGGGATCATACTTATCAATAATTACCTTAAATGTAAATGGGATGAATGCTCCAACCAAAAGACAAAGACTGGCTGAATGAATAAAAAAACAAGACCTCTATATATGTTGTCTACAAGAGACCCACCTCAAAATAGGGTACACAAACAGACTGAAAGTGAAGGGCTGAAAAAAGATATTCCATGCAAATAGGGATCAAAATAAAGCAGGAGTAACAATACTCATATCAGATAAAATAGACTTTAAAACAAAGGCTGTGAAAAGAGACAAAGAAGGTGACTACATAATGATCAAAGGATCAATCCAAGAAGAAGATACAACAATTATAAATATATATGCACCCAACATTGGAGCACCGCAATATGTAAGACAAAGGCTAACAAGTATGAAAGGGGAAATTAACAATAACACAATAATAGTGCGAGACTTTAACACCTCACTCACACCTATGGATAGATCAACTAAACAGAAAATTAACAAAGAAACACAAACTTTAAATGATACAATAGACCAGTTAGACCTAATTGATATTTATGGGACATTTCACCTCAAAACAATGAATTTCACATTTTTCTCAAGTGCACACAGAACCTTCTCCAGGATAGATCACATCCTGGGCCATAAGTCTAGTCTTGGTAAATTCAAAAAAATTGAAATCATTCCAAGCATATTTTCTGACCACAATGCAGTAAGATTAGATCTCAATTACAGGAGTAAAACTATTAAAAATTCCAACATATGGAGGCTGAACAACATGCTGCTGAATAACCAACAAATTATAGAAGAAATCAAAAAAGAAATCAAAATATGCATAGAAGCAAATGAAAATGAAAACACAACAACCAGAACCTATGGGACACTGTAAAAGCAGTGCTAAGGGGAAAGTTCATAGCAATACAGGCATACCTCAAGAAACAAGAAAAAAGTCAAATAAATAACCTAACTCTACACCTAAAGCAGCTAGAAAAGGAAGAAATGAAGAACCCAAGGTTAGTAGAAGGAAAGAAATCTTAAAAATTAGGGCAGAAATAAATGCAAAAGAAACAAAGGAGACCATAGCAAAAATCAACAAAGCCAAAAGCTGGTTCTTTGAAAGGATAAATAAAATTGACAAACCATTAGCCAGACTCATCAAAAAACAAAGGGAGAAAAATCAAATCAATAAAATTAGAAATTAAAATGGAGAGATCACAACAGAAAACACAGAAATACAAAGGATCATGAGACTACTATCAGCAATTATATGCCAATAAAATGGACAACATGGAAGAAATGGACAAATTCTTAGAAAAGTACAACTTTCCAAAACTGAACCAGGAAGAAATAGAAAATCTTAACAGACCCATCACAAGCATGGAAATTGAAACTGTAATCAGAAATCTTCCAGCAAACAAAAACCAGGTCCAGACGGCTTCACAGCTGAATTCTATCAAAAAATTAGAGAAGAGCTAACACCTATCCTGCTCAAACTCTTCCAGAAAATTGCAGAGGATGGTAAACTTCCAAACTCATTCTATGAGGCCACCATCACCCTAATATCAAAACCTGACAAAGATGCCACAAAAAAAGAAAACTATAGGCCAATATCACTGATGAACATAGATGCAAAAATCCTTAACAAAATTTTAGCAATCAGAATCCAACAACACATTAAAAAGATCATAAACCATGACCAATTGGGCTTTATCCCAGGGATGCTAGGATTCTTCATTATCTGCAAATCAATGTAATATACCACATTAACAAATTGAAAAATAAAAGCCATATGATTATCTCAATAGATGCAGAGAAAGCCTTTGACAAAATTCAACATCCATTTATGATAAAAACTCTCCAGAAAGCAGGAATAGAAGGAACATACCTCAACACAATAAAAACTATATATGACAAACCCACAGCGAACATTATCCTCAATGGTGAAAAATTGAAAGTATTTCCCCTAAAGTCAGGAACAAGACAAGGGTGCCCACTTTCACCACTACTATTCAATATAGTTTTGGAAGTTTTGGCCACAGCAATCAGAGCAGAAAAAGAAATAAAAGGAATCCAAATTGGAAAAGAAGAAGTAAAACTCTGACTGTTTGCAGATGACATGATCCTCTACATAGAAAACCCTAAAGACTCCACCAGTAAATTACTAGAGCTAATCAATGAATATAGTAAAGTTGCAGGATATAAAATCAACACACAGAAATCCCTTGCATTCCTATACACTAATAATGAAAAAATAAAAAGAGAAATTAAGGAAACAATTCCATTCACCATTGCAATGAAAATAATAAAATACTTAGGAATATATCTACCTAAAGAAACTAAAGACCTATATATAGAAAACTATAAAACACTGTGAAAGGAATCAAAGAGTACACTAACACATAGAGAAATATACCATGTTCATGGATCGGAAGAATCAATATAGTGAAAAGGAGTATACTACCCAAGGCAATCTATAGATTCAATGCAATCCCTATCAAGCTACCAACGGTATTTTTCACAGAACTAAAACAAATAATTTCACAATTTGTATGGAAATACAAAAAACCTCGAATAGCCAAAGCAATTTCGAGAAAGAAGAATGGAACTGGAGGAATCACCCTGCCTGACTTCAGGCTCTACTACAAAGCCACAGTCATCAAGACAGTATGGTACTGGCACAAAGACAGAAATATAGATCAATGGAACAAAATAGAAAGCCCAGAGATAAACCCACACACCTATGGACACCTTATCTTTGACAAAGGAGGCAAGAATATACAATGGAGAAAAGACAATCTCTTTAACAAATGGTGCTGGGAAAACTGGTCAACCACTTGTAAAAGAATGAAACTAGAACACTTTCTAACACCAAACACAAAAATAAACTCAAAATGGATTAAAGATCTAAACATAAGACCAGAAACTATAAAACTCCTAGAGGAGAACATAGGCAAAACACTCTCTGACATACATCTCAGCAGGATCCTCTATGACCCACCTCCCAGAATATTGGAAATAAAAGCAAAAATAAACAAATGGGACCTAATTAAAATTAAAAGCTTCTGCGCAACAAAGGAAACTATAAGCAAGGTGAAAAGAAGCCTTCAGAATGGGAGAAAATAATAGCAAACGAAGCAACTGACAAACAACTAATCTCAAAAATATACAAGCAACTCCTGCAGCTCAATTCCAGAAAAATAAATGAACCTATCAAAAAATGGGCCAAAGAACTAAATAGACATTTCTCCAAAGAAGACATAAAGATGGCTAACAAACACATGAAAAGATGCTCAACATCACTCATTATCAGAGAATGCAAACCAAAACCACAATGAAGTACCATTTCACGCCAGTCAGAATGGCTGCGAACCAAAAGTCTACAAGCAATAAATGCTGGAGAGGGTGTGGAGAAAAGGGAACCCTCTTAAACTGTTGGTGGGAATGCAAACTAGTATAGCCACTATGGAGAACAGTGTGGAGATTCCTTAAAAAACTGGAAATAGAACTGCCATAGGACCCAGCAATCCCACTGCTGGGCATACACACTGAGGAATCCAGAATTGAAAGAGACACGTGTACCCCAGTGTTCATCGCAGCACTGTTTATAATAGCCAGGACATGGAAGCCACCTAGATGTCCATCAGCAGATGAATGGATAAGAAAGCTGTGGTACATATATACAATGGAATCTTACTCAGCCATTAAAAAGAATACATTTGAATCAGTTCTAATGAGGTGGATGAAACTGGAGCCTATTATACAGAGTGAAGCCAGAAAGAAAAACATCAATACAGTATACTAACGCACATATATATGGAATTTAGAAAGATGGTAATGATAACCCTGTATGCAAGACAGCAAAAGAGACACAGATGTATAGAACAGTCTTTTGGACCCTGTGGGAGAGGGAGGGGTGGGATGATTTGGGAGAATGGCATTGAAACATGTATATTATCATATGTGAAACAAATCGCCAGTCCAGGTTCGATGCATGATATAGGATGCTCGGGGCTGGTGCACTGGGATGACCCAGAGGGAGGGGTTGGGGAGGGAGGTTCAAGATGGGGAACACATGTATACCCGTGGTGGATGCATGTCAATGTATGGCAAAACCAATACAATATTGTAAAGTAATTAGCCTCCAATTAAAATAAACAAACATATTAAAAAAAATAAAGTACATGAGTGTTAGAAGCCTATTGTTTGCAAAGAGAGCAGTTGGCAGAGCATTTCCTGATCTTGATCTGATATTGAAGTAAGTGAGAAAAATGGAATATTATTATGCTCTAGCCAATAAGAATATATCTTTTGGTTCAGTGACCAAAGAAATAGGCATCTTGTATTAAAATCAAGGAAATCAAGGGGAAATTTGTCATAAGAATTTTTGAAATGAGGAAAGTGAAAACAATCACTTCTCCATGACATACGTGATGTTGATAAGCACCATTTCAATGATTTGAAGGGTTTTTCTCAAGAAGAGTATCTCAGAATACAGTCAATATGTTGAATAGCTCATTACTCATTACTCATAGGCTGAAAAAACATATTTTTTAATGCTAAGTAAATGATAACCAGTATTTCTGATAAAGATCAAATTGAGCTAAATGTTTGATCTGTCCTGATACATTTTTCTTTAAAAGATAGAGCTGTATTTTTTTTTAAATTTTTAAATCTCATTTGTTTTATTGAAATATAGTTGATTTACAATATGTTAATTTCTGGTATACAGCAAAGTGACTGTGTTATATAAATATATACATGTATACTTTTTATATTTCTTTCCATTATGGTTTATCACAAATTATTGAGTATGATTCTTATGCTATACACTAGGGCCTTGTTTATCTGTTTTGTTTTTTTTTGCCACTTTATTTAATTGAAGGATAATTGTTTTACAGAATTTTGTGATTTTCTATCAAACATCAACCAGAATCTGTTAGATAGAGCTGTATTGACAGCATTATTATATATATATACTATATATTTAAGTGTTTAACATACAATTTATATAACTTTTATATGTGTATATATATAATATTAATATTAGGATAGTATGTTCAGTTCAGTAATTCAGTCATGTCTGACTCTTTGAGACCCCATAGACTGAAGCAAGCCAGGCTTCCCTGTTCATCACCAACTCCCAGAGTTTGCTCAAATTCATATCCTTGAAGTTGGTGATCCCATCCAACCATCTCATCCTCTGTCATCTCCTTCTCCTCCCCCTTCAGTCTTTCCCTGCATCAGGGTCTTTTCCAATGAGTCGGTTCTTTGCATCACGCGGCTAAAATATTGGAATGTCAGCTTCAGCATCAGTCCTTCCAATGAATATTCAGGACTGATTTCCTTTAGGATTGACTGATTTGATCTACTTGCAATCCAAGGGGCTATTAAGAGTCTTCTCCAACGCCATAGTTCAGAAGCATCAATTCTTCAGTGCTCAGTTTTCTTTATGGTCCAACTCTCACATCCATACATGACTACTGGAAAAAGCATAGCTTTGACTAGACAGAACTTTGTCAGCAAAGTAATGTCTCTGCTTTTTAATATGCTATCTAGATTTTCCATAGCTTTTCTTCCAAGTCTCAAGTGTCTTTTAATTTCATGTTTGCAGTCACCAACTGCAGTGATTTGGAGCCTAAGAAAATAAAGTCTGTCACTGTTTCCATTGTTTCCCCATCTGTTTGCTGTGAGTGATGGGACCGGATGCCATGATCTTCATTTCTTGAATGTTGAGTTTTAACCAGCTTTTCACTCTCTTCTTTCACTTTCATCAAGAGGCTCTTTAGTTCCTCTTCATTTTCTGCCATTACGGTGGTGTCATCTGCATGTCTGAGGCTATTGTTATTTCTCCCTGAAATCTTGATTCCAGCTTCTGCTACATCCATCCTGGCATTTTGCATGATGTACTCTGTGTATAAGTTAAATAAGCAGGGTGACAATATAACTTTTATATATATAATATTTTTATTATGATAGCCTGTAAGGGTCTTGATAAAGTAAGTTAAGACTTGAAGGAAGCGCAAAACAAGAACAAGCCATGTGGATGTCTGGGGAAGAACACTCCATTCAGAGGGAATAACAAGTGCAAAATTTCTGAAACAGAAGCATGCTTGGCATCCTCATTGAATATCAAGGAGATCACTATAGATGGAGTAGAGTGAGGAAGGGAGAGTAATAGGTGATGAAAGCAGAGGTAGCAAAGAATCAAGATATATGAAGACTGAATGTTATTCTGAGATGAGAAGTCACTGGAGGGTTTTAAGCAGAGAAGTGTCTGTCACCATTTTTATGAGTTCACTTTGACTGCTGGGAATAAACTGAGGGAGGTAAAAAACAGAAGGGAAACTAATCAGGAAGCTATATCAGTAACTGAGGCAAGAGAAGATGAGGGCTTATACCACAGCAGAAGCAGTGGAAGTGGTAAGAAATGGTTGGATTCTGGACATATTTCTAGTCACTTATTCAGGAAATACTGTTTGTACTGTTCATGGGGTTCTCAAGGCAAGAATGCTGAAGTGATTGGCCATTCCCTGCTCCAGTGGACCACGTTTTGTCAGAACTCTCCACCATGACTGGAGAAGGAAATGGAAACCCACTCCAGTATTCTTGCCTGGAAAATCCCATGGACAGAGGAGCCTGGCAGGCTACAGTCCATAGGGTCGCAACGAGTCAGACAGGACTGAAGTGACTTAGCATGCACACACTCAATCTTTACCTTCCAAGGTGGTGCAGTGGTAAAGAATCTGCCTGCCAGTGCAGGAGACTCAGATTCGATCCCTGGGCCAGGAAAGATCCCCTGGAGTAGGATATGGCAACCCACTCTAGTATTCTTGCCTGGAGAATTCTATGGACAGAGGACGCTGACAGGCTGCAGTCCTTGGGGGTCACAAAGAGTTGGACACAGCTGAGTGACTGAGCACTCTGAGCACCCTCCACCACAACCTGTCTGTCTTGGGTGGCCCTACTCAGCATGGCTCAGAGTTTCATTGTGTTAGACAAGATTGTGATCAGTTTGGTTAATTTTCTGTGATTGTGGTTTTCATTCAGTCTGCCCTCTGATAGGATGGCAGGCTTAAGGATAAGAGGCTTGTGGTCCCAAGATGTGCCCACATGGTGGAGTAGAAGGACATGCACTCATCTTCTCCAATGAGTGTCCGGGAGCCTCCAGCGGAGGTGTGGATCAACTGTGGCCTACCACAAGGTTGGGGCACTGACTACAACAGTCCTGGGAACCACGGGTGCTGGCATAAATCCTTTGGAAGGAGGTCACCATTACCCCTACCATAGTTTTGCCTCAGGTTCAGTGAACTAAAATGGATAAGAATGGGCAAATTTTTAATTCAGATGACCACTGTATCTACTACAGTGGGCAAGAATCCCTTAGAAGAAATGGAGTAACCCTCATAGTCAACAAAAGAGTCCAAAATGCAGTACTTGGATACAATCTCAAAAATGACAGAATGATCTCTATTCATTTCCAAGACAAACCAGTCAACATCACAGTAATCCAAGTCTATGCCCCAACCACAAATGCTGAAGAAACTGAAGTTGAGTGGTTCTATGAAGACCTGCTGCTACTGCTAAGTCACTTCAGTCGTGTCCGACTCTGTGCAACCCCATAGATGGCAGCCCATCAGGCTCCCCCGTCCCTGGGATTCTCCGGCAAGAACACTGGAGTGGATTGCCATTTCCTTCTCCAATGCATGAAAGTGAAAAGTGAAAGTGAAGTCACTCAGTCGTGTCTAACTCCTAGCGACCCCATGGACTGCAGCCTACCAGGCTCCTCCATCCAAGGGATTTTCCAGGCAAGAGTACTGGAGTGGGGTGCCATTGCCTTCTCCACTATGAAGACCTACAAGACTTTATAGAACTAACACCAAAAGAAAAAAAAAAAAAAGTCCTTTTCATCCTAGGGGACTGGAATGCAAAAGTAGGAAGTCAAGAGATACCTAGAATAAGGGGAATTGGAGTACAAAATAAAGCAGGACAAAGACTAACAGAGTTTTGCCAGGAGACAATGCATTGCTCATAGCAAACATCCTCCTCCAACGATGACTCTACACATGGACATCACCAGATGGTCAATACCGAAATGAAATTGATTATATTCTTTGCAGTCGAAGATGGAGAAGTTCTATAAAGTCAGAAAAAACAAGACGGGGAGTTGACTGTGGCTCAGATGATGAACTCCTTATTGCCAAATTCAGACTTAAATTGAAGAAAGTAGGGAAAACCACTAGACCAGTCAGGTATGACCTAAATCAAATCCCTTATGACTGTACAGTGGAAGTGACAAATAGATTCAAGGGATTAGATCTGATAGGCAGTGTGTCTAAAGAAGTGTGGATGGAGGTTCATCACATTGTACAGGAGGTAGGGATCAAAACCATCCTTAAGAAAAAGAAAAGCAAAAAGGCAAAATGGCTGTCTGAGGAGGTCTTACAAATAGCTGAGAAACGAAGAGAAGGGAAAAGGAAAGGAAAAAAAGATATACCCATTTGAATACAGAGTTCCTAAGAATAGCTAGGAGAGATAAGAAAGCCTTCCTCAGTGAACAATGCGAAGAAATAAAGGAAAACAATAGAATGGGAAAGAATTAGCGATGTCTTCAAGAAAATTAGAGATACCAAGGGAATATTTCATGCAAAGACGGGCACATTAGAGTACAGAAATGGTGTGGCCCTAACAGAAGCAGAAGATATTAAGAAGAGGTGGCAAGAATACACAGAAGAACTATACAAAAAAGATCTTCATGACCCAGATAACCACAATAGTGTGATCACTCACCTCGTGCCAGACATCTTGAAGTGGGAAGTCAAGTGGGCCTTAGGAAGCATCAGTATGAACAAAGCTAGTGGAGGTGATGGAATTCCAGTTGAGCTATTTCAAATCCCAAAAGATAATGCTGTGAACGTTCTGTGCTCAATATGCCAGCAAATTTGAAAAACTCAGCAGTGGCCACAGGGCTGGAAAATGTCAGTTTTCATTCTGGTCCCAAAGAAGGGCAATGCCAAAGAGGGTTCAAACTTTGGCAAAATTGCACTCATCTCACATGCTAGCAAGGTCATGCTCAAAATTCTCTAAGCCAGGCTTCTACAGTACACGAACTGAGAACTTCCAGATGTTCCAGCTGGATTATGAAAGGCAGAGGAACCAGAGATCAAACTGCCAACATCCGTTGGATTATTGAAAAAGCAAGAGAATTATAGAAAGTATCTACTCCTACTTCATTGACTATGCTAAAGGCTTTGACTGTGTGGATCACAAAAAGCTGTGGAAAATTCTTAAAGAGACGGAAATACCAGACCACCTGACCTGCCTCCTGAGAAACCTGTATGCAGGTCAAGAAGCAAGAGTTAGAACAGGACATGGGACAAAGGACTGGTTTCAAATTGGGAAAAGAGTACATTGAGGCTGTATATTGTCACCCTACTTGTTTAACTTATATGCAATGTACATCATGTGAAATGCCAGGCTGGATGAAGCAGAAGGATGAAGCAGACATGCAGATGACACCACCCTTATGGTAGAAAGCGAGGAAACTAAAGGGTCTCTTAATGAAGGTGAAAGAGGAGAGTCAAAAAGCTGACTTAATACTCAACAATCAAAAAAAAAAAAAAAGATCATGGCATCCAGTCCCATCACTTCATGGCAAATACATGGGGAAACAATGGAAAAAGAGTATTTTCCTGAGCTCCAAAATCACTGCAGATAGTGACTGCAGCCTCAAAATTAAAAGACCTACTTGGAAGAAAAGCTATGACAAACCTAGACAACATATTAAAAAGCAGAGACATTACTTTGCCAACAAATGTCCGTAGAGTCAAAGCTATGGTTTTTCAGTAGTTATGTATGGATGTGAGAGTTGGACCTTAAAGAAAACTGAGCACTGAAGAATTGATGCTTTTGAACTGTGGTGTTGGAGAAGAGTCTTGAGAGTCCCTTAGACTTCAAGGAGATCCAACCAGTCAATCCTAAAGAAAATCAGTCATGAATATTCATTGGAAGGACTGAAGCTCCAATATTTTGGCCACCTGATGCAAACAGCCAACTCATTAGAAAAGAGCATGAGGCTAGGAAAGCTTGAAGGCAGGAAGAAAATGGAATTATAGTGGACGAGATGGTTATATGGTATCACTGACTCGATGGATGTGAGTTTGAGCAAGCTGCAAGAGATGATGAAGGACAGGGAAGCCTGGCGTGTTGCAGTCTACGGGGTCACAAAGAGTCAACATGACTGAGCGAATGAACAACAACCATTCAGTAAATGTTTATTGAACATTTATATAACTGGAACTATCTTGAACACTGGAAATGTCATGCTAAGCCAAACAAACAAAGAAAAACCAAACACAAATCTCCATGGTTCTTATTTTCCCTGAGTAATTGTCTATCTCATGATGGAAGTTTGGAAGTAGAAACAGGCATTATAGATGTAAACCAATTTGCAAAAAATACACACTGTGAATCAAGTTAACCAGTGTAAAAGGAAAGAGTACCTTGAGGGGAGTGGATGGACTTTGCTACTTTGGACTGTGAGTCTGAGAAAGGCCACTTAGGAAGCAGTGACTTACCTGTTTGGGCCTGAATGATGAGAAGGAGGCAACTAGACGAAGATCTGGTGAATGATCACTCAGGTAAAATGAACTACAAGTTCACAGAGAGCTTGCTCAGCCAACAGATGTAACTTTGGTAGTGTGACTGGAACATAGTAAAAAAATGTGAAAATTGTTGGAAAAATATTGTGTATGCATATCCTTAGTTGCTCAGTTGCAAATCCAACTCTTTGTAGGCCACCAGGCCCTTCTGTCCTTTGGGATTCTCCAAGCAAAAATACTTGAATGAGTTGCCATGCCCTCCTCCAAGGGATCTTCCCAACCCAGGGATCAAACCCAGGTCTTCTGAATCGCAGGTGATTCTTTACCACCTGAGCCACTAGGGAAGCCCAGGAAGAGAGATTAGCAAGGAAGATTATGTAGTATCTTGAAAGCTGTAAAAAGGAATTGAAAAAGTATTTTAGAAAGCCTTTGGAAGGCTTTAAATAAGAAAATAGCAGGATCTACTTTACTGTTCTAGAAGATCCCTCTGATTACTTTGCAGAGGATTGATTCTGTTGGAGACATACAAAAGCAGAGCTCAAGTAAGCATCTGGAAATATGAGTCTGATGTTCAGGAGAGCAGTCGGGCTTGGAGATACAAGTTGAGGAGTAATCAGTGCATGGATGGTATTGAAAGAGATAGATATAAGTGAAATGACTTCAAAGTGAGTGTGAGTGGTGAAGAGTCAGGAATCCCAAGGACTTCCTGGTCTCTTAGTGAGATCACTCATTCATCTGTCTCCCATCACATCAAGACTGTCTAGCTATTATCGCCCATTCTCTCCTCAGCCCACTGCACTGAGGCATCCCTCCCCACTGCTTTACTGAATCTGTCCCTGTTACAGTCACCTTTCTCCCCTCGAAACACAAAGCAAATGGGTATCAGTGAATAAATAACAAGTAGGAGAATCTGGGAGAATTAGAGCATTTGAGTGACAGGACACCAACAGAGAAAGAACAATGCCTCCAATAACTGAGGACCAAAAAATTAAAGTGCTGAGGAGGGTCTCTGCCATATATGAGAGAAGATTCCTACCAGGAGCATTGTGGCTTGAGTCTGTCTTCTCAAAATTAAGCTGCTTGCCTGTATTTCTGATCACCATCTGCTCCTGAATTTCCCAAGGCCAAGCTTCACTACCCATCTCTGTGATTCCAATTTGGGCCTTCTCAGGACTGTGCCAGCCTGGCATGCCACCTGCTATCTGTAACCAGGCCTTTCAGACTCCCCATCAGTCTGCCTGCTAGGCTGAACCTCTCTCTCACACCCACAAATACATGCCCCTTTCCCATCATCTCTTGTGAGGCTCTGGTCCTACTTCATGACTTCACTAGTCTGTAAATCTTGCAATAATGAGGTTCATCTGATTAGTCATGTCTCTCAATGTGACATTTCCTTAGTATCCTGTTATGGTATTCTTTAGGGGTCTGGAAGATAGCTCATGAGTGCTAAGGTTTCCCTGGTGGCTCAAACGGTAAAGAATCCACTTTACCTAAAGAATTACTGCATTCCTAAAGAATGCAGGAGACCCAGGTTCAATTCCTGGGTCAGGATGATCCCCTGGAGAAGGGAGTGGGAATCTACTCCACTATTCTTGCCTGGAGAATCCCATGGACAGAGGAGCCTGGTAGGCTACAGGCCCTAGGGTTGCAAAGAATTGGACATGACTAAGCAATTAATACACACAACACACTGTAAGAATCTGAAAACCTGAAAAGATCTCTGGGCTCAGTTTAACACATACTCTGTGGTTAAGTCAGACTCCCAATGAGGGCTGTGACCCTTTACAAAGCATATACTCTCATATTTTATCAAAATTAATAGAAGCAGCAAAGGAAACAGTGACTAAAGTGAGGAGCATGTGGTAAATAAGGTATTCCTATTATCTTGTACTGGGAAAGGCTGGACCAAAATATGGTGGACAATAAGGGCTTTGCTGTGAAAAGAAGAGAAGTGAAAAGCAAAGGAGAAAAGGAAAGATATAAACATCTGAATGCAGAGTTCCAAAGAATAGCAAGAAGAGATAAGAAAGCCTTCTTCAGTGATCAATGCAAAGAAATAGAGGAAAACAACAGAATGGGAAAGACTAGGGATCTCTTCAAGAAAATTAGAGATACCAAGGGAACATTTCATGCAAAGATGGGCTCGATAAAGGACAGAAATGGTAAGGACCTAACAGAAGCAGAAGATACTAAAAAGAGATGACAAGAATACACAGAAGAACTGTACAAAAAAGATCTTCACAATCCAGATAATCACGATGGTGTGATCACTCACCTAGAGCCAGACATCCTGGAATGTGAAGTCAAGTGGACCTTAGAAAGCATCACTACGAACAAAGCTAGTGGAGGTGATGGAATTCCAGTTGAGCTATTCCAAATCCTGAAAGATGATGCTGTGAAAGTGCTGCACTCAATATGCCAGCAAATTTGGAAAACTCAGCAGTGGCCACAGGACTGGAAAAGGGCAGTTTTCATTCCAATCCCAAAGAAAGGCAATGCCAAAGAGTGCTCAAACTACCACACAATTGCACTCATCTCACACGCTAGTAAAGTAATGCTCAAAATTCTCCAAGCCAAGCTTCAGCAATACGTGAACTGTGAACTTCCGGATGTTCCAGCTGGTTTTAGAAAAGGCAGAGGAACCAGAGATCAAATTGCCAACATCCACTGGATCATGGAAAAAGCAAGAGAGTTCCAGAAAAACATCTATTTCTGCTTTATTGACTATGCCAAAGCCTTTGACTGTGTGGATCACAATCAACTGTGGAAAATTCTGAAAGAGATGGGAATACCAGACAACATGATCTGCCTCTTGAGAAATTTGTATGCAGGTCAGGAAGCAACAGTTAGAACTGGACATGGAACAACAGACTGGTTCCAAATAGGAAAAGGAGTACGTCAAGGCTGTATATTGTCACCCTGTTTATTTAACTTGTATGCAGAGTACATCATGAGAAACGCTGGACTGGAAGAAACACAAGCTGGAATCAAGATTTCTGGGAGAAATATCAATAACCTCAGATATGCAGATGACACCACCCTTATGGCAGAAAGTGAAGAGGAACTCAAAAGCCTCTTAATGAAGGTGAAAGAGGAGAGTGAAAAAGTTGGCTTAAAGCTCAACATTCAGAAAACAAAGATCATGGCATCCGGTCCCATCACTTCATGGGAAATAGATGGAGAAACAGTGGAAACAGTGTCAGACTTTATTTATCTAGGCTGCAAAATCAGTGCAGATGGTGATTGCAGCCATGAAATTAAAAGACACTTACTCCTTGGAAGGAAAGTTATGACCAACCTAGATAGCATATTCAAAAGCAGAGACATTACTTTGCCAACAAACGTCCGTCTAGTCAAGGCTATGGTTTTTCCTATGGTCATGTATGGATGTGAGAGTTGGACTGTGAAGAAGGCTGAGCACCGAAGAATTGATGCTTTCGAACTGTGGTGTTGGAGAAGACTCTTGAGAGTTCCTTGGACTGCAAGGAGATCCAACCAGTCCATTCTGAAGGAGATCAGCCCTGGGATTTCTTTGGAAGGAATGATGCTAAAGCTGAGACTCCAGTACTTTGGCCACCTCATGGGAAGAGTTGACTCATTGGAAAAGACTCTGATGCTGGGAGGGATTGGGGGCAAGAGGAGAAGGGGACAACAGAGGATGAGATGGCTGGATGGCATCACTGACTCGATGGACATGAGTCTGAGTGAACTCCAGGAGTTGGTGATGGACAGGGAGGCCTGGTGTGCTGCGATTCATGGGGTCGCAAAGAGTTGGACACGACTGAGCGACTGATCTGATCTGAAGGGCTTTGCTGGAAATTTTAACTCTTCTTCCTGGCACTTGGTATAGGAAGACACAAGAGTCCTGAAGGAGTTACTAGAAGTTGAAAAGCAAATATCACACTAATCTTGAAAAATCAACTTATAATTTAATACATATTCATGGAATTACATAGTCTTTTATGTATTTGAAGATTGTTTTGAGTTGAATTGTATCCCCCACAAGTTCATATGTTGAAATCCCAGTGGTCAGGATCTCAGAATGGGACTTTATTTGAAAACGGGTTTGTGGCAAGTATAATTAGTTAAAATGAGGTCATACTGGAGTGGGGTGGGCTCCCCATCCAATATGACTGGTGCCTTAATTTGGACACACACACACACACACACACACACACACAGAGGAAAGATGTCATGTGAAGATGAAGGCAGAGATCTTCAAGCCAAGGATCACCAGTGACTGCAAGCAAACCACCTGAAGCCAGGGGAGAAGAATGGAACGGATTCTTCTTCAGGCCCTCAGAAGACACCGATCCTGCCAACACCTTGATCTGACTAGCAACCTCCAACACTGAGAGACAGTACACTTCTGTTGTTGAAGCCACCCAGTGTGAGGTACTAACACAAAGCTTAAACAGACATAAGTGAGATTCTCTGTGATATTTTGGTCACATTTTCCATCTTGCATTCATAAAAGTGCAGAACAATTTGTCTGCACTTCAGAATTTTGCAGACCCTCACCTCATCACAGTCACCACAGGGAGGAAGGAAAAACAAGCCGAGGTGTGTATGCAAAAACATGGCCTCTCCTCTGAAGACACTGAAGGAGCGCTTCTTAATTTAGGCCTATTTCCAAAGAGGCTGAAGAAGGGAAATCACATTTAAAACAAACATTTACCCCTGTTGCTAAGTAAATGCCTCACAACATTACTATACTATCAGACATGAAAATTAAGCCAGAATTATGCAGTTAGGTCTAATGCTGTCTATCCAAACACTAGTGACAGACAAAGAGAAATAGTTGCATTTCGTATGATAATTGGCCAGGGATGTGCAGCCTGTACTTAAAAACCATGTTGGGACACTTTTGCATTTCAGAAAACAATCTCATTAACACATTTCATGAGACACTTGTATAATCAAAGAATTCTAATTATTCTCAAAGCCTTGGACAAGGAATACAATTCAAACCATTTCAATGATTAAAAAAAATCAACAATTTTTACATAGCTACTGGTAGTGTCAAACTCATAATTGTATCCTTATTACTATGTCATCATTGTTTTATCAGAATAATTACTACTTTGTAGTATAAGTAAAACTATGTGCTTATGGAAACATGGACATGGGAAGTGTATTTCTTCCTTCACTTGAGACAGTAGAATCTACCAAAATTGGGCATAGGATAAAAGAGGATATTCAAGAAAAAGCCTGATGTCTTTGTTGTTTTCAAATTCGCATAGAACCCAAAGGGTAAAAACCAGCCCACGCCACAAGTAATGTCCCCAAGCTTGACCTGGTGGTTTGACTTCATGAAACTTGCATTGAACCAGACATTCAGCTTTACACAGCTGACCAAAGACTTTGGATATCACGGCTTCTCTTCTGATGCCTCATTCTTGATATGCCCCACCCCCATCCTGCCCAGACACACAGAGCTCAAGGCTCCTGGGCAATTCAGACAGGACGGTGCAGCACATGGAATCTACCCAGCAGACCCTTACCAGCCTGGTTTCCAAAGCCTGTCTGTTAAAACTAAGGTGAGGGTGAGTCATGGGGCCCATAGTCACCACCCAACCTGTCTGGGAGCATTGCTCAGTCGTTGTAACAGCTAGACCTGCAGGCAACATGTAGCCTATTATGATAGGCTGAGCAGTGCTCAGTTTATCGGGGATCTGATTGGCAGAGCGGCCTCAGTGCTTTATAATAGTTCTTAGAAATGTTTACAGAACACTGTGTTTTGCACCTCAGTGTAAAGCACACCATGTGAAGCTGTGCCCCAGCCCACGTGCAGGCGGGGGCCAGTGGGAAACTTCAGATTTCCCAAGAAGGGACACCTCTGTTTACTCCAAGCACTACAGAGGAGGCATTAAATTTAAATGGAAGCAAGAGAGATGTAGATGAGATTTGAAAAGCTTAGGCTCCTACAAGAAGAATGGTTTGTTATTCTGTTTCCTTGAAGGGGTTTTAAACAATGACAAGGAAGATTTATCTTTTACCAGTTTTGGAATATCTTTACTCTGTGTCCCTTGGAAGATACCAAACAAATATGTCAAACTAAATGGTGCCTCATGGTTTTAGGACTAGGGCTCTGTTCTTTTCTGTTGGTTTGATGTCCTTATGGAATTTAGAGAAGAAAATCATTTTTCCAACTCTTAATGAACACCTACCTCACTTCCCACACACAGGTGCTCTTCCTTCAGGTCTTTTTGCTTCTAATTCTCTTTAATTTCCTTGGTCTTCCCAAACTGGCTCTGTATTATACATTCAGATAGTCCTTTTGTGGACAAAGAATTAAAAAAACATAGTATGCTTTCAAAAAAGTTTAACGCTTTCTGCCTTTAAGCTTAATATGCTCAAATACAAAGAAACATCTAAGAACCAATATAGCAAAATTGGTTGCTATATTTTATCTTGGATTGCTGGACTTGTCAATTAAAGAAAGTATTTTCACATTCATACATATTCAGGGAAAATTGAAGGAAAATAAAATGCAAGTGTAAATAAGGACTCACTAGGAAGGAAATGAAAATGGGTGGAGGGTAAAATCCACTTAGTATAGAAATAAAGTTATGTTCACAGCAAGTCCAAACTGAGACAGGTAACACATTGCCCTAACCATCTAGCAGTTAAACTTTTAAATGCCTGACGTCTCATATTCTCAATTAAATTTCAGATTATTTGTGATTCCATGCTTGGTTCAGCTTGGCTAGAAGCAGGGAGAAAGGGAAATGGTATCTCTGCTCTAATTTTCCCTCTGTTTCTGAGTTTCAATGCTGAATAGTGGGTTGTTATTTAGTCACTAAGTTGTGTCTGACTCTTTTGTGACATCATGGACTGTAACTCACCAGGTCCTCTGTCCATGGAGTTTCCCAGGCAAGGATACTGGAGTGGGTTGCCATTTCCTTGTCTTGGGGATCTTCCCAACCAGGGATCAAACCTGCATCTCCTGCATTGGCAGGAGGATTCTTTACAGCTGAGCCACTATAGTGGGTGAATGAGGGCAAATGCTTTCGCCAGTAGAAGAAAATTTGGAAACCCTCTTTTGCCACCTATACCCAGTTTTTAAATTACCTTACTCCATGGCAAGATTTGGTGATTAGAGTTCAGAGAAACAAATGTTTTTCATCAGGGCTACGGCAACAGCTCCCACATTCAGTCTCCTTTACTCAAATGAAATTAATAAATCATTCTTCTATTGGCTCAACACAAATTTATTAAGCACATACTATGAGCCAGATATTATTTTAGACTTAGGGTTATGGCCATGAAACAGTTGAAAAATGTTTCTACCTTTACAGGTTTAACTTGTAGTGAGAGGAGATGGATATCGAACAAGCAAGTAAGTGAAACTGTAGCGTGTTAGATGACTGAAAAGGCTATGGAGGGAAATAAAGCAGAGATGGGCAATGGGGAGCACTGGGGGATATGTTGAGTATTAAAGTTCAAAGAAGGGAAGATAGGAAAAACTTGGCTGAGGAGAAAATATTTGAGCAAATACCTAAAGAGTGGGAGGACTAGCTGTGGATATTTGTAGGAAGAGTGTTCCAGGCAGTGGGAGTGGCAAATGCAAGGGCCTGAAAATGCAGTAGGCCCAGCGTTTGTCAAAGCGTGAGATCTCCTTCATCCTATCGAAGTAAATGTCGCACAGCAAGTAATTCTATGCTAACAAGGGTAGCCAACAACATGTGAATCCTATACTCAAAGTACAGTTTTTTCTGGTCAGCATCAATTTAATGGTATGAAGTGCCTTGGGACTTGGTCCATGTGTTACATTCATCTTATGTAGCTTTCTATCTGTTTTTATCTTATACTAGGAATACATACGGAGAAGGCAATGGCACCCCGCTCCAGTACTCTTGCCTGGAAAATCCCATGGACGGAGGAGCCTGGTGGGCTGCAGTCCATGGGGTCGCTAAGAGTTGGACACTACTGAGCAACTTCACTTTCACTTCTCACTTTCATGCATTGGACAAGGAAATGGCAACCCACTCCAGTGTTCTTGCCTGGAGAGGGACGGGGGAGCCTGGTGGGCTGCCGTCTATGGGGTCGCACAGAGTCGGACACGACTGAAGTAACTTAGCAGCAGTAGTAGTAATACATAAATACCAAATTATTGAAAAGATAGAAACAAATAGGACTTTACACAGTGAAATGTGACAGTTCCCTTATTCCACTTCCCCTGTTCTAGTCCCCACCCACCTCCTGATCGCCTCATCTCAGAAGAAACAACCATTAATGGCTTGATATACGCTCATCAGTCCTTTCTCTGTGTATTTACATATACAGAATATGTAGATGAAAGTCGTTTCCCTCATGAATGAGGTAATTTACATTTTTTTTGACAATTTGCTTTTCTTGCTTAGCAATGGGGAAGATTTACCTGAATTAGTACAGAAATCTCTCCTTCTCTCAACTACAGTGTGATATTTCGTGGTACAGATTTACCACAAATTATTTGTACTTCCCATTGATAACAAAGGCTCCTTTGTCCATGGCAAGAATACTTCAGTGGGTTACTAGGGGATCTTCCTGACCCAGGGATCAAACCCACATCTCTTGAGTCTCCTGCATTGGCAGGTGGATTCTTTACCGCTGAGCCACCTGGGAAGCCCAACTTCAAGCAACGCCAGAGCCAAAATCAACATGTAACCCTGCTGTTTGGAAGATGCCATAATGACCCACTTCTACTATGAGTCGGAGAAGGCAATGGCTCCCCACTCCAGTACTCTTGCCTGGAAAATCCCATGGATGGAGGGGCCTGGTGGGCTGCAGTCCATGGGGTCGCTAGGAGTTGGACACGACTGAGTGACTTCACTTTCACTTTTCACTTTCATGCATTGGAGAAGAAAATGGCAAGAACACTGGAGTGGGTCCCTGGAGAATCCCAGGGACAGGGGAGCCTGGTGGGCTGCTGTCTATGGGGTCGCACAGAGTCGGACACAACTGAAGCAACTTAGCAGCAGCAGCAGCAGCTACTGTGAGTATCTAGATACCTTTTTCATATGTCTGTCCCTCCCCCACCCCCCTCATTGCCCCAACCACCCACTATTGTTGCATTATTTAATGGGATTAAGAAAGCTGTTCTAATGATGAGGCATCATTCAATATACTCTGAATAAAACTTTAAAAGAATGTTACTTTTAAAGGGAAGGGACACATTCTGGGCAGCTTTAGACAAAATTACTTAATAACTCTTGTGGAAAAAATTACAGTAGGTTAGAAGAGGGGAGGAAGCTATGGTAATTTGGAAACAATGTATGTTCCTTTGGAACAGGACTTAACTAACAGAAGACACTTGGTTTGTTTGGTAATAATTGCAACAGATTTCCATGATGAAGTAGGTGAAATGCTCCCATGCTTGGAATTTCATCCAGAATTGTTTTAACATGTTGCCTTTTCCTTTGAGGGTAATTCTAGAATCAAAGCACAGTTTCTCCACAACCCTAGCAACACTTGCATGGAATTTGGGATTGTTGAGGCTAACTTAGACCTCTTCCCAAAGAGTCAGTTACTCCAAGTATCAGCACAATCTTGGTATACTCAGTCTCACCCATGCCACAATAGTACAGTAATCACAAAACGTGGTTTATATTTAGCTGATATACATATAATATCAGAGATTTCCCTGGAACATGCATGAGGTCCTTCTTGACCTATTTTTATGGCTATTGCAATCTGTAAAGTTGGGCTCTCTGGAATCCTTCCTTGGTTTTCTGATGTTAAGTCCATCTGTTTTGCTGCAATTTAAAATCCAGTCTAGGGGTCCTGCTTATATCCAGGGACACATACCCTTTCTGTGGCTTTGTCATAACCCTTCTATAGGTGATGTGCTTTGCTGAATACAGCTTGAGACTTATCTATCATTGTTCTCAGGAAATTTCTGTGGCTTATTAGTCAGATAATTGAGAATAAGCTGGATTTTTCAAGCTTAGCTTCAAATTCTTTTTGCATATGTCCTACACTAGATGACATTAGGAAACATCGCTGGTAGTAGATCAACTCTTGTGCCCAATTACCTAATGCTTAGCTGCTTGACATAATCATTTATAAGCTCTGCAGTGATGTCTACTGGCATGGAGCAAATGCTGTCTGGCTGAGACAGATAGAGCCCCCATTCCTGGAGAATAAACATATTTGCTGGGTTATTCTTGGAAGAGCTGTTTGAAAATTCTTTGAGCTAGGGGTAGAAAGTGGTGATGAGTTGCAGACATAATGCCAAATGATCCCCCACTTCCCTAGCTCATAATTCCCACAGCTGGCTACAAATCAAAGTCCACAGGGACAGAAGCAGTGATTGAAAGTGCTGGCAGCTTGGACCACCCTTTCCTGTGAGCTCAGTCTATGCATAAAGTGAGAGAAAACTTTATGCAAACCCCAGATTTTGAGAACCTCAACAACATGGACATTTAGAGTCAAGGAAGATCTGTACCAGGACCACAGCTGCACACGCCTCTCATTCATTCCCCCAACCTTCTCAACCATAGACATAGAACATCCTATAGAGAGCAGTGGCCAGAGATGTGAAGCCAAAATTCTACGGAGACCATGCCTCCTGGCCGGCAGATCCTTCACACCATCAGAGGGTGAGCGCCGACACCAAGTCCAGCACAGCCACCTCACTGAGCCTCCAGCGGCCACAGCCCTTCCTGCACTTCTGGTCTCCAGCTCTTTTAGACTCTCCTTGTTGAGCCAGTGTAGCCGCTCTCTTTCTTATTCTTCATTAATACTACTCTTTGAGGGGTTACTGGTGACTCATAACTTCAATCTTTCTTCAGTTTCTAGCACAAACCAAGAGTACAGAATTCATGGGTTTTGGAATGAGGCAGATTTTTTTTTTTTTTGGCTTATTTGCAGTGGCAGCTTGAGCAACATGCTTAACTTCCCATCTGTAATCCCTGCAGGATGGCTGGAAGAATTAACTCATCCCTTCATTCAGCAAATGTCCATTAAACATCCTAAACTAGGAAAAGCAGAAAGCACAGTACCTGACATATAATAAGTTCATGATAAGAGTAATCATGCTTAGTGTGATGAAAATAATAAGAGAGACAGAAGTAATATCAAGCACCAATCTGACCTGGGTCTTACATCCTTAGCTACTTCAATCTGAGATAAGTAAATATGGAGCCATTGTCCATAGCCTATGGCTTTGGTTGGGCCTCTAACTTCTTCCAGTTCCTTCTTCCTGTGTACAGCATTTCTTTCTTGGCTTGGCTCTTGCAGAGTTCTCTGGTTGTAGTCTTGCCATTTTCTCTGGATAATATCATCCTCTGTGAGAATTTGAACTTCTTCACAAGCTTCATGTCTCAAGTGTCACTCACCAGAAGAGTTCCTGTGTGGAGGAGCCGTTGGACGACATCCTGAGATATCGCCACCTGCCATATGGTGTGGCAAATGTCATGAGGTAATGGCTTCCTTCATTCCAGGCCAGGCTGCCAGGAACTTGATGCTGCCTCTGTAACATATGACACCAGTGGCTTAACTGTTCTCAGGCTTCAAAAGCAACGACTTTGAATGTTCTAACACCATGGATTCCCTAAGGTCTTCACCATCCTAGAGAGTTGTGTTTCCTGTGTGCCTTCTCCTAAGTACAGCTCTCTAGTTTTATGTTAACTGTGCTTGTTCCGACTACTCATCCTTGGAATTGATTCTAAGTGAATCAAAGTGTTCCAAATACAATTACCAAGTGACTGTTCCCTTAGCATTTATGTTTTGACACCCCAGTTAATAATCTCACAACTTGAAGGAACTTGTTTCTAATTGTTTATGAATGTTTTGTCTATCTTATTTTCTTTACATAGAACACAATACTAATTATTTTTTTCTTGTTCTACACTTGTTTATGTCATTAAATGACAACATCTACAACATGAGTGTCTGCAGGGCATCCTGTTTTTTAGCTGAACATATTTCCTAATTTATTAAGCTCATGTAATAGATAATTGATCACATTAGTTGTTTTACATAAGAAGCCTTGTACAACAAGGTTTTTATTTAGTTATTTCTCTTGGTCACATCCTTAGGGTTTGTTGTTGTTGTTCAGTCTCTGAGTCATGTCTGATTCTTTGCAACCCCATGGACTGCGACATGACAGGCTGCTTTGTCCTCCACTATCTCCCAAAGTTTCCTCAAGTTCATGTCCATTGAGTCAGTGAGGATGTCTAACCAACTCATTCTCTGCCTGCCCCTTCTCTTCTTGCCTTTAATCTTTCCCAGCATCACCATGTTTTCCAGTGAGTCAGCTATTCACATCCTTACTCTTATGTAAGCAAAACTGTAATTCATCCTTAACTTCTTCTAACTTGTGTTTCCTAAGTACCTTGTTCACTGTTTTGATATTTTCCCCCAGGATTGCATTCAAGTCTCTCAACAGAGTGCAAAGGGCTGGAAAGAAATGGTAAGGCCATGCTTCATGTAGGCAAGCTCAATGTTGCTGTAGTTTCTGACTTGCCAGAATATAAATAGATACTAGAGGCCAACAAAAAAAGAAAAGGAAAAAAATCAGTGGACCATAGTTGATGGAATGCCATTTACAACCCCTGCTTTATTATCATTGGGTTCCCATGTCCTTGAGTATTCTTTACATAATAAAGACCAAGGTACTTAACATTGAAATCTATCCTGTCAGAAGCTGAGTATGTTATGCTATGCTAGTAATTATTTTTAGGATTTTAAATATATTTTAGAGTTTTTAAGATGTCAATTGTTGATCTGTCAACCTTTCAATTGATTCTGTGTGTGTGTGTGTTAAAAGAAATAAATGACCCTCATCAGTTCTACAACTAGGTATTTTCTTATTAGCATAACATATATGTATCTGTAGAATTTTTTTCTACGTTCATATAATGTTTCAGAAGGTTTTCTCTCACAGTTTTTAAAGCCATGGAAATATAATTCTGATTTTTTTCCCTCAAATCTTCAAGAGTTTGGCAAAAGAAGCATCTAACTGACATATTGTTTGATATACCCGGGGGAGAATTGTTGAGGGTTCCACAGAACTCTCCTCCTGTGGCTGCCACATCCTGTTCCCTGGACTTTCGTGGTGTGAAGATGCCAGTAAAATCTAAATCCTCAGCTTCTTTAATAAGCTGTTTCTTTAGAGTTTCTTGATAGCCTCTTAATTTTCCTGTGTCCACCCTAGGAAAAAGAAATCATGAACACTCTAGACTAGCCCCAGTCTCTGGTGGATTCTAATGTGCTAGGAAATTTGAGAGTATCTTAACAGACTCACACAGAAATAAATGCTGATGGGGCAGGGAGAAGCTAAGGGGAAAGTAAAATTGAAGGGAAAAGATTTCATGATTCATAGAAACTTTATATGTTCAATATATACAATTGGAACGTCTGCTGAAGCATAATTGAGAAATTGCACAATTAACACTGCCCCTCCCCCCAAAAAAACCTTTTAGCCTTTTTCTGATAGCCTTTACCCTCAGAGCCTGCAGAGAGTTTATTTAACATTTCAATTACATACTTCCTTTTTCAAAAATCTGGATGATTCTTTGATAAAGTAGAAGAAATCTGATCTATCTTTGAACAAAGATTTTACTTACATTGCCCAGAAGGATATTTTCTTGCTCCATTAAATTTCTGGTTCTTTGTCCTTCACTGATTTTTTAAAATAAATTTTCTAATCTTAAAATGTAACAGAAGACTACAGTTGCAGGAGCTTTCATTGTGATCTTCATAGCTGGAACACAATGGGGTGGATACTGTCCTGTACTACTCGGATGCCCCCTTCAGGACCAAGGTGCTCATCTCCTCAGCTGCCAGGAATGTTGGTGGCTGATGGCTAGCAGCTGAGTCTCAAGTCCCTATTTTCTTGTGGACAAAGGGAGCTGACTCATCCAAGTGAACATACCTTCCCTGGAGGCAGTCAGCATCTAATGACTGATTCTGGTGGCCTCCTTGCCTCAGTTTGGGAAACCCCTGAAGCACCATCACCAACTCTGAAGCCATGGATCCCAGAGAGAACTGCAAAAGCCTCTGTTGCAACCACATTGGAGTTCAATTTCTCCTTCTCCCAGTCTTGCTTCTCTCATTTCCCCTACAAACTTCCTGCATACAAATCTCTACCACAGAGTCTATTTTCTGGGGAACTGACAAAAGAGAGTGGATACCAAGAGTGGTCCTAGGAAGCAGCCTCTAAACTGGAATATTTGAACTAGATTATCTGCCAGTCAGCTGCCAAAGAAAACCCCATCACCCCTGATAGGCTGAGGCCTCAGCACCCAGTGTGTGGTACTGGTGCAGTTGTTAATGCTATGGTTGTTGTTGTCAGTTGCTAAGTCACATCTTTAGTAAAGTCATGCTCAAAATTTTCCAAGCCAGGCTTCAGCAATACATGAACTGTGAAACTCCAGATGTTCAAGCTGGTTTTAGAAAAGGCAGAGGAACCAGAGATCAAATTGCCAACATCCACTGGATCATGCAAAAAGCAAGAGAGTTCCAGAAAAACATCTATTTCTGCTTTATTGACTATGCCAAAGCCTTTGCCTGTGTGGATCATAGAAGACTGTGGAGAATTCTTCTAAAGATGGGAATACCAGACCACCTGACCTGCCTCCTGAGAAATCCATATGCAGATGAAGAAGCAACAGTTAGAACTTTACATGGAACAACAGACTGGTTCCAAATCAGGAAAGGAGTCCATCAAGGCTGTATATTGTCACCCAGGTTATTTAACTTAAGTGCAGAGTACATCATGAGAAACGCTGGACTGGAAGAAACACAAGCTGGAATCAAGATTGCCAGGAGAAATATCAATAACCTCAGATATGCAGATGACACCACCCTTATGGCAGAAAGTGAAGAGGAACTAAAAAGCCTCTTGGTGAAAGTGAAAGAGGAGAGTGAAAAAGTTGGCTTAAAGCTCAACATTCAGAAAACAAAGATCATGGCATCCGGTCCCATCACTTCATAGGAAATAGATGGGAAAACAGTGGAAACAGTGTCAGACTTTATTTTCCTGGGCTCCAAAATCACTGCAGATGGTGATTGCAGCCATGAAATTAAGAGACACTTACTCCTTGGAAGGAAAGTTATGACCAACCTAGACAGCATATTCAAAAGCAGAGACATTACTTTGCCAACAAAGATCTGTCTAGTCAAGGCTATGGTTTTTCCAGTGGTCATGTATGGATGTGAGAATTGGACTGTGAAGAAAGCTGAGTGCCAAAGAATTGATGCTTTTGATCTATGGTGTTGGAGAAGACTCTTGCGAGTCCCTTGGACTGCAAGGAGATCCAACCAGTCCATTGTGAAGGAGATCAGCCCTGGGATTTCTTTGGAAGGAATGATGCTAAAGCTGAGACTCCAGTACTTTGGCCACCTCATGGGAAGACTTGACTCATTGGAAAAGACTCTGATGCTGGGAGGGATTGGGGGCAGGAGGAGAAGGGGATGACAGAGGATGAGATGGCTGGATGGCATCACCGACTTGATGGACATGAGTTTGGGTGAACTCTGGGAGTTGGTGATGGACAGGGAGGCCTGGCATGCTGCGATTCATGGGGTGGCAAAAAGTCGGACACAACTGAGCGACTGAACTGAACAGAAGTCATGTCTGACTCTGCAGGCCCATGGACTGCAGCACATCAGGCCTCTTGGTCTCTCACCATCTCCCAGGGTTTGCCCAAGTTCATGTCCATAGAATTGGTGATGCCATCTAACCATCTCATCCTCTGCCACTCTCTTCTCCTTTTGCCTTCAAACTTTCCCAGCATTAGGATCTTTCTCAAAGAGTTGGCTATTCACATCAAGTGGCCAAAATATTGGAGCTTACCAGTGGCAAACTGGAATGAGATTCCACTTAAAAAGAATGCACTGGTTGGTACAAGATCTGAGGAGTATTTGAAAAGAACTGAGGGAGCAGAAATCATGAGGATTATGAAATTGGATGGCTGGCCTAGTACACTTGATATAATTAGAACAGAGACAGCAAAGTGCTGAGAAAGATTAATCCCCAACATAAGAAAAAATGTGAAAGTTAGAGGGTCTTATTGGCAGCATAGAAGAGATTCATTTCCAATAACTGAGGACGGAAAAAAATCTGAAAACCAGGCCCAGAACTTAATTAGCAGGGTAGCAAAGCTCAAAGAAGGTTGACTTCTCAACCGCAACCAGTCTGCTTCATCATCAATTTCTAAACTTGGCCCTATATCTCAGATTTGCACCCGTTGACAGAAAGGAAAGACATATTCTGATAAGAAAGGACCCTGCAGCATCATAGTAAGAACATACAGGAATGAGTCTCCTGATACGAATAGAGACAATATCCACTTCCTTGGGCAACTGCATAACTGGGAGAAGGGAATACCGAATTTTTTGAGGACTCCTTGTCAAAAGTTCTGTGTTAACATTGTTAGTCAAGGACTTAAAACATCACCATAGCCCCTCTTAGAATCGCATTATCTGAATGTCAGGTAATAAATGGGTTCATGTCCTGTGTCTGGCTCAGAGGATCCAGTGGGTGGACCTTCCAGTATGGAGGGTCATGCTTAGCAGTGGGCAGAAACCCTACATTTGCTCCTTGGCTTGTGGTAAAATAGCTATTATAGTGGGTAAGGAGAAGTAGTTTATGAAAGTGCCCCTTCCTCTGTCCAAGAGGGTGAATCAAAACAAATTTTGCATCCTGAGTAGATTGTCAAAGGTTAGTGGAACCCTTAAAGACCTAGAGGGTGGTCACCTTCACTTCTCCAATGAGTTAACCAGTCCAGCTCCTACACAGCTGATGGATCCCAATCGATGACAACGGCCTTTCACTCAGTCAGCCAAGCATCAGCCCTGATTGCAGGTGCTGGGCCAGATGTGGGATTTCTGCTTAAGGAGATTCTCAGCCTAGCCTCAGGAACATAACTGGGCAGATGCCTTCTTTTCTACCCTTATCAGGAAGGAGGATCAGAAGCAATTCCCATTTATGCAAGAAAGACAGTATTTAAGATCGTGCCTCAGGGCTCCATCAATTCTCTAACCCTAGTCATAGTGTGTGTGATAGGAAGGGACCAGAACCACGTAGACATTCCACATAATATCACATTGGTACATTATACTCATGGCATGTTAATTGGACTTGAAGTTCATTCCAAAATACTTTTGCTCCTAAGAGTGAGAGAGAAACTCTATGAAGATTTGAGTTTCCTCTTTGTCAGTGAGGTTTTTAAGTGTCCAGAGGTCCAGGCATGCTCATATATGCCTCTAAAGTAAGGGACAGATTATTGCATCTTGCTTCTCCTGACACTAAGAAGAAAACACATGTTCTAGAGGCAGCATATTTTATATCTAGGAACACTGCTCCAATCTATTTACTGAGGGACACAAAGGCTGAGACCAAGTAGAATCAAAGTAGCAAATGCAGGCCATGAGATAATCATCCCTGCAGCCTGGGCCACAAAATCCAGCAGACACTAGGGTACTAGAGCCCTTGGCAGCAAAAAGAAACATTCTGTGGATTTTAGAGCCAACCATTCACTACAGGGAAATCAGTGTAGACCACTATGGTTCTGGAGCAAAGCATCTGAAGTCTAGAGACACCGTTCAAAATACAACTCTTGCTATGCCACCAGGCCCTGATAAAGACTGAGCTTCTGACCCAGGCTATAAAGTGACCACAAAGGCACAGCTGTTCATTACAGTTGGGTTCTGTTTATTAAACCACAGGTCATGCACCCTCAATAGCAACACATCATAAGACAGAAATGGTGCAACCAGGATCAGAGATGAGCAAGGCCACATATACAAGTAAGCAGCACAACCCATGTGCTTCAGATGGCCATGTCATAAACCCCTGTTTCACCAGCTTCTCTCTCTCCCAGCTCACATCTATGACTGCAAGGGAGTCCCTCAGACCAACTGAAGGAGGAAGAAAAAGACTGATATTATTCATAGATGAGTCAGTTCAAATGTGGGCACAGCTATAAGTGGACTCATACTGTACAACAGTCTTGCTCAGGGATGATCCAGGGAAAGGACAATAAGAAAAAATCCTGCTAATGAACAGAGTTTGGGGCAATGCATCTGGTCATCCACTTTGTGTGGTAAGAGAAATGGCTAAGGAAAAAACAGACATGGATACCTAGTGAGTGGTTTCACTGGTGGTTCAGGAATGTAAAAGAAATAATATTGAAAGATTAATAATACAGAGGTATGGGGAAACAGCATGGTGATGGGCACAAAGAGTTAAGACCTTTATTTTGCCTGCTAACATTCACCAGAGAGTATCTACCTGGGACAGTGCTTGCCATGGTTCTAGGCAGAGAATGTCCTCAACAAAGATATATTGCATTAATTGGGAAATAAAACAGGTAATGCTGATTTTCCCCAGTATAATACAATAAGTAAAATGAAATGTTTGCACCACTCAGAGGAACAAAAGCCAAAAATTTCTCAGTTGAGATAGATTTTAAAATATAAACATAACTAGAAGCAAACCTGAGATAACAAAGTAATATCAAGTGACACCTAAAATCATTGCAGACAGTGACTGAAGCCATGAAATTAAAAGATGTTTGCTCCTTGGAAGGAAAGTTACAAAAAACCTAGACAGCATGTTAAAAAGCAGAGACATTACTTTGGTGACAAAGGTCCATATAGTCAAAGCTACGGTTTTTCCAGTAGTCAAATATGGATGTGAGAGTTGGACCATAAAGAAGGCTGAGCACTGAATAATGGATGCTTTTGAATTATGGTGCTAGAGAAGACCCTTGAGAGTCCTTTGGACTGCATGGAAATCAAACCAGTCAATGCCAAAGAAAATCAATCCTGAATACTCATTGGAAGGACTGATGCTGAAGCTTCAATACTTTGGCTATGTGACAAGAACAGCTGATTCATTGGAAAAGACCCTGATGCAGGGAAAGATTGAAGGCAAAAGGAGATAGAAGTGACGGAGAATGAGATGGTTAGATCGCATCACTGACTCAATGGACGTTAATTTGAGAAAACTCTGGGAGATAGTGGAGGACAGAGGAGCCCGGCGTGCTGCAGTCCATGGGGCTGCAAAGAGTGGAACATGAGCTGGCGACTGAACAACAACAAATCTCACACTGTTCTCATGAGGAGGATGTTTTAAATGCACCTCAGCATTTTAAGAGAGACTTCTGTGAAGCTGAGCAGATATTTGTGCATAGGTATATTAAATGGGAAGTGTTTCACTGCCTTGAACACTGCCTAGTTCAACGAGTAATGGGTAAAGAGTGAGAGGACTGGCATTCTAGCCTCCTCCTTCTAAGAACAAGCTTCGAGACCTGAGTTTTTCTAGACCTTGATTTCTGCATTGATAAAATAAGTGGGCAGCCCAAATCAGAGGAACTTTTAATTTTTCCTGCTCTAGCACTCACCTGCTTTTGTGTAGTCCAGGAATATGTATATGATGCCTTGACATGTACACCCAGACTTTGACATAAGCAAGATCCCCAATAAATGAACCATTTTAGAAATTCCCACTCAACCACTGCAAATAGTAATTAAGTTATTGTTCAATTATGAAGTTCTATCTTCTGCATATAGCCTCTAATAATAGAAATTTTTATATAACCACTATAGAAAATTTTAGGTAACCACCAGGTTTTTTTAGGGAGGGGAGTCTATTTTCCTGAGCTTCTAGAATACTCCAGGCCCCACACATTTTTTTTTAAATTGTCAAGTCGTTTTTTGGTTAAGTGTGTCTTCATCTTGGACTAAAAATTCAAATTTAAGAAAGAAATGTATAATGTACTAATGCGACTTCTATACATTCCATGCTTTCCCTCTGAACCAATCAAATATTTCCTATTTGATACAATTCTACAGAAAAACAAAAATAATAAATAACAAGTGAATTTGAAAATATTAATTCCACAGAGAGGGTGTTAGGTATTTAAGAAGACATGTCTCATATAGCTTAAATACATGAATTAGATGAGAATAAAAAGCAAAATATAATCCCCCACCAATAAAAGGGTATTTTGGCCCATACATATGTTTTTCTAGAAAAAAAATTACTTTGAGATATACTCTCAAAATTAAAAATAATAGTGCATTAGCCATCAGGAAAATGCCAATCAAAATTATAATCAAATATCACTGTATACCAACTGAGATGGCTATAACAAAATAGACAATAACAAGTTTTGATGAGGATGTAGACAAACCGGAACTCTCATACACTGCTGGTGGAATTTTTAAATGATACAGCCACTTTGCAAAATAACCAGACAATTCCTGAAAGGTTAAACATAGACTTACCCAGACTTAGCAAGTGCCCAACAAATCCATAGGTTTATACCCAAGGAAAAATGAAAATATATAATCACACAAAACTTGCATATAAATGTTCATAGTAACATTATTCATAATAGCCAAAAAGTGGGGAAAAAAAACAAATTTCTATCAACTGATGAGTGGATAAGCAAAATGTGATATATCCATACAATGGAATATTATTTGACAAAAAAATTATGAAGTATTGCTACATATTACTACATGGATGAACCTTGAAAACATCATTAAATGAAAGATACCAGATGCAAAAAGCCACGATAATGGATGATTCTGTTTAAATCAAATACCTAAAATGAGCAAGTATATAGCAACAGAAAATAGATTAGTGGTGCCTAGGGCTGGAGTGTGGGGTGGGTGGAAAGAAATGGGGAATGACTACTAATGGGTATGAAGTTTCCTTTGTGGTGATGAAAACTCTAAAATTGATTGCTGCTATGGGTGCACAACTCTATGACCATAATAAAAATCAGTGAGTGGGCGAACTGTATATGTGAATTATGTCTCAGTGAAACTGCTATAAAATGTAATAGATAAAAGACAAAGACTCAGAATGTGAGATATAGTGCACAATGCAATGAAGAAGTGAATGTGAGAAATCCTACCGCGATAGCTAAGGAGCAGCCTGATAGAAGTTCGTACATATTAGAACAAACAGGGTTACAGGAAAAATATTTTCAATAAGAAGACAAGTGTCGTCATACAAAGAATACAATCTGTAAGTACAGTATCATCTTGATAAAGTAAAGGCATATATCTTTTCTGATAAAAAAAAAAGAACATGTGCATGCTAAGTCACTTCAGTTGTGTCCAACTCTTTGTGACCCCATGGACTGTAGCCCACCAGGCTCCTCTTCCATGGGATTCTCCAGGCAAGAATACTAGAGTGGGTTGCCATGCCCTCCTCCAGGGAATCTTCCTAACCCAGGGATCGAACCAACATCTCTTATGTCTCCTGCATTGGCAGGCGGGTTATTTACCTCTAGTACCACCTGAGAAGCTACACACACCTGCCAAAAAAAGAACAAAGGAAAAACAACTAGAAGAAATACATTAAAAAAAATCATCACCCAAACATGATATGATATTTAGCAAATGACATCCAAGGAAAAGTACTGTCTGAAGCACACAGCTGCAGCCCCACAGGTCGAGTAATTCAGGAGTGAGGAGATGACCAAAGTCACTCAGAATTCAGAGGTAATTACTATCTTTGGGCCAATAATAAGACAACTAGAAGCATTTTCTTTTGATGAATTTGTATTTTTCTTGAAAGTAATTTGTCACTTTGATAGCATATTTGTTCACACAACAGTCTTTCCCTTTTAATCATTTATGGAAAATCATTCAAAAATATGTTTGCATCTTAAGATTTGTTTTTCTTTTATAAAAAATAAAAGGGCTTACATAAAGGATATTTCCTGACTTTCACTTGTGATTTTTTTAGAAAAAACTGACTAAATTTTATCTTCTGGAAAATTTAAACTTATCCCCATGTAAAAATAGGTAGCTTAAAAAATTGCCCTAATATCTTAATGATCTCATAATCACTTTTTAATTTATAATGAATTTTTAGGAACCAAAAGTTCTAGTTTTGCTCTAGTGTTAAAGAATCTTTCAGTTCAGTTCAGTTCAATCGATCAGTTGTGTCCGACTCTTTGCGACCCCATGAATCGCAGCACGTCAAGCCTCCCTGTCCATCACCAACTCCCGGAGTTCACTCAGACTCACATCCATCGAATCAGTGATGCCATCCAGCCATCTCATCCTCTGTCGTCCCCTTCTCCTCCTGCCCCCAATCCCTCCCAGCATCAGAGTCTTTTCCAATGAGTCAACTCTTCCCATGAAGTGGCCAAAGTACTGGAGTTTCAGCTTTAGCATCATTCCTTCCAAAGAAATCCCAGGGCTGATCTCCTTCAGAATGGACTGGTTGGATCTCTTTGCAGTCCAAGGGACTCTCAAGAGTCTTCTCCAACACCACAGTTCAGAAGCATCAATTCTTCGGCGCTCAGTTTTCTTCACAGTCCAACTCTCACATCCATACATGACCACTGGAAAAACCATAGCCTTGACTAGACGGACCTTTGTTGGCAAGGTAATGTCTCTGCTTTTGAATATGCTATCTGGGTTGGTCATAACTTTCCTTCCAAGGAGCAAGCGTCTTTTAATTTCATGGCTGCAGTCACCATCTGCACTGATTTTAGAGCCCCCAAAAATAAAGTCTGACACTGTTTCCACTGTTTCCCCATCTATTTCCCATGAAGAGATGGGACCAGATGCCATGATCTTTGTTTTCTGAATGTTGAGCTTTAAGCCAACTTTTTCACTCTCCTTTTTCACTTTCATCAAGAGGCTTTTTAGTTCCTCTTCACTTTCTGCCATCAGGGTGGTGTCATCTGCATATCTGAGGTTATTGATATTTCTCCCGGCAATCTTGATTCCAGCTTGTGTTTCTTCCAGTCCAGCGTTTCTCATGATGTACTCTGCATATAAGTTAAATAAGCAGGGTGACAATATACAGCCTTGACGTACTCCTTTTCCTATTTGGAACCAGTCTGTTGTTCCATGTCCAGTTCTAACTGTTGCTTCCTGACCTGCATACAGATTTCTCAAGAGGCAGATCAGGCGGTCTGGTATTCCCATCTCTTTCAGAATTTTCCACAGTTTATTGGGATCCACACAATCAAAGGCTTTGGCATAGTCAATAAAGCAGAAATAGATGTTTTTCTGGAACTCTCTTGCTTTTTCCATGATCCAGTGGATGCTGGCAATTTGATCTCTGGTTCCTCTGCCTTTTCTAAAACCAGCTTAACATCCGGAAGTTCACGGTTCACATATTGCTGAAGCCTGGCTTGGAGAATTTTGAGCATTACTTTAGTAGCGTGTGAGATGAGTGCAATTGTGCAGTAGTTTGAGCATTCTTTGGCATTGCCTTTCTTTGGGATTGGAATGAAAACTGCCCTTTTCCAGTCCTGTGGCCACTGCTGAGTTTTCCAAATTTGCTGGCATATTGAGTGCAGCACTTTCACAGCATCATCTTTCAGGATTTGGAATAGCTCAACTGGAATTCCATCACCTCCACTAGCTTTGTTTGTAGTGATGCTTTCTAAGGCCCACTTGACTTCACATTCCAGGATGTCTGGTTCTAGGTCAGTGATCACACCATCGTGATTATCTGGGTCATGAAGATCTTTTTTGTACAGTTCTTCTGTGTATCCTTGCCACCTCTTCTTAATACCTACTGCTTCTGTTAGGTCCATACCATTTCTCTCCTTTATCGAGCCCATCTTTGCATGAAATGTTCCCTTGGTATCTCTAATTTTCTTGAAGAGATCTCTAGTCTTTACCATTCTGTTGTTTTCCTCTATTTCTTTGCATTGATCACTGAAGAAGGCTTTCTTATCTCTTCTTGCTATTTTTTGGAACTCTGCATTCAGATGCTTATATCTTTCCTTTTCTCCTTTGCTTTTTGCTTCTCTTCTTTTCACAGCTATCTGTAAGGCCTCCCCAGACAGCCATTTTGCTTTTTTGCATATCTTTTCCACTGGGATGGCCTTGATCCCTGTCTCCTGTACAATGTCACGAACCTCATTCCATAGTTCATCAGGCACTCTATCTATCAGATCTAGGCCCTTAAATCTATTTCTCACTTCCACTGTATAATCATAAGGGATTTGATTTAGGTCATACCTGTATGGTCTAGTGGTTTTCCCTGCATTCTTCAATTTAAGTCTGAATTTGGCAATAAGGAGTTCATGATCTGAGCCACAGTCAGCTACTGGTCTTGTTTTTGCTGACTGTATAGAGCTTCTCCATCTTTGGCTGCAAAGAATATAATCAATCTGATTTCAGTGTTGACCATCTGGTGATGTCCATGTGTAGTCTTCTCTTGTGTTGTTGGAAGAGGGTGTTTGTTATGTATGATCAGTGCATTTTCTCAGCAAAACTTAGTCTTTGCCCTGCTTCATTCTGTATTCCAAGGCCAAATTTGCCTGTTACTCCAGGTGTTTCTTGACTTCCTACTTTCGCATTCCAGTCCCCTATAATGAAAAGGACATCTTTTTTGGGTATTAGTTCTAAAAGGTCTTGTAGGTCTTTAGCTGAAGTTAAGCATTTTTTAAAATTTCAACTCAAATTTTTTTCATTAAACTGCTTTGGTTCAGTTGATCTTCTCAATTGTTTTCTTAGTTTCTATTTCATTTATTTCTGCTCTAATCTTTATGATTTCTTTTCTTCTACCAGCTGGGTTTTGTTTGTTCTTCTTTCTCTAGTTGCTTTAGGTATAATGTTAGGTTGTTTGAGAATTTTCTTGTTTGCTGAGGTAAGCCTGTATTGATATAAACTTCCCTCTTAGAACAGCTCTTGCTGTGTCCCGTAGGTTTTGTATCATCATGTTTTTGTCTTTATTTGTCTCTAGGCATTTTAAAATTTTTTTCTTTGAATTCTTCAGTGATTCATTGGTTGTTTAGTAGCAGATTGTTTAGCCTCCACATGTTTGTGTTTTTTCCAGTTTTTCTCCTTGTAGTTGATTTCTACTCTCACAGCATTGTGCTTGGAAAAGATGCTGGATATGAATTCAATTTTCTTAAACCTACTGAGGCTTGCTTTGTCGCCCACCATGAGACCTGTCCTGGAGAACGTTTCACATGCACTTGAAAAGACTGCGCGTTCTGCTGCTTTTGGATGGAATGCTTTATAAGTATCAATTTGTACATCCCATCTAATGTGTCATCAGGTCTATATTTCCTTATTGATTTTCTCTCTGGATATTCTGTCCATTGATGTAACTGGGGCGTTAAAGTCTCCCAGTATTATTGTGTTACTGTCAATTTTCCTTTTACATCTGTTAACATGTGCCTTACATATTGAGGCACTCTTATGTTGGATATATATCTTTTTTAAATTGTCATACTTCTTGGATTGATCCCTTGATCATTATGTAGTGTTCCCCTTTGTCTCTTGTACCTCTCTTTATTTTAAAGCCTATTTTGTCTGATATGAGTATTCCTATTCTAGGTTTCTTTTGATATCCATTTGTATGGAATACCTTTTTTTATCCCATCAGTTTGTCTGTATGTGTCCCTAGATCTGAAGTGGGTCTCTTGTAAATAGCATATATATGGGTCTTGTTTTTGTATCCATTCATCCAGTATATGTCTTCTATTTGGAGCATTTAATCTGTTTACATTTAAGGTAATTATTTATATATATATCCTTATTGCCACTTTAATTGTTTTGGATTTATTTTTGTAGGTCCTTTTCTTCCTTTTCCTTTTGTTTCCTTTTCATGTGATTTAATGACTATCTTTTAGTGTGATATTTAGATTCAATTTTCTTTTTTGTGAATATCAATTATACATTTGTGGTTATAGTTATCATAAGGTTTTGATATAGCCATCTAAATAAAAGCACAATTGTTTTAAGTTGCTTATCACTTAATTTTAAATGCATTTCAAATATCCTGTACATTTGTACTCCCCTCCTCTCACAATTACTGGTTTAAATATCATATTTGTGTGTGGATGATTCCCTACCTTTAGAAAACACGAACAGACAATTACAAGTACTGAAATTGAGTTTGTGATCTGAAACTCCCAACAAACAAAAGAACAAGACCAGATGGCTTCACCAGTGAATTCTACCAAATATTTAATTCCTATCCTTCTGAAACTATTCCAAAAATTGCAGAGGAAGGAAAACATCTGAACTCATTTTATGAGGCCACCATCACCCTGGTACCAAAATGAAAGATATCACAAAAAAATAAAATTGCAGGCTAATATCACTACCAAATGTAAATGTAAAACTCCTCAACAAATGCTAGCAAACTGAATTCAACAGCACCTTTAAAAGGATCATACACGACGATAAGTGAAATATATCTCATGGATGCAAGGATTTTTCAATATTTTCAAATTATTTAAATCAATCATTGTGATAAACTGAAGAATAAAAATCATATAATCATCTCAATAGATGCAGAAAATGCTTTTGATAAAATTTATCATCCATTTATGATAAAAACTCTATAGAAAGTGGGTATATAGGGAACATGGCACAATATAGAAAAGGTCATATATGACAAACCCACAGCTACCATCATACTCAATGCTGAAAAGCTGAAAGTGTTTACTCTAAGATCAGGAATAACACAAGGATGACCACTTTCACCATTTTTATTCAACCTCATTTTGGAAGTCCTAGACAGAACAATCAGAAGAAAAAGAAGTAAAAGGAACCCAAATTAGAAAAGAAGTAAAATTGTCACTGTTTGTAGATAACATTGGAGAAGGCAATGGCACCCCACTCCAGTACTCTTGCCTGGAAAATCCCATGGACAGAGGAGCCTGGTGGGCTGCAGTCCATGGGGTTGCTAATAGTCGGACATGACTGAGCGACTTCCCTTTCACTTTTCACTTTCATTTATTGGAGAAGGAAATGGCAACTCACTCCAGTACTCTTGCCTGGAGAATCCCAGGGTCAGGGGAGCCTGGTGGGCTTCCGTCTATGGGGTCGCATAGAGTCGGACACTACTGAAATGACTTAGCAGTAGATAACATGAAACTATACACAGAAAATCCTAAAGACACTATCAGAAAGCTACTAGAGCTCATCAATGAAGTAGATAAAGTTGCAGGATATAAAATTAATACACAGAAGTTCGATACATTTCTCTACAATAATACGATATGATCAGAAAGAGAACTTCAGAATAAATCCCATTCACTCTCATCAAAAAGAATAAAATATGTAGAAATAACCCTACCTAAGGTGGCAAAAGAACTGTATCCTGAAAACTATAAGATGCTGATGAAAAAATCAAAGATAATATAAATAGATGGAAAGATATAGCATGTTCTTTCCATCTGGGAAATTTTTAAAAACTTCACAATTCAAGGCACAGCCAAGGAAGGAAAAGTAATAAATTGATCAACATAAAAAATGTATTTTTATGTAAAGACATATCTCAGACATATTGAAAGTTCAGTTCCAGACTACTGCAATAAAGCAAATATAAGAATAAAGTAAGTCACATGAATTTTTTGGTTCCACAATGTATATATGTTATATTTACAGTATGCTATATTCTATTGTGTTCAATAGCATTTTGTCTTAAAAATGTACATTTCTTAATTAAAAAATACTTCATTGCCAAAAAGTTCTAACCATCATCTGACAATGTAGGGTTTGCACAAACCCTCAATTTGTAAAATACACAATATCTATGCAGCACAAGAAAGCAAAGTGCTGTAAAACATGTATGTCTGCAAATGCGAAATGACAATGTTAGGATGGGTAAAAGACAAAAAGAAAACAAAAGGGCATACTTATCTAACATACAATGGAGTTATTTTTTCCCTTACAAAGCAGAGATGTTAATAAAATAAAGGGGCAAAAATTGTAAATAAGAAATTCACAAAAGAAGAATCACGAAGGAACAATAAAATAGTCACTCTCACTAGTAATCAAAGAACGCAAGTAGTGTTAGTCACTCAGTTGCGTCCGATTCTTTGTGACCCAATGGACTGTAGCCCACCAGGCTCCTCTATCTGTGGAATTCTCCAGGCAAGAGTATTGGAGTGGGTTGCCACTCCCTTCTCGAGGGGATCTTTCCAACCCAGGGATTGAATACAGGTCTTCTGTACTGCAGGCAGATTCTTTACTGTCTGAACCACCAGGGAAGTGCACCACAAAAGAAGGGACAAGAAAATAGTCACTCTCACTAGTAATCAAAGAAGGCAAACTCAAGCACAAATGAGAACTGTTTTTCTGAGCAAAGGAAAGAAGATATTTCTAAAAATTAATTTATTTTAATTGGATGATAATTACAACATTGTGATGGTTTTTATCATACATCAACATGAATAAAAGTTTTATATATATAATGTAACAGTATATAACACTTTGTATATATGAATTTACGTGAATTTGCTGAAAGAAAGGATTTTTGTTCAAATGTAGAAAATGAAAATCCTTCATCCTTTTTTCTAAATCACAAATTCTTTTTAGAATAATTTCTGGGGATGTAAAGTATGGTATGATTATAATTAATAATACTCTATTACCTACTTGAAAGTTGCTAAGTGAATAGATCTTAAATGCTCTCACTGCAAAAAAGAAATGATAACTGTGTGATATGATGGAGGTGTTAGCTGACATGGTAGTAGTCATTTTGCAATATATAGGTGTATGAAATCAATATGTATTTACCTTAAACTTATACACATGTTATATATCAATTACAACCTCAATAAAGCTAAAGAATAAATCAACTTTTTAGTTAGGTATTTTCTCTCATGTATCCTTGAAAAACTATCCATAACCATGGTCACTGAACGTAAAAATCTGACACAAGGGTTAGAAACTAAATAGTTAATATTTATCTGAATGAATTCATGATATATTCGTTTAATGAAACACTAGTTTTCTCAGAGTTCTTTTTTTTGCATGGCCAAGACTTCACCCACAGAGCTTCCCATGAAGCTGCTGATCTTGCAGAAGTGGTGGGTGGAGCTCTTTCTGTCAGCCTACAAGGCCCCTAAGAATCAAGGCCCCATTGTGTCCACGCCAGGAAGCAGTAGCAATTCTCCAGGCAAGCAGGTCTCAGCAAGCCCAGCCATAGGAGACCATTCAGGTCAGCTATGCATAGACTCCATTGTTGACACATAAGTCACCCATGACTTATTCAAAAATAATGTTAAAAGATTTTCCATTTTTACATTCTAACAAAAAATAACATTGGAAGCTAAATTCAAGCTCCTATATTATAACTGACTTGTGTCAGCCAGCTTATATTTAAAGGCTGACAAGTTTCCATTTGTTAAGGAATGAAGTTGTATTTGTTTAGGGGCCTGGTACTGTAAACAGACTTGCCCCAGAGACTGCTACTAAAACATCTAAGAAATTAATATTTAATAAGAGAATTTATTAAGCACATACCAAATTCCAGATATTATTCTAAGAGCTCTAGGTGCTTTAATTCATTTAATGCAATGAGAACATTTTATAGTTGGGAAAAATAAAAGTCTCACACAAAAGGTGACTGACTTGCCCAAGGACACACAACGAAAAATGGCAAGACCAGAATTTGAACTCTGGTGACAGGGTGCTTAAGATTCTGTTACTAACTACCAGGCTATTTGACAAAGAAAAAAAGAGACTGAATATAGAAGAATGAGCTTCCCAGGTGGCTCAGAGGTAAAGAACCAGCCAATGCAGGAGATGCAGGAGACACGGGCTCAATCCCTGGGTCGAGAGGATCCCTGGATTGGAAGAATCCCCTGGAGGAAGAAATGGCAACCAACTCCAGTATTCTTGCCTGGAAAATCACATAAACAGAGGAACCTTGGGCTGCAGTCCACAGGGTCACAAACAGTTGGACACGACTGAGCGATTGAGCACATACACATACATAGAAGAATAGTTGGCTACTTTTCTGATTATAAATTGTTCTAGCAAATATAGAGTTGAAAATTTATGATGTGTCTAAAGAAAGAAAATCACTACCCTAGAACGTAAAGGAGAACAAAAGTTTTCAAAAGCAGGTAGCTCTGCCTGGATGCTGGGTTAAACATGGAATTGCGGTGGCCAACCATTTGGATCTTTTTATGTGTACCAAGCCAACATACCAAACCTCATTACCACAGTCATATTAAATTACATTTCATAATTTAATAAAAGGTGAAGTTAGACCATGAACAGCAGTTATCAGCTCAACGTGCTGATGTGTTCTCTGACAAAGGATCAACTAGACAGATCCAATTCCCAATCTTCCGTATTGATGCTGGTGATCAAATCATGACACTTTGGTCAAAGCGCCAAATGCTTCTTTCTCTGTGCCTTTTTTTTTTTTTTCCCCCAAGGTAATTATGTTAGAAGTGGGGCTTCCCAGGTGGAGCTAGAGGTAAATTATCTTGCCTGCCAATGCAAGAGACGCAAGATATGGGTTATGATTCTGGGGTCAGGAAGATTCCCTGGAGGAGGAAATGACAACCCACTCCAGTATCCTTGTCTGAAAACTCTATAGACTGAGGAGCCTGGTGGGCTATAGCTGATAGGCTCACAAAGAGTCAGACACGACTTAGAACACACACACACGTTAGCAGTAAAATAGACCAATTTTATTTTTATTTTTATCTTTTATCATCGTATCTCCTTTCCTTGTGATAAGAAGGTCATGAGTAGAGAGACTGCTAGGAAAGTGTAGCCCAAGATTTTGAAAACTCTAATACAAGACAGAGTCTTAACTTAGATTGACTGGAATGTCAACATAGTAGCAATCATTAAGTGTGCTCTTAGGTTTTTAGAAAGATTCTGGTACTTTGGTAATTAGATTCTATTAGTTTTAGCTGTTGGAGAATGCAATGGCACCCCACTTCAGTACTCTTGCCTGGAAAATCCCATGGATGGAGGAGCCTGGTAGGCTGTAGTCCATGGGGTCACTAAGAGTCAGACATGGCTGAGCGACTTCACTTTCACTTTTCACTTTCATGCCTTGGAGAAGGAAGTGGCAACCCACTCCAGTGTGCTTGCCTGGAGAACCCTAGGGATGGGGGAGCCTGGTGGGCTGCCGTCTATGGGGTCGCACAGAGTCGGACACCACTGACACGACTTAGCAGCAGCAGCAGTTTAGCTGTAGGAAGAACTTGGCATGTGCCCAAGTTTTGTTTGTTTCACTAGACTTCTTTTGTAAGGAAAAGTAATCCTTTCTTCATCCTTATTTATTCATTCAATTATTTATACCATCACAAATTTATATTTAATTATTCTTTCCTGATTCTGAAATCAACCACTTCAAGTAGCCCTGGTTACTTTTATTTGAAATGATACTTGGAAACCACAGTCTGGAGCATGGATATTTTAATTTTATTTTTTAATCTGTGTCTTTTAGAAACTGAGTTAAATTCGACCGCATTCTGTAATGAAGACTGATATATTTAGAGTAATTTCTATCATCTTTCTAAAAAAAAGTTTCTGTTTAAGATGTATTTTCTTTCCCTTTTTTACATCTTTCTTGTCTGCTATTAACCTTATGGAATTTACTTTACTCTCTTTTTTCCTTCTGCTGACTTGGAAGGTACACAGTGTATTACATATTTAGTTATGACCATCAAATTTTTAATATAAGTATTTATCTAAGCATTTTTCTAGCAAAGTAAACTATTTTTAGCCCTCTCCTATGCATGGCATCTCAACCCACTCCAGTACTCTTGCCTGGAAAATCCCATGGACGGAGGAGCCTGGTGGGCTGCAGTCCACGGGGTCGCAAAGGGTCGGACATGACTGAGGTGTCTTAGCAGCAGCAGCAGCATACAAGGCATCTATCCACAGCATCTATACCCTGAACTCTCTTCATCTTTAATAACTGTTCTCTCTAATTTTATTTCAACATTAAAAAAATTTTTTGCCATGCCTGCATGCTTAGTCGTGTCTGACTCTTCGCTCACCTTTGAACTGTAGCCCACCAGGCTCCTCTGTCCATGCAGTTTTCCAGGCAAGAATACTGGAGTGGGTTGCCATTTCCTTTTCTAGGGGATCTTCCCAACCCAGGAATCAAACCCGTCTCCTTTGTCTCCTCCATGGCAGGTGGATTCTTTGTCCACTGAGCTATTGGGAAGGCCTCCTCCCGTTGAAAAAAAAACAACTTTTTATTTGAATATATATATCACATATGTACAACTGGATTAATTTCCATAAAACAAATAATTAAAAACACTGTATAAAATGCATGCAGATCAAGAAACAATATTATCAGCACTCAAATCCTCATTAATCTACTCACCCTGGAATCACAGTCTCCCACAAAGCTCTTCCTTTGGTAATCATTATTTGACTTTTAGCAGCATAGGTTTGTTTACCTTATTTTTGACTTCTTGTAGCATTTACTCTTTGATTTTTAGCTTCTTTCACTCAATATTCTTTTTTGTGAGATTGTATTTTTGCATGTAATAAACAGTTCAGTCTTACTGGTATGTACTATTTTGTTGAGTGAATATAAAACTTATTTATATATTCTCCTGTTAATAGGCATCTGAATGGTGTCCAGTCTTCTGCTGCCTTTGGATCACATGTATAGATAGAAGTTGGAAACCTGCATGACTTTTCCTCCCATTTTAGGTGATATGTGACTTCTGTCTCAATGCTTTTAGAATTATTGGATTTTGAATTTCAAAGTGTCATAAGGAATTGTTGATAACATTTCAATAACTTTACCTAGTAAAGTAATTCTTTTTACTTCGCACGGTTTCTTTTAATTCAATTACAGGTGTGGTTTTTTTTTCTTTCGTATTTCTAACTTTTTAAATATTTCATTCACACTCATTATTACTATGCAGGACCTTTGGTTTTGCATCTTATATCTATTACCTACTCCTTTATTACTTCCAGCTTTCTGCCTTTTCTCTCTGCATGCTTTAGAATTTCCTCCCATTCATCTTCCAGGCTACGGATTTGTCTGTCTGCACTGTTGATTCTTTTCTGTATATCTATATCTCTGTCTCTTTGACCTATACTACCATTTAAAAATTTGAAAAAATTTTAAATTTGTTTTTATAACAAATCTGGTACTTATTAATTTCCAATCTATTTCATTTTTTATCTTTTTTCCTTCATTCATGTTATTCTCTTTTTTTTCTATTAATCCTTTAAAGTGAAAATATTTATTATCTACTTTTTTTCTATTTCCCAGAATAAGGATTTTCCAAAATGATGTTCTTTCTTGGAATGTAGTATTTATTTTCCTTTTTTATTACAGAATTTTTCAGAAGCCTTGTTTATTCCTTTGCTTGAGTTAAAGAGACAAGCTATCTCTGTCATTTTTAAACAAACAAACAATAAATAATATAGATGGAGTCCTGCATTTTCTCTTGTTGTACTCAATTTCCTGTCTCGCCTTTGATTCTAGTCTGACAGCCTGGCTGAACAAACTAATGTAATCTGTTCAGTCATTTAAGTTATCCAGAAGCCTTTGGTTGAGAATAGTTGGGATTATGAGCCATTATGATTTTAAAATGTTTGATTGTAAGGTTTTTATACATATGTTTGAAACTAGTTCATCAAGTTCTAGTTCCACTGAGTTGGAAGAAGACTGTTTTATTCAGTAGACACTAGTTACCAGTCATACTGGATCAAATTTAACATCAAGAAATTCCCACTACTATACCCTTTTTGTTTGGTGAAAGGGAGTATTTTTTTTTTCCTTCATCGCCAGCATCTTCCCTTCACATATTACCATTCACTTAATATGTGGCAGTAGAAATAGTTCCAAGTGAAGTGAGCTCCATCTCCTCAATGATCCACCTTCTAGGCACTACTTCTCCAGATTACCATTGTTAATACACTTCTGAGTCAAAGAATTCCCAGAGAAAACATCCTTTGCTTTCTTTAAGGGATCTATGACTTCAAAACACAGCACAGAGATGGATTTCAACTACAATAGTTCCTCCCAATTCTTTCAGTCTTTGCCCTTTCAAACTAAGGAATGTTTAGGAGAATTCTCCAGAGTGATCTATTCTTACTCGTCACAGTTCAAACTCCCCCATCATTCTCTCAGTTGTATGGTAACTCACTGAATCATTCTCTGTTTGGATTCAAAGTCAGTTTTTATTCTGTTAGAAATCTTAGAGCACCAGATTGACACTATTACAAAGATTAAATGTTGGTGCAAGTTTACTATATATTTCCTTCTCTGTAGTCTTTGAGTTGGTTTTGATGATTAGAAGGGAAGGAATGTTAAAACTGCTTTTACTTCTATCTTCTACTAAGCACTTGTATTTTCGGTATTAGACATTGTATCTCTTTCCTTTTTCTTTTTATCTTAATGAATCCTGTATGGACCTAAGCCTTTTAGGGTGTAATAACCTGGGACAATTCCCCACTTTCTTTATCTGTTTAATAAATGTGGCCTTTCATAAATTAGATTTAATACATATGGAGCTTAACTGTGGTTATGGCAACATACTTCCCAATTTGCTCACTTTTTTCTTTTCCTCTTTTGATTTTTAATGAGGCAATTATGTTCTTTTTCACATATGCAGAATTCTTCTGTTGGGAATAATATTGCGACTTACTTTGCCAATAAAATTTCTGTTGCAGCAATATGGCAGGAAGTAAAGTGTTTTTTTCCCCCATAGGAATTCAGTTTTAGTTGGTTTCTCTAAGGTTTCCACTGCATACATTGAGTACACTTCAATCTATAAATAAGAAATCTTCTGAAACCCAGTGGCAAAAGATAATGAGAGATACTTTAACAGTGCTTGCATATAATCACTTTGCTTTAAAGCTTCCTTTGCATGATAGAATGGTGTAGGGCTGGGAGAAATGCACATGTAAATTATTAAAAACAGCATTCTTGATCTACAAACCTCTTGTTTCCACCCCTTTTACTTTCTTTTAAGATCTAATATGAATCGAAAGCTCTCGATGCTCAACATCTTAAAAAAGAGAAAACGATGTAGAAGCAGTGGGGCTGCTCTGCCGTGCGTCCCTCTTCAAGGGCATCATCTGTTTGAATTATTACATCTCTTACAAGAGTCTGTGCATATGGTCTGATGAAAAAGGTGATATGGATCTAGTTCCACCCTTGCCTTTAACTAGTAGTGTGACCTTGAGGGAGTCACTTTACTTCTCCAGGCATCTGCTTTTCAATCTGTAAAATAAGGGGGTAACATTAGAGGTCCCCAAGCCTCCTTCCTGTTCTCAGAGTCTGAAACACAAAGAGCCTCAGGTGTGCGATTACAAATGAGGGGTCTGCTAAAGCTCCTGAGCATGAACAAAAGGAGTCAAGCAGGCAGAAAGATAGGAATAGTTTCAGGAGCCCCTAGGATATGCTTAGATATCGTCCAACTAAATATTGTGGGGAAACACTTTGATCACTATGCAAATCACTAGCATCTCATTTAGTCAAATACTAGAATTGGTCTGACAATTTAAAGTAAATTCTGTCACCCGTACTGTTGCCTTAGATGCATAGCAGATACCTCTCATCATGTCTGAGCATGAGACATGAAGAGCCTGTTCCTGCCACTCCCTCTTGGTAGAGCATTCCAGAAACTGCCCCCAGTCAGTGAGGGTCAACACATAAGATGTCACTGCTCTGCCATCCTAAACCCTAACGTGTTACTCAATGTCCACAGTAAGTTCCATTTTCAGAAACCTGACCGAACTTGCAACATTCTACATTGCTTGCCAATTATTTACTGAGAAATGCCCTGTCATCTTCCTTGAAGAATCTTCACAACGGAACACGTTTTGAGAAAACTCTGGGAGGCAATTTCTATGAAATATTCTTGGCTTAGTTTTAGTTAAGATCAATCCACTATAAGAATATGATATTAATTCCTTTTTATGAGGATGAAGCTTGAAAAAAGTGAGCAAAGAGCTTGAGAATCTTGCCCTCTGGTAAAAGGGCTGCTGGAAACTTTCCACAGCAGTTTCCTTACCTGGAGCATCTCATTACAGAGAGGACATAGAGAATGACCTAATTTCAGGACTCAGTAGCATACTCTCAGTAAAGGGACATTACTAGATCCTTGCAGAAAGAACGCATTTTTAACTGTCATTTTCCTTTTATATAACAAATATTCCATGTCAAAAACTAAAGGAGAGAGGGAGGGAGGGAGGAAGCGGAGGGAAAGACAGAGAGAAATCTAAACAGAAATTTAAAATTGCCTGTTATCCCACTGTCTTTGAAACACTGCCATTAAAGCTATTTTTATGTAGATTTTTAATACAGATTAATAATCAGAATGTATAACTATTTTATACGTGTTTAAAAGGCCTATTGTTTTAGCATTTCCCTACCCTCAAGCACATTCCATCTGCTGGCTAAAGTTCTTTGAAGTTTGAGAAGACTCTTCTTACCTAATTAAATGCCTCAAACCATGATACGGAGACAGGGCATTGAACACAACACGGCGTTTAACACTCAGGTTTGTGTTCTTTGGACTTTCCATTAGAAACAAAGATATATTTTTATTGGGAATGAGACCAGAAACTCGAATCAGAACTAAGGAAACATCCAGATTCATCAGTCTCCAGTTTCCCTTTTTGAGTCTCTTTGCTCCCTAACCCATCTCTTTAAACAGGATGAGCACTATTTCAGTATTTCTCTGAAGCAGAATTATGTCATCGCCTGGAGTCAAGTGACAATGACCTGGTGTTTAAATCAGCTTTGTTATGACACTAAGCATGGAAGTGGAAGAGAAAGAAGAAACGGACTGCATTTCATTATGTTTTCTAGCGCTGTTTAGCCCATTGGCCCACCTGCAGGAAGGATGGGACTTTAGGAATACGTTTGTTTCTGTTAAGCAACTGTTCTAACTCATCAGTGGAGGAACACTTGGAAAGGTTCTCCTTCCCTTAGGAATGTTGGCCAGTCCTGTCTGCTTCCCTCCACACAGTACAAAGTGTGAACTGCCCATCAGCTAGGCTTTTAAGGATCCCTGTGATTTCTGAGGAGTGGCAATGTTCCCTTTCTGCTAAGGATCAGAAATCATGTGACTCGTATTCAAAGAGAACCCAGAGGGGGCTCCTCTTTTAGGAAAATATAAGCATCAGTTAAAGAAGGAGAAACAGGGTAAGTAAACATCCACAGACAGATGAACACGGGAAGCCAGGACAGCAGACAGCATCAAGAGGCTTGTTCCCCTCCTAAAAACCCAATGACAAGAAGAATAGGAGGACAGTTCTGGCAATGTTTCCATGAGAGCATGTGAAACCCCAAACACCAGACCCGAATGAAAGAACTGCCAAACCCTTGAGAAAACCATAATTAGAGGGACTCCTAAAACTTCCAACAGGGCAAAAAAAAAAAAAAGGAGGGGGGATTAAACCCACCAATTTTATTAAATAAGCTATTCATCTTATGGACAATGGTTCATAATTGTCTCCTATTGTTTGGGAATCAAGGATGGATCCTGGTAGCGACCCAGTTAAAACTGAGGAGAAGGAAGATTAAGTTGTTATATCTGGTTTATCTTTTTTCTTAAGTGAGCAATGAAACAACTGCTAGGCATATACTGCATACTTCATTCCTTGAATCAACAAGGGAGCCACGCCAAATGTCAGATTAAATATTCCACAGCTGAAGTGTTTGCATAACTTTTTGGTGGCTACCATTTAAAGAAAGAAAAACAGTGATGGGCCTTTAAAAAAAATATTCCCTTAACTTGACATGCTCATGGTGTCCTGCCAGCAATCGCTCTCAACTTGGAAGGCGAGGCCGTGCATATCTTGTCCCTGGAGAGACAGTGCCAGCTGGCAAGCGTGTCCCTGTGTTTCCATTCACCCCAGGAGCATGAAGCCCCACTGTGCGCCCTGAAGCCCACAGCTGCAGTGCTGTATTGTTTAACCATCTCTGCTTTGGCTAAGAAGCAAGTCATCTCAAGAAGGAATTTCCTGGTTTCTGAAGTGTCTGTCATGTTTCAACAATGAGTTTGCAATGGCTGCGTGCATTTTCAGTTTGGGTTGGCTTTGTGGGTTTGCCCAGGAAACTGGAGACAGGTCTCTTTTTGAAATAAAATAATAAGACTGAACAAATCAGCTTTATTGTTGTTGGCTCTGATGGGGCTCGGATTAATTTTAGCTCTATGTTTCTAAAGGGTTGCTCAAGAAATGATACTCTTCGATCTCAGGTTGTTTGAGGGAACAGAGGGAACTGACTTTATTAAGTGCCTACCAAGTGTTAGGTGCTTTGGATGTATGATCTCAATGACTCTTCCTAACGATCGGAGGAAGTAGTTGTTTCTCTGTTCATTTTACCAATGGGGAAATGGAGACGCTGGGAAGGTTATTCCCTTGCCCAAGGCCATGTAGTTAAGAGTGCAGGCTGTGAAGTCCAATGGCTTTGTTTCATCCCAGACCTGCTACCTACTCTCTGCGACCTAGAGCAAGTCACTTCACCTCTCTGCTCCAACTTTATCCTCTGGAAAATAATAATAGGTATTTTCCATCGAGGACTAAATAATGTGTGTAAAGTGATCAATACCCGAGCTGGTCAGTACATTCAGCCCTTGCTACCTGACAGTGCAGGGATTTCAGCCCCGTGCAGCTCCCTTCCACATTGGTGCTCATGCCACCAGGTCACCAGTTTGCTGACCAATGCCAAACTTATCCATGGGGAAGTCTAAGTCAACACTGGTATTCAGGCTCCAAAGCTGAAGGTAAATTTAATATCCTTGCTTTAAACTTATTTTCTCTATTGAAGCAAATAAGATCTGCAAGCTCTAGCTCCAGCTTCTGTGAAGGAAGCTCTTTCTGAAAAGGGACTAGGGAAGAGAAACGATGGATGGTAGAGAGGGTGGGGGGCGGGGGGGGGGTGGTTCTGTTGTCTCGTCATCCAGGTCAGGGCCTTGGATTCAGAAGCAAAACCTGAAAAATTACTGTGTGATGTGTTTTCTCATGACAGCTGATGTCTATTTTATTCACTGCAGCCAAAAACGGAGCTGAACTGGTAGTCCTAACTGATATGAACCATCACAGTGCCTGTCAGCCTGGTGCTCAAGCCCCATCTGGGTGCTTCCTGGGTGCCAGGCTCTGTGCTGGGCCCTGAAATGGAAATATGGGTAAGACATAGTCCCTGACCTTGCGGAGCTCAAAAAAGTGATCCAATGAGCCCAAACAACAAAGGGATCTGCCTCTCCAATGAGGCTGTTTAAATTCTAGATCCTCTGAAATCCATTTGAAGGGAAACACGTATTTCATTAGTTGTCTTGTAACCAGAAATTTCTGGTGCTTTGTGAAGAGGCTTAAGTAACTTTCTTTAATAATCCTCAGTGAGAAAGCAAAAATCCACAAACAGGAGGGAGAGCCATAATGCTACCAACCCAGTTAATCACTTGGAAGTTTTTCCAGTCTTGTAAGGATTTCTTGGGCTTCAGTTGCCCCAATAACTACCCGCAGGGACTTGAAATCAGAATACCTGAATATAAGTTCCGGTCTTCTCTATTTACAAACTGTATGATTTTAGCCAAAATCACTCAACTTATCTGAGTCATATTTTTTTAATCTGTAAAATGGAGAAGATAAATAATATTCAGGCTACAGATTTATTATCAAAGAGCAAATAGATTACTGTCTTTGAAAGCCCTTTTTATGCAGTAAAGACTTGTAAATTCTTATTCTTGTTACTCCCACTCATACTTTCTCTTCCATTCATTTTAGAAACATTCTGTATTGTATGACTTTTAGATTGCAAGTTTTTTGCTTTATAATTCAATGTCTGTGAATATTTCAATAAAGAGAGGGTTGAAAAGAAAGCATCAGTGAGCAATTTTTCAATACCACTTCCATGAGGGACAATGGGTAAAAATAAGACATTTCTCACTATTTTATTTGTAAACAACTGTGAATTATTTACTTTATGTCATGTATTGTGCTAAATACTGTGTGTATGTGTGTGTAAAGTCCCACAACAATATCATTCTCACAATAGACTCATTAGAATATGATTATTTCCATTTTACAAATAAAGAAACAAAAGCCTAAGCAATATCCTCAAGGTCAGAAATCTAGTAACCAGTTGAACTTGGTATGTGAACTTATATCTGCTTAACTCCAAAGTACAGGTTTTTAACCACAATTTATCCTGTGTCTGAAGATAATGATAATAATAATATGAAATGGGAAAGGGATGATTAACAACCATGTCTATTTCTTATATTTATAGGAAACTGAAATAAGATCACTTATGAATCTTTGAAGGTTGGATAATAATTATAGTATGTACCTATGGATAGAAATTTATGAGTTATGATCTAAGAAAAAATGAGTGAAAATTATAAAATATTATGTAAATATGTGGTGCTTTTATACAAACCTCTTCTTTAATTGGACCTCTGTTTTCCTGAACTGATCTCGAGGGTCTTATATCATTATGAACTCTTAGCTAGAAATAATCTCATCAATTCTGAATTCCCAGATCCTGTTAGAAGAATGTTCTTTTATGACTAACACTCTGCCTCTATACCTTTGTACTTGCTTTTCCCACTGCCTGGAACATTACCCATCAAGAAATCTGTCCAGCTCACCTGCTCACTTCATGGAAGTGTCTGTTCAAATGTCCTTTATCAAACTGAGCCTCCAGTCAGGTGACTTGACTAGGTCTTCTATATTCACATTGTACAAAATAGCCAAATCCCCCTCATGGCTATTTATACATTGCCTTATTTTCCATGTCTTCAAAGCACTTCTTACCACTGAATATATTATTAGATATGTGTATATTTGTTTACTGACTGCTCCCATGGCTCAGACAGAAACTCTGTAAGAACAGGAAATTTTTTGTTTGTTTGTTTATTGAGTCCCCCGATCCAGATTACTTTCCCAGATCTAGACTAGCACTTGGCACAGAGTAGGTGCTGAATGCATTTGTTAAATGAATGAAGAATGATGAACATGGCCCTTTCTCTTTTGTATCATAATTAGTTATACGCAAGTCTTACCTCACCTAGGAAACTGAACTTTTTGAGGTCAAGGTCTGTGCCTGGTTCATTTTTACATCTCTCTAGTTCCTAACACAATATACATAATTTGTTTAGTGATTGAAAATATGCAGAGACATTATATATATTCCATTTGTGATCTAAGGACTCCATAACATGGTTTGGTATTTTTATCCCCATCTGCCTTCCTTGGCCTGCTACAACAAAATACCACAGACTGGGTGACTTAAACCATGTACATTTATATCTCACAGTTCTGGAGGCTGGAAAGTCCAAGAATAAGGTATCAGCTGATTTGGTTTCCACTTAGACCCCTTTTCCTGGTTTACAGACAGTCATCTTGTCTTACATGATGGAGAGAGAGAGAGAGAGAGAGAGAGAGAGAGAGAAGAACAAGCTCTAGTCTCTTCTTGTAATCCCACTAATCCCATCAGGACAGCCCATCCTCACTACCTCAACTAAACTTATCTACCCAAATCCCCACCTCCAAACACCTCACATGGGGGTTAGAGCTTCAACATACAAATTTTAGGGGGATATCAACATTTGGTCTAAAATATCATCTTACAAATAAGAAACTATAAATCTGAGAAATACATTATTTTTCCGAAGTCAGAGATAATGCATAGGTCAGATCTCAAGCCCAGTTCTTTTCTCCACAAGTCTAAGACTCTCTCTTTGAAGAATCCCTGCCTCACCCTGTTAGACTGATTAACAACTACTGAAAAGGAAGTAATAAATGGATACTGAAGCAGTGCTCCCTTGGAGGTATGGAGGACGTATATATGTGTTCAGTCGCGTCCAGCTGTCTGCAGCCCCCATGGACTGTAGCCCACTGGGCTCCTCTGTCCATGCAATTTTCCAAGCAAGAGACTAGAGTGGGTTGGCATTTCCTTCTCCAGGACATTTTCTCACCAAGGATCAAACCCAGGTCTTTTATGTCTCCCGCATTGCAGCAGATAATTTACCTGATATTTTACCACTACGTCATTTGGCAGAAACTGTAAAAATCTTTCATACAGTCAATGTAAAGGAAGATTCTTAGTTTCAGGCTTTCTTGAATATTAATTTTTTAATCAAGCATTGTTTTAACATTTTATTTTGTAATCGGAAATCTATCCTCACACTGTTACACCATCTTCCTTCAGGTTTGAGAAATAGAGTCTCTGTGAGGGCAAATACTTTGAACAGGCCACATAGCAACTAAGCTGAGAGAGAGACAGGATTTGAACTCAAGCCAGGCTGTCTCTTTTTATACCTGCAAGAGAGCTCAGTTCTTAATATGGTCACTGAGAAAAGATTGTATGTCCTATTTGGCCTGCTTTTTCCAGTGGGCATGGTTTAGAATAGAGCTAGTTTCTGCAATAGAAGTTGAAAAGATATAAGTCTCTGAAAACATAAAGCTTTGGTTATTACTTATTCTTTCCTAAGTATATTTGTATATGTGTATGTGTGTGTATATATACACAAACATATATATTTGGGGGACATACTTAAAGGATATGAATTTTTTCCCTGGATTCGATGAGCTCTTTAATCCCCAAATATTTGTGTAATCTGTCACTAAGCCCCAGAATTCCTGGAACCCTTATATAAAATCAACCCAGATTCCAAACTTAATGAGATTTATCCACCACTAATCTCCCTATCTATTTTTAACAGAAATATCTTACTTATTTTCAAGATAGAACATGTCTCTATAACATGCCATTGCAGCAAATTCTACATCCTTGTAGGTCAGAATATAAAACAGAGTACAGGGCTAGATCTCTCAACCCAAAGAATGCTTTATCTTTTATATTTTAGGTTGAACTACAGATAGAAGGAAGAACTGTGAGGTTTAGACACTAAACAGACTAGTTTAAATTCAAAGCTACATTTAAATGTTTCCTTGTGAATGCCTGATATGCTCCATAATTTGTAATTTCATTCTCTGTTTTACCCAATCATGGGCCAGAAAAAAAACAAAACAAAATCCAAAACCTGCTTTGTTTGATGCCAATAATAAATGTGGGACATTCTTTCAATTCATATGATAAGCTGCCTTTTCTTGGTACCCACTAAACATGAAAAATTGCATGTAACGAGTATGACCTAAGCTAAGAAACTTCAGAGTAGTCACTTCTGAAGGCCTCCATCTCTGAAGCCAACAATTTCAATCCTTCTTTGGAACTCTTCAATGGATGTGGATTCATCTTTTAAAGTTAGCTTGGAAAGAGAAAAGAGAAATGCTTGGAAGACAAAACTAAGATGCCCATTCTGCTTTCTGCATCTACAATATAAATAATTTAGCCTGATTAAGAGAATGCTAAGGGCCATTAAATCTCCAGTATTCTCTGATGATCTGATTTTCTCCATATAAGACACTGTACCACAAATCCCAATCTTATTTTCTTTCTTTGCAGAAATCCAAATGTTTTGACATGGAGTAGGTTGTTTAATATGATTTCCCTGTGAGTAAAATAAAATGACCTTTCTGAGGTTTGAAACTGATTCACAACAAATCAGTGCTAGAACAGTTATTTTCTTCTTTGGCCTGTTATTCTGGATTCACAAGCCACAAAGCCCATGACACAGACCATTAGCTGTTTGTCCTACTTCTGGCTGGCTTCTGAAAGTGTCAAAGTCTGTGCTAGAAAATGAAGAGAATACAGGTATACTACATTTCCAGTGAATCCAGAGTCCCTAAGAAATAATGCTTTCAAACATTAAAATGTATTAAAAGCAGCTTCTTGTTTTAAGTATTGACATGGTAAAGGAACCTCTTCTTTAGCAGACAATCACTCTGCCAGCTTTTCTATTTGGCAAGTCTACATTTTAATAAGTTGGATGTATTTAAAGTGAGCACACCACTGAACAGACAGAGCATTAACCTCAGGAGACTGACATAATTCCTGGTGGACAAGCTGGGGTGGTTGGTGCCTGTGGCAGTAAGGCCAGGGTGGCAGGGGTGATGGGCAGGTTCTTCAATGTCATTGCATTTAGAAGCTAAGAATCTTGGGCACGACATTGCTTAAAAGCACATGTTTATTGTCCCCATTGGTCTATGACTTCCAGAGTGTTTTCATAATGACACCTAAGCAAGTCAAATAGAAAAACAATTTTAAATGAAGTCTTCTGAAAATTCATTCTTGAAAGGAAGTAGAAATAAAGTGTCAAATGTTAGAATAAATAAATAAAGTGTAAAATGTTAGAACATAGGACAGATCCAACTCAGGTATGACCTCCTGCAGATCTAGGTCTGAAAAGACTAAAGGCATGCTAGTCCCCAGCACAGTGAAGGCCTCAGGACCCCTTGGGCCTCCATGCTTGTAAAGTGCTGAATTTTGAGGAGAGGTGACACCATGTCTCCAGGAAGTTACTCTACTTCCACTGGGGCCACCGTAAGAAAATGATATCTGCTGTGGAAGAGACTTATCCTGGAGGAAACTCCTGCAAAAATCACATCTGTCCTTGAGATACCATCTGAGGCTCCTGGGGTCCAAGACCCGTCATAAGGTGTGACGTGAAATCAAGCCCCACTGAAACACCATGAGGAAGCATGTTGGTTCCTATGGTACCCAGGCAGGGCATCTGGCTGGAGTGGGGAGTGGCAGGGCCTTCCCATGGGGTTGAAGGTTGGCATTGGAACTGGAAGTTCAAGGATTTGTAAGTATTAATGCCCATTCCTGGCTTGTTCCTCACTGATAAGAAGTTGAGTAAAGGAGATGGAGAGGACCTATCATCCAAGCCAACTGATTTCTTGATGCCACAATGGAATAATCTGGTAGAACAGGACACTGCAAACTCAAACATGTAAGACATCACAATGGAGAGGAAGCCTGGGGACAGATGGCTCTGGAGGCAAGTTGAACTAGAGAGAAGACATTTGGATACTTAACAGAAGCAAATCATGCACAGAGAGGCAGCAAGCCCTAAGAAGGCTGTCATTGAAGCAGCAGTATCTGGGCCTGCCATGTGCAATGAAATCTAGAGGTTTCCTGAGGGCAAGCCCAGCATTGATGACTGGATGGTACATGATGGGAGGTTTCAGAGGGTTCAGACCAGGAGAATGCACATGGCTGCTTGCCACAGATTTATTCAAAGGCTTTTGCCCCAGGCCGTCTCAAACTGGAGGAGCTGTGTTGAAGCTAAGGGGATGTCTAAGAGGGGTGAGATGTGGTGACTATGACTTAGCTGACCATTAGTCCTTCTGCTGGGTCTGATTGGTTCTCTGAGGGTCCACAAAGCACTGTGGCATCCTGGACTTTGAGACACGGAGAACATGGCCTAAAGCCCACACCATACTCCTGCTGAGGGTGCTCTCCATATGGCAGAGTAACCATCTTCTGCTCAGTAGGAAACATCCTGGAGCTGCCTGAGTGCAGTTCATCATCGGCCCACTGAGCCTCTCATCTTCTCATGTAGCACCTGAGAGTTGGATCCCATGTTGACATTTAAACTAATATTTCCTTCCATGACTTTAAGGGTCATAGTAAACTCAAACTCAACCAGAGCTCATTGGTAGGGAATTGTTTTTGGAAAGTCATGTGGGTAAGACTCAGAGGAAAAATGGGAATGTTCACTGAAAGCCTGGGATCATGGTAATTACCTCCATGCTGGACCTTAGGACCGTCATGCTTATCCCAGGAAGACCACTTTGAAATTCCTCTGCAAATTGCTATTGAAGCATCTTGGCAAAAAATCTTAGGGGATTTTGGAAGCAATCCCCTCAGTCGAAACCACAGAAGACCCCCTGGCATACTGTCTGGCCAGCTGATTTCAGTAAGACCTGGTCTGGATGCAGGGTTGGGGACATTTGCCTTTCATTTCAGAGACTATCATGCTTGCAAATCCAGGAAGGCATATCTGATCCCTGGCGTGTTGGAGCTGAGGGCCATACTCCTAAGAGCAGAGAATGTGGTGTAGTCATACTATCAGAATATGGTTCTGTTTGTCCAGGTGCCCAGCCTTCACTAGGGGTAACCTAGTATTGAGGGAGAGGCCCTAAGGCAAATTCCAAGGTCCATATGGGTCACCCAGTATCCTGGAAGGAACACTGGGTATAGCCACTTGTCCCTGATTCTTCATCTTCTGTTGATTAAACACTCTTGCTGTAACTTAAGGCAAACTACCTGCTCAGGAGTCACATAATCTGGGCGATTAGATGCTAGGCACCCAGACTTGGAGCTCATGGAAGAAAGAATCACTTCATCTGAAGAAAAGGGCACATCTTCACATCCAAAAAGGACAAGTGGAGCCTCTGCGTCTGTCTGGGACCCAGGTCCCTTACTCCGGTTTTGTTACTGAGCCATTCTGGCCTCTATCAGTCCTTCTGGTTTCCCTGGAGGGTCAGCTTACACTGCAGCATTTTGCATTCTTCAGGCTGCTGTGAATGTATTTTCATCAGGGGAAATCATACACTAGATTTGAGAGTTTGTAAGGAGATGCTAGAGATACAGGTTTGATCCCTGAGTTGGGAAGACCCCCTGGAGGAGGAAATGGCAACCCTCTCTGGTATTCTTGCCTGGGAAAATCCCATGGACAGAGGAGCCTGCCAGGCTACAGTCCATGGGGTTGCAAAGAGTCAGACGTGACTAAGCCACTGAAAACACACGATGCACACACAAGAAGTTCTGCTGCTTCTCGAGCTCCTCATGATGTAGTCTGTCTGGGGTCTCTCCCAGGGTGTGGGAATCTCAACTGGACACCAGTGGAGAGGGAAAGGCAAGAGGATCCTGGGATCTGCCAGAGCCATTGCCCCTGAGAGATGGGTAGTTTCTCCCTTTGGGGGCATCAGATTTGGCACAGTACCGTGGAGGAAGAGTGGAGTAAGTTGGCAGGGCTGCCTGCAGGAGGAAACTGTTTGTTTTCCACCCTAGGCTTATCCCAGGGGACACATGGGAGCAGCAGGTATGGGTTCTGGTGCCAGAAGACATGGAGGTGGCTGCCATTTGGTATCCAGGGAAGAATTCCAGCCCTGGTTGGCTTTCCGGGAGAGGTTTCAGGTCAAATGTGTTCAGACAGGTTTGCTTCTCTTTGATGTGCTGCTAGGGAAGCCGTGGGTGTGAAAGGGGCAACAGTTTCCATTTGACCCTCAGCACAGTCTCTGCAGCTTGAGAACATACACATCATTCGGTCAGTCTTCAGAGCAGGTGTGGGCTTTGGTTAATAATCTAAAAGTCTGGAAGACCTGTGGGTCCCATAAGATGATGGAATTGTCAGGGTGTTGTGTGCTGGGAATCCTGGGAATTTATCGAGTCAGCAGAATTCTGACCAGGAGCTCTCTGACCAAAGCAGTGTGGGGCAATACCTTGTTCCCTTGGCACAATTTTCAGCCCCATTCTTCAGGTCCAGCTCTCACCTGGCCTGAGGAGTGCTTGCTGGGTATGGTTCCCACTCTTGGAGTCATAAAGCGGGAGAGACTGGGATTGACTGGCCAGCCCCTGTGTTCTCTCTGCCTGGAGAATTTGAAAACCAGTTAGGGATGCCCAGATGAAGCCACCGCTGTAAGGAAAGGCCACCACCTCCTGGGTGTTGACTCTCTTGTGATAGAATTCCTCCCTTTAGGGTTACTGGACCACGCTGGTTGAATGCCTGAGCCTTCAGTCATAGACGGGGACAGGCTCCCTGAACTCTGCTTTGAGCGCAGAGGGAACAGTTGCTGAGGCAGTGGCAGGGGCCCGCCACTTACTGGGCACGTCCCTTCACATTGGCTGCCTGTCTGCCTTGCTCCTCTTAGATTGGCTGTGTTCTGGAAGTGAGTGTTGTAGCGTCAGCATTCTCTGAGTGTGCTTCCTGCTTCTGGAGGAGAACCTCGCACGCTGAGGGGACACAATTCACAGGGGTTGCCATGCTGCAGTGCTAACCCTAGAGCTTGAAGGGCCAGAAGCAGTGCTCTCAAAGGCAACCCTCAGCCTTCAGGAGTTCAGCTTGTTCTTTAATATGCACTGGCACACAAAAGAACTTTCCAAAAATGATCTCTGCCACCTAAACCGAATGTCCAGGTGAAAACTGGGTTGACACCAGCGAGCTCCACATTTAGCCCCTGGAGGAGGCAGTTTGGGAACAGGGAAGGGGAAGCAGGCTTTGGTCCAGGGCCCAGACAGCTGCTGAGCTGGGTGGCACCCTCCCCTCTTCCATCTCCCCACTGCAGCTCTTAACATTTGTTAATCACTGGAAGGACCATGTAAATGAAGCATATAATACCTTGGAAAGGTAAGCTGAGGAAATTTTTAGAAAACATTTAAATGATAGGTTATAAATTTGGACGTTTTCTTTTTTGTAGGGAGTGAGGAACTACTAAGATTTCTGAATGTAGGAGTAACATGATTATGACTTGGCTTTAGAATGATCCACTCTCCCATTATTGCTTAGAGGAAAAAGAGTCAACCCACTTCCAGATACAAGTAGGAAAACACCAAACCAAGATGGCTTGGATGATAGATATTTATTAACTCATGTAGGAAGATGCCCCATAACTGTAAAGAGGGATTCAGTTGTCCTTTCCACAAAATAATGACAGTATTTGAAACCAAGAGACTGGCTGAGGATATCAACAAAGGACACAGAAAAACAGCAACAAAAAGGGACCAATATCAGAAATTTACAGAAGGTCAGGAAGAAAACTGGAAATCAGAAGAACAAAAACTACATTTCTTATTATCTAATTTTTGCTACTTCTAGTTTAGTATGAGAGCTCACCTCTATCCCCAAATAATTATTATTAAATGAAAATAGCTCAATATCAATATACAATGTCTTAGAAATAATACATTCTTATTTCAGAAGATCAATTTAGCCAAGCATAACTAAAAGAGTTCTTTCTCTATAGACAAGACCTCTGATACATTTCAAAATAATTTTATTTACTGTCATTTAAAGTAATTAGAACATTCATCCCTAGTGGCTACTGGTCACCTTAGGAACAGTTTCCACATTCATATAGGGAGCAACGCTGAGACTATAAACTCAGCAACCCACAGAGCACTGGTCCCTCACTGGAGGTAGGAAGGGGGCTGTGGCTACAGTTATCCATAGCCAGGCAAGGTGCTCATCAAGATTTTCAGAATGCCCACATCAGGGGCACCTCTTCACGTGTCTTGGTAGAGTGTTCCCCAAGACCTTTTTGTAATCACTATGAGATTGTATTTTGCACAGAAGAATAAAGGGATGCAGAGTTGAAACTGAAAAATGACTATTCATCTTTTCCTTTTGACTGAGCCTAGTTAACACTTTACTTTTGTCATTCTTCTGAGTCCTCTGGGTGTGAGTGGCAATGCTTAGCCAAGGCAGGTGTCCCTCAGTGCTCTCCCACATAATTTTTTTTCCTACCAATAGACCAAAATGATATAGTCATAAGAAACAGGTATTTATGATTCTGTGGGGAAACTATAGGGGATGTTGAAGCTTTGTGGATGATGAAGTTGATGCCAGGCAACCTGCCATTGCATAATGATTCTACTGCCAATACCTGAGGACTCAACTTCTTGCCCCTGGGGTGATGTGCTTTTGCCACAGAAAATAACAAAAATGTCTAACTTGAAATTAACAGTGCTACATTCTGTAAAATTACATCAGAGCTTTTAACTTAAAAAGTATGATTTTTAGATTAAGCCCTCAGATGCCACACATTTCTTGGGTGGATTTGAATGAATGAAAAAAGAAGCAAACATTATAGAATTATAGATTCAGGTGTAAACAATATATACTGGGCACATAGCATGTGCCAATATGTTTATATACAGCAAATAATTTCAACCTTTTGAGGAAGATATTTTACCATTATACTCTTTTCATAGATGAGAAAACGAATAGAAAAAGAGATTGAGAAATGGCTGTCATGAGGTCCAAATGAAAGTAAGAAATAGAATGCCATCTATGATATTTGCATATCCTCAATGTACACATGTATACAAAGTATACTGAGTACTGAAGAATTGATGCTTTCAAATTGTCATGCTGTTGTGTTGAAGACTCTTAAGAGCCCCTTGGACAGCAAGGAGATCAAACCAGTTAATCTTAAAGAAAATCAATCCTGAATATTCATTGGAAGGATTGATGCTGAAACTCCAATACTTTGGCCACCTGATGTGAAGAGCTGACTTATTGGAAAAGACCCTGATGCTGGAAAAGATTGAAGGCAAAGGAGGAGGGGATGATAAAGCAAAAATGGTTAGATTGCATCACTGACCCAAGAGACATGAAAATTTGAGCAAACTCCCGGAGATAGTGAAGGACAGAAGAGCTTGGTGTGCTGCAGTCCATGGGGTCGCAAAGAGCTGGACACAACTTAGTGACTGAGCAACGACAACAAACAACAGTGTATACACATACTTATTTTGTCTTTTTCCCTCTTTCTCCTCCCAGCTTCATCACACAAAACAGATTAGAACCTGGATAGGCTGAGCAACAATCTTCAGGACTATAAACGAAAGCTGCTGTTAATTAGCAACTCAATTAGCAGATTTCCAGAAGACAATGTTCCATTCTCCTTTGGACCAAAGTGTTCGTGGACATTTGCCTCTGAGAGGTAGCTGGTAAAGAGCTCCTGGAGGCTCTTCTTATCCTGTCTCCACAGTTTGCAGTTACAACATGCACACAATCCAATGCATTAAGTAATTAGTTCTCAGCATCTTGTGAACCGAGGACCTATTTCCAGAATGATTTAGTACCGTTTCCTCTGAAATTCATGGTAACAGAGGAAATAATTAGGCTCAAAAGGGTTCTACTTAAAATCTTGTGTCTCTGCTTATCTAAAATGACTGTGCTAATTAAGACTCACAAATTTTCCAGATACACTTCAACTCTGAGGACTTGGGTCTTCGCCTCAGGTGTTCCCTTGGGGTCTGGCACAATGCTGGGAAACCCCCGAGGTGGGAGTAGCTGAGACTGGAATCCCTAGAGACATGTAGCTCGTTTTGGACACAGGCTCTCCTATTGTATGGACATACATTCAAAGGCCTTTTTTTTTTTTTTTTTGGTTTTGCACTTTTTTTCTGTAATCATATTTAAGTCAATCTGTTTGAGGTTAAAAAAATATTAGTCTAATCAGGGCTACATCAAGTGTGGTCTACAGACCAATTGATGGTCTCTGGATTGTTACTGGCCATTTCATGGAACAATAAATATAGAACATGAAAGTAGCATTTAGAAACTTTTACAGCAATTTGTCAGATTAATTTATGTCCATTAAATTTTTTAAAAAATTTAAAAATGGGTCTTATATTCTTACATCTTTTTTTCTGTTTTATTTTTATACGATTTATCTTCTAATGGTTGCTTTTTTTTCCTTCTTAAGGATCATACTTCCTGCTTTTCTACATATTGGGTAAAGTTTTTATTGGATTGGGGATTGTGTTAATCTTCAGCAATGAGTACTGAATTTCACTTTGTTCTCTTACATAGCTGTGGACTTTTTTCTGGCATGCACTTGTGTTGCCAGGGGTCAGTTTGGTCCTCTCGAGTATGCTTGTGGGCTGCCTCTAAGCAGTGAGCTCAGGTGAGGTAGGATTCATCCTGTTTCTTTTCTGTGAAGGGATCATACTCCTAATGGAACTTTTGCTCAGTATGTGAAAAACCATTGTTTCATGTAGTATTCTGGTTTCCTAGTCGTTTAAAGTAGAGGAGCGAATCAGTCCCTTTGTCATTATGGCTAGAAACACACGTACTAGGACGTCATCTTAACATCTTTCATCTTTGTATCCAGCAATTCACTGGTAGGAATTTTACTCTATTTTTAGAAAACTATCAATCGATAATGGAAGAAAAGTTAAACAACCAAAATAAATGAAAAAGAACAACAACAAAACAAACAATTCAATCAAGAAATGAACAAACAACTTGAAAAGAATTTCACCAAATAAGATTTACAAATGGTCAATAAATGCATGAAAAGACTCAAAATCACTAACCATTAGGGAAATATAAATCAAAACCACAATAAGATACCACCTTATACTCATTATAAAGATTATTTTCAAAAACAACAACAACAACAAGCTCCAGAAAATAACAGACCTTGGGGAGAAAATGAAACTCTAGTCCATCACTAATGGAAATGTAAAATGGTGCAACCTCTGTAGCATGTAGCATGGCAGTTCTGCAGAAGATTAACAATAGAATTACCACATGATCTAGCAATCTCACTTCTAGATATATACTCAAAAGATTTGAAAGCAGGGATCCAAAAAGATATGTGTACACCATATTCACAGCAGTCTTGTTCACAATAGACAAAGGGTGAAAGCGGCTCAAGTACTGGCAGGATGAAGAGATGTTTTAAATGTGATATACACATATAATATGGGCTTCCCTGGTGGCTCAGCTGGTAAGTAATCCACCTGCAATGCAGGAGACCTTGGTTTGATTCCTGGGTCGGGAAGATCCCCTGGAGAAAGGATAGGCTACCCATTCCAGTATTCTTGTGCTTCCCTGGTGGCTCAGATGGTAAAGAATTTGCCCACAATGCAGGAGACCTGTGTCTGATTCTTGGGTTGGAAAGATGCCGTGGAGGAGGGCATGGCAACCCACTCCAGTATTCTTGCCTGGAGAATCACCATGGACAGAGGCGCCTCCTCTGTCCATCAGGTCACAAAGAGTCAGACACAACTGCGCAACTAAGCACAGCACAGTATATACATATAATAGAATATTATTCAGCCCTAGAAAAGAAGGCACTTCTGACATATTCTATAACATGAACTAACTTTGAAGACATTGTAACTGAAATAAGCCAGACACCAAAGACAAATACTATGCGATTTCAAATACTATGTGAATGTACTCAATGCCCCTGAACTGTACACTTACAAATGGCAAAACAGTGAACTCTGTGTGCGTTTTACCACAAAGAATACTTAAAATAAAAAAGCAACTTCATCTTCACTCCAGTTAGCTTGAGAATCACTGAATTTTAGAGGCTGAAGGTAGAAAAAGGCTGAAGTGAGGGGAAATTTGATGAAATTTTCTACCAGAGCTCAAGATGACAAGCAATAGCATTTCAGACCACCCAGGTGCTTCCAACCAGGGAACCAGGAAGGTCGAAGTGAGTCAAATCTTACAGAACCTACCATCATGGCTATTTTTGTGTCATCTGTTTTCCTTTTCAATTAGCAGTAAAATCTTTAACAAAGATCTGTGTGGAAGGCTTCAAGAATAGTGAGGAAAGCAGAATCTGAAGAGGCTGCATTCTGTAGTACATCTTGGGGAGACGCCTTGAGAAACTAAGGAGGTAATGGTTGCTCTAAATAGGAAAAGCAATTAAGTTCCTGTAGTCTAGGGGAGGAAGAGGACAACCAGCCTAGGACATATTATTTATCATGAAAAAAGAGAGTTGTGTTAAATAATATGCATAGTATGATCCTATTCCTATATGTAAGAAAATATATATATATATATTTCTATGTATATATGCATAGAAGAAAATCTCTGGAAGAATATAAGTGAAAATAACATTATAGCAATATCATATGTATGCCCTTATATTAATATATGTATATATTGGGCTTCTGGTGGCTCTATGGGAGAGGAGCCTGGTGGGCTACAGTCCATGGAGCCACCAAGAGTCGGTCGCAACTAAGCACATGTGCATATATGGATATAAATATATAGATATAGATGTATAGTCAGTTTGTAAATTAAAGCATCTCTGTGGCAAACAACAAGAGCACAGTGATATAACATTGGTTATATCTCTGTGGTCAGATCATGGGTGGTTTGTACTTTTTCTTTGTAAGTTTATCATCTGTTGTTCACAGTGGGCAGGCAAAACTTTTATAATCGGGGAAAGAAAGCAATTTTTATTTAAAAGTTAGGCAAGGATTGTTGGGAGATGTTATGTGGTTCAGGCTCGAAATACCTTTAATTGTTTTTGGAAATGTATCCATAAATTAGTCTGTTTCATTATCTCTCATTCCATTTTTATTTTTAGCTTTACAGATCAGATGGGCAGCTTACACATTATAAGGTAACAATGCCTACCATTTTACATACTAGAAATGCATTTCATTCATTTAGGTCAGATAAGATTAGAGTAATTAAGGTCACTGGACTTTGCCATTTAACAAATCCTTAAATCCAATTCTAATCTCATTCATTAATGTCACAATAAAGGGGTTAATTGCTAACATAATGTTTCAGACCCACTCTGACACAAATATTATATTATTAATAGATGCTATTAATGCCTTGCTTTCTAACTTTAGAGAAGGGCAGATGTATTCAGTACTTAAAGAGTTACACAGAGTTATTGGTTCTGAGGAGGTTATCCCTGGGGTAACTCATTATCGCTTGTACAAGCATGGAATGTTCTGTGACAGGACAATGTCTAAAATGAAACAACCTAGTTAATCAAGACGGGGCATGCCTGGGTTGACACTGCAGTATGAGCAGATGCTGTCAGCTCCTGAACTGTCACCATGCAGCCTCGTGGCTGAGGCAAGGTCCCAGCCCAGAACAGGTTGGCTGCTAACGTGGGGGATTCTGAGAGCCTGTTGCCACATCAGACTCACACTCAGTTGCTTCACTTCAGCTCTCACCCAGCTAGAAAGGACAATCTTGTTGTCTTATGGAGCCTTCCACACCAAACCTCTCACCACTTTAAAAAAGAGACAAACCAACAGATTTGAATCGTAATCTCTCTCTTATTTTCTTTTCCCCTTTCTTACAAAGGTATAAAGGGGAGTGAAAATTCCTAAAGGTGTACTTGAAAGGTCAGCCACCAACCAAATGTGCTGTCTCAATGTTTGGAATCCTCTCAAACCATTAAAAATTATATCACTAATGGTTTTTAAAGACATGGGGATGTGTTTGCCTCATGCTTGTACTGTGAAAAGAGCAGCTTATGAATATAACCCTGTGAATATGGGGTATGATTACAATATTGTTAACGAGTAAGATGTAAAAGATGAAAAGAAAAAAAAAAAGACTCAATGTCAAGATTAGAAGGGGTGTTCAAAGGTCAAATTTTCTTTTGCTTTTTAAAAAAATTTTTCTGGCCTATTCACTTTCCTGTATCTTCTAAAGTTTCTAGAATAGAAATATATTATTTGCTAAAAAATTAAAAAAGACTCTCAACAACTATAATTTTTAAGGTTGTCTCTAAACCAATGAGAGGGTAGCTTCTATTTCCTGATATCAATTCAATAACAGATACTTTTCTATAAATCTCCATCTTGCCATGTTGAGATGAGGCCTAAACAGAAATAGTCAACCATGTTACATTTTCCTCAAACTAAAATTTTACATGTACCCTCATCTTCTTTATTGCAAATTTAGAAAACTTATCCAGAAAGGGGAAAAGACATTGCCCAATCAGCTCTGCAGGTTCCCAAAGCTTCTACAGGAAGATTTAATAAGAGGCTGCCTTGGTCCAAGGGGTCACTTCCTTTTGGAAATGCTTTCTCTCTCCTTATCCTGACACCAGGACAGAAAAAAAAAAAAATAATAAATAACAATTGGCATTCATACTGTACTCAGAGCTTTAAAAGTACTTCCACGAGTAATAAAAAAGAATGCAAAGACAAATTCTCCAAAACCGTCTCATGCCCTACTGACAAGCACGTTCTAACCTGGGTTACAAGTGGTGGCAAAGGGGATCCCAGAGGCACGGGATAAGGGAAATTGCCATGTCACAGAGCGGACCTGAGGCCAGGCCGTGTTCTCGTCAGTTGCCATAGTGTGTAGTCCCTATGGCAGCACTAGTGACACTGGAAGGAAGGGATTGGCACCACCGTTAAAAAAGAGAACCAAAGAGCAATACTGCATAGGAACCTGCAATGTCAGGTCCATGAATCAAGGCAAATTGGAAGTGGTCAAACAAGAGACGGCGAGAGTGAATATCAACATTCTAGGAATCAGTGAACTAAAATGGACTGGAATGGGTGAATGTAACTCAGATGACCATTGTATCTACTACTGCGGGCAGGAATCCCTCAGAAGAAATGGAGTGGACATCATGGTCAACAGAAGAGTCCGAAATGCAGTACTTGGATGCAATCTCAAAAAGGACAGAATGATCTCTGTTCTTTTCCAAGGCAAACCATTCAATATCACAGTAATCCAAGTCTATGCCCCAACCAGTAACGCTAAAGAAGCTGAAGTTGAACGCTTCTATGAAGACCTACAAGACCTTTTAGAACTAACACCCAAAAAAGATGTCCTTTTCATTATAGGGGACTGGAATGCAAAAGTAGGAAGTCAAGAAACACCTGGAGTAACAGGCAAATTTGGCCTTGGAATACGGAATGAAGCAGGGCAAAGACTAATAGAGTTTTGCCAAGAAAATGCACTGGCCATAACCAATACCCTCTTCCAAAAACACAAGAGAAGACTCTACACATGGACATCACCAGATGGTCAACACCGAAATCAGATTGATTATATTCTTTGCAGCCAAAGATGGAGAAGCTCTATACAGTCAGCAAAACAAGACCAGGAGCTGACTGTGGCTCAGATCATGAACTCCTTATTGCCAAATTCAGACTTAAATTGAAGAAAGCAGGGAAAACCACTAGACCATACAGGTATGACCTAAATCAAATCACTTATGATTATACAGTAGAAGTGAGAAAGAGATTTAAGGGCCTAGATCTGATAGATAGAGTGCCTGATGAACTATGGAATGAGGTTTGTGACATTGTACAGGAGACAGGGATCAAGACCATCTCCATGGAAAAGAAATGCAAAAAAGCAAAATGGCTATCTGGGGAGGCCTTACAAATAGCTGTGAAAAGAAGAGAAGTGAAAAGCAAAGGAGAAAAGGAAAAATACAAGCATCTGAATGTAGAGTTCCAAAGAATAGCAAGAAGAGATAAGAAAGCCTTCCTCAGCGATCAATGCAAAGAAATAGAGGAAAACAACAGAATGGGAAAGACTAGAGATCTCTTCAAGAAAATTAGAGATACCACGGGAACATTTCATGCAAAGATGGGCTCGATAAAGGAGAGAAATGGTATGGAGCTAACAGAAGCAGTAGATATTAAGAAGAGGTGGCAAGAATACACAGAAGAACTGTACAAAAAAGATCTTCACGACCCAGATAATCATGATGCTGTGATCACTGACCTAGAACCAGACATCCTGGAATGTGAAGTCAAGTGGGCCTTAGAAAGCATCACTAGGAACAAAGCTAGTGGAGGTGATGGAATTCCAGTTGAGCTCTTTCAAATCCTGAAAGATGATGCTGTGAAAGTGCTGCACTCAATATGCCAGCAAATTTGGAAAACTCAGCAGTGGCCACAGGACTGGAAAAGGGCAGTTTTCATTCCAATCCCAAAGAAAGGCAATGCCAAAGAATGCTCAAACTACCGCACAATTGCACTCATCTCACATGCTAGTAAAGTCATGCTCAAAATTCTCCAAGCCAGGCTTCAGCAATATGTGAACCGTGAACTTCCTGATGTTCAAGCTGGTTTTAGAAAAGGCAGAGGAACCAGAGATCAAATTGCCAACATCCGCTGGATCATGGAAAAAGCAAGAGAGTTCCAGAAAAACATCTATTTCTGCTTTACTGACTACGCCAAAGCCTTTGACTCTGTGGATCACAATAAACTGTGGGAAATTCTGAAAGAGATGGGAATACCAGACCACCTGACCTGCCTCTTGAGAAATCTGTATGCAGGTCAGGAAGCAACAGTTAGAATCAGACATGGAACAACAGACTGGTTCCAAATAGGAAAAGGAGTACATCAAGGTTGTATATTGTCACCCTGCTTATTTAACTTATATGCAGAGTACATCATGAGAAACATTGGACTGGAAGAAACAGAAGCTGGAATCAAGATTGCTGGGAAAAATATCAATAACCTCAGATATGCAGATGACACCACCCTTGGGGCAGAAAGTGAAGAGGAACTAAGAAGCCTCCCGATGAAAGTGAAAGAGGAGAGTGAAAAAGTTGGCTTAAAGCTCAACATTCAGAAAACAAAGATCATGGCATCCAGTCCCATCACTTCATGGGAAATAGATGGGGAAACAGTGGAAACAGTGTCAGACTTTATTTTTCTGGGCTCCAAAATCAGTACAGATGGTGACTGCAGCCATGAAATTAAAAGACATTTACTCCTTGGAAGGAAAGTTATGACCAACCTAGATAGCATATTGAAAAGCAGAGACATTACTTTGCCAACAAAGGTCAGTCTAGTCAAGGCTATGGTTTTTCCTGTGGTCATGTATGGATGTGAGCATTGGACTGTGAAGAAGGCTGAGCGCCGAAGAATTAATGCTTTCAAACTGTGGTGTTGGAGAAGACTCTTGAGAGTCCCTTGGACTGCAAGGAGATCCAACCAGTCCATTCTGAAAGAGATCAGCCCTGGGATTTCTTTGGAAGGAATGATGCTAAAGCTGAAACTCCAATACTTTGGCCACCTCATGCAAAGAGCTGACTCATTGGAAAAGACCCTGATGCTGGGAGGGATTGGGAGCAGGAGGAGAAGGGGATGACAGGATGAGATGGCTGGATGGCATCACTGACTCGATGGATGTGAGTCTGGGTGAACTCCGGGAGTTGGTGATGGACAGGGAGGCCTGGTGTGCTGTGATTCATAGGATAGCAAAGAGTCGGACACGACTGAGCGACTGAACTGAACTGAACTGACTGAACCATTAAGAAGAACAGCATATGACAAAACTGGTTTGAACCTACAGGCCCAAGTTGGCAGAAGATTCAACTTCAGTAGACCTTGAGCCTTATTATATCATCATTATAGTCCATTATCATATGCTAAATGACACAACTGCAGGAGCCATGACATTGCAAGATCGACTCATAAAAGACCAAAAAATGGACAGTAGCCCAATTCCTAGAAACTCCCACCCCTCCTCCAAGGTAGAATATTCTTCCCACTCATTAGCTTATAAAATCATCCTGCCCATAAAAACTAACCACTCTCAAACTCCAAGCCTCTCACTTTCTGAGACAGCCCCCACTCTGTCAATGGAGTGTATCTCTCTCTAAATAAACTTGTTAAATAAATTTGCTTTCACTTTTCAGTAACTCACTCTTGAATTCTTTCCTGCTCGAAAGCTAGGACCCTCACTTGGCAGACCATACAAGAGACTCACCCAAGAAACTGGGACATGACCATTCTCTTATGTCCCATTTTTCCTACAACCCTGGGATGAAGGTATCGTTGTCCATATCAGGGGTCAGCAGAGTATAATCCATAGGCCAACTTGAACCAATGGTTTGTTTTTGTAAATGAAGTTGTATTGGAACACAGCCACTCCCATTTGTTTTTCGCCTGTGACTATTCTCCTACTATAATTGCAAGATTGAGTATTTACAACAGATATAATTTTTCCTGCAGAGCCTAAAGTATTTATTATCTGGCCCTTCACAGAAAATGTTTGCCAACCCCTGATTTACATGATACCTATTTACATGATACCTATTTACATGATACCTAAAAATGAGGCTCAGGAAAGTTCAATAATACCCCAGTGTCACTCAGCTAATTACTCTCAGTACCAAGATACAGACATGCATCTACCTTACTTTAAGCTCATGTTCTTTTTCATTTCTCCAAATTATAACTCAAAAAGTAAGACCTCAACTCTCAACAAAGTATATCATATGCATGGCTTGTGCCAAGAAAGATGAGACATGAAGAACTGCTTTTATTTTTAGGAGACATTATGAGACACATTAACTGTTGGATTCCTTAAACCATCCCTTAAAATAAAGAGCATTCTACCATAAGTTATTATTGACTATTATTGATATAGTGTGTGTTAGTCACTCTGCACACACACTCTGCAGTGTGTGTCTGACTCTGCAACCCCACAGACTGCAGCCCATCAGGCTCCTCTGTCCATGGGATTTTCCAGGCAAGAATACTGGAGTGGGGTGCAGTTTCCTTCTCAGGGGATCTTCCCAACCCAGGGACCAAGCCCATGCCTCCTGGATTGTAGGCAGGTTCTTTATTGCCTAAGCCACCAGGGAAGCCCTCACATTAAAACATTCTAAAATATTTGATATGTATGATAGTGTACCACCTCTATGACCTTGCTAGTTTCTTCCCAGCCTAGAGAGAGAGGGGTAAGGAAACATGTGCTTAAAATAAAAGCCTAACCTATTCATCATTTTTAGCATGGCTTTTGTTTTAAATGTCAGTTTCTCTTTCAAAATCTCTTTTACTTAACTCCTTAACCACTCAGTTAGCTGTGATACAGAGCCTTGAAGAGATGTTTCATAGGTGCCTAATGGAAGAAACTGCTCTGGAAGAAATGCTGATTCTCACTGCTCACACCACCTCACCCACTGGTGACGTGAAGGTACAAGATGTCAAAGATGGAGACCAGAGCAGGGTGGAAGGCTAGCTCTTTTCACATCAGGGGCAGCAAAGGCAGCATGTTCCTAAGACCCCAGTCTTTCCTAGACAGAGTCCAGCAGTTTTGTGGAAGAAAAGCAGGGGAAACCTAGAGGATTCATTCTCGATATGGTCAGTGGTGAGGAGAATCCACTTCCTTGGTTCTTCTTGTGAAACCCCAAGGAAAATGTCATGACCTTATTGAAAAGCAATTCCTCTACTGTTTACAAAAAGGCATGGCGATTCAACCATCTTCAGGAAGGAGTCAGCAGAGGCAGAATCATATAGAGAGCATTTTAAAGTGACATTCTTACCACGGGAAGAGAGGGAGATTGAAACAATGTAGTGGAAGTTAAGAATGGTGAAAGATTTTAAACCTATGATTTTACACTAAATTGCCATTGCATCTTGTCAAAAATCAGTTGTCCGTATATATGTGGGTATACTTCCATGCTCCCTGTTCTGGTCCATTGATCTATTTGTCAGTCTTTAGCCCACGGATGGAGGAGCCTGGTAGGCTGTAGTCCATGGGGTCGCTAGGAGTTGGACACGACTGAGCTACTTCACTTTCACTTTTCACTTTCATGCATTGGAGAAGGAAATGGAGACCCACTCCAGTGTTCTTGCCTGGAGAATCCCAGGGACGGGGGATCCTGGTGGGCTGCTGTCTATGGGATCGCACAGAGTTGGACACGACTGAAGCGACTTAGGAGCAGCAGCAGCAGCAGCAGCAGCAGACCAACAGAACAGAGCCTTGATTACTGTAGCTTTACAACAAAACTTGAAATCAGATTTTATTAGTTCTCCGACTTTGTTCTTTTTTTCAGAGTGGTTTTGGCTATATTATATCCTTTGCATTTGTATGTAATTTTAGGATTAGCTTGCTGGCTGCATAGGTTTTGATTGAGATTGCATTACATTTATAGATCAATTTGAAAGAACTGGTAAATGGAGTAGGTTATTTATGAATATATCTCTTCATTTACATAGGTGTTAATTTCTCTTAGCACAATGTTACGGTTTTCAGTATACAGATCTTTCTTATCTTTTACAAATGTATCCCTAAACATTTTATTTTCTGATACTATTTGAGATTTTTATTTCTATTTCTGATCATCCCTTGCTAGTCTATAGAAATGCAATAGAATGTTTTTATTGATCTTGCATCCTGCAAACTTTCTAAATTTACACATTAGTTCTTATAGCTTTTTTGTAGACTATACATAATTTTCTACATAGTCGATCATGTTCTCTGTGAATAATAATGGTTTTACTTATAGAATGGTGAAAACAGAATCATTGATGTCTTCCTGATCATTATTCCTATAGGTTATTTTAAAACTAGATTTTAGGGTAGAAAGAAGAAAAATGCAAGAAGCAGGGAAATATTCAAGGGAAAATTTTAATAAAGAAGGAAAGAAAGACTAGAGCAAGGGAAGAATATGCAGATGGGGGCAGGATTCAGATCAGTTCCGTGGGAAGTTCAAGCATTCTTCCAGCATTTGGAGGAATGTGATGTAGGTAAACAGTATTTGCAAATGTCCATAACTGGGAACCACCAGTGGCACCAAGCTGTAGCGAGAGAGGCCCACAACCTGACCCATTTAGTGATCATGGATTTGTCTTTCCATACACTCTTGTATCATGATGGTAGAGACTCCATTTTCAAACTTACAATAATAATTTATTTACCAGACAGTGAGATTGAAAATACACCTCACACCCTTAGTTGCAATCTCTAAGTTGATGAGACCGGACCCAACTTTTGGACATTACTGAGAAGTAAAGGCCCATCTAGTCAAGGCTATGGTTTTTCCAGTAGTCATGTATGGATGTGAGAGTTGGACTATAAAGAAAGCTGAGCACTGAAGAATTGATGCTTTTCAACCATGGTATTGGAGAAGACTCTTGAGAACCCCTTGGGCTGCAAGGAGATCCAACCAGTCCATCCTAAAGGAGATCAGTCCTAAGTGTTCATTGGAAGGACTAATGCTGAAGCTGAAACTCCAATACTTTGGCCACCTGATGTGAAGAGCTGACTCATTTGAAAAGACCCTGATGCTGGGAAAGATTGAGGGCAGGAGGAGAAGGGGACAAGAGGATGAGATGGCTGGATGGCATCACTGACTTGATGGACATGAGTTTGGGTAAATTCCAGGAGTTGGTGATGGACAGGGAGACCTGGTGTGCTGTTGTCTGTGGGGTTGCAAAGAGTCGGACACAACTGAGTGACCGAACTGAACTGAAGTGACTGAAAAGCAGATATGGATCAATGTGATCCAAAAGCAAGTAAACATATCCACACCTTGATACAACATGAACTTAATTCTTACCCAACACAGCTTAATTATCGATTTTTCCCAGTGTTTTATATGATAATACCCCACAAAAAGGGCTTCCCTGATAGCTCAGTTGGTAAAGAATCCACCTGCAATGCAGGAGACCCTGGTTTGATTCCTGGGTCGGGAAGATCCCCTGGAGAAGGGATAGGCTACCCATTCCAGTATTCTTGGGCTTCCCTTGTGGCTCAGCTGGTAAAGAATCCACCTTCAATGCAGGAGACCTGGGTTTGATCCCTGGGTTGGGAAGATCCCCTGGAGAAGGAAAGGCTACCCACTCCAGTATTCTGGCCTGGGGAATTCCATGGACAGTCCATGGGGTCACAGAGAGTCGGACATGACTGAGTGAACAAAAAAACATGTCGAGTTTAAGTTAAAATAATTCTTCTTGGAGCTGAATCATCAATCAAAACACAGACAAAGTCTTGTGCTCTTTGCAGGGATTTTGCTGTATGCAAATGTTTGTATTCTGACGTGAATTCAAACATCATCAGTTCATATTCATGTAGGCCAGTAAGCCTCGTGCCACAAAAGAGCACTCAAGCAGAGTCAGAAGACTTGGCTTTACGCTCATAAGACTCAAAAAATTGAAAACAAAAATGCAAATCAAAACCGCTATGAGGTACCATTTCACGCCAGTCAGAATGGCTGCGATCCAAAAGTCTACAAGCAATAAATGCTGGAGAGGATGTGGAGAAAAGGGAACCCTCTTACACTGTTGGTGGGAATGCAAACTAGTACAGCCACTATGGAGAAGAGTGTGGAGATTCCTTAAAAAACTGGAAATAGAACTGCCATATGACCCAGCAATCCCACTGCTGGGCATACACACTGAGGAAACCAGAATTGAAAGAGACACGTGTACCCCAATGTTCATCGCAGCACTGTTTATACTAGCCAGGACATGGAAGCCACCTAGATGTCCATCAGCAGATGAATGGATAAGAAAGCTGTGGTACATATACACAATGGAGTATTACTCAGCCATTAAAAGGAATACATTTGAATCAGTTCTAATGAGGTGGATGAAACTGGAGCCTATTATACAGAGTGAAGTAAGCCAGAAAGAAAAACACCAATACAGTATACTAATGCATATATATGGAATTTAGAAAGATGGTAACGACAACCCTGTATGTGAGGCAGCAAAAGAGACACAGATGTATAGAACAGTCTTTTGGACTCTGTGGGAGAGGGGGAGGGTGGGATGATTTAGGAGAATGGCATTGAAACATGTATAATATCATATAAGAAACGAATCGCCAGTCCAGGTTTGATGCAGGACACAGGAAGCTTGGGGCTGGTGCACTGGGATGACCCAGAGGCATGGTATGGGGAGGGATGTGGGAGGGAGGTTCAGGATGGGGAACACGTGTACACCCATGGTGGATGCATGTTAATGTATGGCAAAACCAATACAATATTGTAAAGTAAAAATAAATAAATAAATAATAATAGTAAAAAATTAAAAAAATAAAAAAAACCACCATGGAACAAATACAGATAGGTGGACCTAAGCAGAGGGTAAGGTCACTGGAGTCTTTGGAGTTAGAAGAGAAAAAGAGATTAAGAATGACAACAGAAGGGGTCATGAGTACTTAGAAGTTTCATGTAAGTGAGATTTGAGAGGCAGAATATGTAGGAGGGGTTTGGGCTCTTCAGTGAGAGAGATACAGGTTTCAGTTCTGGTTCTAAGACTTCCTGGTTGTGTTAAACTAGTTTTTTAAAAATAATGGTTCTCTTGACTTTGTTTCTCATTCTTTAAATTGGAATATTAATAATGCCCACCACATACAATTTTTGTGCAGCTTAAGTGATATTCACACAAATGTGCAAACGTCTATAAATATGCCTAGGATATGAAGGTATAATCTGATAACATTACAGTGGAGGTCACCTCACACTCTAAACAAATACTTATTGAGCACCTATTATGTGCTAACACTGTTCCAGACACTTAGGTTACATTAGTGGACAAAACAGGAAAATCTGTGCCTTACAGCCTATTAGAGGTGATGATCCGTGGAAATAATAAATACATGCACATCAGGGGCGTGTAGCAGATGCTCCTGTCTGCAAGAAGGAAGCCCCACACAGCACATTAGATGAGGCAACCCCACATCCTATGAGCCGCATAGATTATGTTAAAAGACGAAGGATCCAGTCTACAGTTTCCTGATTACCACTGAGGTCTTGAAGTCTGAGCAAGGGAAACAGTAATAGTGACGTTGTATGGTGTTTTGCACAGCAGTGCTAACACCAAGTTGCCACTGAGTCTTGCAGCAAATGTGTAGCTTTAAGATTTACAACATCAAGAACCAAGTTAATGCCTTCCTGTCTCTCTGTTCTATTCTGATGTCTTTCTCCTGTAAACCATGTCTGTGGAGGGCAGATCGCAGGCTCTAGGGAATTGCCCAGGGAAGCTAAGCTGTCATTACTTTATTTCCCCTTCCCTGTGCACTCATTTAAAACTACCCCACCCCCTGAAAAGCCAATTTCTGACTCTTTTTTTGCCAGTCCTTCAAAAAAAGAGAAAAGTTTTGATACTGTTCATAAGATATTTCCATTGAATAAAACTGATAAAAAGTCAGAACAAAGTTTATCCTGAGATTCAAAAGAAATGAGGAAATATAATTCCCAGCTTAAAAACCAAGCTGTTCTTTTGAAATCTATTGGGGGAAAGGGTGGAGAACATTGATATTCTGCATCAGTGCCTTAGTACTTAAAAGGAATATATTGGGCTCTATAATTTAACTGCCAAATCTGACATTCACATCCATCTGGACATTTTTAAAAGGATCCTTGAGCCAGTAAGAATTGGCAGTGGGCTGTGTAATCACACCTGCATATGGCACAGGAGTTTTTTAATGGGCAACAGTTAGAGCAAGAAAGTGTTGCTTGATATGCCTTCATTGAGAACCCACACTTAAGCATGTTAGCATGTGTGAATAAATAAATTTTAAAGCTCTCTGTTAGCAAGCCTTTGTTTTTTATTCCCTACAAATCAAATTAGTTGGGGACCCAGTTCATTTTGAGATTATTGGGAAAATGTTTTGGTGTTCTCAAATTTCCTTTGTACCAAAGTTTTGCAAATTAAAAGGTAAGCCACACACCTCCACAACCAGTGAAAGAAAAATGCATTAAACCAACAACAAATTAAATATGATAAACACCCACACAATAGGAGAGTGTAAGTAAAGTTTGGGTCTCTAAGCACATGTCAACCTCCATGTGGGATTTAGCTCTGACTCACTGCCCACAAAGAGAAACTGTAATGCTTATATAACCCATCCAGGGAGTGTGACTTCAGAAAGTCCAATTTAGGTGGCCAGGTCTCTCTTTTTACCATCCCTGCTAGTGTACCTCTAACTGCACATTCCTCAGCACCATCTGGGAGGGAAGCTGTTGTAGGACGGGGGATACTCTCTATGGTGATTTTCAGGGAAAGATCAAAGGTGTTGGGAAAGGGAGCCTCCTTACTTGGAAGAGCCCAAATAAGGAATTATCTTCAACTACCCATTCTGCTTCCTTTAGCAGAGCTCATTTTAGGAAAGGCAACGATAGAGTCTACAAAAAGCACTTTGGATGGTCTTATTAAGGAGGGGCCACTGACTGGCTACTCTGCTTCTTTAGAATAATGGTCACTGTGTGAGAATCCCATACAGAATGGCCATCATGCATGGCCTCATCCCTATGCAGAAGATTCCATGATACAGCTTTTGGGGAATGATTTAATACCTTCCAAACACCAACATGGAGGAGGGCATCCAAAACACATGGGGAATTAAAAATTGTATTTAAAATGCAGGGTGGGGGCCTGCAGGCAACTACGAACACATGCGGGAATCTATGGCTTCTTCAGTTGTGCCGGGATTTCCTCTTCCTCACCTTCCCCCTCACTCCTTTTTTGCTTTTTTACTTCAAAAGCCTCTTGATGAAAGTGAAAGTGGAGAATGAAAAAGTTGGCTTAAAGCTCAACATTCAGAAAACGAAGATCATGGCATCCGGTCCCATCACCTCATGGGAAATAAATGGGGAAACAGTGGAAACAGTGGCAGACTTTATTTTTTTGGGCTCCAAAATCACTGCAGATGGTGATTGCAGCCATGAAATTAAAAGACGCTTACTCCTTGGAAGGAAAGTTATGACCAACCCAGATAGCATATTCAAAAGCAGAGACATTACTTTGCCAACAAAGGTCCGTCTAGTCAAGGCTATGGTTTTTCCTGTGGTCATGTATGGATGTGAGAGTTGGACTGTGAAGAAAACTGAACGCCGAAGAATTGATGCTTTTGAACTGTGGTGTTGGAGAAGACTCTCGAGAGTCCCTTGGACTGCAAGGAGATCCAACCAGTCCATTGTGAAGGAGATCAGCCCTGGGATTTCTTTGGAAGGAATGATGCTAAAGCTGAAACTCCAGTACTTTGGCCACCTCATGTGAAGAGTTGACTCATTGGAAAAGTCTCTGATGCTGGAAGGGATTGGGGGCAGGAGGACAAGGGGACGACAGAGGATGAGATGGCTAGATGGCATCACTGACTTGATGGACGTGAGTCTCAGTGAACTCCGGGAGTTGGTGATGGACAGGGAGGCCTGGCGTGCTGCGATTCATGGGGTGGCAAAAAGTCAGACACGACTGAGCGACTGAACTGAACTGAACTAAATCGTCCCCTGAATGGATCATCCATTTCTAACACAAAAGCCACTTTCACCCTTTTTGTGCAGAAAACTCTTGAAAAATCAGAGCTGCCTAACACAAAAGACTATAGTCACCACAAACATTATTTGAAAATAAAATCATGTTTCTTACTAAATTTGGCTTTTTGGGGTAGATAGAAAGCAGATATATGAATTTATAGGATAAAACTCATGGCCGATTTGAACTGCTGAAATAAGTGGGAAAAAAATCATTTTCTATTTCTTAGCCAGGAGTGAAAACTAGGATGGGGCAAGTGACAGGACACAGATTTCATAATCATCGCAAATGTGACTTGAACCCTCAAGTCTGGGAGGGATGCGTCCTGATGGGAAGGGTGGGGATAATATTTAGGAAAAGAGTTGTTCTCAACAGGATCACAAATTTGGATTGTGTAGTAGTTTTCCTATGACTAATATTTGTTTCTGGTGACAAAAGCCAATTCTTAGATGGAAAGAATGGTGCTCATATTTAACGAAACATGGCTCAATTCAGCCACTTTAAGAACAATCAGTGATTGACACGGACATGAATTTAAATCTCACACAAATGGATCAGTCAGAATTCAGATAACAAAACCACTTTAGATGTTTCAAGTGGAAAAGGATTTAAAAGGAATTAAATGCTTACAAAATGGATAGAAGGGCTCTAGGCTGATTCCTGCATGAGTGGCTTAGAGAACAACACTGCAGAACCTGCTCACTGGGGACATTATTCTCCATCATCATCAGGTACCCAGGAAATCAGGGAGCTTCTGTTCCAACTGCAGGCTCTAGTTCTGCGGTACCTCTGCTGAGGTTCAGCTCAGCAAAATGGTCACCTTGCCTTTTGATATGTAGCACACTAGGGATAAACACTGGGACCTTTGAACTGCTTCTACAGGAAAACCACGAATGTATACCAACACAGAGCCAGACTCTGCTTCATGTATGCCTCCTAAATCATGCTCAGATACATTTACTTGAAGGAAGTCAGGTCATTTGAAGACATAAGATAGATGGAAAATCAAATATTTAGCTTCCTAGTTTCTATATGGCATTAAGTGGTGGTTCTCAAACTTTGTTGCATATTCAAACTCCCTGGGAAGATTTTAGGATCCAAATGCCGAGGCTACACCTCATAATGAGTCAATTTAAACCTTTGGGAACTTCATATGTTTTTTAATAAAACACATCACAGGCAACTGCAATGTGCAGCTAGCAATGAACCACAGACACAAAGCCCAGCTTCTCCAACTTCATGTGAATAATCTGGGTACTTTGTAAAAATGCAGAATCTGATTCAGTCTGTCTGAGTTGGAGCCCAAGATTCTACATTTCTAATAAACTCTCAGGGGTTGCTAAGGCTGACGCAGATGAAACTTTGAGTAGCAGAGGGGTACTTTAGTGATTCTCAAATTTTACTGAGCCTCAGAGTTAACACTGGCTCTGGAGGGGTTGTTTGAAACATGGATATCTAGGTCCCACTTCCGGAATTTCTGATTCAGTACATCTGCAGTAGCACCTGGGAATTTGAGTCTCTAACATGTTCTTAGGTGATTTTGAAGCTGCCTGTTCCGCAGACACAACACCACCAATGCAAAGCAAGCTACAAGGGGGTTGGAGTGATGTTGAGTGAGCCGGTTGCTGTATCTGCAACAGATGGCCACCATGTGGAGTTGCTAATGAATTCAAAGAGTTTATATTCCACTTGGATCTAACAGATAGAGAGGGACTCAGAGGAGAAAGTGAAATGCAATTACTTATGCCAAATCCAGTTACCTTTATCTATCTTCCTTCCATACATGGAATTGCTGTTGAGTTCACTGGGGAGACCTCACAGGAACATATAGCTGGGTGGCAGAAACAAGAAAAAGGAAAGAGAATATTAGTTTTCCATCTCAGTAAACAGACAGGACTGTTTATCTCCATATTTTACTCTTTGGATAATCAAGGGAAAATATCTGAACATTAGATGGATGGCAGAGATAAACAGTATGTGGCCCATGTGGTTCCCATGGGAAGAGATTTCAAGTGGCATCCTGCTTACTGCTAGTTCATTAGACGCACTTCAGACATCCAGCATTGAGTCTTCACTGCAGTGCACTCTGTGGGAAAGTTTTCTGAATGCATCATCAACCAACACCTTTTAAAAAGAGTTTTATCATGAGGCAAATAAAATTGGTGTAAGGCAATAGCAGTCCTTAAACAATGTACTTTGTTGTAATTTACTATGTCAGATAAAGTTTCACTCAAAATTATGCTTTGGAAAGATTACTTACATCTTAGGAGGGCACCTCCTACCTCTGCATTTTCACCTCTTGCACTCTACTTTCACAGGCACTGGGCTTCCAGAATGGAGGTCCAATGCCTAATTCACGGTTACTACATAAGCCAAATGCACCTGAGAACATTATGGTGGTCTGAGGCTCCATGACCTCCATTTATTGAGGAGCCCCTGAACTTAAAAGGCAACAGCCAACATTAATAGAGGATGAAAGAACCCCCTCTGAGAAGAAAGCTGGGCTAGTCATCTCTGACTCTTTTCTTGAGTTTCAACTCAAAATGTCCGTAAAGCCATCCCCTAACTTGCCCCCAGGGGTTTCAAAGCATTTCCTCTCACTAGCAGAGGATCTATCAAAAGCACTGAAATGCAGGGCTTAGGAATGCAAAGGCATGTATGACAGTGACCTTTTTTACTCACAATACTTCTGACAGCAAACAAGAGTGGGGAGGTGAGGGGGGTGTGTGTGTGTCCATCATACCAACCAGTTCTGATCCCAGATACCAAATGGGTGTCCAGAAATTCAATTCAGTTTTGTCACTAACTTCCCAGAGTTAGCACAGTCCCCACAGGTTAGGGGCTCAGCCCCACAAGACTCCTGCACCCCCTGCCATCAGACGCCTGTCTCAAGTCCTAAGACTTCCATTCTTCTGACTGACTGACTCTGAACTGGGATTTTCCATGACCCCTTCTCGTCAGGTTTGATAATTTGCTAGAATGGCTCACAGGACTCAGGAACACACAACTTACATTTTTACTGGCTTATTATATAGGGTGCAACTCAGGAATAAAAAAATGGAAGAAATTTATAGGCAAAGCATTGGGTGGGGGAGGGGAGCTTTCAAGCTCTCCTCACGTATGCTACCCTCCAGTGTATGAATGTGTTCACAAGCTGGAAGCTCCCTGTATCTTTTATTTATTTGCTTTTAATTGGAGGGTAATTGCTTTACAATGTATTGTTTTCTGCCGTACAACAACGTGAATCAGTTTTAAGTATATCTATATCCCCTCCCTCTTGAACCTTCTTCCCACCCCCATCCCAGCCTTCTAAGTCATCACAGAAGCTCCCTGTGAGCTTATCATTTAGGGATTTTTAAGGAGGTTCCCTTACATAGACATAATTGATTAAATTATTGGCTATTGATAGTTAACTCAATCTCCAGCTCCTTTCTCTTCCCTATAGCTTAGGAAGTGGGGCTAAAACTTCCAAACTTCAATTGAAAATTAAAGGCTTGGTCTTTCTGATAACCAGCTTCCATACTGAAACTAGGGGTCCACCAAGAGTTGGCTCTTTAGGACAAAAAACATTCCTATCACCCTGATCACTTAGAAATTCAAAAAGTTTATGGAATTCTGAATTAGGAACTGGGGATGAAGATCAAATGCCTTTCTATTATACTACTTACAGGGTAAACAGTCCTTGAACGTTTTGGAACCAAGTTGTGGAGGCGGGATGTGGACATAATACTAGTATAATGAACAATCACCAAAGGAAAAAAGTGCATCTTCATTGAGTACTACTCACTCACTACAGTGTTACAAGCATTTAGAGATGAGAGGATTCAGTACGTAAGGGCTAGGATAGCCTGGATCAACCTAACCTCCCAGGTGAGTGTGGAGGGTATTGCACTTACTTGCCCCAGACTGGCCACAGACACACACAGAAAAGTGAAGCTCACTTTTTCTGATCTGAGGGACAGGGAGAAAAGGAGAGAGTGAAATCAGGAATGGAGCCCCAGATGTGGATTTTATCATCTCCATTCTCATTCTATGCCTCAACTTTATGGAAAGGAGGGAGAAGACAGGAAGATGGGGGAAAGAAACTGCAGAAACTTGAGTGACATTGGGAGGTACTGGCCTGCCTTCCTAATCACAGCAAGGAGTAGCCTGAAACCCTCGAGAGGCACCCCAGCCTATGATTTGACACTTACAGAAGTAAAACACAGAAATGATATGTGGGAGAAGCAGCAAGTAGGAAAGGTGATACAAGGGCGTCTCAGCCCACCACACTTGGCACAGGATGTGAAGGAGCGAGAAGGCCTTGTGTGGTTCATGAGGAGGTTCTGAGAGAGCCTGCAGAGTGACGACGGTGCAGGGAGGGATGGAAATCCAAGACGGCAGCAAGCTCACAGGACCTTGATTGTTGTAAGAATATTCCAAACAGCCGTACAGAACTAGTCATACATCAGCAGGAACTGATCATGCGCACAGACCCTTCTGGCCACTCATCACAAAGGCCGGGAAAATCCAGAGATGCACACACACACGTGTATAGTTAGGAAAATAATTTCAAGAAGTTCAATAATTTCAAGAAGCGATTAAATAATGGGAGCATTCTACGATTCTAAGAGAAAATGTTATTGGGTACGTAGATAAGGGGGTTCATCCCTATAAAAGTGACGACCAAAGCCATGCTGATGAATGAAATCTTTGAGATGCAGTGTAATATGTGCCAGTCATATGGGAAAAAAGGAGGGTGGCTGTCAAAGACAGGGGGCTGACCACGGTAGACGTTCACCTCTTCATTTTGTGATAAAAAGTGGAGATCAATGGCAGGGACAGCAGTTTGGAACTTACAAAGATGTTATTGAAAGAGATTTCTAATGCTACCCAAAACCTGCTGCCAATTCAGTATTCACACATCAGATGTGGAAAGCTGTGTTATTGACACCATGTGGCAAAAAAAAATTCAGTTAAAAAAACTTCTGAATTTTAGCAGTGTATCAACAGTTAATGATTATTAAAATGAGGCAACAGAACAGTTTCAGAGGTAGACAAATGCACACATATAAGGTTAGCATCATGAAAAAGGAAGCATCATGAAAAAGTATGTGGTCAGTGATGCTGAATGTTCGGTGAAGTCTGACTTAGAAGAACCCAGAATTTTTAAAATGGGGGTGGAGAAAGACAGAGAGAAGATGATATTTTCACTTGTCTGTGATAAATTTGCAGTAAAAAAGGAAGAGGGTACATTTCAAAGGATTAAGAGAAGCCTCTTTGAGTCACCAGACATTTAATATCTATGTCGGGGTATGTTTACTAAATTAGAAAGACCTGGTCCATATTTATAGACAAAGGGCAAAAAAGGAATTGCAAGAGGAATAATGATGGATGAAAGAGAAAGAGGGTGATGTGTGATGGAGTGAAGCCTTAGAAGAAGGAAGGGCTCAAAAAGGCAGGTAGGGCGTGCAGGACAGCATGACAGAATTCCAGCCCGTGAACTGTGGGCAAGGTAAGGTGTGCTCATTGCTTACAGTGCAGTTTCTCAACTTTGCCACTGGAAGCGCGCTGGGCTAGATAACTCTATGTTGTGGGAAGCTGCTCTGTGCATGGCATTTAGCAGCATCCCTGACCTCAACCCACTGGATGTTGATAGCACAACAAGTAAGTGATACTCCAAGTGTGAGGATCAGAAGGTCTCCAGATATTTCCAAATGTTTCCTGAAGGAGGCAGAGGCAAAAATCACCCTTGGTTGAGAACCACTGGCTTTGAGACACCTGTGGGAGGCACTAAGGTGAGGAGACTGCTCCCATATCAGAGGACCTTGAAACTCTAAGAGGTGAAAACATCTGGGAAAAAGAGGAATGTATGCACAGGACCCTGATATAAAATTGGGCCAGGGGTTACTAACAGTGGGGAAGGTGCTAAACCATATTGGAAAAACATTCCTCCCTCTTCATGATAAGTCACTTCAGTTGTGTCCGACTCTGCGACCCCATGGACTCCAGCCTGCCAGGCTCCTCTGTCCATGGGATTCTCCAGGCAAGAACACCAGAGTGGGTTGCCATGTCCTTCTCCACCTCCCTCTTCAGCAGTCTCTTAAAGCAGCAAGGAGGTCACATGGTCTGGCTAGAATCATTCTCTACCTTCCCCAAAGGCAGTCATCATTTTGCAAAATCTTTGTCAGTGGTACAGATGCTGCAGTAGCTGAGGTTTATCGTTGACACATCTCTGCCTTTCTAACATGATGTAATCTCTTTCTTAGGTTCAACAGTCTTATGGGATGTTTACAGTAAATTATTGCAACCGCTGACTTTCAAGACTGCATGGAAATGGGGTGGAGGAGGCCACACCCTGCCACATGGTGGATCCTCACAACCTCTTCAAAACCCCAGGGCCATCTGTCTCACATTGTGGGACAGGGAGTGTGGTCAGGAGGTCAAGTGGGGGAGTGTGGCTACTTTCTGTCTTTTGGGGGAAGTTCTGAGGGATAGATGTGGGTAGATTAGATAAATTAGAAATTCTGGAGCTTCTCATTTTTGAATCAAACTGGAAAGAATAAGCTTACCATTGGTAGGTGTAAGTTTAGGAATAAAAAGCACTCTGTGGCAAGGAGCTATCTCCCTGGAACTCCTCCTAAGCTCTGGTTTCTGCATCCATGAAGTGACTGGCAGTGACAACAATGGACTCTCACTTCTTCACATGTTTGGCATCTCCAGTAGCAAAACTACAAGTAGGTCCCCCACCTCAGTATCACAGAAAATAAGACTAGAAACCTCCCCCGGCCCTGGAGAAAGCCACACTTGCTGTTGTTTAGTTAGACACAAGTTACACAGAGTGTATCAAGCCAATGGCACAAGATAGGGAGACGTATTGAGAAGAACAAAGCTTCCCTCTCCTTGTGATTCTGATCAAGGGAAGATTCCCTGTCAACTTGTGGGAAGAAAGGAGCTCCAGGAAAATGAAATAGAATTCCAGAGGAAAGAAAATGGCTCTTTCCTTTCACTAAGCTCAGGAAAAGAACTCATATTTTTGCCACTAAGGAAAATAATTTATATTTCCAGAATTCTCATTGCGTTATCCCTTTCACAACTTGAAAATAGCCTCTTCTGATGATACAGGGAAGAGTGATGCTGACGAAATAACACTGAATTCATTCATTTGACCGATATTGTTCCGCTGGCACTGTCTTCAGCTCTGTTAGTAATTAACGAATAGATCCTGGAATGTTCCTGCCCTCCTGGGTTGTGGTGGGAAGCTACAGTGCTAATCATCATTCTGCTTCAAAAAGGTGCTGGTCTTTAGGCTTCTTTGATTCATAAAACAAAGGGCAAGGTCTTTAGTCTGAGGCTTAGTCTACCTTTAACACTCACAGTTGGTGAGTCAGTTTATAGCAATGGACCAAAACAATCAGTCTATGCGGACAGCTGAACTGTGCACTCCTTGACAAAAAATTTTATGTTTAAGTCCTATTCCTCAGTACATCGGAATGTGAGCATATTTGGAAATAGGGTTTTAAATAAGTAATTAAGTAAAATGAGGTTATTCAGGCAGACTGTACACCAATAATACTGGTATATTAGAAGAATTTCAAAACAGATAAGCACAGAAAGAAGATCGTGTAAAGAAACAGGGAGAAGGTAGCCATCTGCAAGCCAAGGAGAGAGGCCTTAGAAAAGCCAACCCTGCCCACACCTTGATTTCAAACTTCAAGCCTCCAGCACTGTGAGAAAATAAATTCTATAGTTTAAGTCACCCAGTCTGTGGTATTTTGTAGTGACAGCCCTAGCAAACTCATACAGTCTCTATTAAAAATCACTCAGAAACACTTATTTAAAGATCCACAGGCCTAGTTTTAACTCACCAAACAGTGAGAATGTTCAGGTACTAGGGCTCTGCCATGTGAAAAGATACACGGCAGAAGAGATACATTTGATGCCACAAAACCAGAGATCCACTGGCCTAGATCCACTGGCCTCCTGAGGCTACCCTGTCAATATCCTTAATTTTTTCTGAGAAGTTACTTAAGCAATACTTTCATGGAGACATTTACTGAACTTTTGCTTCATGTCAGATGCTATGTGACACCCAGAAAGAAAGAGGCTAGCTTTCCTAAGACATCCACTGTCATGCACTCCTTGTTTCCTAGTATGTTTTGAAATTTAATTACCAAATGCTTGTTAAAGCTCTCCCTGGAGCCTTTTGATGAAACAAACTCGTAACTACAAAGTGTGGTTTAAAATGGAGGTCCAGCCTGGAGGCATGGCAGGCTCCAGACAGGCCTAGCTGCTTTTTTATGCAAATTAAACATCTTAATCCACCTGGCAAATTACTGAGCCAGCAGCAAGCTTAGGTCACGAGCTCTATGTCTGTCCTTGCTACTTCCTCCCCGTTCCTCTACTTGTTCACCTCAATTGTTTCTAATTTTCCATTAGAAAATCCCACTAGTATCATTTCACATTAATGGCCTTCTTGACACCCATGTGTTATTCTGGTTGGGTAATGCTGTGTTGACTTAAACATTAGCGTGACAGAACTAATTGGCTTTAATCATTGTACTCACTGTCCTCTTCTTGGAGAGCCCTGCAGGAATGAATGTGCATAGAGGGTGGGCTATGTAGAGTTGAAAGAAAGTAGAGAAAGTTCTGTAGAAGCCACTACTATCTAGAAGCCAGGAGAGGGCCAGAGATGGGTAGAAGGAACTGCTGTGGCATAGAGCCAAAGACCTCATTATCATTGAGGTTATTTGCATTTCACATTGAAGTCCTCAAAAAGAAAGTGTAAGCACCAGAGACAGGACTGAATTAGAGCTTTCCAACAAATGTGCAAGAAGTCTTACAGGTGTGCTGAAATACCTAGAGTACTGATTCTCTTCTGCCCTAGGCATAGTCTACTGGCCTGAAGGACCAAGTCCCCATGCCTGTCCCCACCAACAGCTGGAAACCTAATCAGGGGATTTAAATTCCCTTCAGTTTAATGAGTATGCAGAAAAACATAAACTTTTTTTTTTTTTACATATTCTATGCTGGGAAAAACATCAGGAAAGATGGGATTAATGACTTTCTTCTACTTTCACTGCTTCCTTTCTCACCTCTCCAAATCTCCACACACATCCAGGTGGAGCCTGCTAAAATGCTCTGCCTTGGTTCAAATCCTTCCAAAACAGCCCATTGTTCTTATGATAAATCCCTTAATATGGCTAACAGAGCCCTTCCTGACCTGCCTCTGTGTGCACTGTCAGCCACGTATCATCCTGTTTCCCACTGCGTTCTCTGCTTTGACCAAGCGAAACGGTTTTCAGCTCCTCCAAGTCATGTAGACTCTCAGTTCCAGGTTTTAACACATGATATTCCCTCTGTCTGGAATATCACTGTCCACTTCCAAAACACAAAGACAAACACACACACACACACACACACACACACACATACACTGCACCTCCTGCTTCTTCATGCGGCTAGTCATCATATCTGCTTTGCTCACTGTAAGTCTCTAGAGCCTAGAACTCAGTTTCAAGATAGCAGTATGTATTGGAGGGTGGGTAGATGAGGCAAGAGTTTCTTTTATCTTGGGAAGTCAAGAGTTTTCTTGTTTTTAACTTTTTTGTTTTAGTTTCTGTTTCTGATTCTATATCAGTACTGGAAATAAAATAATTTTCTCCTCATGAATCTCCTGAAAGCAGTTCCACCATCCCTGGACACATTATTGACATAAACTTTCACAAAATCAAGGCTCTGTTAGAGAAGAAGGCTGGGAAATAAATATTGGATAAGAAACTACTCATGTTTTCTGTACTTCTCAGGAGAGAGAATGAAGAAGAGGAAGAAAGTAATGAAGAAAGGACTATAATTCAACAAAACTGACACTCTGTTATGCCCTGGACATGGTACTAAGAATTAGGGAGAGGACAGTGTACCAGACATAAAGTATCTCTCCTCAGAGATCTGGACCTCTACCTGGGAACTCATACACTAAAGAAATTTCATTCTGAAGAAGGTACTGAGAAGCATATCTGTCATGGGAAAATACAGCAAGGCTATTTAATCTAATCTAGTCGCAAAGTTCTCCTTCGTGGATCACAGTCATGTTGTAGCAAATGGTCTTGCATAACTCAATGAAGTTATGGCAGGGCCACTCAATATGGATGGGTCACAGTGAAGAGTTCTGACAAAACATGGTCCACTGGAAGAGGAAATGCAAACCTCTCCAGTATTATTGCCACTAGAACACCAAGAACAGTGTGGAAAGACAAAAACATATGAAACCAGAAGATGATCCCCACAGGTCGGAAGGTGTCCAATATGCTATTGGGGAAAAGCAGAGGGCAATTACTAATAGCTCCAGCAAGAATGAAGTGGTTGGGCCAAAGCAGAATGACGATGAGTTGTGGATGCATCTGGTGGTGAAAATAAAGTCTGAAGCTACAAAGAACAATATTGCATAGGAATCTGGAATGTTGGGTCCATGAATCAAAATAAATGAGACATGGTCAAGCAGGAGATAGCAAGAGTGAACATTGACATGGATGGGAAGGGGCTAATTTAATTCAGATGACCACTATATTTACTACTGTAGGCAAGAATCCCTTGGAAGAAATGGAGTAGCCCTCTTGGTCAACAAAAGTCTGAAATGTAGTACTTGGGTGCACTCTGAAAAACAACAGAATGATCTTGGTTCATTTCCAAGGCAAACCATTCAACATCACAGTAATCCCAGTCTATGTCCCAACACTAATGCTGAAGAAGCTGAAGTTGAAGGGTTTTATGAAGACCTACAAGATCTTCTAGAACTACCACACACACACACACACACACAAAGACATCATTTTCATCATAGGGGATTAGAATTCAAAAGTAGGAAGTCAAGAGATACCTGGAATAACAGTTCCTTAAGCAGGGCAAAGGCTAACAGAGTTTTGCATAGAAAACACAATGGTCATAGCAAACACCCTCTTCCAACAACAAAAAAGGCAACTCTACACATGGACATCACAAAATGGTCAATACTAAAATCGGATTGATTAATATTTTTGTAGCCAAAGATGGAGAAGCTCTATAGAGTCATCAAACACAAGACCTGGAGCTGACTGTGGCTCAGATCATCAGCTCCTTATAGCAAAGTACAGGATTAACTTGAAGAAAGAAAGAAAATCACTAGACCATTCAGGTTTGACCTAAATCAAAACTCTTATGATTATATAGTGGAGGTGATGAATTGATTCAAGGGATTAGATCTGGTAGACAAAGTGCCTAAAGAACTATGAATGGAGGTTTTTAACCCTGTACAGGAGGTGGTGATCAAAACCATGCCAAAGAGAAAGAAATGCAAAAAAGCAAAATGGTTGTCTGAGGAGGGCTTACACATAGCTGAGAAAAGAAGAAAAGCAAAAGACAAAGAAGAGAGGGAAAGATAAACTGAACTGAATGCGGAATTCCATAGAATAGCAAGGAGAGACAAGGAAGCCTTCTTAAGTGAACAGTGTAAAGAAACAGAGGAAAACAATAGAATGGGAAAGACTAGAGATCTCTTCAAGAAAATTAGAGATACCAAGGGAACATTTTAAGCAAAGATGGGTACAATAAAGGACAGAAATTGTAAGGATGTAACAGAAGCAGAAGAGATTAAAAAGAGGTGGCAAGACTAGGCAGAAGACCTATACAAAAAAGGTCTTACTGACCCAGATAACCACGATGGTGTGGTCACTCATCTAGAGCCAGACATTCTGGAGTGTGAAGTCAAGTAGGCCTTAGGAAACATTACTACAATCAAAGCTAGTGGAGGTGATGGAATTCCAGCTGAGCTATTTAAAATCCAAAAAGATGATGCTGTTAAAGTGATGCACTCAATATGTGAGCAAACTTGGAAAACTCAACAGTGGCCACAGGTCTGGAAAATACCAGTTTTCATTCTAATCCCAAAGAAAGGCAATGCCAAAAGATGTTCAAACTATCATAAAATTGCACTCATTTAACCAACAAGGTTATGCTCAAAATCCTTCAAGCTAAGCTTTAGCAGTACATGAACTGAGAATTTCCAGATGTACAAGCTGAATTTAGAAAAGACAGAGGAACCAAAGATCAAATTGTCAGTATTCATTTACCATAGAGAAAGCAAGGGAATTCCAGGAAAAAAAAAAAAGACACCTATTATTTCTTCATTGACTACACAAAAGCCTTTCTCTGGGTGGATCACAACACACTGTGGAAAATTCTTAAAGAGATGGGAACAGCAGACCACCTTACTTGTCTCCTGAGAAACCTGTATACAGGTCAAGAAGTAACAGTTAGAACTGGACATGAAACAACGGACTGGTTCCAAATTGGGAAAGGAGTACATCAAGGTTGTATATTGTCACCCTGCTTATTTAATTCATATGCAGAGTACATCATGAGAAATGCTGGACTGAATGAAGCACAAGCTGGAGTCAAGATTGCTGGGAGAAATATTAATAACCTCAGATATGCAGATACTACTACTACTACTAAGTCGCTTCAGTCATGTCCGACTCTGTGCGACCCCATGGACTGCAGCCTACCAGGCTTCTCCGTCCATGGGATTCTCCAGGCAAGAACACTGGAGTGGGTTACCATTTCCTTCTCCAAGATATGCAGATGACAACACCCTAATGGTAGAAAGTAAAGAGGAACTAAAGAGCCTCTTGATGAGAGTGAAAAAGTTGGCTTGAAACTCAACATTCAAGACACTAAGATCATGGCATCTGGTCCCATCACTTCATGACAAATAGAAAGGGAAAAAGTGGAAGCAGTGACAGATTTTATTTTATTTTCTTGGGCTCAAAAATCACTGAGGACAGGGACTGCAGCCATGAAATTAAAAGATACTTGCTCCTTGGAAGGAAAGCTATGATAAACCTAGACAACACATTAAAAAGCAAAGATATCACTTTTCCAGCAAACGTGCATATAGTACAGCTATGTTTTTTCCAGTAGTCATGTATGGATGTGAGAATTAGACCATGAAGAAGACTGAGCACCGAAGAACTGATGCCTTCAATCTGTGGTGTTGGAAAAGACTCTTGAGAGTCCTTTCAACTGCAAGGAGATCAAACCAGTCATTCCTAAAGGAAATTAACCCTGAATATTCAATGGAAGGACTTAAGGTTTGAGGTGACTGAGAAATATCCATACTAAAAAGAGTTACAGCAGTTGCCAGAACAGTTAAAGTGTGGCTACAAAGCCACTGATTTCAGCATCATCTGGGAACTTTTTAGAAATGTACAATTTTAGGTCTCTCACTAGATCTATTAAAGGAGAACCTCTGGGACGCCTGGTCTATAGCTCATTGTTCTTCTACTGAAAATTCACTATTTATAGCATACAGTTTTTATGAATATTAGGATGCACTCAGATATTAGGAAAATAATAGCACTTGGAATTCAAAAGATGCAAGTTCAAGTCACAAGGCCCACCTTGAACAAGGCTTCCAGGTGATTCTGATGCATTTACAAATTTGAGAGCCACTGGACCATAGCCAATCTATGATGAATACAATAAAAAAGGGTTGGAGAAAGGAAAAAAGGAGGACAAAGAATATACTAGATCTACATTACTCTGGATATGAAATTATTTTATTTTCTTCTATTTTGCTGACCAGACAGGATTTTTTCATTGCTTATCATTGGCTTGTTGTTTATCTCAACGATGGCTCTTTCTTTCAAAGAGCCTCCCCTATTTCAATTTTTCTTGAGTCAATTTCATCGGCCGCTAGATACATCTTAAAACATAGCCCCATAACTGTCCTTGGGTTAAAAAGCTTCAGAAGCCAGAGGGGTCTACTTAACAAATCCCAAGCTCCTTGGCTGGCAGTCAAGGCTGTATGCACTCTACATCTGGTGTTCACTCACCTGCCTTTACCCACTACTCATCCCATGCTCAAGCCTAGCTGAGCTGACCACCAATCCCAGAACATGCTTGGCATTTGCCTATTCCTTTCTTTGGAAGGAATGATGCTAAAGCTGAAACTCCAGGACTTTGGCCACCTCATGCGAAGAGTTGACTCATTGGAAAAGACTCTGATGCTGGGAGGGATTGGGGGCAGGAGGAGAAAGGGATGACAGAAGATGAGATGGCTGGATGGCATCACTGACTCAATGGATGTGAGTCTGAGTGAACTCTGGGAGTTGGTGATGGACAGGGAGGCCTGGCGTGCTGCGATTCATGGGGTCGCAAAGATTTGGACACGACTGAGCAACTGAACTGAACTGAACGGAATGATGTGTCTCTTGTTCTTTCCCCTCTCTCCATACTCTGCCTTAACTGTTGATATCCTACCCAGAGCCCCATCTTCAGTGGTCTTCTCAGGCAGTGATGCACTAGGGCTGGCCTATATACACTTATTTCCAAATCCTCATTCAGTGACTTCATATTAGTAGCTTGAAATCAGCTATGGAGGTAACATTTACACCACAGAAATAGGCAACCACTACAAATCAGGTTTCCTCTCCCCAGCCCAGATGTACAATTGTTAAATATTTCCTAGTGCACTACTGCCAAGAAAGAATGAGCCTGTCTCCTTACAGTAAAGACACGCAAGCTATGGGAAGAATTTGGACTGCTGCGTGTTTTTGTATATAAAGTGCTACTGCAGACAGTCACACTCACTTGCTGATGTGTTGTCTGCAGCTGCTTCGACACGACAACGACAGAACAGAATATTTGCAACAGAGACTCTACAGCCTGCAAAGCCCAAAATACTATCTGGACCTTTCTGAAGACATCTGCCAATCCTTTTTTAGTATTGTATATTCACTACTTATCACACACTTATTTTTTTTATAAATACTAGGATGCAATGCGGAGAAGGCGATGGCACCCCACTCCAGTACTCTTGCCTGGAAAATCCCATGGATGGAGGAGCCTGGTGGGCTGCAGTCCCTGGGGTCGCTAAGAGTCTGATACGACTGAGCGACTCCACTTTCACTTTTCACTTTCATGCATTGGAAAAGGAAATGGCAACCCACTCCAGTGTTCTTGCCTGGAGAATCCCAGGGACGGAGAACCTGGTGGGCTGCCGTCTATGGGGTCACACAGAGTCGGACACGACTGAAGTGACTTAGCAGCAGCAGCAGCAGCAGCAAGATGCGATGACATGTCCTGGAAATAATACTTGGAATTTAGAAAATGTGGCTCAAGTTTCTACTGGCTAGCTATGAAGCTTGGTCAATTTACTTAACCAAGCTGAACTTGAATTTTCTCATCTGAAAAAGAGTACTCTACCTGACAGCAATATTCTGAAAGTAAACATCTGTGAAAATACCCTGTGTATTATAAGTGAAGTAAAGTGAAGTTGCTCAGTCATGTCCAACTCTTTGCAGCCCCATGGACTGTAGCCCACCACGCTCCTCCATCCATGGGATTTTCCAGGCCAGAGTACTGGAGTGGGGTGCCATTTCCTTCTCCAGGGGCTCTTCCCGACCCAGGGATTGAACCTGGATCTCCCGCATTGTAGGCAGACGCCTTACCCTCTGAGCCACCAGGGAAGTAAGCACCCATGCAAATCTAAGATAATGCCACTGTAACTTATGTACAGATCTTCTTTTTCTACTAGACTCTCCCAGGACAGTTTCCATACCTCCTCTATGTTTGCCTCCATCACAGGCAGCATCTCGCATGCAGGTGGTGTTCATTACATCCCTGTGGAAAGAAGGATGAAAGGTGGGGATTCTCTTTTTCAACTCTTAACGGCCAGTTGGTTTCCCAGAAATGATAGCAAGACTAACCTAAACAAAAACACTGTGTGATGGTTCCACGGCCTCCTCGCTCCCTGATTGCCCATTCTCTACTTCACCACTGCTGCTGCAAAGTTCCCCTATCTGAACATCCTTCCTTCTCGGAATATACCTTGTGCCCATTAAATGCAGCTGTCAACTGAAATGTGCTTGCTGATAAAAGTAGGTAAATAGTTTTTAGAACAGTCAGCTCATTGGAATATAAGCATGGGACAACTAGATCGGCTTTGTTGAGCCTTTCCGCCCACTGTTGGTGGTTCCTTTAATCATGTATTTCCCAGGTTCTATAATTTCCCCATCATTTGCAGTATTAACCTTGTGTCACTCTCTGAATCTTTTATGTCTTTCACTAATAATTTTATCCACCTAGAGCAATGCCTACATATAGTAGGTGATCAATAAATATTTGTGGAATGAATGAATGGCTTTCAGTATTCAGCTAATACTGAATCCTCTTCATTTTAAAACTAAAATGTCAAACTCAATACAGGGGCATTTTCCCTCGCTGTTGCACTAGTCAGGCCTGTCTGGGAGAAAGGAGCAGGTATGCTGTTCTCATACTTCCTCTTGCTCTTCTCAACTTTTTTTCTTAGGTATAGAAGCTCAGATTAAAAAAAAAAAAAATGGGAGAGGCAACTTTCCTTAGGGAACTGTTATGGTAAGGCTGAAGTCTTCTCATAGGTCATCAGTCGCCAGCACCACTCTTCACATGGCAGCCACCCACTTGCCTGTCTCCTAAGCCAGACTCGTGTGCTCCTCAGGGTAAATAGCTGGGGTCTCCTCAGTGCATGGCTTCTGATGAGAAGAAACCTTTGACCTAACCATTGATCTAACCAGTGACTTAACCTTTCTCGTCAACCCCTCGTTCAGCTCTCACCTCAATGGGCTATGACCCACTGGCGATATCTTTCTGCCTTGATAGGACAAGAGCAGCTAAACTCTCTCTTTTTGGTCCACGCTATAGTCACGTACAGATGTGAGAGCTAGACCGTAAAGAAGGCTGAGTGCCAAAACATTGATGCTTTCAAACTGTGGTGCTGGGGAAGATTCTTGAGAGTCCCCTGGACTGCAGGAAGATCAAAGCAATCAATCCTAAAGGAAATCAATCCTGAATATACATTGAAAGGACTGATGCTGAAGCTGAAACTCCAATACTTTGGCCACCTGATGCTGGAAAAGATTGAGGGCAGGAAGAGAAGGGGGAGACAGAGGGTGCGGTGATTGGATGGCATCATCGACTCTATGAACACAAGTTTGGGCAAACTCCAGGAGATCATGAAGGACAGGGAAACCTGGTATGCTATAGCTCATGGGGTTGCCAAGAGTCAGACACGACTGACCAACTGAACTACAAAATCTGAAAACAATTCACTCATTCCTGCCAAGCTAAGTGGTAGGAGTACAGGCTGTCTGGCCTTTACCTCTTCTTTTGGCCCCACAGTCACTCTCCAATTCTTCCTCCACTTCGCTGGGTACATAGCTGCCTATCAGGGTGATGAAAGGACGGCACCTCCACTTTGACTGGTAAGTCTCCGGAAATATTCCTGAATTAGTTCCAGGGACACCAAAGCCCTACTTGACTGCCACAGTGTGAAAACAAATGAGCTTCTCCTCAAGAACACTATGCTTCCTACCAGTGACCAGGCTCTCTCCCCGAGTCCTCTCACTATAATGATCAAAGGGGAAGAAGGATGAGTGGCTGGACTCATGGAGTTGATCCTGGGGCCACTTTTGAGGCTGGGAGGACAGCTCTACATGCTGGTAGCTCTCTCAACTTTGCAAACTGGGCTCTTGATGATTTGGGTATCCACTTTTGGCAACAATTCTAGGACTTTTACAATTCTTCAAGATCTAAAAGCTGAAGTAATTATTGATGATAGAAAGGGTGGTAGATGGATCAAGGATGGGAGATCCCATGAGAAGCAGCCATCCTTATCTTCATAAAAGCAGCCTATACTGCAACAACATGAAATAAGAAAATTCTGTCTCTAAACTTCTAAGGCTGTCTCAGGACTGTGCTTCCAACCTAGTCTCCTGTTGGCCATGAAAGTCTAAACTTACTGTTCCAGGGAGCTGCAATCCAGGAAGACTGTGGAAGGGGCAACGTATAGGAGCAGATAAAACTGAAGCAATGCCAACTAAGACCCAAGATTACTGTGATGGATTTGGAGGAGCAAAACATTGGATTTCTTGCAAAAAGATTGTATGGAGTCTGAATCACGAGTCCTGGTAACCCCTCAGTAAAAGCAAGTCAAGTAATCATTTGGAACTTTTGAGGAGAACTACTGAAAATTCTTTAATTTGAGAAATTGTCATTTTTTTTTCATTGTCTTTCTTATTTTCCTTCCAATTAAAGATGTCTTGAACAATGTTTAATAGCTGTTTTCTGATAGGATATTTCTTTCTCACAAAAAGCCTCTGCCATGGAAATCAGTGAATAATCTGTAAGTGCTCTCAAATGATAAAAGGGATGGAAATGGAAACGTAATTGTGTGTCTTGCACCTGCCTCCTGAAATTCATTAGCAGCTTATGGTACTCTGAAATCCTCTTTGAGGGCGTCAAAAACAATCATGCAATTGTTCTGCCTCCTCCTGTGTTTTATGATTCCAGCACTTAAGTGGCACAGACACAGTGGAAAATTTTAGACGCATAGCTTGTTTTCAGACACACAATAGATCTCCGCGTGCCCTTAATGCTGATTTCTCACCACTTCTCAGAGACACCTGTTTTTGCTTCATAAAGTCATACCAACTTGAAACTAGCAAATGAAGTTAATGCATGCGGCAAGAAGAAGTTGGAAAACTGGTTGTACTTTTAAAGTAACTTCACAAACAGAAACCTTGAATCGGTAACTCCTTCAGTGCTTTAATTTATTTAGAAGAGACACTTCATTTCCTTACTTAGAAATGCCAAATTGAGGGTTTACTGCACAAGTAGAAGAACCTCCTTTCCCAGTCTCACTCGGTCGATGCTCCTCAAATATTGCATGTATGGACACCACCCCAACTGCTTCAATGCCGCCTCTTGCTTAGTACTGTTTTGATAGGGCTTCTGCAGGGTGTCACATCCAACTTATGCTCTACAGTCATCCTGCAAAGTTTTCATGGCAAGATTTTTACCAAAGAGGAATCTCACTTCTCTACTTATTACCCCCATGCCTTTTTTTGGTCATAGCTGTGTATGAAAAACTGTCTCTAGAAGAGGAACTGGTCATCATTACTACCCTTCCTTAATCACCTCCTAGGTAGTGCTGTGGGCTTCCCTGGGGGCTCAGTGGTAAAGAATCCACCTGCCAAGCAGGAGACATGGGTTCAATCCCTAGGTTGGGAAGATCCCCGGAGAAGGAAATGGCAACCCACTCCAGTCTTCTTACCTGGGAAATCCCATGGACAGAAGAGCCTGGTGGGCTACAGTCCATGGGGTCGCAGAAGAGTCAGATACAACTAAGAGATTAAGCAACAACGTAGTGCTGTGCTACAATCATTAATGGCTGTGCTACAATATTAATATTTTTCACACCAGTTCAGGAAAGTGTCTTTTTAGCCCATTGGTAGGGAGCTGAGGCTCAGAGAGTGTGACTGGCCAAAAATCTCCTATCTCTTTCTGTAAGTGGTTTCCTCTCAACAAACATGGTAAAAAGGCCACAGCTTTGGCCCACATATCTGAGGGGTGAGAGTAGCTTGTTTCAAGAATTCAAGTAAATCTGGGCAATTCCTCAGAAGTTGGTCTGAAATCCCAATATCCCAGGTGCTCAGAGGAATAAAGAGAAAGAACTTTAGGACATCCTCCTGCCCTCAGGAATATACATCTACCAGCTGATATTAGCTGGGGATAAAGAGAATCAGATACGACAGGTACAGACAGTGTCTTCAGGAAGTGAAAAGCTGTGCTGCAGACGAAAAGTGTTACAGAGGCTAGAGCAGTGACTTCAGTTTCAGGAAGAGGGAACTGAGATGGGTCTGCAAAACTCATTGTGATTTCAACAAAGGGGAAAGAGGTCAAATGGATTTCCAGACCTAATGTCAACTGGTTGCTACTTAATCAAATCCTGCCCTTCCTCCCCCACCTCCAATTTCTGCCCAAAGGAGAAAACTTACCCGGCTCTCACATAGCGACCAGGGCATGGGATTCCTACAGAGTAGGGGCTTGTGGAGTTGACTGAGGCTGCTCTCACCAGAACCTAAACCCAAAAAGTCAGCTTCAACTGTGGACTCTCTTGGGTTGCTGCTAATTGAGCTCAGCTCTAATTAATTGACTAGATAATTGGTGTTAAGTTGCTATCAGAACTACCCGGTATGAACTGTACTGGCAAGCTTTATTTGCCTTTATCTGTCAAAACAGAAAATAGGCAGATATCAGGGTATTTAACTATTCTCAGCCACCATATGGCCACAGGGTCACAAAGGTAAGACAAGACTTAGCCATCGAAACACCACCAACCAAGAGCAAATGTTAAATTTGGGCTTCCCAGGTGGCTCCATTTGGGAAATCCACCTACCAATGCAGGAGACACAGGAGATGCTGCACATGAGTGTGATCCCTGGGTTGGGAAGGTCCTTTGGAGGAGGAAATGGCAATCCACCCTAGTATTCTTGATTAGAGAATCCCATGGACAGAAAAGTCTGGTGGGCTATCTTCCATGGGATTGCTAGGAGTCCAACACGACTGAATAGGCACACACACAGACACTCCACAACCAGTGTCGGTTATCCTTCCATCAGAAAACAGAACCACGATAGTCACTGTCTCCACCCCCAAGAAGGCTCCTTTGAGACAGTTGCTTTTGTATGATGCTTTCAAATGTTCAGGTAGAGTACGTTTATTAACTATGCTGACATTTTGTAAATTTATAAATTTCATTAAAGTTATGCCTTTTTGCATACTCATTTACTCAAATAGGAATTACAGGATTATTAAAAAATGTTCATCTTACCCCCGTTACGTAAGCGGCACCAAATCACCATTAATCACACTGATACATATTTTATCATACTTCTTAAATTTGTATACATGTATATATCAGCATATATATATATAGTGACAGCACCTGAATCTCACAGAGTGTCATTTCTAATTTGGCACTTTAGCTGTTCTTTCAAGAAAGTAATCCCAATGCTCTCTTAAACTGGCAATTCCTGGGCAATGTAGTATGTGGGAGGAAAAAACCATAAGGTCATATACCCTTTGTAATATATCCTGCACCATAAAATGGTTCTTTTGATAGGAAGCAATGTCAGTAAATGTTAGATATTCATTCTGCGTGTTTTGGGGCAGTGGTACTGGCTTAGGTACAATAGGTAGGAAAGACAACTTTATCACTAGAAATTGGGTATATCTTGGTTTGGAGAATTCATAGCCTTTACCAGGGGGAGGGGTGTGTGTGTGTGTGTGTGTGTGTGTGTGTACGTGCACACGTGCAGGCACTCAGTCATGTCTGACTCTTTTGACCCCATGGACTGTAGGCCACCAGGCTCCTCTGCTCATGGAATTTTCCAGGCAAGAATACTGGAGTGGGGTGCCACTTCCTCCTCTAGGGGATCTTCCAGACCAGGAATCAAACCTGCATCTCCTTCATTGGCAGGCGAATTCTTTGCCACTAGTGCCCCCTTACCAGGAAGTGGAAGCCCCCCTACCAGGGTAGTTGCTGTTGCTGTTCAGTCACTACTCCTGTCTGACTCTTTCTGACCCCATGGACTGCAGCACACCAGGCTTCCCTGTCCTTCACTATCTCCCGGAGTTTGCTCAAACTCATATCCATTGTGTCAGTGATGCCATCCAACCATCTCATCCTCTGTCATCCCCTTTTCCTCCTGCCCTCAATCTTTCCCAGCATCAGGGTCTTTTCCAATGAATCTACCAGAGTAGAGGGGGTCTCACATAATCAACTTATCAAATAGCTGGTTAGCCTTGTCAAGGTGTGGAGACATTTCATGGTCTCAGAAATTCTCTCAGCTGCCAACACACTGGACGTTCATCAATAACAGCAACGTGATCACTCTTGGTACAAGGGGGCCCGTGCCTTTGGGCCAGTGCTAGCCCCATTTCTTTACCAGGGCTATTCCTCCCACAGGCCCACTGCGCATGCTTTAGGATGGTGCAGTGTAAGGGCTTGCTGCAATCCACAGGATGAATCCCCTTCCCATAGGATGTTCAGCTTTTTTTTGTGAAAGAAAAGTTCTCTACAGATTAACTTCAAATACAAAGACCCTCACCATTTTGAGGATCCATTTCCATAGGTCTCATTACATGTCTCTTCCCCTGACTTCCTTATCTCTCACCCTCCTGATGAGTATTAAAATATAAACATTAGCAAGATCAGTAGTCATATACCATGTGCCACAGGCTCTGTTTCATTTTTCTGTTAATGAAACTACATCTAGTGCAGCGTTACAAGATCACATCTTGTGATCGTCATTACTCCTGACTTGTTTATAGTCCTCTGTCGTCAGCCTTTTGTAGGGGAAAGACTAGTAACTTGAATGAGGCTATAATGAGGGTCACTAGCCCTGTATTGTTTAAGTCTTTGAGAGTGTAATAATCCCTGAAAATACAGCACTGTTCTTTGCTTGTTGTTGTTTTGTTTTAACTTATAATTTTGGCCAGTAAGGGAAATACTTTCAGCGGACGACTAAAGTCTTTTCATAGGTCAAACAATAAAGATGAAGGTTAAACAGCTCGTGTTGACTATGAATTGGGGAAATGGAAAAAAGCCGCCAGGTGGATATAAATTCAGTGGTCTCACTGTAAGACAGACCTAAGAAAGACTGGATTTACCATCTCCAATTGTCTCTGCCTCGTTGCAGTTACAGGGTCTAGGGGACTGCCACCAATTGCCACTGTGTATGTTTATGAAACTGAAGGGTAAGTTTTATACTATAAACTCCTAATGCCATCATGACTGACGGTTTAGAGGTCCCAGTGCTTTTCATATATCCTTTGATGCATCAGAGATTAGCAGTTACCACACATACATTTTTGATCAGGGTGAATTTTCTTTACTTATCTCTGCTACTAGATTATTGGTTCCTTGACACTGTACTATGTGCTGTTTTATGTTCCTACAAGGCCTGAATGCAAGTGATTAGTCAATAAATATTTGTTAAAGGAGCCATCCCTTTAGAGGTTGTGTATACTTATGACTCTATAAATGGCTCACAATAGGTTTTCAAGAACAGTAAGTGAAAGTGGTTTTAAAATACATATGTAGGATCTGGCACTACATAACTGAGATATCAGCCCCCAAATTTGGATACAATGTGATTTGTCTATGCACCATTCAAAACAGTGTTCCCAGTGCAAGCCCTGGCTCAGCCTGGCACCACACCCTGGCTTCATTCTCTTATCAGAGCCCATTTTTCAGCAAAGGGCAGTAGACATGGCTATCAACTGTACCAAATTGCATAACTTATCATCTCTACCATTGACACAAGCTGACGCATGCTCACTCTCAAGTTGGAGAAGTACTGATGAAATTTTTGGTTTACCAGTTTCAGATAGGTGAACTAAAGCAAATAATTTAATCTCACAAGCCTCAAGGCTCTGAGAGGGGTGAGCTCATATCAAAATACGGAAGCTTCTTCTGAACCACTAACTGGAATATATAGAAGAGACATTTCTAAAAGAAGTGACAATCCTGAGATGACTAAAAAACTAATGCTTATCATCTCCAGTAATAAATGAAAAAAAGAAAATAATTGTATTCTTTTCTATTAATGAAAGTCATATAGCTTGAAAAGACAAAGTCAGAACTGATGGGATACTGTATTACTCTGCCTTCACATATTAAAAAGTTCATGTTTTCACAAATGACTTTTAATAAAGAAATTAAAATACCTTCTTTCCCTTTTTGTATTTTTAGGCAACAAAGTCATTGATTCACTGAAAGTCCATGGCAATTGCCTCTTCATGCACAGCCATTCCAGTAGTTCTAGCTTTCTGACAGCAGAATCAGGGCAAGATAAATTGACTTTAACATTTTTGTTAAAAATAAAAACTCCCACAAACCTGGCCCATCATTTCCAACTGGCAAGAATATAAATAGCTGATGTACTTTATTATGCATAAAGCCAAACAAAGGCCAAAAAGATGTTGTCCAAAGGTGATTAGAATGTGTGTGTTTATAGGATCAAGATGTGGCCACCCTCTGGCTTAGGGTCCATCTGATTTGGTCTGTTTATAAATAGAATTCCAAAGTGAATGAACCCACTTCCTGTTAGTCTCTCTCAATCTCATATTTTTTCCTCTAAAGTATAAATTTTATGTCTTGCACTATTTGGAAGGAGAAAATGCTGTTTGTCATTTATCAAAATCTAAACAGCTGCAATCCAACAATGTTCATTTAATTTTAATAGTATGTAAATAAATGTGAGCAATGATTATATTATAGAAACATGTGGATCTAAAGTTCTAATTCAATGAGTTTTACTTCACAAAGTTTCAGATTTTCTTAAGCTCCTTTCTGGCTTCCCAAGATTGCTAGATTAGAATGGACAGCATATTCTATAGAATTAGTTTCCTAACTCATTCCCAATCCATAGCACTAAGCCTGTTTAGATATGAAGATTTTTTTTTCCTCTTGAAAATTCAAAACAATTTACTTTGAGAGCAAGAGTGAGTGATTTGAAAATATGCTGGCTTGAAAATCATGGAGCAATTGAAGGCATCATTATGCTTTCCGGATCAGGTGTAAAATGGACAGGAAAAACATGTGCATTTCTCTGTAATTCCATCCATGTGACTCATGCTTAGCCCACAGTAACTGCATACCTAAGACTTGCTTCACTATTTAGCCAGTCATTTCAATGTACTTGTACTTTGGGTCAAACTTTGGATCATTTCAGAGTTTTATAGACTCTAGGTGATTAAGGCTATCTAATGTACATCCTTCAAAAAGATCGTCTGCCTTTGGACACTTGAAGGGTGTTGCAGTAAATTATGTGGTAAAACAGCTTGAATTAAATAATTGTCTTTTAGAACCAAGCTAACATTTAACTTTATTGAAAGACTAATTTGGAAATTAAAGTTCTGGTTTTCTGTTGAAGAATATGTAAAATTTGCAGACTGTAGAACATGGAAGAAGAATCCAATCATAGCCTAGTGGTTTTCCTATACTGGGGAGACAGAATTTGGAGTTCAGCAGATGGTTAGAATATGCAAGGCAGAGTCCCAAAGAGGAAAGAGGTGCACAGATAAACAAAAAACTCAAAGACCTACAGAGGGTAAAGCTCAAGTCTTTGCCTGAGTTCAGTCTTATAAATGCATGTGGGGAAACTAAGAGGAAGTCACTAGAAAGAAGTAGATGAAATAATTCCTGCAGCTGGTGCAAAGCTGGGACCCGTTTATTTTTCCATCACCCAGAGACTAAGGATCTTCTATCACACAGGGCATTGAGCAGTGAAAGTGAAAGTTGCTTAGTGGTGTCCGACTGTTTGTGATCCCATGGACTGTAACCCGCCAGGTTCCTCTGTCCATGGGATTCTCCAGACAAGACTACTGGCGTGGGTACCCATTCCCTTCTTCTGGGGATCTGCCCAACCCAGCAATCAAACCCAGGTATCCTGCACTGCAGGTGGATTCTTTACTGTCTGAGCCAACATGGAAGCCCATCCTAGTGAGAGATAAATAGGCTTAGGGTAAAGTCTGTTCTGGACCCACCCTAGTAAAGCTCAAAACCAAGAATCAAACTGATTTCCAAGTAATTTCATCGCAGAACAAAATGCCCAAATATTTAACAAATGCAAACATTTTAAAAATAGATATAAAATATGGTACAACTCATAAATACATTCACATGCTGATGAAGGTAGAAGAAAGTGTGAGAATGAGAAGAGAAATGTTAGATAAAAGAAGACCCAAATCAAACTTCTAGAGATGGAAGATATACCATCCGAGATAAAAATTCACTGAATAGCATTAACATGAAATTAGATTTTCCAGAAGAAAAATCAGTAACTGTGAAGACAGAACAATAGAAACTACCCAAAATAGAATACAGAGAGGAAAAAAATGAACAAACATCAATGAGCCGTGAGATAACACCAAGTGATATCTCCAGGAGAGGAGAAGGGTGCGGGGGCAGAAAAAGTATTTGAAAATACAATGGTTGCTGATTTTCCATGTGGAAAGTAATCTGCATAACACAGATCCAAGAAAAGCAACAGATTCCAAGCAGAATAAACATAAGAAAAGTACACCTAAGCACATCATAATAAACTGCTGAGAACCTGATGAAAAGGAAAAAATCTTAAAGGCAACCAGAGGAAAACAAGAAACACTACAGAAGAACAAAAATAAGAATAAAAACAGACTTCCAGCTAGAAACAGTGCAGACTAGAAGATAGTGGAGCAACATCCTTAGAAAGAAAAAGTCTTGCAAAGTAAAAACCTTTTGCCCTGAGCCTTCCTTTCTGTCTTAAGGAAGCATGAGGATGCGTTATCGGCAGCACTATCAACTTGACGCTATGAGGCAATAGCTTGGCTACCAAAAGGAAGATTGCTCTAAGAATGCGGAGTAGAAGGAGCTTGGTCTGATCCATTTTTGAGTTGCCAAATTCTTCTTGAAACCTGTTCATTCTGGATTAAGTATTAACTAAATAAGAAACATGTTTTAAGCCACAGGTCACCAAGTTCATGTTACATGCAGCCAAATGAAAACTATGGTCTTGGGGCTTTCATCTCCACTAGGAAGAAAAACGTCATTTAGCATAAATTCCCTCACCCAGCCTCTTCTCTGTCTCTGTCACTATGCTCCAGTACATAGCTTTGCCTCTAGTCTTAGGGAAAATAACTCTTCTTTAAAAAATAAACAAAAACATGGCCAAGACATCCATTTGGGCTCTGTGTCTCTTTTCTTTCATTTTCTCCAGGAACTTGTGTCTTCTAGTATTTCCAGCAACTATCTTTTCATTCTTTTATTAATGTTTCCTCTCTGTTTAATTCAGTTGACTCCTCACTGGGGAGAATTCACTGTTTTCTCTTTGGCACTTCAAATTAGAGGTTGAGGCTTGTTGTTCTATATCCTCCCCACACACACTGTTCCTCACCCTGTAATACTCAATTTCTTCCTTTTATTCTATCATAATTCTTCATAAAAACCCCCAATATTTACTTGCCATATTTGATTTTTTCCTCCACATTCATTCTCCTTAAATTTTACAGTATGCAATTTTTCATCTGAAACTCTTCAACATTGACTTTCATAACATATATTTTTCTGAATCTTCCCCATGTCTCTAACTCCCTTCCACTGTTGTCAAGAACATAACTTTCTTCTATTCTTTGGCTATGGCTATTGCCCAGAATTCGATTCCTGGTATTCTCTTTCTCCATGCCTGTAAAAACTGGTCCCTCATGTTTTAATCATTATACAAATGCAGGTAATTTCCAGATCTGTATCTCCAGCCCCCAATCTCTCCCAAATTCTAGTGTCTTATCTCTAGTTGCATTCTAGACAATCATTACTCTAGTCAACTTATCTAAAAGCCAATTCATCCTTAACTCGAATCCAGGTCCCCTTCCTTATTTACTACACCTATTGATGGTATTCAGAGAATGCAGTGGCACCCCACTCCAGTACTCTTGCCTGGAAAATCTTATGGACGGAGGAGCCTGGTTGGCTGCAGTCCATGGGGTTGCAAAGAGTCGGACACCACCGAGCTACTTCACTTTCACTTTTCACTTTCATGCATTGGAGAAGGCAATGGCAACCCACTCCAGTACTCTTGCCTGGAGAATCCCAGGGATGGCGGAGCCTGGTGGGCTGCCGTCTATGTAGTCGCACAGAGTCAAACACGACTGACGCGACTTAGCAACAGCAGGAGCATTGATGGTATTACTATTCTACCAGTCACCAAACTTGAAATTTTAAATTCACCTTGAACTATTCTTCTCTATCCTTTACTTAAAAGCATTCATATGTTATGATCAAATCTTATTGTGGACACTATCACCTTACTTTAGATCTTTATCTTCTACTTTAAAAATTCAATATTTTTCACTCTCCAACCTTCAAATCCCTCTTCCTCCAATGAGTTTACAGCTATACTCCATTAGAAACATATTGCTAAAGCAATCTTGCCATCAGATTACATTTAAAATGAGTTCATATTGCCTGCTCGATTTCTGAATCTGAAAGAAGCTTTTAAGGAGCTAAGCTTGACACAACAGGAAGCTTCCAGAAATCCATTAGAGTAGAGACCTAAGATTGTTAAGCATTTTGCATACAGCACTTGCAGGAACAATTAATTGCAAGTGTGATTGGACTGCTAGCCATGGGTAACAAAGGTGAAGCTTGATTTTTTTCAACTTTACATAATTATTTAAAAACGGGTTTCTTGATTTCTGGCATTTATGTTATCAACGGACATCTTAATCTTAATAGTAAACATTCTTAATCTTAATAGTAAACATTCAAGTAGACTTCCTTCCAATATAGAACCATAACTGCTAAATCAAGCTCTATATATTTGAACCAAATTGATGTTTAAAAGCCCATGATCAGATGGGCTTTTACCACTTTCAGTTTTGTGGTTTGATCCCTTATTTCTTCCTAATGTATAGCTCAGTCAGTTCAGTCGCTTAGTCACGTCTGACTCTTTGCAACCCTATGGACTGCAGCATGCTGGGCCTCCCTGTCCATCACCAACTCCTGGAGTTTACTCAGACTCATGTTCGTTGAGTCGGTGATGCCATCCAACCATTTCATCCTCTGTCGTCCCCCTTCTCCTCTCACCTTCAATCTTTCCCAGCATCAGGGTCTTTTCAAATGAGTCAGTTCTTCACATCAGGTGGCCAAAGTATTGGAGTTTCAGCTTCCGCATCAGTCCTTCCAATGAATATTCAGGACTGATTTCCTGTAGGATGGACTGGTTGGATCTCCTTGCTCTCCAAGAGACTCTCAAGAGTCTTCTCCAACACCACAGTTCAAAAGCATCAATTCTTCGGTGCTCAGCTTTCTTTATAGTCCAACTCTCATATCCATACATGACTACAGGAAAAACCATAGCTTTGACTAGACAAACCTTGGTTAGCAAAGTAATGTCTCTGCTTTTTAATATGCTGTCTAGGTTGGTCATAACTTTTCTTCCAAGGAGCAAGCATCTTTTAATTTCATGGCTGCAGCCACCATCTGCAGTGATTTTTGAGCCCCCCAAAATAAAGTCTGTCAGTAGTAAGTGTAAAATCTAATTTTTCTTCATTTTTCCTTTGTTTCTATGATATGATCTCCACAGACCATATAAGCTGTAAAAATGAGTAAAGAACACTTTTAATTGTGTATATATAAGAAGATTTAGGCTTAATTAACAAAATGTTAGCCTAAGTCCTTTAGTCCAATTGCATCAATTGCACTCTAAAATGATGACAAATATGCTAGTATGTCTAACACGAATATATATATAAAGCATGTCTTTTTCCACTTTAGAGTGAGGTCACAGCCTTTGATTAGATCAGATCAAAAAGATATGTTCCCTATGTTCCACTGTCAAGGACAGAAAAGTATTGCTCCAAGGCTTTCTAAGTGTATATCAAAATAATATTTATGGCCTCTGATCCTGGAGTTCATTCTGATTTTATTGACTTTGTTTGTATTTTCCAAACCATTCTTTTGCCTTTTATAAATAGTAATAATTTTATACTCATAACACAATTGAATTTCTAGGGCTGTTTCTAGGCTCAGAAGTTAGTTTGTAAGGGATGATCACAGATTTATTTCAAGAGTAGACAATTTAGAATAATAAGAATAGTGGATTTGAAGTTTAGAGTCCTGAGTCTTTCTTAGAGCTCTGTAAGTAATCAGCATTCTGATGTAGACTGATACTTTTCCAGTGTGCACAAAATAACTTGCAATAGTTGATAAAATGAAGCTTATGGGATTCCATTTCTAAGGATTTCTTTTGTTAGTAGCACTAGATTGGAGACCAGAGATTTGTACATTAAGCAAGTTCCCCAGGAATTGAGACTAGTATTCTTCTAACTACACAGTGAGAATCACTGCCTTAGACAAGTCAAGTCCTCTGGACTTCAGTTTCCACATCTGTAAAATTACAAGAGCTGGATTAGATGACAGTTGGGGATACTGTCAGCTCTTAACATATTATGAATCAGTTAAAGTGTTTCCTATTTTTAGCAATACAAACTTGGTCAATCCAACATAGGTGGCACTAAAAAGACCAGACATCTCTTCTTTTGTTAGTGTATTGCCTAAAGAAATATTTTTTTCTCTCTTTCTATACCTACTGTTATCTTTTTTTTGCATCTACATCACCTCAAAGTCATTTCATGACTAATCCCAACAGTTGCCCATCACGGAACTTGGCCAGAGAAGAGGCAATAGAGACCATCAAATATGGCTACATCTCTCAATAAAATCCCAAATAGATGGTCATCCAGCCAGTGTTTCTTTATTTTCATTATTGGGAGATCACTATGTTAAAACATGCAAATATCTTCCTTATCGTAAATGAAAATCTTTCTCATTAGAGGTTCTATCCATATGTCCTAGCTCTGATCTATGGTTCTTTATAGAATAAGCATAATTCCTCACCCATGCAATAAGCATTTGAATACTATAGTCTTCACTCCATATACAGTTTCAACTCTTCTTACAAATAGTTTATGTTTAGCTGTCCTTCAGGGGATCTCTTCTAAGGTATGTGCCCAGCTATGGTCTTGTTAGGACCATGTCAAACTAAGGGAAGCAGGGCACATTTAAAACTTGTATGACCAAAAAAAAAAAAGAAATATCTCCCTTATACATTGTTCGAGATTAGCTTTATGCTCATTCAGATCCATATACTTAACTGCTTCCCTCATGGAAGCCCTAGAAAATGCTCATGTTACTCCTAAAGTTCATATGTGTTTTCATCATCTCTACGGACCAAAGGGCTCAGTGCATCTGCTGATCCAGGCTTCTCTTGTTGCTCATAAGCATCACCACCTCAACCCTACCATGCCTACAGTTCTTCCTTCCTTCCAAGGGACTTTCCTCTTGCCAATGAGACAATTGAGATTGCTGAACCTAGTCAGTGGCTTTTTCCACCCCAAGAGGAAATAGAAGTTGATCAATAATTTTTTTTTCTTCTTCTCTCCATCACTACAACCAGATAACAAAAATAAAGAAATATTATCTTCAGAGGAACAACAAAAAGCTTAGAGCTGTTGTTTTAACATAAGCAGTGGGGGACAAAAAGCAATGGAATGGAAATTTTAGAGTGTTGAAAGGGGGAAAAACTGTCAGACAGGAATTATATATCTAGAGAAATATTCTTTAAAAATAATGGCTAATTAAAGACATTTTCAGACATGAAAAGACGAGAATAATTGTTGCCAACAGAACTGTACTACAAGACATGCTAAATGAATAGACATCAGAATGAAAGGAAATTATCCCAGATGGAAGCATGGAATTGCAGAAAGAGACAAAGAGAACCAAAAAGAGTAAATGCATAGGTAAATATGAAATAAAATTTTTTACTTTGTAAGAAAGAGTGTTTAAAGCAAAAGTAATAATGTTTTATGGAATTTATAGTATATATATAAAATTAAACTATATGGGAACAGTAGCAAAAAGAGAAGGTGGGGCTGAAAGCTTCTTACATTATTTGTGAAGTGGTAAAATTTTAATTCAAGATCTTATTAAATTAAGGATATATACTTTAATGGGAGCAGGAAATGGCAACCCACTCCAGTACTCTTGCTAGGAGAATCCCATGACAGAGGAGCCTGGTAGGCTACAGTCCATGGGGTCGAACAGAGTCGGACACGATTGAGCCACTTCACTTTCACTTTTCACTTTCATGCATTGGAGAAGGAAATGGCAACCCACTCCAGTATTCTTGCCTGGAGAATCCAGGGATGGGGGAGCATGGTGGGCTGCCATCTATGGGGTCGCACAGAGTCAGACACGACTGAAGCGACTTAGCAGCAGCAGCAGCAGCAGCGTATACTTTAATATATAGCATAAACACTAAAATGAAACACAAAACTGTGTTAAAAAGCTAACAAAACCTATAAAATAAAATAGTAGGGGCTTCCCTGGTGGCTCAGTAGTAAAGAGTCTGCCAGCCAATGAGGGAGACACAGGTTCAATCTCTGGTCCGGGAAAATCCCACATGCCTCAGAGCAACTAAGCCAGTGCAGCACAATTACTGAGCTTCTGCTCTAGAGCCCGTGAGCTGCAAGTACTGAGGCCACATGCTACAACCACTGAAACCCAGGAGCCCCTAGAGCCCCATGCTCTACAAGAGAAGCAGCCACCGCGATGAGAAACCTTCACACCACAACAAAGAGCAGCCCCTGCTCTTAGCAACTGGAGAAAAACCCACACAGCAACGAAGACCCAGCACAGCCAAAAAAAGAGGAAGAAACACACTTAAAATAATAATTCGAAAGAAGGCATGAAAGAAGTAACAAAGCGATCAAGCAAGATTGGGAAAATAGAAAACACAAAACAGTAGCTTTAAATCCAACCATAGCAGTAATTACATTATATATCAAACAAAGAAGGCTGAATAATTAAACGATGGAGCTTATACAACAAGGACCTATTGTATAGCACATGGAACTCTGCTCAGTGTTATGTGGCAGTCTGGATGGGAGGGTTGGGGGAGAATGGAGATGCATATGGCTGAATCCCTTAGCTGTTCATCTGAAACTATCACAACATTGTTAATCAGCTATACCCTAATACAAAATAAAAAGTTTAAAAAATAAAGAAGATGGAGGTTTAGAATGCATATTTTTTATTTTTTTTATTTTATTTTTAAACTTTACAAAATTGTATTAGTTTTGCCAAATATCGAAATGAATCCACCACAGGTATACATGTGTTCCCCATCCTGAACCCTCCTCCCTCCTCCCTCCCCATACCCTCCCTCTGGGTCGTCCCAGTGCACCAGCCCCAAGCATCCAGTATCGTGCATCGAACCTGGACTGGCGACTCGTTTCATACATGATATTATACATGTTTCAGTGCCATTCTCCCAAATCTTCCCACCCTCTCCCTCTCCCACAGAGTCCATAAGACTGATCTATACATCAGTGTCTCTTTTGCTGTCTCATACACAGGGTTATTGTTACCATCTTTCTAAATTCCATATATATGTGTTAGTATAATGTATTGGTGTTTTTCTTTCTGGCTTACTTCACTCTGTATAATAGGCTCCAGTTTCACCCACCTCATAGAATGCATATTTTTTAAATCCATGATTCAGTCTGTGTCATCCACAAAGGATGCACTCTCACATGAGAAGGATACGGGTAGAAGGAAAGTGAAAAGATGGAAGAAGTTATACCTTAAAGGCATTAATACTGAAGAGGGATATTTTACAATGATAGCAGGCTCAGTTTCTCACAAAGATGTGACGAGCCTAAGTGTATGTGCAGCTAATAACATAGCTTAACATATGACACAAAACCGACAGATCTAGAAGGAAAAACAGCCTAGTCCACCATCACAATTGGAGATTTTCACACACCTCCCTCAATCAGAGATGAAGCAAGCTATGTAAAATAGCAATGTATAAATGATTTGAAAATCTCTATTACCCAACTTGACCTAATTAATATTCAAATACAGTATGGCTAACAAATGGAGAATACACATACCTTTCAAATATACATAAAATAATAACAATGTAAACCACATATGTGTCCTTTAGATAATTCTTTGTACATTTCAAATGATTAGCTTATTCGTGTTTCTTAACCACGATGGAAATTAACTGGAAGTGAATAACAAAAAGTTAACTAGAAAGTCCTCAACATTTAGAGATTAACAACATAATTTTATAAAGCTCATGAGTCACAGAAGAAATCACAATGAGCATTAGAAAATATTTTGAAGTAAAAATAATAAAAATACATAAAACTATATACTAAAAGGGTAACTTTTACTCTAAGTAAATTATATCTCAATAAACCTGTTCTAATCTTTAAAAAATAATGAGACTATAACATACCACATTTTGTGAGATGATGCTAAACCAGTGCTTAAAGGAAAAATGTACTGGCTTTAAATGCTCATATTAGAAAAAATAAAGGGTAAAAGTAATGATCTAGTGGTCATCTCAACTGTCTAATAAAAGAAAAAATATTGTCAAAGAAAGAAGGAAGGAAATTGTGGTGAATCCAGAGACATGCCACCCAGATTGCCCATCAATATCAATGAAGACAAACTGTCTCAGCTATCAGCAGATAGACTCAGGCTCTCAACTCCTTCAGGTGTTGCCTCAATTATAGAGAACCTCCTTGGCCAAGGCTACCTTCTCAGGTAGCTCATATCCAGTGACTGGTAGCAGTCGAAGTCTAAAGTTCAGACATTTCTGACAAATGCAGGGCATTGCTAAAAGTCTAAATACCCATCCAGCTCTTCATTGGGTTGTTTGACATTTTCCAGGCTCCATTACTGTTAGATTTCTCTGTCTGACCAATGAGGTTTCAGACTCTTCCCTTCCATGGGACCTAATCTCTGACAAATACCCTCATGTGAAATCCATCACAGATTTTGCTCTCAGAGACAGACTTTCAACAGAAAAATCAAAATGAAAGCAGAAATCAATGAAAAAATAAATAACCCCCCAAATACAGAAAATCAACAAAACTAAAAATTGATTCTTTCAAAGATCAGAATAAATACCTAGCAAGACTCTTTAAGTAAAAATTAGCAAAACAAAACACTCAACAAAAGCTATTTGTTTAATATTGATACACTCCAGACGGGAACACTTCCAACTCAAGAATTCCTGGTGTTATCCTTTTTATAGCCATACCACCTCCCTCTCCCCACCCCTACCCCAATTCCTAGTCCCTGGAAATCACTAGTCTCCTTTATCTTGTAAATAATATTATATAAATGAAATCATACAGTATAACTGGTATTGTTTGTTTGTTTTCCCTCAACATAATTCCCTAAAGATTCTTCTACATTGTGTGTATGTCAGTAACTCATTCCTTTTTATTGCTGAGTCATATTCCATGGCATGGGAATTACTATTTTGTTTAACCATTTACCCATTGAGGGACATCTGAATTGTTTCCAGTTTTTAGGAATATAGCTACTATGAACATTCAAGTATAGATTTTTTAAAAAGCGTTAATCTTACTTTCCCTGGGATAAATGGTTGTGTACAATTGCTAGGCTATATGGTAGTTGTGGGTCTCCTGTGTGGTGCTGGTGGTAAAGAATTCGCCTGCCGGTGCAGACGTAAGAGACGTAGGTTCAATCCCTGGGTCAGGAAGATCCCCTGGAGGAGGGCAAGGCAACCCACTTCTGTATTCTTGCCTGGAGAATCCCATGGACAGAGTAGCCTGGCTGGCTACAGTCCATGGGGTCACCAAGAGTTGTACGTGACTGAAGTCACTGAGCACACATGCACACACGCATGGTAATTGCATGACACTACGAACTATTTTGTGTTTTTCTCAAATTCATGTTAAAAACGTAACCCCCAGTACCTCAGAATGTGACTTTTTGGAAATAGGGAATTTAAGGCGGTAAATAAGGTAAAATGAGGTTACATAGATGGGCCTTAATCCATTACGGCCGGTGTCCTTATAAGAGGAGATTAGGACACAAACAACACACAAACTGAAGAATTACCACGCGAGGACATATCAGGAGAGTGGCCATCTTCAAGCCGAGGAGACGGGCCTCTAAAGGTCTGCTAACACCTTGATTTTGAATTCCTAGTCTCTAGTACTACTAGAAAATAAATTTCTGTTTATTTCTAAGCTGCTCTGTCTGTGATATTTTGTTATGGCAGCCCAAACTAACTAATAAACGTGGCCAGTTTTATAATAAACTGCCAAACTGTTTTCCAAAGTTGCTATACTATTCCAGCCAGCAGAGTAGGAGTGATCAGATTCTCTGAACCCCTTCCTGAACTTGATGTTGTCTTATTTTTTATTTTAGCCATTCTGACAGATGTGGCAATATCTCATTGCTGTCTCCACTTGCACTTCTTAAATAACTAGTTATGTTAAATTTATTTTTATGCATTTATCTTTCATCTGTATATTATATTCACAAAATATCTCTTCATGCTGAAACCCATTTTTAAATTAGATTTAAAAATTTTTTTTTCACTGTTAAACCTCAAGAGTTCTTTATATACTTTAGATAATGGTCCTTTGTCCGAGGTCCTTTGTAATTTCCAAATAATGTTTTCCTGATTGTTACTTGTATTCTCATTATCTTAAGAATCTTTTGCAGAGTAAATTTTTAAAATTTTTGATGAACTTCAATCTAACCATTTTTTCCTTTTATAAATTATGCTTTTGGTGTCAAGTTTAACCCCAGATCCAAAAGATTTTTCTATGTTTTTTCTATAAGTTTTATAGTTTTATTTTTCTTTTAACCACATGAACCAGTTTGAGTTAATTTTTGTACAAAATATGAGGCCCAGATCAGTTCATTTATTTAAAAGGCAAGCCTTCCTCCATTGAATTGCATTGTCAGATTGTGAATGGAGTATGTGACCAAAAATGGTTAAGGATAATTGTTTTCCATAAAATTCCTAGACTTTGTTAAGGCAAAGCAAACACTGCGAGTCTCTGTTTTATGTTATTTCCTTCAAACAATGAGCCTTGTTTTATCCTCCTGAGCTAAAGATATAGAAGAGCAAATGAGCATGTTCTAAGATCCAGGTTTTCTTCGATGATACTTTAGGTTTATGACACTTATTCTGCTCTAATTCATTATTATGTTTGTGAGGGATTGATACTTATTCTGTTTGAATTCTTGTATTAAGACTCTGGCTTATCTAAAATCAAAGAACCAGCCCAAAGATTTAAGAGCTGTCTACCTCTTGTTCACTGGATCATCAGACTCTCTCAAACTGGATTCAAGCCTCTCCTGGCTGTGTTACAGTTGGTTTATCCACACTCTTTTCTGAAATTACGAGTAATTTTATGGTTGGTCTTTCTTTTCCCAGAACTGGTACTATTAAGTCACTTGGCAGAGGGAAAGAGCTGAATGTTTGATTGCAAACTATAGAGTGGGAGAACTGTTAGTTTTGTATACCAAATACTTCTCTTTCTAGGCACATGAATTATGCTGCCCTATCCTTTGAAGTTCAGAAAACCATGTGACTTGCTTTGACCAATAAAATATAAGCTGGAGTAATGTATTTTGTTTTGTTGAAGCCTGTAAAAACGCAAATGCTTCACCACTGCCTTCCTATACAGATTAGCAATGCTCAGGAGGTAGAAACTCTGTCAACCTGCAAACCTAAGTGAAAACAATATGAAACAGAGTCCCAGCAACCCAAATGGACATGTGGCGTGTAGTAAGAAATAAGCCTTTTTTTTTTTGTTTTGCTAATTCTTTTGTTTGTATTTTTTACCACTGCATAATTATATCCATTCTTATGGATATAATCCAGGTGGCACTACATGTATTTGTTTCGTTGTGAAAATTCATTAAGTGGAAATTGAAATTAGAATTAATCTTTAAGTCCTTATCGGTCTATCTATAAAAATATATTTGTTAATTGAAAAAGTTATGGTGATACCATATTTCTGAACTAGAAATATGTTCTGAACTACACTCTCTACATGTAGATTAGTAGCAGCATTCCATGGGCTAAGACACAAGCACACCAAGATTTATTACTGGCACTGAGTGAATACTTAATATTTTTGAATAGTTACAATCCACAAGAGGGAGATGAAGTGATTAAACTGCAAAATGCTGAGCAAAAATAGCTAAGTAAATATTTCAACTGTTTGACAATAGCTTAACAACAAATAATTTAACAAAATTTTGTATCCACTGAGCAAAGAGCTTGATGGATTAAAAACAAAAGAAAAAACAAAAAAGAAGCACTTTAGGTCATGCGTGAGGAAGACACTAAAGGGATATAGGGATATGACAGTAGAAATGTCCAAACCCTTCTTCGTGCTCTCGGTCCTATGGGAGCACAAGGAAGGAGTGACATGGTTGGTAACCAAGTTTATGCATCATGGCAAAACTCCATTTTCAGCTCATACACCCATTGGAAAATTATGCTGTTGATTAACCAAAATTTAATCCAGAAATGCATGAAGGCAGAATCCAGGAGAAGCCAGCCAGAGAACACATTGTACTCGGAATACAGAGTCAGAGAAGTGCAAGATACCCCAGCAGAGACAAGAAGTCACTCCTCGATGAGAGGTAGAGATAAGCAGTTCAGGAGCTCACTGAGAGCAGCAAAATCCCCCCAGCAATGGAACTCATGGTGCCTAAATCTGCTTAGGCCCTGTGTGAACCCCACACAATCTTCTCCCTTGAGGCCCTCAAAGAACTCATACTGGGGAGATAACTGAGATCACTTTTTTTAAGGTGCACCAGACTGGAGTTTTTCAGCAATTTTTAGTGAGGATGGAAAGCATATTCATAGCTGTCCTTGATCTCTCGGTGTGAAAAAAAAAAAAAACCTATATATATATATATATTGCAACCTACCCTGAGTAGCTATGTTTAAGCTTATAGTCAGGTCTAGAGTTTTCATTAGATGTGGGTTTATGGACTACCCTGGTGGCCCAATGGTTAAGAATCTGCCTGCCAACGCAGGAGACATGGGTTTAATTCCTAGTCTTGGAAGATTCTACAAGCTGTGGGGCAAGTAAGCCCAAGTCCCACAACTGCTGAAGCCCCTACCCCCAAGAGTTCATGCTCTGCAACAAGAGAAGCCTCCACAGTGAGAAGCCTGTGCCCCACAGCTAGAGAGTAGCCCCACTCCCACAACTAGAGAAAGTCCTCACACAGCAGTGAACACCCAGCACAGACACAAATCAACAAATAAATACAAAATTTTTTTCAAGACTGTGGGTTTATTTTTCATCAACGAATCCTACCTCCATCTTCATAAAATCCTGAATTGAAGAACCATTATAGAAAATGTAGAGGTGGCTTGGGTTGAACTGCCCTGAGTATTACCCAGAGTAGTCAAAATGAGTTACATAGCATCCTATACAAATAATTTCTTGATAAAGCTGTTTCTACATACAACACTAAAGGTAAAATGTTGTAATGTGGAGATTAAGTTTTTAAAAATGTGAGAAGATTTGGGGCTAAAAAGCCTATAAAAATAAAGCCATAATATTCCTGATCCTTGCCATCACATGTCAAATCATAATTTTCTGTTTCCCAAAACATGAACTTTAATCAGGTTTATGTACTCTGACCCAGAAATTCTACCTCTAGAATCTAACTCTATGAAATAATTTAAGACATAAATGGAGATTTATAAGCAAAACTATTAATTGTAAAATGAATAATATTGAAGTAATTGTAATTAACATTATAAGTGCTTATAAATATTAATAGGAAATTAATTTTTTTCTAAATTAGGAAGAAAAGAATGCTGTATAAATCTAAGTATGTGACGTAATTCTATGTGAAGAAATACAAAATTATATTCAGCTTAGCTCAAATGACAAGGAAACCTCTGACTTTTAGATAGTTCTTAGAATGCACAGTGTTGAAGCTATTTTAATTCTGGACCTCAGAGTGTAAGCCTGGATTACCTTGGAGTTCACCTACTACCTTCTGCCTTCTTCTAAAAATGAATACTTCTCAAAACTGAGAATTTCAGAAGTTGAGTCATTTTCATGATTTTTTTCTCTTTGCCTGTTTTGAAGAATGGGACACAAATGCAATTTGTGAAGCTCACTTTGAACTGAAACTTAATTATCATGTTGGCAATGAATCTCGGTGGGTGATTTCCCTGTCATTAATCAAATCATCGAATAACTGTTTTATTAAGTCAAAACTATGTACTTAACGGTATACTGGAACTACACTGTGTATGGAAGAGCTAAGCCTTGGCCTTGCTCTCCATCTGACAACTTATCACCCACAGAAAGTGAGCCAGGAATAAATGGCACAGGAGAAAACGAGAAGAAAGAGCTAAGTCAGCAGGTAGAGGCTGGGTGCCAGTAATGCTGGTAGAAACTCAATAAGACCAGCAGCGACCAGGGAGAACTTGATGGGAGAAGTAAAACTGCACTACCCCTTGAAGGACAAATAGGATTTGTATAAGGAGATTATCCAGAATTCTAGGAGTGTAGCACAATACAAATGAAGGAACGATACCAGGGATAACCTGGTTTAGCTTCCAGGGACTTGACATAGAAAGAAGCAATAGAAAATGAAGGTGGGAGAGTGCTTGGGAAGAAAATAGAATAAGTCCCTCTGGGAAAGAAAGAAAGAAAGTCAGGGGTATTTTGGTGTTTGTGTATATATGTGTGTGAGAGAGAGAGAGAGAGATTTTTCCTGAAACTGGAAAGATAAAATTGCTTTAAATATTAACTGTAGTCTTGATAAATCTAGATTTAAACATGTTCTTTGTTAATAATTTTATACTTGATGCAGTATAGCAAATAGCATTTTTTCTATCAAAAGTAGATAACACCTAGAGCCCAAGTACCCAAGTCATAATTTCTAGATACTTTCTGAGTCCTAGTATATGCATGCATGCTTACTTGCTCAGCTGTGTCCAATTCTTTGAGACCCCACCAGGCTCCTCTATCCATGGGATTTCTCAGGCAAGCATACCAGAGTCAGTTGTTATTCCCTTCTCCTGGGGATCTTCTCAACCCAGGGACTGAACCCGGGTCTTCTGCATCGGCAGGCAGATTCTTCACTGTCTGAGCCACCAGGGAAGCCCATGCATGTATACGCAGTCTCTTCATTTATGTCCTAATATTTGTGATTCCATGGATTGTAGCCTGCCAGGCTCCTCTGTCCATGGGATTTTCCCAGCATGAATACTTGAGTGGGTTGCCATGCCCTCCTCCAGGGGATCTTCCTGACCCAGGGATCGAGCCCACGTCTTTTGCATTGCCTGCATTGCAGGTGGATTCTTTACTGATGAGCCACCAGGGAAGTTCAGGGAAGCCTACTGCTGCTGCTGCTGCTGCTAAGTCGCTTCAGTCGTGTCCGACTCTGTGCGACCCCACAGATGGCAGCCCACCAGGCTCCCCTGTCCTTGGGATTCTCCAGGCAAGAACACTGGAGTGGGTTGCCATTTCCTTCTCCAAATATTAATGGTGACCAAGTTGGCTGCCCACCATCTCCACCAACCTCAGCCCAGGTCCCATCAACAAAAGTTCTTTTATATTTGCTTATGCAGCACCCTATCCACTGCTCAGCTCCTCCAGGCCATCTCTTCCTTTTGCACAAAAAAGAGTGAGAAAAGATAAATAGGACAGGTAGATGAATATGGGTAGACGGAAAGCCAGGTTGATTGGGAACACACGGAAATTCAATCTCTGCCCTCAAAGAGTTTACAATCCATCAGATATGAGGTATGCAAATTAGTATAATATACAACAGATTCAGTGCAGAAATACACTGTGTATTCAAGTAGGGCTGAAGGAACATGCAAGTCTGCCAGCAGGAGATGCGAAAAAGCTTCACCAGCAGCATTTGACATAAAATTGAACGAATAGGTGGGAATTCTTGGAGCTGACTCAGGGGAGGCATTCCAGACACAATGATCACAGACAGAAAGACACAGATTTATTAGAAAGTATAACATATGTGAGAACCTACAGAGAATCGAATATTGCTGAGAGGAGAGTAATGGGGAGGTGGGTGGGAGATGCAGCCTGACAGGTAACCAGCAGCTGCCATGTGGGTGATCAGAAAAAGGCGTAACAGTAGAATATGCCACAGAAAGCACTAACAAATACTCAGTTCAGTCATAAAGGTAAAGGGATGCTTCATTTTTGTTCTTCTTTAAAAGTCTTTTATTTATTATTTGTATTTATATATTTTAATTTGGCTTTAATGTGTACTAAGTAGTGACTATATAAAACACGTACGTAAAATGTGGGTAAGCTATGAATGATAACAATACAAATAAAGCCCATTTATTTGCCTTAGGGAAAGGGATGTTACTCTCATCTCTAAAGCCCCTCGCAGGGTCATGCCCTGTTTTCCTGCTCAGAAACAACCATTAAAGAGCTGAGCCCAGGCTAGGTTGTGTTCCTTCCATTTCCTGCCTCCCCCTGTGGATATTTAATTGACTCTTTCCTTCCCATCCTAATCCCACTCCCTGGACCTAAAATAAATGTGCTTCTTTTTTTTTCCTAACAGGAAGGAATGTCCCAGATTTTCTCTTCTAACTCCTTCATTTTACACCAGAAAGCTGAAGCATAGGCAAGTAATATCCTCTCGTTAATTAGTGCTAAATTCAGCTCTAGCACCTAGCGCTCCAAATTCCAATGCTCGTTTGTCAGAAAACCAAGCCTGATTTTGCCTCTAGTTGAGTCACTGTCCCATCTTGCACAGAGCAGTCCTCCCCTTATGACACCCTCACTTCCTTGGAACGTTTGTAGTTTGAATCACAGGGAGGTTCAGGATAAAGAGCCAGCAGGAGATGACAGTGAGAACAGCATGGTAAATTGCTATCCTTGCATTTGGGCAACTTTAGGAGAGTTATTATAATAAATTACTTCCTCTCCATCTCTGCTGTAACATTTATTTTGAAGGCTTGAGGGTACATAGTTTCCTCATGTTAAATGGACTAATTATTAATCTTCTCGGCCAAGAGGTGTGTCCAATTAAAGTCTGAGTCACTAGTAGCTTCGATTTAAAATTCAAGAATCCTGTTGGCTGTAGATCAAAGATGTCATTTGAAGGAACACTAAAATGAGAAAAATTAAAATTTATTTTTTTGTCCTTGCTAAAGAACCAAAAAAATTACTACAAGAATTAAAGCATCATATAGTACTACGGGGCTCTGCTCTCACACTCCAGACACAAACCTCAGTGGTGTTTGCATTTTGTCTGCACATGTCTGTTTACAGACTTATTAGGGAAGATGGCTTTTGAAAGACTTTGCATCCCAGGTTTGAAAATCATTATTCGGTCAGTAACTTCCAATCTTCAAATCATTAGCTATTCTTTCCTCATCTGGGTTTTATCTTTTTGTCTTTAGACTAAAACAACAATAAGGCTGGAAAAGACATCCAAAGGCCATTGAATTGTTGAGTGTTGGAGCAGGTAGGGACTTCAAAGACTGATTAAGTAATCCCCTCAGTTGACAAGAGGGAAACTGAGATCCAGAAAAGTATCAATATCCATTGAAGATCACTTAAATGTGGAACTTGGAATAGAGTTCCCTATTCTTTTTACTGTTAATAAATCAGTCATTTTAGCAGGCAACAGTACAGATGGCACTTCTTGCATGAAAAGCCTGTCCTTGCCCAGAGACATGGCTGGCCAAGTCTGCCCATGAACTGAGCCATAGCCTTGACTTTTCTCTTTAATTCCTTGCCTTTGCTCAGAAAGAGCTAGCATCTGTGTTGCATCCCAGAAAAGCCATCTGGAAGTGTTCCCCAGCAGGTCGCAGAGATACACCAAGGCTTCTAAACTGAGTCTGCCTGATCATCAGTCCTGTCAATTCCTGGGGTGAGGGGTTGACCAGGCGGAGATTCTGTCATGAAACATACTCATGAAAGGGCTTCCCAAGTGGCTCAGTAGTAAAGAATCCACCTGCCAATGCTGGAGGCATAGGTTCGATCCCTGGATTAGGAAGATCTTCTGGAGAAGAAAATGACAACCCACTCCAGTATCCTTGCCTGGGAAATCCCATGGACAGAGGAACCTGATGGGCTACAGTCCATGGTGTCACAAAGAGTTGGACACGATTTAGTGACAAAACAACATCTCTAGAGAAAAACTAGCATATAGGCTTTCCAGGTGGTGCTAGTGGTAAAGAACCTGCCTGCCAACTCCAAGAGACAAAAGAGACTTGGGTTCAATTCTGGGTCAGGCAGATGCCCTGGAGGAGAGCCTGGCAACCCACTCCAGTATTCCTGCCTGGAGAATCCCATGAACAGAGGAACCTGGCAGGCTACAGTCCATGGGGTCACAAAGAGTCAGACACAACTGAAGCAACTTAGCATGCAGCCTAGCAATGCCTTCCATTAGGCTGCCTGACTTGGTGAACTCAGAATATCCCAACTAGTTTGACCACTGTTCCCTCTCTCCTTTATTTTTCTTTATATATATATGTGTGTGTGTGTGTGTGTGTGTTTATTCTTAACCCACAAAGTTATATTCTGTGGAATGCAACTGGTGAATCCTGCACCAGGGAACAACTTCTGCATACCCTGTTACTTTGATTCCACTTTCCAAGAAAGGCTTATGCTCTTCTACTTGGGCACACAGGTAAGCAGGGCTTTACTGCTTGGGGTTTTCATTTCATCACCCTTTGTACAGGACCCAGAATATCAGTTACTGTGATCCATGACAAGTCAGTGAGTTTTGTTAGGAGATGTGCTGTTAGGTTTCTTCTACGGGCTTTGACCAAATAAACACATTAGATCCTTTTCCTTATCCTTTAAATAAATACTGTCACAAACTCTGGGCAAACATCTTTGTTTTTTCAGGCAACAAACATACATTTTTCATACTGGATCATATATCAGAACAAACATAGTTCAACTGATGCTTAATTGTTGTTGTTTAGTCACTAAGTCATGTCTGATTCTTTTGCGACTCCATGGACTTTAGCCCTCCAGGTTTCTCTGTCCATGGGATTTTCTGGGCGAGAATACTGGAATGGGTTGCCATTTCCTTCTCTAAGGATCTTCCCAACCCAAGAGTCAAAATTTTTTACTACGGAGTCACCTGGGAAGCCATCTGATCCTTACAAATATCAACATTTATAGGTAAATTGAAATCCCTTTTTCACCATCCGACTCCTTCCTGAGGGCCAGTTCTTTTGTTCATGTAAGCAAATCTGTTTAAAGAAAAATTCAATAAATAGCAGTTGGAACATGAGTGTCTGAAGTTAGGAAAACACTATCTTTATTTCACAAAAGGCAAAGACAAACTTCTTGATTTCCCTCTTGCTATTAGATTCACACATCACTAGACAGTGAGTTGCTCAAAAAAGCCATAGACACTGGTGATATTTATCTTTGTATTATATATGGAAATTCCTTCCTGTGTCTAAATATCTTCCTGATAATACTCGTATCCTGTCGATATCCAATATGTGATTTCAGGCCTCTTTTCTGCAAGCTTCCCTTAGTCCCCTGAAAATCTTTTTGCATGTGGGTTTGGGAAAAGAAAAAAAAAAGCAGCACTCACAATCACACTGTATCTCCCCAATGACCTGATAATTGTTTCAAGGATTTCTGGTAATATTTATAAATGGAGTGCAGAGGCTCTATGGTGACTGGAAGATGTTACTGCAATTTTTCATTTGACTAAATGACTAGAATTGTTATAAAAATCCTGACATTTGTCATTAGTATCCTAGAAGGAATTGCAAATTTACCCCAGCAAGGATATTTCCACTGAGTCAGTTGTGTCAACTGAACCAGTCACTCTAAGTATCCATCCAGCCTTCCTGTCTCATGTTCACAGATGGGACACAAGATATACTGGTGTTGCAATGGTGTTAAAAGTAAAATAACTCCCCATAAGTTTAAACATGACCAAAAGTAACACTCATGTAACACCTGGAACTTTCTCACCACCCCACATGTTCTTTCCTGCCAACCTGGATGCTGATAGAAGGGCTGAATGTCCTGAAAAATACATTTTTAGCATAAATCATCCTGTTATGAATCAGTCAACACATCAGTAAAATAAACATTTTATTTCTCCTCTGTCCTGTCTCTCTATCCCACTTTCTCTCTCTCTCATACACCCTTTGCTTTTTCTAGAATGTAAGTCCACATGTAAATGTATCTTACCCATCAAAGTTCTTGCATTTTTGTATTATCTTAAAACTTTGGATTATTTCTTTCCAAGAAGCCAGTGGATCCAAACAATCTTTACCCTATCCTTCAGTTTGTTCCTTGCAAAATATAATTTAAAATTCAGCTTTATGCCATCTTCCCATCCTCTAAAGTAGTTGCTTATGCTTCTTGGTTTTTATTAAAGTCTTTTTGACATAACTCACTTAAGAAATTAACTTCCTATAGAAAATTCATAATAATATTTTAAATAGTCCTATACAAAAGCTAGGCAAAATTGGTTGTCTATGAACCTTTCTAATATATCTCCAATGAAACCATGCTGGGTTATATTTCCTATGCAAGCACAATAAATCCAATAAAAGAGCAGGTTACGAACTGATATCTGAGATGTAGGAATGAGTTATTCTATGATCACTGTGTCCTCTGCCTTCTGCCCACAACAAGGCCAAGCAGGGTACAGAGTGATGAGCACCAAGGCCAGCATGGCTGCAAAAGCACATGTGGCCTTTTTGCTTTTGGGCACACATGGGCTGGGGTTGTCTTAATTTTTAATGTGTGTGTGCGTGTGTGTATGTGTGTGTGTGTGTGTGTGTGTGTGTTGGCAATTGTAGCTCATCTCTAAGACAAAATCCAAACAGAAAAACTACAAGGTTTTCAGACTGGCTCCTCATGGAGTGTCTACAAAGGCCTGCAGTGCACCTTGGATGACTTTCAAGTTTTTTCAAAGCCATCTGGAGCCTTTTAAAGTTGTCATTGTTTAAAGAACCTGCCGAGAGGGGAGAGAGCACTTTGAGTCTTAGGAGAAAAGGAAGAAATAAGATGTAAGGTAGCCAACAGATGTGGTAGAAAATCAGGTACTGTGCCCTCCACGTGCTCTGGCTGTTCCTGCTGACTCAGCTGCTCTCTCCTAAAGTGGTTCTTCCTCCATAAAAACCACCTGCCTCGACACAGAGAGAGTGGCAATCTGCTTTGCTTTTTCTTTGGAAGACCTAGGGTCTTCTCATTCCTTATCATTCTCTCTTGCCATTGAAATCTACACAACAGCTGTTTCTCCTTTATTTTTCTCCTACTGTCCTGAGCATACAGTGCCAACACTAGCCCTGAATTTGCGACCAGACAATTTTTATTCTTCCAAGTTCTCTTTATCAAGTTCTGGTGCAGCAGTATTTTAGTAATGGTAACTTCTCTGCTTTTAATTTCCGGTACATTTCGCTTCTTGACCCCTTCCCTATCAGAAGATCTCCCTCTGCTCCCATTCCCTCCCAGCTTCCACCTCTACAAAACTTGATTTGAATCTAACCATTATTCTTCTTTCATGTCACACTTCCAGTTCCACCTGTCGTTTTCACTATTTTTCACTCCCTGCATCTCATCTGCTTCCATCTGGATGCCAATTTCCCTTCATTAAACTTAGGTTATAATTTCTTGTTTTTCTCTTTTTAGCTTAAACTAACTTTCTTCTCTATCCCACTTTTCCTACGTGAACATATATCAAAGAACCATGTGAGCAAAATGAAATTTTTATGACACAAGACTTTAACTGAATTTCTCTTGAAAAGCACAAAATAAAAGCACAAATCAAAGAAAAACTGACCCAGTTTGACCCAGTGATGTTCTTCAGTGAATGCAAATAAAGGTGATTTACCGTCCACATATCTATTCACAAGTACACCCTGTCAGTATCATGGAAACCTGATGAGCACTGTTCGGGACTGAAAGGTACGCTCAGTTCACAGTCTTCCTATTTAGATAATGTGGTTTTAATCAACAGAGGCTAAAAATAGAGATGCCTGCTTCCTGGAAAAGATTGACTCCAATATCTCTTTCCAAGGAATTGAAAATGAGATGTCGAAGAAGGGTCTTTGCCTCCTGGGAACATATGAAAAAAAAAAAATCAAAACACATTTGCTCTACCAGTATTTTCCAACTAATACAGTGTTTGAGGTTTAAAAATAAAATAAAATTAAAAAAAAAAAAAGAAGGTTGATGAGTATATTTAGGCTTTGAAAAACTTCCTATGCAATGTATAACTTAGAGAAATTCACAGTTCCTGTTACAGAATTGAATATATTCACAAGCCTTGAATCCTTACAAAGTCAGTCTTAAGTCTAGAAAATGCAGTCTCTTGAATTGTAAAATTTTAGAAAGGCTAATTTTCTTCTCCATTTTGTCTCGCGAGTTGCTGGAAGTAGTAGGTATAAACGTACAGTAGATAGCCTGGGGATACATTCAAACCCACCAGTGGGTGCTTGAAATTACAAATGGTACCCAATTATGAATATACTGATTTCCTATCCATACATACCAATGATAAAGCTTACTTTATAAATTAGACACTGCAAGAGATTAACAATAATAACTAATAAATAAAATAGAGCAATTATAAAAATACAGTGTAATAAAAATTAAGCTAATGTGATCTCTCTCTCAAAATATCTTATTTTACAAATATAACCCATTTTCCATCTCAGCTAACCACTCCTCAAATACTATGGTAGTAACTTTTGCAGTTTGAGGCTCTACAGCAAAACTAGCTCAAATATTTTTTTTTTGTTTCTTCGTAGTTTCACAGAAGATTTGTACTTAGTGTAGATCTTAGCAACCTCAGCATCTGATTTTTTTTCCTTCCCTTATTGAGAATATTTACTTTTTCACTTAGAGGAAGCAATTTACAGCTTCTCTCTGGAATATCCAAATCTCTAGTATCACTACACTTTCACTTTGGGGCCATTGTCAAGTAAAATAAGCATTGAATACCAGCATTGTGATACGTTGACAGTGGATCTGATAATTGAGATGGCTACTGAGTGACTTATGGATGGAATATGCTGGACAAAGGGATAATTCATACCCAGGGTGGAACAGAGGAGGACGGCATGAGATTTCATCACACTACTCAGAATATTATGCAATTTAAAACTCATGAAGTTTATTTCAGTAATTTTCCATTTAATATTTTTGGACTTTCATGGAAAGTGAAACCCCAGATAAGAGGAGGCTTATTATGTATGTATATATGTGTTAGGGGAGTGTAATCTCTTTGGTTCTGTCTCATCTCAACAAAAATTTGAAGCAACGGACGTTAAAGCCCCCAGCATGTCACAGCTCTCAGACAGACCGTGTTATAGCTCTTAGACAGATCAGTGTTACAGCTCTGTTTTACAGCTCAGTTTTATTTAGAAAATAACAGGAAAATACATCCTCGAGGCATGAGGGCATGCCAACCCAAAGACTCAAAAAGAAGAGAGCCTCGGCCCTTTGGCTCCTCTTTTTATATGTTTTTTCCTCCCCTCTGGGCCTGCCCTATGTAAATTGGGCTAGCCAGGAGTGCTGCTTGCTCTACCTGAGGTCCTCACTTCAGTCCTCGGACCTTCCTTGTTCTATTTTCACAGGCTTTTCCCTTCCTTGTCCTTTAGCTACCGCCATTCTGGACTCCTGTTTCCTATTCTAACTACCTAACATTTGTATGTGTCTATCTAATTATGTATCTATCTATGTGTCTGCAACGGGTTTTAGGGGATTTGGGAGATGGTTAGTCTAGCAATTGGGGTCGCAAAGAGTTGGACACGACTGAGCAACTGAACACACAGCACACACAATCGATCCACTAGGTTATAAACAAATAATTCCAAATATGGTCATTAACAGGAGCACATCAACAGCAAACAATATATATTATGTTCCTTAATTCTGCATTGATTTCAGACATCATGAGTGGTTCCTCTTTAGACATATAAAGTTAAGAAAATTGAAATTCTGAATATGCATGAGTTATGTGAAGAAGTGAGTTCAGTGTTGTGTTAGAAGTCATTTCAGGTAATCTGGCACGCTGATAACAGGAGAAGAAAAAAACTCAATAAATTCTAATTATTCTCATTCCTTCCCACCCCAGGCCTGAATGAATTATCCTGAGTGACTACCAATGAGGTCCTGTTTTTACTTAATGATTACTCCATGGTATTATGACCATACAGACTTTGATTACAGTATTTCAGAATACTGAGTTCTAACTGGGGACTTTATTTTTTTTTCCTTTTTCTATGCAATGTCCTTATGGAGAAGAATGAATCTTCAGTATTATCAAAGCTGAAAAACAATAAATACCTATGGTCAAAAGTTCAACAAATTTCCCTGAGAATAGGGGGAAGGTATCTTATATTTTGTTATACTGATATATATCATCAAATTGTTTTTATCCTGAAGGGTTAAGTTCCTTCTTGGAATTATACTCACAGCAGTGAAAAAGTTAATTTATATTTTATGGGCTATTTAGGGCTAGATTATTCCTAAAAATTTTAAGTCTCTTTTAGGGAACCAATTTGTCTTCTCTATCAATTAGCAGCATTTGTTCATAAACTCAAAATACAAATTGAGTTGTAAATCTACCTAAGAATATAAATGGGAGAGTAATAAATGAACTATATTAACTTGTAAGGGAAAAGCAGGGATAAAGAGATAAGTTACCTAGTATACGTTTTAGAAAGACTCAAGGAGAATAAAAGAGAACATTGCTGGCACAAAGAATCCTATCCTACATCTTCTCTGCTAAGTGATAAAAGATCATGTGATTTGAACAGTGAAAAGTGAGATGATGCTTTTGGCTGAGTTTTTTGAGGATAAAAGAGGTAATTCTAGGTTGTTAAATGTGCAATCACTTTCCTTATAACACTGTGCAAATGTCAACATCTTCAAATAAATGGCAATCACTAAAAAGCTAACAATTAAGTCCCAGGATTTTGGCTAGAAATAAAAAAGGTGAAAATGTACCTAACACATAAAACTCATTGTGATTTAACTATAGGCAGGAAAAAAGCTACTGCTAGAAATATATCAGTTTCAATCTCTGGTCTATAAGAATCTTTTTCTATGTAGAATAGTCTTTTGGGAGATGAAAGATGGATTGAGAACATGAAATATAGAATTTCAATATTCAGGCAAATTTTTTTTTTTTTGTATATCAGTCTGCTATCAAAGAATGAGTCAGTAATAGAAATGCAAAATTTGAAGGGTTGTCAAAATCAACCTTTGAAACGGTGCACTCAAGTGAACAATGCCATGGAAAACACCCTTAACTTCTCTAGTTTCATAAAGTGTTTAGGGTGAAATCTGTGCAACATGTTCTAAACCAAGTGAAACATAAAAGAAAGAGCCTCTGAAAGATTGTTATTGAATTAACCAAGAACGTGTGATGCATTTGCTTACTGTAAATGAATAAAATGTATTATATATTATTAGGAGAGGCAGTATAGCATTGTAGAATTAGAATCAATCAGCTCTCCAGCCAAATCTCTACTTTAACACTTATCAGCTATATTAACCTGAGCAAAACATTTAACCTCTCTGTTTCCCAAATCTATAAAACAGAGAAAATGCTAGCTAATCTACTATCTGTTGTGAGGATTCATAACCATGCATGTAAAACATTTAATAATAATATCTAGTTTGTAGAAGATGCTCAATACATACTGGGTTGGCCTAAATATGGAAAAGTTCTTTTGGGTTTTTCTGTAAGATATTAGGGAAAACCCTGAACAAACTTTTTAGCCAAGTCAATATTATATAGTATTGATATAATTATTATTGCTCAACTGGGGATATTTAGTTTTTTGAGTGAGAAAAGCCATTTGTATTAAAAAAATTTTTTTTGTCTAAGAACTAGCTGAAGAATGTGAGGAATAAAAATAAAGATGAGATATTTTAGGAACAGAGAGCATCCACATTCAGTCTAACGTCCTGGCTCATTTTCTAGAACATTTCATTTAATTTAGCTTTCCTGAGTTTTTCACCAGACTTCTCATACATAGCTCATTGAAAAGAGCAAGGTTATGTAACCAGGGCACACGTTCTATTAACTCCAAGGATCCCAGAGACTCTTTTTCCCTCCTGTTTTTGCTTGTGTGTGCTCAGTCACTCAATCATATCTCACTGTTTGCAACCCTATGGACTGTAGTCCACCAGGCTCCTCTGTCCATGGAATTTTCCAGGCAAGAATACTGGAGTGGGTTGCCATTTCCTTCTCCAGGGGTTCTTTCCAAGTCAGGAATCAAAGCTGCATCTCTTGCATTGGCAGGTGGATTCTTTGCCACTAGCACCAGGTGGGAAGCACCCAATTTTTGTTTCATTATATGCACATCTTTGAAGATGTGGGCTTAAAATTTACACTGAGGTCACTTGTTATTTTGCTTTGGAATTTTTCTTATTATAAACCTAGATACAGTGAAATTCTTAAATGAAGCTATTTTACAGATATATTTCCAAGAGTCATTCTTCTTTATTGGTATGTAGCTTGGTATATTCTATCCAACTAGACTAGTTTTAGGAGAGGAAGGTGGAAACAGTAGATATTCAAAGTACTTAGAAAAAACTGCACAAATCAATACAACAGCCAGGGAGAATGCAGTCACATTCAGTGTGATTAAAACCCATCCTTAACTTTAATCCATCACATCTGCTTATATCAGAACATCTCAAGGCAAGATTCTCCTCTACCTCCTTTGAAACACCTTATCTCCAACATCCACAAGAAATTGAATCATGTCTCTTTTTAATTCTAAAATTATAATCATATGGTTGATTCTAAATGTTAGTCTGGATCTCTCGTTCCAAATTAAATTAATTCTCAAAAGCAAACCTAAATTAGAGATAACCATATGCTCTCATCTCAAACACAGGCACACCAAGCTATTTCTAGGATGTCATTACATTATGTAATCATCAGTGATTTCATTTTTAGGTTTTCTTTATATTATACTGACTGCAGGAAAATCTAGGTTAGTAAGCACGATATCATGTATAACCCATGAACAAATTATATCAGTAACACCTGCAGATCATATATAAAAACACCAGGACAGAAGCCAGAAAAAGGCTTGGAGCACAGCCAAATGCCAGTCTCAAAGGCCACATCGAGCACAGGCAAAGTAACACTGAACTGAGTTTGCAGGTGATGAATGGGCCCTGGGAGGCACGGCCATATCATCAGTCATCATCATGGTTATTTGGAGGTGCCTCCTGGCATGACAATAGCGGTTAGGAAAAAGAAGAGACATTACCAAGTTACTGGAAAGCTATTAGTGTCTCTGCTCATTAAACTAACTTACTTTCTTCTTTTTTAATGTTGAACGATGCACCCCAAATATCACAGCTGCTTCTATACAGACATGAGGAAAGCCTCTATCAAGTAGAGGGAAGAACACACAGGAATCCTTTGTGGAAAGGCAAAGTGCACACAGACAGCCAAGACTAAGAAGGCAAACCATGCAGCCAGGAGGCCAAGCAGTGCTCAATGTCCTCATTTGAAGAAAAATAAGGACAGTGCTGGAGGCGATTACCTGGCTAGCTTCTATTAAGAAATACCATCCTCAGATAGGCTAAGGACATGGCCACCCACTCCAGTATCCTTGCCTGGAGAATTCCATGGACAGAGGAGCCTGGCTGACTGCAGTGCATGGAATAGTCCATGGAATTGCAAAGAGTCAGACATGACTGAGAGACTGACACTACTACTACAGATAGGCCAAAGATTTATCCAGCTCAACGGTGCCTTACATAGCAACCCTAAGCACTTTTTTCTGGAAGGCTCTGACTGCTGTCATTGTCAGCAGCCTTAATTAAAAAAAAAAAAAAGGTTAGGTGTGTACCTAGATCTCCTATACTTTTATAAATGTGTAGTGTTATCCTAGAAAAGTTTAATGGTTCCCATAGGGAATTGTAACTGGTGGGATGGTTCGTTATACTCCCAATTGAAAGGGACTTATGTCCTGGAAAGAAGAGATTCTCAATGCTTTAACTGGTAATCGGCCAGAAAGGAATATGAAGCCTGTCATTCACAGGAAGAAAAAGAAAGCAGAAGTCCAGAGGGCCTTTCATTTATCATTATTAGAGAATATCAGAAACCACAGATTAAGATTAGAATAATCTTAAAGGTTATCATCTTCTCTGTGTGTTATTTTGACTTTACTCAGACTCTTTCTCAATATAAATCTAAAAAGACACAGGGGAACGTCTTGGCCGGTTTTTGGTTGAAAGTCTATAATCAAAGGATAAAGGGGGATGCTGAAGTTTCAAAGAGTACTTTTGTCTGGAAATCAAGCCTTTGAACTCTGCTTCCAGCTGGGCCATAGAGATAGAGTTCAGAAAGAGAGTAGGGAGACTTGTAAAAGAACTTCTCTCCATGGAGATGGATCATAAGAACCTATTTCCTCAGGCTTAAAGACCTAGACATGACCCAATATCCTGTTTAATAGTGAAAAATTGGAAGTTTTTATTTTGCTATCCTGCTGTCTTCACTTCTATACAACATTGATCCTACCCAGTTAATTAAGAAATTTTAAAAGAACCTAAGAATTTAAAGGAAGAAAAACTGTCAATAATAGAATCAAGCATTAAGAAAATCCAAAATCATCCTATGTAAATCTTCAAACAATAGAATTTGGCAAGGTCATTGAATACAAATGGATACTCATTGGTCACAAAGAGTCAGACACGACTGAGCAACTTTCACTTTCACTTGGATACAAAATTCAATATACAAAATATACAGAAGTCGATGCTTTTCTGTAAACCAGGAACAATTAGAAAACAAATATCTTTAAATAATTAATTTACCACAGCATCAGAAATATCTATAGAGAAACCAGGAAGTAAATCTCATGAAAGGTGGACAAGACCTCCAGATGAGAAATTATAAAACCTTACTGGGAAATATTAAGACCTAAATTAACAGGAGGCCTATCATGTAAATAATTTGGAAGATTTTGAAAAGATGTTAATTCTCCACAAACTGACTTACAAATGCATTGCATACTAATAAAAATACTAAGGCACTTGCATGTGTATGTACATGTGCCTGCTTTTTTTAACTTGATAACTCCCTAAATTTGCTTAGAAATGCATATAATATGAAACCACTTAGAATAACAATGATACTCTTAAAGAAAAAATAATGTGGGACAACATGTTTTACTGATGTCAAATATATTATAAAGTTATAACAATAAAGACATTGTGGTATTGGCAGAAAAAATGGGCAAATAGATGAGGGGACAAAATGGAGAGCTCAGGAAAAAACTCAGGAAATAAATATATGCTAGATTTATGAGAGAACTGGCACCAAGGATCAACTTTTAATAGTTCCAGGATAAATATCTGTTTGAAAAGGTATTTAACTTGAACACCTATCTCATACCATATACAGAGATCAATTTCATCTAGATAAAAATTAAATATGAAAGTCAAATATATAAAACTATTAGAAGAAACTATATGAGAATTACCTTTCAATCTTGAGGTTTAAAAATATTCTCTTTTTATATAACAACTTTATTAAGTTATAAATAACATACTGTAAAAATCATTCCTTTAAAGTATATAAGTCAGTGACTTTAGTATATTCACTGAGTGGTATGATCACCACCACTATCCAATCTTAGAATGTTTTTAACTCCTAACTCCCAAAACCCCCTTTATCCTTCACCTTTTACTCTGCCTCCCAGTCACTGCAACCAATATACTTTCTGTCTCTGTGAATTTGACTATCCTAGACATCTCATTTAAAAGGAGTCATACAATATTTTGTCCTCTGTGACTGCCTTCATTCACTTAGCATAATTATTTTAAGGTTCATCCACATTGCAGTAAGCATGCATCAGCAATTTATTCTTTGTTATGAATGAATACTATTCCATTTTTGGATATACCACATTTGTTTATTCAGTCATCAGGTGATGGAGATTTGGGTCATTTACACTTTTTGGCTATTATGAATAAATACTTCAGTGTTCAGTTCAGTTCAGTTCAGTCGCTCAGTCGTGTCCGACTCTTTGAGACCCCATGAATTGCAGCACGCCAGGCCTCCCTGTCCATCACCAACTCCCGGAGTTCACTCAGACTCACGTCCATCGAGTCAGTGATGCCATCCAGCCATCTCATCCTCTGTCATCCCCTTCTCCTCCTGCCCCCAATCCCTCCCAGCATCAGAGTCTTTTCCAATGAGTCAACTCTTCACATGAGGTGGCCAAAGTACTGGAGTTTCAGCTTTAGCATCATTCCTTCCAAAGAAATCCCAGGGCTGATTTCCTTCAGAATGGACTGGTTGGATCTCCTTGCAGTCCAAGGGACTCTCAAGAGTCTTCTCCAACACCACAGTTCAAAAGCATCAATTCTTTGGTGCTCAGCTTTCTTCACAGTCCAACTCTCACATCCATATATGACCACTGGAAAAACCATAGCCTTGACTAGATGGACCTTTGTTGGCAAAGTAATGTCTCTGCTTTTCAATATGCTATCTAGGTTGGTCATAACTTTTCTTCCAAGGAGCAAGTGTCTTTTAATTTCATGGCTGCAGTCACCATCTTATTCATGTGCAAATTTTTTTTGGCAGACATGTTTTCATTTCTCTTGTGTCTTTACTACCTAGGAGTGGCATTACTGTATTATATTACATTACTATGTTTAACATTTGGAAGAACTGCCCAAGTATTTTTATAGTGGTTACACCATTTTACCTCTCCACCAGCAGTACATGAGGGTTTCATTTTCTCCACAAACCTGTCAACACTTGGTATTGTCTATCTTTTAATTTTAGCCATTTTAGTGATTATGAAGCACTTTCCTATAGTGGTTTTGATTTGCATTTTTTAAATGACTAGTGATGTTGAGCATATTTTCATGTGCTTATTGACCATTTTTATATCTTTTTTGGACCAATGTCTTATCCAACTTTCTTTTCCATATTTTTAATTGGCTTGTCTTTATTATTGACTTATAAAAGGCCTTATTCATTCTGGATATGCTTCTTGTCAAATATATAATTTTCAACTATTTTCTCCCATTTTGTGGGGTTTTTTTTTTCCACTTTAATGATGGCTTCCTCTGAAGCACAAAAGTTTTTAATTTAGATGAAGTTTAATTTATATTGATACATTTTTTCTTTTGTAATTTGTGCTCTTGGTATTATATACAAGAAACTATCACCTAACTTAAGTCTTAAAGATGTACTCCAAGGCTTTCTCCTAAGAATTTCATAGTTTCGGCTTTTTCCTTAGAATTATGATCTATTTTTAGTTCATTTTTGTATGTGGTGTGAGGTAGAGATTCAGATTCATGTGTTTGAATGTAGATATACAGTTTCTTGGCACTATTTGTTGAAAAGACTCTTCTATCTCCATTCATTAATCTTGGTTCCCATACTGAAAATCAATTGACCATAAATGTAAGGCTCTATTTCTGTACTCTTAATTCTATTACAGCAATCTATATGTCTATTCTTATGATAGTACTACACTGTCTCAATTATTATAACTCTATAGTAAGTGTTTCAGAGAAGGCAATGGCACCCCACTCCAGTACTCTTGCCTGGAAAATTCCATGGATGGAGGAGCCTGGTAGGCTGCAGTCCATGAGGTCGCTAAGAGTCAGACACGACTGAGCGACTTCACTTTGACTTTTCACTTTCATGCATTGGAGAAGAAAATGGCAACCCACTCCAGTGTTCTTGCCTGGAGAATCCCAGGGACGGGGGAGCCTGGTAGGCTGCCGTCTATGGGGTCGCACAGAGTCGGACACGACTGAAGCGACTTAGCAGCAGCAGTAGTAAGTGTTGAAATTGGTAAGTGTGATATCTCCAACTATGTTCTTCTAGACACTTTGGTTATTTTTGGTTTGTGGTAATTCCACATGAATTTTAGGATAATTTGTCAATTACTTCAAAAAATGCAACTTAATAAGGATTACAATTCAATGTGTAGATCAGTTAGAAAGTATTACCATCTTAACAATATTGTCTTTTGATCCATGAATGTGAAATGCCTTTCTATTTATTTATGTCTTCTTTAGTTCTCTTAATAAAATTTTGTAGATGTGCATCTTGTCCTTCTTTTGTTAGATCTACTTTTAAGAATTTTACTTTTATTTTTGGTAATATTGCTCAAAAATTATTTTATTAATTTCACATTCAGATTTTCATTGATAGTGTAAAAAATTTTTATATGTTGACCATGTCCTACAATCCTGCTAAACTAATGTATTACTTCTATTACTTTTCAGTGTATTCTTTAGAATTTTCTATACACAAGATGATCTCATTTGTGAAGAGAGATCATTTTACTTCTTTCCAATACAGATGTTTTTACTTCTTTTTCTTGCCTAATTTCTCTGGCTAGACCCTCTCATGTTGAATAGAAGTGGCAAAAAGAGATATCTGTCTTATTCCTGGTCTTAAAGAAAAGGCATTCAGTCTTTAAACACTAAGTCTGAGATTAGCTATGACTTTGTATAGGTGTCCCCTATCAGGTTGAGTAATTTTTTTTTTTCAGTTTGTTAAGGATCTATGGAGAAAATTTTAAAGTAGACAAAAATTTTCATAGAAAATAATTTAAAGTAGACACCAAAATATGGCCAAAATTAAAATTTCTTTTCATTGAAATACATCACAAAAAAGTGAAAAGAATCATAGAGTTGAAGAACCATGAAACATATATTAACTAAAATATAGCTATTTTTCAGAATATATAAGAAACACCTATAATTCAATTGTAGAAATGTAGACAACTCAATAGAAAAATAGCTAAATGGTTTAAACAGGCACATCACTAAAGAAAAAGTCTAAATAGACAGTAACCCAAAGAAAATGTTCCAAACATTGGAAAAAATAAAAATTTAAGTCATGATAAGATATTACTACTTATCCATTAAATTGGGAAAAAATAAAAGTCTTACAATAGTTAACATAGACAATGATACAAGCATCAGTAACTATTCTGGTAGGAGTGTAAATTGTTATGGCAACGTTAGAAAACTGCTTTATCTGGTAAAATTGAATGTAGGTAAACACTTAAATTTAGCAATTTCACCCATGGGTATATACTTTAAATATATGGTTGCTCATGTATACTAGGATTCACATTATAAAATGTCAGTAGAATACACTTAAAACTATAAAGCATTAATGAAAGAAATTAAGGAAGATACAAATAGATGGAAAGATATTCTACGTTCATGGATTGAAGGAATTAATACTGTTAAAAATGCTCATACTATTGTAAACAGTCCTGCAATGAACACTGGGGTGCATGTTATCCTTTCAGACCATGTTTTTCTCTAGATATATACCCAGGAATGGGACTGCAGGGTCATATGCAGCTCTATCTTTAGTTTTTAAGGAATCTCCATAGCTGAGATATGGAAGCAATCTAAATGTCCTTGATCAACAGAGGAATGGATAAAGAAGTTGTGCTACATATATACAATGGAATGTTACTCAGCTATCAAAAGAATGAAATAATGTTATTGCAGCAACATGGGTGAACCTAGAGACTGTCATACTGAGTGACGTAAGCCAAAGAATATGCCAGCAAGTTTGGAAAACTCAGCAGTGGCCACAGGACTGGAAAAGGTCAGTTTTCTTTCCAATCCCAAAGAAAGGCAATGCCAAAGAATGCTCAAACTACCACACAATTGCACTCATCTCACACGCTAGTAAAGTAATGCTCAAAATTCTCCAAGCCAGGCTTCAGCAATACGTGAACCGTGAACTTCCAGATGTACAAGCTGGCTTTAGAAAACGCAGAGGAACCAGAGATTAAATTGCCAACATCCGCTGGATCATGGAAAAAGCAAGAGAGTTCCAGAAAAACATCTATTTCTGCTTTACTGACTACGCCAAAGCCTTTGACTCTGTGGATCACAATAAACTGTGGGAAATTCTGAAAGAGATGGGAATACCAGACCACCTGACCTGCCTCTTGAGAAATCTGTATGCAGGTCAGGAAGCAACAGTTAGAATCAGACATGGAACAACAGACTGGTTCCAAATAGGAAAAGGAGTACGTCAAGGCTGTATATTGTCACCCTGCTTATTTAACTTATATGCAGAGTACATCATGAGAAATGTTGGACTGGAAGAAACAGAAGCTGGAATCAAGATTGCTGGGAGAAATATCAATAACCTCAGATATGCAGATGACACCACCCTTGGGGCAGAAAGTGAAGAGGAACTAAGAAGCCTCCTGATGAAAGTGAAAGAGGAGAGTGAAAAAGTTGGCTTAAAGCTCAACATTCAGAAAACAAAGATCATGGCATCTGGTCCCATCACTTCATGGGAAATAGATGGGGAAACAGTGGAAACAGTGTCAGAGTTAATTTTTGGGGGCTGCAGATGGTGATTGCAGCCATGAAATTAAAAGACACTTACTCCTTGGAAGGAAAGTTATAACCAAGCTAGATAACATATTAAAAAGCAGAGATATTACTTTGCCAACAAAGGTTCATCTAGTCAAGGCTATGGTTTTTCCAGTAGTCATGTATGGATGTAAGAGTTGGACTGTGAAGAAGGCTGAGCCCCGAAGAATTGATGCTTTTGAACTGTGGTGTTGGAGAAGACTCTTGAGAGTCCCTTGGACTGCAAGGAGATCCAACCAGTCCATCCTAAAGGAGACCAGTCCTGTGTGTTCACTGAAAGGACTGATGCTGAGGCTGAAACTCCAATACTTTGGTCACCTCATGCGAAGAGTTGACTCACTGGTAAAGACCCTGATGCTGGGAGGGATTGGGGGCAGGAGGAGAAGGGGACAACAGAGGATGAGATGGTTGGATGGCATCACCAACTCAATGGACATGGGTTTGGGTGGACTCTGGGAGTTGGTGATGGACAGGGAGGCCTGGCGTGCTGCCATTCATGGGGTCACAAAGAGTCGGACACGACTGAGCAACTGAAGTGAACTGAAGTCAAAGAAACAGAAACATCATAGGACACCCCTATACATGCAGAATCTAAAAAGACATGATACAAATGAACTTATTTACCAAATAGAAACAGATTTATAGATTTAGAGAACAAACTTATAGCTGCCATGGAGATGAATGGGGTGAGATGATACTTAAGGAGTTTGGGATTTAAAATGGATAGCCAACAAGGATCTATTGTATAGCACAGGGAACTCTACTCAGTGTTATGTGGCAGACTGGATGGGAGAGGAGTTTGGGGGAGAACAGATACATGTGCATGTATGGGTGAGTCCCTTTGCTGTTCATGTAAAACTACTTTTTTTTTTGTATAGAAAACTACTACAACATTATTAATGGGCTATACTCCAGTATAAAGTAAAATGTTTAAAAAATATCCATACTACCCAAAGCAATCTACAGATTCAATGCAATCTCTATCAAAATTCTAATAATATTTTTCACAGAAATAGAACAAACAATCCTAAAGTTTGCATGGGACCTCAAAAGACCCCAAAAGACCACACTAGCCAAAACAATCTTGAGAAAGTGAAACTGGAGACATCATGCTCCCTGATTTGAGCTACATTACAAAGCTATAGTAATCAAAACAGTAAACTGTTGACATAAAAATGGACATATAAATCAATGAAACAGAATAGAGAGCTCAAAAATTAACCCACCCATATATGGTCAGTTAATTTATGATGAAGAAACCAAGAATATACAATGGGAAAACAGTCCTTTCAATAAATGGTGTTTGAAAAAACTGACAGCCACATGCAAAAGAATGAAATTGGACAACTATCCTATACCATACACAAAAACTGACTCAAATGGATGAAGGACTTGAGTGTAAGACCTAAAATCATAAAACTCCTAGAGAAAACAGAGGTGGTAAACTACTTGACATTGGTGTTGGTGATATTTTTTTTAATTTGATACCAAAAGCAACAAAAGTAAAAATAAACAAGTGAGACTAAGTAAAACTAAAGAGATTCTACAAAGGAAAGGAAACTGTTCACAAAAGGCAACCTACAGAATGGGAGAAAATATTTATAAACTGTATATCTGATAAGGGGTTAATATTCAAAGTAAAAGGAACTCAAACACCTTAATAGAAAAAAATAAATCCCATTAAAAAATGGGCAGAAGATCTGAATAGACATTTTTCCAAAGAAGACACACAAATTACCAAGTACATAAAAAGACGCTCAACATCAACACCACATGTACATTAGAATGTTACTCAGACATAAAAGAGAATGAAATCACAATCTGGGACAACATGGATAGATTTTGAGGGTATTATATTGAGTAAAATGTCAGAGTAAGATACATACTATAAACCTTAAAAGTTCTCATCACAAGAAAAAGATTTCTAACTGTATACTGTTGTGGACATTGACTAGATTTATTGTGGTGATCACTTTGAAATGTATAAAAATATTGAGCCATTATGTTGTATACCTGAAACAAATATAATGATATATGTCAACTATACTTCAGTAAAAATATGTTTATAGTAATATTGCTCATAATAACCAACTTTCTGAAAGAACTCACATACCCACCTTTGGCAAAGTGAATACATAAAATGTTTTATATTTTTGCAATGGGATACTATGTAAAATATATTTGAATATACTACAGAAGAGTGTACAAACTTTACAAATGTTTATGCAGGGGAAAACAAGTCATAAAATAGTAATTACAGTATTATTCTATTCACAGACAGTCCAAGAACAGGCAGCACTAATCTAATTTTTGAGGATGCATACACAGGTGGGAGAAAATGTAGGGAAAGGAAAAGAGTACTACAGAGATCAGGGTCACAGTTACCTTAAGATGTCATAAGGCACCTTACGAAGACTCGTTGAAATCAGAGTGGTAAAGGATGTAAAGGAAATTTTGTGGTTTCAGCAACTGATTTGATGAAGTTATATAGGTATCTGTTCCATGTACAAATGTTAAAAATTGTTTTACAGGCAAAAAGTACGTATAACCTTACACAATTTTCTGCATATCACATTTTAAAATAAAGATGTTTAAGCCAATAAATAAACACATTGCTTTTCCCTGATTAGCTAATCCTGCCTTTTATCAGAGATAGATGACTGCAGAAACTAAGGTGTTTGGAAATGATTATCTTACAGTGAAATTCAGCATGGAAAACAAAAAACCTATCTGTTCAGTTTGAAGTGGGGGATGGGAGGCCTATATCATGGTTCACTGAAATTTCTGCCTTGAACATCCCTTCCCTCAACCCACTAACTTCTTCATGAAATCCTAGATCTGCACAGCGTGAACACTTTGGAAACCACTATTAAAGACTCTTGAGGCAGAAAAAAACCTTGGATGTCATCTAACTTAAGCTCATCATTTTACAGAGAAGGCTTTATGACAGGCCCAAGGTCATCCATCTAGTTAATGGCTGCTGCTGCTGGCTTAAAACTCATATTTGATTTTTAGCAGAGTGTCTATTTTCATGGCTTAATTTTTCAATGAAGTAGCACTGAGAATCACTCGTGTATAGTTTCTAATATGCCTTTCAGAATATTTCTTATGTCAACTAGTTCTATTAGCAAAGCATCAGCAGTAAACCAAAACACAGCCTACAATTCTAAGGGGATATATGTGTGTGTGTTAATAAATATAAATCTATACTATATATAATATATTTACTAGCAAATATAATGCATATTTATGTACGTATACTTTTTTAAAAATAAGACCACTGCATGAAGTTAAAATCAGTTGGGCCATCTTAACCTCAATGAGAAATGAAAGTTAGGGGAATTATTTGTTTCAGGGCAGGTGAAAATTACTGCATTTCTTCTCTACTAATTTAAGTCAAGATAAAATGAGTTGAACAGAGCAGCATGAGAGATTGAAAACATTATCACAAGTCTATTCTCAGTTTCTCCATCGCTGCCCTGTAAGTAAATTCTTCAGTACCATTTTTCTAGATTCCGTATATATGTGCTAGAATACAACATTTATCTTTCTCTTTCTGACTTACTTCACTCTGTATAATAGGTTCTAGGTTCATCCACCTCATTAGAACTGACTCAAATATGTTCTTTTTCATGGCTAAGTAATATTCCATTGTGTATATGTACCACAGCTTCTTTATCCATTCATCTGTTGATGGATATCTAGGTTGCTTCCATGTTCTTCCTATTGTAAATAGTGCTGCAATGTGTCTTTTTCAATTTTGGTTTTCTCAGGGTATATGCCTAGGAGTGGGATTACTGGGTCATATGGTGGTTTATTCCTAGTTTTTTAAGGAATCTTCATATGGGGAGAGGGAAGGAGAGGGTGAGATGCATGGAAAGAGTAACATGGAAACTTATATTACCATATGTAAAATAGATAGCCAATGGGAATTTGTTGTATGACTCAGGAAACTCAGAAATAAGGGCTCTGTATCAACCTAGAGGGGTGGGATGGGGAGGAAGATGGGAGGGAGGTTCAAAAGGGAGGGGATATATGTGTACCTATGGCTGATTCATGTTGAGGTTTGACAGAAAACAGCAAAATTCTGTAAAGCAATTATCCTTCAACAAAATAAGTGATTAATTTAAAAAAGAACATTATCACAGGAATTTTCTTGCCCAGTGAATGTTAAATTTGGAAGCAATATGCATTACTTCTTTTAAGGAAAATATTCTTTTTTTTAATACTATATAAAATAGGAGAGCTTTCTATGGGACTTTCATAGTAACTGGAAACTAAACATTTTCTTTGATGACATTTTATGCATAACAATATAAGATTTAGGCTGTAATGAGGATATGGCCACAGGGCCAATTATAGGGCAGCCTCCTTGGCTGCCACACACCCTATTACCAGTCTTGTGTGGCAGCCAAGGAGGTATACTGCTCATATCTGCCTTCAAGACGGAATCTGTCAGTCAGCAGTGATCAGCAACATCGGCGCCAAGGTTGTGCTCTTCCTGGGCAGTCTCTAGCCGATGTCTCAGCATAGGAGAGGTATCAAGGCATTATTTCCTAGCGTGTGTGATGGCTCCATGTACCACAGCACCCAGCAGACTGGCCAAGACCAAGCAGAGTTTCAGTGCAGTCTGAAATTCCTCCTATGTAAAGCTCCACCCCTCCCCTTCTCTTTTCATAGGTAGCAGATCTATAGCATGATCTAAAGGGTTTCCTTGCTTAATCTTGTTCCTTCTTTCTTTTATCTCCCATGATCATTACCCCCAATAAATTTCTACTTTGTATTCTACTCCAGGGGACCCAACTGACACAGAGAGGTGGAGAAGATTCAGTTGCTTCACTCTGTGCTCTTTTCTTTCCTAAGGATACCATAATATGCAGGCACAGAAGAGAGTTGTTTTGTTGCATCACAGTATATGAGGTTTAGAAAAAAACAAAAATTTACTAAGAGTCTAGGGAAAATTATGCCCACAAAAAGATTCCTTTTCAGAACAATTTTAAAAGAATTCCTTTCCTTACCGTGCCATCCATTCTTTCCCCTTTATAAAGTTTAGAGGAAAAAAAAAAAAAAAAGGAAAGGAGAACAGAGAATTTCTCTCACCCTCCATCATAGATTGGGAAGAAGGAACAATAGGGTGGGGTGGGGTACAGTGACTACTGGGGAGGGGAGTTTAAGATGACCTGGGGACTTGCTTCTGCTTACCTCCTGGCCCTGGCAGTCCCATTGGATCCAGTTGTCACTGCCTGTATCATTCTACCAGCATTTTTTTCTTTTTCCTCTTGAGATACCCCTTACCCTTGAGAAATAGCAGAGAAGTCCCATGGCTAAAGTAATCAAGACTCAATGATGCTTTTTTCCTCCAAGGGACAGGACTACATTCCTCCCCATCCTTATGCTGTCCTTGACGACGGTTACATTTGAGTTAGACCCACCTTGTACAGAGCTTCTTCCTAACAAGCATGTTTCTGGTTTCTGGCCTATGGCATATTTGTCCATTTCCTTGCCTCCCCTCCATCCCTGGAAATGGCTTGGCCTTCTAGCCCACTGTTTTGTAGCTTTAATATGTGCCACTACCATCACTACCACGGCCACCACCCCCACCTGTGAGATGACGTAGGTAGGCAGCCTCTGAGGTTAGAATTTGACAAATGCATAGTCATTCACCTCTGTGTGTTTCTTTAGGCAATCATCAGGTTAGGATGACCACTAACAAATCATCTCCATTGACAAGGTCCAGTTCAAACCCCACCTCTTTCATCCAATAACCCAATTCAGGTTCCACTGATTCCATTCTGTCTTGAACATGAATAGTCTATTTTGGCCCCACCCACTTGCCTATCTCAAATTCCTGATTTGTATTGTTCACTTGTGTGCACTGGAAATCCTTGAGCATTAAGGATTACAATCCTAGGAGCTGTAGCTTTGAATTCTCATGACCTACTCACCCATGGCTCCCCTTAGTTCTACTTGCAGATATCTTGAACTCAGAATTAGACCCAAATGTGGCTTTTTTTTCCCTGGTGCCATCAGAAAAAGGAAAAGGGAGCCAATGGAGAAAAACAATACAATAGTTATGCCTTATTTTTTTGGCAGAAAATACTTAAGAATTCTCTATTCCTGTGGATCTTTCAAACTCCTTGCATGCTGTCCCCAGCACATGCACTTGTACATATGCACACAACTCAGGCACTCTTCTCTATTCCCAAAGTTCTCCATAACCCACACCTCTATAACATCTCTGCTATGTGAAACACTCAATATGCCAGCAAATTTGGAAAACTCAGCAGTGGCCACAGGACTGGAAAAGGTCAATTTTCATTCCAATCCCTAAGAAAGGCAATGCCAAACAATGCTCAAACTACCACACAAATGTACTCATCTCACACAAAGCAAAGTAATGCTCAAAATTCTCTAAGCCACGCTTCAACAATACATGAACCGTGAACTTCCAGATGTTCAAGCTGGTTTTAGAAAACGCAGAGGAACCAGAGATCAAATGCCAACATCCGCTGGACCATCATCTTGAAAAAGCAAGAGATTCCAGAAAAAACATCTATTTTTGCTTCATTGACTATGCCAAAGCCTTTGACTGTGTGGATCACAATAAACTGTGGAAAATTCTGAAAGAGATGGGAATGCCAGACCACCTGACCTGCCTCTTGAGAAATCTGTATGCAGGTGGAAACAACAGTTAGAACTGGACATGGAACAACAGACTGGTTCCAAATAGGAAAAGGAGTACGGCAAGGCTGTATATTGTCACCCTGCTTATTTAACTTATATGCAGAGTACATCATGAGAAATGCTGGGCTGGATGAAGCACAAGCTGGAATCAACATTACCAGGAGAAATATCAGTAACCTCAGATATGTAGATGACACCACCCTCATGGCAGAAAGTCAAGAAGAACTAAAGAGCCTCTTGATGAAAGTGAAAGAGGAGAGTGAAAAGTTGGCTTAAATTTCAACATTCAGAAAACTAAGATCATGGCATCCGGCCCCATCACTTCATGGCAAATAGATGGGGAAACAGTGACAGACTTTATTTTTGGCGGCTCCAAAATCACTGCAGGTGGTGACTGCAGCCATGAAATTAAAAGACTCTTAGTCCTTGGAAGGAAAGTTATGACCAACCTAGACAGCTTATTAAAAAGCAGAGGGATTACTTTGCCAACAAAAGTCCATCTAGCCAAGACTATGGTTTTTCCAGTAGTCATGTATGGATGTGAGAGTTGGACTATAAAGAAAGCTGAGCACTGAAGAATTGATGCTTTTGAACTGTGGTGTTGGAGAAGACTCTTGAGAGTTCCTTGGACTGCAAGGAGATCCAACCAGTCCATCCTAAAGGAGATCAGTCCTGGGTGTTCACTGGAAGGACTAATGTTGAAGCTGAGACTCCAATACTTTGGCCGCCTGATGAGCAGAGCTGACTCATTTGAAAAGACCTTGATGTGGGAAAGATTGAAGGCAGGAGGAGAAGGGGATGACAGAGGATGAGATGGTTGGATGTCATCACCGACTCAATGGACATGAGTTTTGGTGAACTCTGGGAGTTGGTGATGGACAGGGAGGCCTGGCGTGCTGCAGTCCATGGGGTTGCAAACAGTCAGACATGACTGAGCAACTGAACTGAACTGAACTGATGAAACATAATCACTTTTAGGGTGATTGTTCTGGTCTTGCTGTCTTACACATCACTGTTCTCAAGCACCTACCTTAGGTTCATCAAATCATTCAAGGAGAAAGGAAGAGGAGGGACTAAATGAATTAGGGTCCATTTACATTTAACATCTATCTATACAAGTGAACACAGTCAAGTAATTTGTTTCTAAAACTCAATTTTCTTAAGTGTAAAAGGGGAATGTAATACATTTAGAATATTTCTTTTCTAGTATGTATAACTCTACATGAAATCTAAATGCAGAATTGGTCTTAGGTCAGTAAACAATTTGCATTCACCCAAAATAAGCTAACCTTTCTAAATTTTAAAAAACTGAATATTAAATATCAATTTGTGTTAAAAATTAATTTACCTTTAAAGTTTCACACTGTGAGATTAATATTCCACAATGAAATTTCATTTAATCCCCACTTTTATCCTTGAGCTACTATTTTCAGCTGCACATTTTCATCTATATATATTTTTGCTTATATTCACTATGACAATCTGTGTTTTCTCATCTATTCGCTCAGGTTGACTTAAAATACATCCAGATATTTTGGGGATGAAACTATTGCACTGACCTTATAAAGTAAAATCTTCCAGAAAGAAATTGTTTAGACTTGTACATTTTACCTATTTGTTAAATTATCCCACCTGGCTTTATTCCAGGCAAAGTCATTTCTTGTCCCTGTAGATTTAATCAAATATACATCGCAAGCACACAGACATATTAAGCCACCATTCAGTAGGTTGACTCACTCGTTCTTATAGTTATGATAAAGTCATCTGGAAAAACAAACTCAAGCTGTTAACCAGTGAGAACTAATCCCAGATTCAAAATCCAGTCCGTGAAGGGGCCGTACCACTGTGGCCATGAACATTCGGTCGTGTACATGTTCCCCCTAAGGCTGTGGGTGACAAGGCTGATGAAAAGGAATGGGGAATATTGAGCCTCCAAGATTGCTCACCAAATGTGGTGACTGGCTCGAACAAGCAATTCTATACAGGACCCAGAGTCTTTGGCAGCCCTTAGGGCAGCTTCTGCCTTTGGTGGCAAAACAGAGTTTGGTTTTTTGTTTTTTTTTTTTCATTGTTTTTTGAAACAGGATGAGTATAATCATTTTTTAGCGTTGGCTCCTTTGTGTTACAGACAGTCTGTTAGCACACATTTTCAGATCCAGTTCAAAAAGGAAACAAAATAGAAGTGTGGATGCATGTTAATTACCCAAAAACATGGCGCACCAGATGGCCACCAAGGTCTGCTTCTGTCTAGTAGGTAAATAATGCTTCCCAATCCCTTTGTCCTCTTTGAAAACCAAATTGTGAATTGTTTTCCCTCCAATTACTGTTAACACAGGAGGTAACCAAGGGCAACAAGAAAGCTACATGTACAAGTGGACCAGAGCAAAACAGCAAACTTTTTTTTTTTTTTTTCTCTCTTGCTAAATTCTGCAGAATTTATTGGGTCCAGAAAAAGTCAAGAAAAATTCTTAAAATGCCAAAAAAGCATGGAATTGGGCCTTCAGTCAAGGCTCCAACACCAGAGAAAAAGAATTTATTTTTCCAAGCACACATAATGTTTCAGGTCTTGTCTGCCTCTTTGATATAGGTGTGATGATTTTGACTTTAAGGTTCCCCTCACTAGTCTGTGTAATGAGCCCTCTTGTATTACTCACGGAAGATTTTAAACTTAAGTCATTATATACAGTCCTGGTCCATTTTAAGAAAAACAAAACTTGCACTTTTAAAATGTCCTTCTGCCAAGCAGAAGTAATATCATAAATTCTGCATGACATTTCTTTCACTACATAGTACCCCAGTGTGCTCCATGGTAGAAAGCATTACCTTCCATAATATGTCTGTAGACCTGAGGGGCAGACAGTAGATTTGTAATATTGACTTTGGTCCTTCCTTCTCTGATTGTCCCTTTCTTTTTCCCTCATCAAGTGGGTAATTAGCTTTCCATTTATGGCTGTGAAAAAGGAATATGTCAGGTAGGAGAGTAGAAATAATGTGCAAGTCTTTGGTTTTTATAAAATTTAAAAAAAAAAACAGATCATAGAATAACTTAGTGGCTCAGGATATAGATCAAATAATTAGGAGAATCTGGGAAGAAAGCATAGCTTCTCTACTTTAGGGAAGGAGTTCCATGTGCCAGCACACATGCAATTAGAGGAGATACCAGACAAGACAGACCAGGCACATAAAGAACCATGGCCTCCCAGTGCGACCAGTGATGATGAATGCTCAGGACCAGGCTACAGCATGAACACTGCAACCATTCCTTGCATATTTAAGGACAAATGCTCCTTCTTCCCAAGCTCTGGCATCGTGTGCATTTCACATACTTACGCTTAATCCCAGGAAAAGAAGCAAAGGACGGAAGAGAGATCCTTAAATTGATTGAGGATATTTTTACCCTTCCTGGGAGAATAAGGTCTCAAATAAAAATCAGGCTGAGTTTGAGGAAAATAAAAAGTTTATTTTGTGTAACTGAGTTTGCTGATGGAGGGCCAAACCTGTTGCCTTTATAAAGACAATCTTGAAGTTTGGGAGAAGGTGACTAGGGGGAGTAGAAAGACATTTCATAAATGAACTTGGACAGATGAAAATAAACAGATTAACAATTCTACTGAGGGAATTCTCACATTTAAGAATGTTGGTCATGCCATGTATGAGTTTCCTGTATGCCGTGAGCTTTGCCTGTGCTGACTTACCCACTCCTCTTAACAACTTTATGAGGATAGCAGGATTGTTATCTCCTGTTAGCAGATTAGGAGAGTGATGTTCATGGAAGGAAATGACTTGCCTGGGATTCAAAAATAGGCTCCTGTTGCTGTGCCATACTCAGTCATGTCCAACTCTTTGTGACACCATGGACTGTAGCCTGTGAGGCTCCTCTGTCCATGGAATTTTCCAGGCAAGAATACTGGAGTGGGTTGCCATTTTCTACTCCAGGGGAATCTCCCTGACCCAGGGATCAAACCCATGTCTTCTGTGTCTCTTGCATTGGCAGGTAGATTCTCTACCACTGAGACACCTAGGTAACCAGGAAAACTGGGCTAGTAGGAAATTTAATGTGCTGAAGGCAAGATATTCACCGTGCTCTGCTGCATCGAAAACAAGCAGAACTGATGCAGAGTGGGAGGGGCTATTTAAAGCATCCTCCTCTTAGTCCCTCAATTGCCTTTGCTCAGAATCCAAGCAGAAGAGGGAGCTAGAACTAGTGCCATCTGCCTTATGCTTTAAAGTTGCTCAGTTGTGTCTGACTCTTTGTGATAACATGGACTAAAATAGTCCATGGAATTCTCCAGGCAGGGATACTGGAGTGGATAGCCTTTCCCTTCTCCAGGGGATCTTCCGAACCCAGGGATCAGACCCAGGTCTCCCACTGCAGGAGGCTTCTTTACCAGCTGAGCCACAGGGGAAGCCCAAGAATACTGGAGTGGGTGGCCTATTCCTTCTCCAGTGGATCGTCCCAACCCAGGAATTGAACCGGGGTCTCCTGCATTGCAGGCGGATTCTTTACCAACTGAGCTATCAGGGAATCCCAGTGCCATCTAAAACATCAAATTTATTGTGACCCACTTATTTCTTCTACTTCCCATTCTCTCTATGGTGTGATTAGGGTTAATTACTCCTCAATAACACTAGCAGTTTGCAGAACAAGATGGCAAAGAAGTAGGTGGACATGGAGTACATCTCTCTCCATGGATACATCAGGAATACACCTTCAGACACAGAAGTGCATGCAGAACACCAGCTGAGGAGGACAGTAGTACCTGACGAGGGGAAAAGAATATATAGAACCACATAAAACTCAGTAGGATGAAGGAACTAGGGGAAAAACATGAGTGTTAGTAGGACTGGACCTGCCCTCGGTGGGTGGGGGAACTAAAGCAGGGGTCTGATCCCCACATCCTGACAATTATCTGACTCAGAGGAGAAACATTTAAGGCTGAGAGTGAAACAGCTGATCTGTGGCAGCCTAAATGGAATGAGAATCAGACAGTCCTTGCTGCAGCCATACATATGGTAGGGAGGAACACAGGTCTCCTGGAAGGAGCAGTGGATGGGAGCTGGAGTTTAGGGCTTGTGGAGAAATCCCAGGGCGAGGGCTTTTGTTGACTGTGGAGAGACAGCTCAAGGGGATGCGAGGGATGAGATTGTGGTGCGAAATGCCTGTGGAGGAAAGCCAGGCAGCCATGGAAGCAAGGCAATACTGCTGAGTCATCCGTAGGGGGTGGAGCTATCACCATAGCCTCTCTCTCTCCACATGCCAGCATCAGCAGCTGAACAATAGAGAGGCTGGCCCGTCAAATGCCTGATACGTTGAACTGCAGAGTAGGACCCCACCCAGGGTGCCCCTTTAAGTGCCTGACAAGCCGAACAACAGAGAAGGACCTCAGGCAAGGGATCCCTTCTAAGTGCCTGAATGGGTGGAGCTATGGAGAAAGACTGGCCAAAGAGGCCTTCTGATCACCAGCTACAAGAGGCTTGAAAAAAGACTCTGATGGGGCCGTAACTCCTGCCATGGAGGCAGTCCATGTCCCTGAACACTTGGCACCGCCAGGGTCCCCGCAAGCCAAGCAGTTGTGCCACCTTCACGCTTAACTCTCACTGGGGCAGAGTTGCCACAAGCACACACACACACACACACAAAAAATCTTGTGTCATGCCCACAGGGTCCCTTCAGTCCAGCTGGACTCTTTGCGACCCTGCAGACTGTGGACTGCCAGGCTTCTCTGTCAGGGAGGGGGTCTCCAGGCAGGAACACGGGTGCGCACTGGCCAACACTGGCTGCCATGCCCTTCCAGAGCACTGTGTTTCCTGCTGCCCCAGCCGCCAACCCCCCTGAGCACCTGGTGCTGCCAGGACCCCTGCGACCCAAGCAGCTGCACCACCTCCACACCTGCCCTCACAGGGGCAGACCCAAGTCCTCCAGGGCAGTCCCAGGAGCTAAGCCTCAGTAGGCGACCCACATGTAGAGGTGGAAATAAGACCACAATTGAAACCCGGGGACAGTGTGGCTAAGGAAGAGGACCCAAAACCTTCCCACCAGCTGTACAAGCTGCAGATTAAATCCACACAATCAACTAAGCAGACTCTGTGTCTATGGAATATAAAGGCCATTGAGAGCTCCCACAAAAGAAAGTGCACTAGCTCTGATAGCTGCGGACATTGGAGGCAAGAACACACAGGAGTAGGACCAGATTAGGATCTGAGCTGCCCCCACGGCAGGCCCAGAGGTCAGCACAGTGCTGGAGGGCATCCTAGGGAGGTGAGGTGGACTGCGATTCGGAGCCCAGGAAAGGACTCTGACAGCAGTGACTCCAGAACAACATTGATTATTCTTAGGTTTTAACTAGTTCTGTAGATTCTTTTGGATTTTTTTCTTTTTTCTTTTCCCTTTCTTTCCCCCTCTGTTGTAGTTGTCAGTTTTATTGGCACTAAGAAATCCAATTACGTTTTTAAGCTTTTTTTTTTCTTAGACACATTTTTTTTTTTATTGTTGTCATAAACCTCAGCCTGTACGTTGGGCTTTTGCAATTCTCCAGTTTTCCTCTTTTTTTAATTTTAATTTTTTAAACCTATTATTATTTTTTCTACATTTATTCCTTTGTTTGCTTTCCCTTCTGTTCTTTTCCCCTTGCAGTTAATCTTTAACGTATATAAATCTTCTTTATCTGCCTCTATTTAACTTTGTGTATCTATTCTTTCTTTCTTTTCTTTCTCTCCTTTCCTCTCAACATGTTAGTTTTATTTTCATTGCTTTATTCCCCAATTGGCACCTTGCTTTAGTTTTGTTTTCCAGTTTGTGCTTTAATAGTTTTCTTCTGGTAGATATAATTTTTGGTTTCCTTTGTTCACCAGGTCAATCTATTGTACTTAATTTTTGTTGGACTGTTTTGATTTTGCTTACAAGTGTATATGTATATGTGTATATTCAGTCACACTTTGTACTGTTGCTATAAAACTCTGCCTCTACACTGGGCTTTTGAAGTTCTGTGGAGTTTTTCTTTTTTTCCCCTTTTTTATTTCTTCTTCTGTTTTTTCTCTTTTCTCTGTGTTATAATTTTAATTTTTAATTTTTTAACCTATTATATTCTTTCTGCATTTATTCCTTTGTTTGCCTTTCCCACTGTTCTTTTCCCCTTGCAGTTAATCTTTAATGTATATAAGTCATCTTCATCTATAACTTTGCATATCTATTCTTTCTTTCTTTTCTTTGCTCTCAACATATTTGTTCGTTTTGCTTTCATTGCTTTATTCCCCACTTGCTGCCTTGCTTTAGCTTTGTTTTCCAGTTTGTGCTTAAGATAGTTTTGTTCTTAACTGGTAAATATAAATTTTGATTTCCTTTGTTTGCCAGATCAATAGACTGTACTTTATTTTTGTTGAACTGTTTTGACTTTGCTCATGGGTAGATATGTATATGTGTATATTCCATTATTTTAATTATTATTTGCCTGATTTTGTAACCGCCATTTGTCTGGGGTTCATCTTTGGTTTCTTATTTTTGGATATTTGTTTTACTCTCCCTTAATGCCATAACAAACCACTTGTGGAATCTTTGTTCCTGACCAGAGATCAAACCCTGAGCCTTTGAAGTGGGAGCACTGACTCCAAGACCCTAGACAACCAGAGAACTAACCCTAGGGAGTATCAAATAGTGAGAACTCACACAAAGGAAACCACTTAAATACAAGACCTGGCATCACCCAACCACCAGTAGCACCCTGTGAAGGATGCCTCATGTAAACAACAAACAAAACAAAAATACAAACCCAGTCATCAGCAGACAGGAGTTCCACCTCCTGCAGCCTTGCCCATCAGAGGAAAAACAACCAAACAAACAAAAACTCAGCACAAATTTCACCTATACGAAGCTCACACAAACCACTGATGGCTAACAAACACATGAAAAGATGCTCAACATAGCTCATTTATTAGAGAAATCCAAATCAAAACTACAATGCGATATCACTTCACACCAGTCAGAATGGCCCCCATCAAAAAGTCTACAAACTAAATGCTGGAAAGGGTGTGGAGAAAAGAGAAAACTCTTACACTGTTGGTGGGGATGTAAATTCATACAGCCACCATGGAAGACAGTATGGAGACTCCTTAAAAAACTAGGAATAAAACCACCATATGACCCAGCAATCCCACTCCTAGGCATATACCCTGAGGAAACCAAAATTGAATGAGACACATGTATCCCATTGTTCACTGCAACACTATTTATAATAGCTAGAGCATGTAAGCAACCTAGATGTCCATCGACAGATGAATGGAAAAATAAGTTGTGGTACATATACACAATGGAATATTACTCAGCCATAAAAAGGCACATATCTGGGTCAGTTCTACTGAGGTTGATGAACCTAGAACCTATTATACAGAGTGAAGTGAGGCAGAAAGAGAAAGATAAATACTGTATTCTAACACATATATATGGATCTAGAAAAATGGTACTGAAGAATTTATTTACAGAGCAGCAATGGAGAAACAGACATAGAGAATAGACTTATGGACATGGGGAGGGAGAGAAGAGGGTGAGGTGTATGGAAAGAGTAACATGGAAACTTACATTACCATATGTAAAATAGATAGCCAACAGGAATTTGCTGTATGGCTCAGAAAACTCAAACAGGGGCTCTGTGTCAACCTAGAGGGCTGGGATGGAGAGGAAGATGGGAGGGAGTTTCAAAAAGGAGGGGATATATGGATACCTATGGCTGATTCATGTTGAGATTTGACAGAAAACAGCAAAATTCTGTAAAACAATTATCCTTCAATGAAAAATAAATAAATTAAAAATAAAACAAACAAAAAATACTAGCATTTTTAGTGTCTAAGGTAAAATGCTATGTAACTGAAAAACAGGGCATAGAATTAAACCTTTCTCTCCTTTTGGAAACACATATAGTATAATGAAGACTCAGCTCTTTTTTTGTAAGGTCAGAAAATCATTCTTTTGTAAATATTAAGGAGGAAGGTATCAGTTTTTACAAAAAGGAAATTTAAGAAGAGGAATGGCTGTCTATTAAATTATAAGTCAAGGAAACAAAATAAATTTTGTTGAAAAAATTAAAGGTTATACATTGGTCAGAACTAATGAGGGAAAAGAATGAAACTTCCTCTCTTTGTACCTTTTTGCTTTCCTCTCTGACATCAAGGATAATTTTTCATTTTATATAAATTGACTCAGTTTTAAGTAGCACCTTCCAATAGACAGAGAATCTCATAAGAAATATGGATTCAACTTCCAGATGACCAACTGGTTGGCCCAGTTTCCAGGACAGAAGCCAAGATTTGATTTAAAATAAAGAACCAGATAGTTTCTCAGCAAAGTTTGTTGCCTGATTATCCAGAGAGCCTGCTCAAGACTCCAGTTTAATTTGTCCAAGGCACACTTTGTAGTTTTCCACTCATTACAGCTTGCAACAACATGCCATATGATTTATGTCTTCTTTCAAACGTAAGCTCACCTTGCCCGGATGGGCAGTTTTCCTCCTGCCTTGCTGGCTTCCTTTTCTAAGGCTCCTTTAGCTATTCATTCTTTAACAGTGGAATTCCAAAATTTAACCCTTGTTTCTCTTTTGCACAGCAGAAGACATAGATCTCTCTCTAGAGGATTTCATCAACTGCCGTGGCTTTTGTTACTGTCAGAATGCTGAAGACTACAAAAGGCACACCTCTAGACCAGACTTCCCTCTGAGCTCCAGCTCCCAATGTCTACAGACAGCTAACATTTAGTGACTGTTCACCAAGTGCTCTGACAAGTGCTGTAATGCACATTTTTAATTTAGTCTTTTATATATTATCATATTTTATCCTTTTGTTTTCAAGCATACATATAATATAGATAAGATATACATTCTTATGGAAACTAAAATGATTTTAAAAAATTAATCATATCAGTCTGCTTATTATTCAACTTCCTACACCACCTCATCTCCTGCTCATCCTCAAGTATCTATTGTTAGTTTGATGGATGTTCTCATTTAATTTGCACAACTCAGGGGAGGTTCTGTTGTAGTTGTCTCCATTTTAAAGATGGGAAAAAGGATATATAAGATTATTTTAAAATAAGAATGGCATTGAAACATGTATAATATCATGTATGAAATGAGATACCAGTCCAGGTTCGATGCACAATACTGGATGCTTGGGGCTGATGCACTGGGATGACCCAGAGGGATGGTATGGGGAGGGAGGAGGGATGAGGGTTCAGGATGGGGAACACATGTATACCTGTGGCGGATTCATTTCGATATTTGGCAAAACTAATACAATTTTGTAAAGTTTAAAAATAAAATAAAATTAAAAAAATAAATAAATAAATAAAATTTATCCAATATTTCATTGATGGTAATGACAGCATAGGTAATACAAACTCAGTCCACCTCACTTCAGCACCTCCACTCTTCCATTTCTATATTGTCTACTCAATTGGATATTTCTCAGAGACACACCAGATTCAACTGTCTGAACTTAAACTTATAATTTTCCTGCATTGTACCCACTCATCAAGTCTCATCCTTCTCTTGGGTCTTAATGTCTGCAAGTGACACAATCAAATACCTATTTGTTCACTGAGAAAATATAATACCCTTTCATAATTTATAACTAATCACTCGCCAAACCTCACTGATGTGACTCAGAAATCTTTCTCAGATCTATGAGACTTTTATCATCAGAGGTGCCACCAGAACCTCTTGACTAAATCTGCTTTCAGATTTGCGTGTATGAGTGCTAAGTTGCTATAGTCATGTCCATCTCTTTGCCACCCTATGGACTATGGCCTGTCAGGATCCTCTGTTCTTGTGATTCTGCAGAGAAGAATACTAGAGTGGGTTGCTTCCAGACTTGTGACCTTCCAAATCACCTCTGCACAACTGCCAAATGGACCTTTTAAAAATATTCACAATGAAGTGTCACCCCCCTCCTTAAAGTCTGTGGCTTCCCATTGTCCTTAGAATACAGTACAAAATCATTGTATGGCTTACAAGGCTCTCTTAGTCCAGTCTCTGCCCACTTCCCTGGCCTTCTTTCAGTCTCTGTCCTCCAGGCACTTTGGTCTTCTCTCAGTTCCTCAAACAACTCAATCCCCTTTCAGCCACAGAGGCTTCACATATGCTGTTCCTTGTATTTGGAGCTCTTTTGCCCTCTTTCTTAACTTTGATAACTCTGTTCAGCATGTGAGCCTTGAGCTGCCCAGGAGAGCCTTTGCTGTCCCTTCAATCTATTTTTAGTTTCACTCTGATATGCTCTTCTATCATTCTTTCCCTGGAGAAGGAAATGGCAACCCACTCCAGTATTCTTGCCTGGAAAATTCCATGGACAGAGAAGCCTGGTGAGCTGCAGTCCATGGGGTTGCAAAGAATTGGACACGACTGAGTACATGGTCTCATATCACCTTTTACTTTGGATAAATTTATTCCATTTATCATCACATAATTAATTCACTAGTCCAAAATAAATATGTTTTCCCTACTAGACCATAAGCTCTAGGAGGACAAGAACATTGTGTCTCTCACTCAACCCTGTGCCTGGAAGATAGCAGGCATCTAATGATTTATAAAATGAAATTCAGCCTGACACTCAGTAAGTAGCTTTCTTAGTAAGTTACTTACTTAGTTGGCTCTCAAGTTTCCATTCCTGGAAATAGAAATGGCAGAACTAGCTTAGAGTCACATTACTTCTTTCAGGCAAGTTGGCTTCACTCCCTGCAGGCCTGGCCTCTGATAAGAGTATCTAGAATTTTAAAAGTTCAAGGAGCTAAGGATATTCTCCAGTGAAAGTCCCTTGGGAACAGAAACGGGGCCCTTCAAATCTTGGCCTTTTCTGCCTTTCCTTCCCCCTCCAACCTAAGAATCACCAGAGGAAGTCTAAACATCACAAAGCAAGATTACTGGGAAATCTTTTGCAAATTCACTTCTCTGTATATTTCTAAACAGTACTGCTTTAATTGATTCAAGTTTGCCCGATTGGATTCTAATTTCAAGAGAACTCCCCAAACAATTCACCACGGAATAAAACATTGGAATTATGGTAAGTATAATTAAAATGCCCTTGCATTCTAATATTGTCTCTTCCTCCATTGCTCCCGCCCACAGTGGGTTTTCTGTACCAACAAAGAAACAGCTGTATGATCAGCCGGAGTCCATCTGTGTGCTTCCATCTGCGGCTTCTTTTGCACTTGTACCAAGTGGATCTGGAAAAGCAGAATGCGTTCCATTCTTGATTCTACTGTTTTCCATTATTTCATGTGTACAAAAAATAAGGGCAAAAGAGTTTTGGGGCCCTCTCTTAAACTGGTACTTCCAAGAAGTTCAAGGGTAGTTAATAATACTTCTTCTGATTTATACCATTATCAAGAATGCAGAATCAGTTAAGAATAGGTGAATCCCTAACAGAAGGAGGCCAGTCCCTATCACTTTACTTGGGAATGAACTATAATGTTCAGGCTAATGGCAGTGCTATGATGGTGACCCACTCAACACAGAAAGAAACAGAATTTGAACAAAGGAAAATGATGAGGCACCTAGTCCTTCAGAAGTTGTCAAACTTCTCCATTCCCAATACTTCCTTCCTTCTCCACCATCAAACTCCCATCATAAAATTCATGAAGCAGGCTCATGTTGAACTTGTCATCTCAGCAGACTTGAAAGTCTGGGGAATAGGAAATGTCCTGGAAGTTGTAGTGTTCTAACTCTGGACAATCGCTTTCATCAGCTTTCTAAAACTTTGTTCTCTGCAGCAGATTTTTAGGCCATTGTCACCATAGGCTCCATCTATTTTTAACATGCATGTAAGGAATGACCCAGAAATCTCTTATCCTTCATCTCAAGTGTCACCTCTTCAAAAGGTCTTCCCCAATCTCTCCAGAAAGAGTTAAGTGCTCATTGTATTTGTCTCTTATTGTTTGTATCAGTTCATAGGTATCTATGATTACAATGCTATAATTTTTACTTACTTGTCTAAATTCTTCACTGATTCTAAGTTTCCTATTTTTGCTTGTATCTCTAGACTCTAAAATATGAATAAATGAGTGAATGAATAAGATTTGTTTTTTTATTTTTATTAATTTCTTAATGGTACAGCAAAATATATCAGCCAAGTAAAAACTGTGAAGTGCAGGAGGATTGTCCAGAATATTCTATATAACCCATGGGCAAGAAAAAGTTTCTTTGAAGAAATCAACCATAAACTCAAATTCCCAGTTTAGCTCCTCATGTCTACCTTCTATCCAATCATATTTTTGCATTTTAAATATAAAGAATGAGAAATCAGCTCTAATTATGTAACTGTGACAGCTTACTTTATCTTGCCAAACTTTAATTTCCCAAACTAAGGCTTGCAGGGCTGGTGTGAGCTAATGCACAGTGCACAGAACAGCACTGATTATAGTGTCTGCCAGACAGTGAATGGTGAACACTCAACTCTCATTCTTATGAATATTAGGAGCTTAATACACATCTTGATTTTCCTCTATTCTCCCTCTATCTGTGCTGTTACAAAGCTGTTAGCCATAAATAAACGATCAAAAGACAGGAAATGAGAGGGAAAATGTGAAATAAAAACAGCCTAAAACCCAGAAAAATCCATCTTTGAAGAGTAATGCTATATTTCATTTATATCAGATCCACATGCAATCTAGCTTAAGGAATTTTCACTACTCACATGTCATGTCTTCTTTGATAACTAATGGTTTGACATATCTTTTGGCTCAAAAGACTTAGCACACTATAGCGCAGGGAATGTGTTTACTGGGGACAGCTGCCACAAAAGAGGCTCTGCAGATGAACTTTATTTAACAAGCTGATTTCAGACATCAACAATCAAGAGAGAGAGAGAGACTAAAGCACTGGTTTCATAACTACAGTATTCTAGTTAAAATTAATAGACAAAAGATTGTAATATATCAAAGCGTAGCTACATTCAAATCTGCTTTTCTATCAGTGACTCCAAAAGGTCTTTTTTTTTGCCTTACTATAAAAAAGTAAACTGAATATCAATTAAAGATCAAATTTGGGGCATGAAAAACAAAATAAAACAAAGTAAATTCCTAAGATTTTCATCATGTGCACCACGATCTCTCACTTTCCACCCAAGTAAGCACGAGTAATCACATATTGGGGTCCTGAGAGATGTCAGATTTTCTGCTTTTCATGGGGGATTCTTAGTTAAATAAAAACAGTCCTTGTTTTCAAGAAACTTATGTTCTAGCAGATAAGACCGGCTAATAAATTAAAATTGTTATACTCGGCATAAGTACTATTGTAACAATAAGAACGTGGCACTTGTACGGGGAAGTCTTCCTGAAAGAAGTGGTATATGCTAAATTTTACAGTATAATCAAGAGATATTAGTCACAGAAGGAGGAGATGGGTAACCAAGGGGAGGACCCACATGTGCTAAGGTGTGCAGGTCAACAGTATAACTTGTTCAGTGAGCTACAAATAGATCACCATGGTGCAAATGGGGTAATACAGAGGCCATAGACAGGAGTCAAGGATGGAAAAATAGCTTAAGATCTCCAGGAGACTTGTGTGTTAGGGCTTAATTTTTTCCATCAAAGCTATGTAAGTTGGAAAGTGATGTAACCAGATTTGCATTGCAGATCACTTTAGCTGAATTATAGAGAATGGACCATATACAGAGATACAGCAAACTTCATCACCCATAGGAAATACATAGCAAATAGTACACTTAAACACAGAAAGAGAACTAAAGAACAGTTTCACAAAGCAAAACAGAGTTGGACTGCATGTGATGCACTGGTATTTTCTGTTCTGTTTCATTGTTTAAAATCCTGGTCTCAGCCTTCAGTTGACTTCATAACTCTAACGGGATGTGACCTATGGTTTGAAAAACCCTTGATAAGAAAAAACAGACTGGAGTCAGGAAAATCAGATAGGAGGTTATTATAGTAATTCAAGCAAAAAAAAAGAGATGTGGACCTCAGCTAAGACAACATAATGAAAAGGATCTGATAGCTTTTGCCTTATTATTAAAGCTCCATTTATTTTCGTTTCTATAACCTAGCAAAGTAAACTTGGTAGCATTAGTGCACTTACGAGATAATCATCAACTGAGTGCCTGCGTCACACTGCGCAAAGCGCTTTACACATATATTAACTCTAATTCTGACTGTAACACTGCAGAATAGATATTTTCTCTATTTTACAGATAGGAACACCAAAAGCCCAAGGAAATCAAGTAGATTTGACAAAGTCATGTATTTGAAATCAGCAGATAGGTGCACAGCCAATCTATTTAGTGCTAGCTAATTTGTATTAACTACTGTAGTAGTTATGTAGCAGTAATGTAGTACTTTGATGATTATTTAGCTTATTTCCAGCTTTTTGCTGTTATAAACAATGTTATCGTAGACATTTTGGGGTCTATGTACCAGAGTTCCTTAAGAGAAAAATTCTTGGATTATAAGCTAGAGTTTTCTTATATTTTATCCTTATTAACGATGCATCTATCAATTACACTCTACTGAGTCTTTTGGCACATGCAGTAGCTGGATTTTTCTATAGGCCTTTTATACATCTATGTGAGTGAAAGTTGCTCAGTCGTGTTTGACTCTTTGCGACCCCATGGACTATACAGTCCATGGTATTCTCCAGGCCAGAATACTGGAGTGGGTAGCCTTTCTCTTCTCTAGGGGATCTTCCCAACCCAGGGATGGAACCCAGATCTCCTGCATTGCAGGCAGATTCTTTACCAGATGAGCCACAGGGGAAGCCCTTCTGCATCTATGGAAGTGATCATATGATTTTGTGTTGTAGTTCTATTAGTATTATAGGTCTTTAATGTTTTCTATTAGTATGATTTTATATTGTAGTTCTATTATTATTGTGAACCTTTAATGTTTTCTGTTACTATGATAGATTTTTAACGTTTTCTCTGACATTAAATACTCTTGCATTATTAGAATCAGTTCAATTTAGTCACTCAGTCGTGTTCGACTCTTTGCAACCCCATGGACTGCAGCACGCCAGGCCTCCCTGTCCATGACCAACTCCCAGAGTCTACCCAAACTCATGTCCATTGACTCGGTGATGCCATTCAACCATCTCATCCTCTGTCGTCCCCTTCTCCACCTGCCCTCAATCCTTCCCAGCATCAGGGTCTTTTCAAATGAGTCAGCTCTCCACATCAGGTGGCCAAAATATTGGAATTTCAGCTGCAACATCAGTCCTTCCAATGAACACACAGGACTGATCTCCTTTGGGATGGACTGGTTGGATCTCCTTGCAGTCCAAGGGACTCTCAAGAGTCTTCTCCAACACCACAGTTCAAAAGCATCAATTCTTTTGTGCCCAGCTTTCTTTATAGTCCAACTCTCACATCCATACATGACCACTGGAAAAACCATAGCCTTGACTAGATGGACCTTTGCTGGCAAAGTAATATCTCTGCTTTTAAATATGCTGTCTAGGTTGATCATAACTTTCCTTCCAAGGAGTAAGCGTCTTTTAATTTCATGGCTGCAGTCACTATCTGTAGTGATTTTGAAGCTGCAAAATAAAAAATAAAGTCAGCCACTGTTTCCACTGTTTCCCCATGTATTTGCCGTGAAGTGATGGGACCAGATGCCATGATCTTAGTTTTCTGAATGTTGAGCTTTAAACCAACTTTTTCACTCTCCTCTTTCACTTTCATCAAGAGGCTCTTTGGTTCTTCTTCACTTTCTGCCATAAGGTTGGTGTCATCTGCATATCTGAGGTTGATATTTCTCTCACCAATCTTGAGTCCAGCTTGTGGTTCCTCCAACCCAGCATTTCTCATGATGTACTCTGCATATAAGTTAAATAAACAGGCTGACAATATACAGCCTTGATGTACTCCTTTTCCTATTTGGAACCAGTCTGTTGTTCCATGTCCAGTTCTAACTGTTGCTTCCTTACCTGCATACAGATTTCTCAAGAGGCAGGTCAGGCGGTCTGGTATTCCCATCTCTTTCAGAATTTTCCACAGTTTATTGTGATCCAGTCAAAGGCTTTGGCATAGTCAATAAAGCAGAAATAGATGTTTTTCTGGAACTCTCTTGCTTTTTCCATGATCCAGCGGATGTTGGCAATTTGATCTCTGGTTCCTCTGCCTTTTCTAAAGCCAGCTTGAACATCTACAAGTTCATAGTTCACGTATTGCTGAAGCCTGGCTTGGAGAATTTTGAGCATTACTTTACTAGCGTGTGAGATGAGTGTAGTTGTGTGGTAGTTTGAGCATTCATTGGCATTGCCTTTCTTTGGGATTAGAATGAAAGCTGACCTCTTCCAGTCCTGTGGCCACTGATGAGTTTTCCAAATTTGCTGACATATTTTGTGCCGCACTTTCACAGCATCATCTTTTAGGATTTGAAATAGCTTAGCTGGAATTCCATCACCTCCACTGGCTTTGTTTGTAGTGATGCTTCCTAAGGTCCACTTGACTTCACATTCCAGGATGCCTGGCTCTAGGTAGGTGATCACACCATCATCATCATCTGGGTTGTGAAGATCTTTTTTTTTACAGTTCTTTTGTGTATTCTTGCCACCTCTTCTTAATATCTTCTGCCTCTGTTAAATCCATACCATTTCTGTCCTTTTTGAGCCCATCTTTGCATGAAATGTTCCCTTGGTATCTCTAATTTTCTTGACGAGATCTCTCATGTTTCCCATTCTGTTGTTTTCCTCTATTTCTGTGCACTGATCGCTGAGGAAGGCTTTCTTATCTCTCCTTGTTATTCTTTGGAACTCTGCATTCAAATGGGTATACCTTTCCTTTTCTCCTTTGCTTTTGGCTTCTCTTATTTTCACAGCTATTTGTAAGGCCTCTTCAGACAGCCACTTTGCTTTTTTGCATTTCTTTTCCATGGGGATGGTCTTGCTCCCTGTCTCCTGTACAATGTCACGAACCTCATTCCATAGTTCATCAGGCACTCCATCGATCAGATCTAGTCCCTTAAATCTATTTCTCACTTCCACTCTATAATCATAGGGATTGATTTATGTCATACCTGAATGGTCTATTGGGTTTCCTTACTTTCTTCATTTTAAGTCTGAATTTGGCAATAAGGAGTTCATGATCTGAGCCACAGTCAGCTACTGGTCTTGTTTTTGCAGACTGTATAGAGCTTCTCCATCTTTGGCTGCAAAGAATATAATTGATCTGATTTCAGTGTTGACCATCTGGTGATGTCCACGTGTAGAGTCTTCTCTTGTGTTGTTGGAAGAGGGTGTTTGCTATGACCAGTGCATTCTCTTGGCAAAACTCTATTAGCCTTTGCCCTGTTGCATTCTGTACTCCAAGGCCAAATTTGCCTGTTACTCCAGGTGTTTCTTGACTTCCTAGTTTTGCATTCCAGTCCCCTATAATGAAAAGGACATCTTTTTGGGGTGTTAGTTCTACAAGGTCTTGTAGGTCTTCATAGAATCGTTCAACTTCAGCTTCTTCAGCGTTACTGGTTGGGGCATAGACTTGGATCACTGTGTTATTGAATGGTTTGCCTTGGAAGCGAACAGAGATCATTCTGTCATTTTTGAGATTGCATCAAAGTACTGCATTTTGGACTCTTTTGTTGACTATGATGGCTACTCCATTTCTTCTAAGGGATTCTTTTATTATTAAAATAAACCCCACTTATTCATACTTTTAAAAATGTATCAATGGAGTCTGTTTTTTATTGATACACTAATTTTTTAATTTATATAGGATGCCTGTATCAATATTCATAAGTAAGATTAGTCCATCATTTCTGATGCAGTCTTGGGTTAGCTATGGGAATTTAATGCCTTTTTCATAAAAATAAACTTGAATTCTTCTCTTCTTTTTTTACACTCTGGAATAATTTAAGTGGCATTATAATCATGTCATTATTAAAAAGTTGAATTCTCCCTTGAAACTATTGGGAGATTATGTTCTTTCATAGGGGTAGCTTTAGGTATGTTTCCTATTTTTTTGATGGTAATCTGTCTGTAGAAATTGCCTCTCCTGTTATTTTGGTAACTTTTGTTTAATTATCTACTTAGTTTTGACTTTCAAATATTTGCATAGAGTTCCAAAGTGTTTCCAAAGTGTCTTACAATTATTTAAAATTTTTCTCTTTTTATGATTATTTATTTTGTCCTCTTTAATTGTTTATAATATGCTTTCTCTCCTTCTTTCTTGATCAGATTACCTAGTGGCTTTCTGTTTTGCTTTGTTTTTTGAAGCTTTCGGTTTTATAGTATTTCTATTTGCTATATATAGCATTTTATTTATAGCATTTCTGTTTCCTAACTTGTTCATTTATGCTTTTAATTAATTCCTTTCTTGGATTATTTTGATTTATTTTGTGATTTAACTTTTAACATTTTGAATGGAATTTTTTTAATTCCATTAACTCCAAAAAATGGAGTTTTTGTTTTCCATTTTTCTTAGTCTTATGAATGTAGGATTTAATGGCATAAGTTTCCAGGTGTTAGAATGTTTTGTGCATTTTTAGGTCTTTACAGTTTCTAGTTTTATTCCATTATGGTAAGAAAATACTCCTGTAATATATCAAATATTTGAAATGTATGGATTTTTCTATATAAGAGTTAATTTTTGTGAATGTTCCTCACACACTAGAAAAAATATATACATATGATTAGACAGCAATATATAATCTTTAATTACATAGAAAGATATATGCATATACTGATGATGTTATTTAGGTTTCCATATGAATGACTAGTTAGCAAACTATAGTCTGACCTAACCTGCTTTTGTGAATAATATTTTCTTGGATAAGAACCCCACCTATTTATTTATGCATTATCTCTGACTGTTTTATACTTCAACATAAGAGTTGAGTACCTGCAACAAGAACAGTATGAACCAGAAAATCTAAAGCATATATTATCTGGCCTTTTCCAAAAATCATTTGCTGGCTTTATTCTAGATCATCATTAATTTTTAGTCTAATTAATCCATTTTGCATTTTTGAAGTATATTAAATTTTTCAAATATTATTAAACTTCCAACTATTTTCTGAACTCCCAGAGAATGAAAGATACATCTGTGACTATATAAATAATTTGTATATTTTCACTGCAAATTTTAGCCTTTAAATATATAAATATCTCTCTTTTATTATTTTCTGGTTTAAATTCTACCTTGTAAGACATCAATAATTTAACCAGTGCTTTATTTGTATGTGCTTGATATATTTTTGCAAATTATTTTATTTTCAACCATTCTCAATTTCTTTCCTTTGGATATGTATAATATATAACAAAACATTGGATGTTACTTTGTTTGCCAATCAGATAAAGAATTTATAATTCTATTAACTTTTTATTTTGTGATATTATCAATATTTTCATTTCAACTCTGTCATTTGTTTTATGTTATATAATACACCTAGCAACCTCCCTTTTCTGGTTATTTCCTATTTGGCCCCCCTGTGCAGGAGACACAGTGGGAGAAGATCCCCTGGAAGAGGGCATGGCAATTCACTCTAGTATTCTTGCCTGGAAAATCCCATGGACAGAGGGGCCTGGTGGTTTTATAGTCTATAGGGTGGCAAAGAATCAGATGTGATTGAAGTGACTTAGCACACATGTACACATAGGGATATTATAAGATAATAACTTCTTTTTCTTGCCTCTATCTCAGCATCTGGCTTGAAATAATATTAATTAACTCCTAATAGTAACCATAAATTACTTAGTAAGCTTTTTATACTTTTATGTGATTTATTTTTCTTGTATTTGAATAATAACAGTATATCATAATTTTCAGACTATGTAGTCATTGAACACCATACTTCCTGTTACATAACTACCATTTGGTATTAGTTCTATATGTAAATATATCTTTAGTATTCATCACCATCAAGTTTACCAATTTTATTTCATTCTTTATTGTTGCCTGAAGCTCATTCTCTAGTACATTCCTCAAGAAAAAATATATTCCATGAATTATTGCATATTCATAACAGTTTGCATGCAACTTTTATATCAGAAAGTCACTTTGACTGGAGAGAAAATTATTGGTCATATTTCCCTTATTCAGTATTTTAACATGTTCTTCCATTATCTTCTGGCAAGAAAGTATTACCATCAAGCAGTTTGATGACATCAGATTTTCTTTTTTTGATAAAGAAAAGGTCATTCTTGGTCTTTTTTCTTAGTTTTCAATTTCTTTTTCTTTACAGTCTGGTAATTGTACTATGATGTGATTTGCTGCTCTATGCATATTTTAAATGACACAATTCTATGCCAAATTCTAACAGATACATGGTTCGCTCAGTGTGCTGTTTTTCTTTTTAATTTCAAAAACATTTTCTTGAGCTATGCTTTTTACTAGTTTTCCATTGTTTTGGTTTTCTTATTCGGAGATTCCTAATTATATATATGTTGGACCTTTTTGTTTATCTTCATCTTTCACTTTTTCTTAAATTATTTTCTCTTCATGAATTTTTTTTTCTTTTTGCTTACTATTTATCTTCAGGTATTATTGGTTTTACTCACTTATTCTCATGTATGTTCAAGTTTAGTCTTCGATTCTGAAATTTTTCTTTTTCTTTGATTACTAATTCTTTCCTGACCTCTATTATTTCTAAGTTCTAACTTATTTTGAAATGTTAGGTTATGAGGTTATATTTTTAATTTGCTCTGTAGGCATGTCTTTTTGGCTTTAGATTTTTCTGTAGGGACATTATTATGCTCTGTATTATCTCTTTTTTATAATTACTTTTGTTGTTATTGTTGTTTAGTCACTAAGTCATGTTTAACTCTTTTATGACCCCATGGACCATAACCCAGTATATTTCTTGCCCATGGAATTTCCCAGGCAAGAATACTGGAGTGGGTTGCCCTTTCCTTCTCCAGCGGATCTTACTGATCCAGATATCCAACCCACGTCTCCTGCATTGGCAGGCAGATTCTTTACCACTGAGCCATGAGGAAGCTTTTAAAAGCTATGACAAACTTAGACAGCATATTCAAAAGCAGAGACATTACTTTGCCAACAAAGGTCCATCTAGTCAAAGCTATGGTTTTTCCAGTAGTCACGTATGGATGTGAGAGTTGGACTATAAAGAAAGCTGAGTGCCAAAGAATTGATGCTTTTGAACTGTGGTATTGGAGAAGACTCTTCAGAGTCCCTTGGACTGCAATCAATCCTAAAGGAAATCAGTCCTGAACATTCATTGGAAGGACTGATGCTAAAGCTGAAGCTCCAATGTTTCGGCCATCTGATGCAAAGAACTGACTCAATGGAAAAGATCCTGATGCTGGGAAAGATTAAAGGCAGGAAGATAAGGGGATGACAGTGGATGAGATGGTTGGATGGCATCACCAACTCAATGGATATGAGTTTGAGTAAGCTCTGGGAGTTAGTGATGGACAGGGAAGCCTGGAATGTTGCAATCCATGGGGTTGCAAAGAGTTGGACATGACTGAGCAACTGAACTGAATTGAAACAGGGACGTGCTGTAATTACAGTGAATCAAAATTATTTTCCTTAACTTACAGGAAGAATGGATGGATCATAATAGTTTTTCTAGCATCTTATCTAGAACTCTTAATGAATTGTTAGAAGACATAGCGTCTTACTTTCTTACAATCTTTTGACATTGTTCCCCTTCATTTTTATATAAACCTTCTCTTTCTGGTCCTACTATCATTGTTTTGCCTAATTTATGTTATCTTTTTATCAGTTTCTCATAGATCTGTTTCAGTTTCGAGAGTTAATATTGCTGCTCTGGCCTTTTCAGAGGCCAGATCTTACCGGCATGATTAGAACCCTGCTTTTTGTTTGTAATTTAGAAACTAAATCCTATTTCCTTTGAGGTAAAGGAAGTAAAAATAAAGTAAAATAATTAAGAAAAGATAGAGGATGAAGAGGATTAAATCTTCAGATTTAGAAAAGTTACAGATAACTAGCAGGATAAAACATATTAGAAAGAAAAGTAATATAAAGTAGAAAAAATAATACTTAAGATAAAGGATAAAAACACAATATATTCAAAACACAAAACTAGAAAGGAGGAAAGGATTACAACAGAAGGTAATAAAAGCAAGTCATGTTAAATTTAAAAGAGGAAAAAGAAAAATTACATGGCAATAGGGCTCTAAAGTAATGGAAATAAAACAAAGGATAAAAAGAAATTAAAAATTAGAGAAGCAAGTAAACTAAAGTAGAAAGTTTAAACTAAAGTAGAAATAGTATGCAGAAATCTTTATCATAGCAAAGACACTTAAAGCATTACTAGTTTATGAGCAATAAAACAGAAGACAGACTTAATACATAACAAACAGAACAAAGAAAGTAAAAGAAAAGAAAGAAGGCTGACACTCATTGGAGACTGGCTTCCTGCAGCAGGGGATCTCACAGCAGAACCTGGAGATGGACCGCCTTTAGGAGCTCTTTTTAACTCTTGCCAGTCTACTGATGGAGAAGGCAGTGGCACCCCACTCCAGTACTCTTGCCTGGAAAATCCCATGGACGGAGGAGCCTGGTAGGCTGTAGTCCAGGGGGTGGCTAAGAGTCAGACACGACTGAACGACTTCACTTTGACTTTTCAATTTCATGCATTGGAGAAGGAAATGGCAACCCACTCCAGTGTTCTTGCCTGGAGAATCCCAGGGACAGGGGAGCCTGGTGGGCTGCCGTCTATGGGGTCGCACAGAGTTGGACACGACTGAAGCGACTTAGCAGCAGCAGTCTACTGATACAGACGGTGCTTTAAACAGTCATTAAAGGAAACTATGTTCTTTCTAGAAAAAGAGTAACCCGCCTTCTATGGCTTCAGCTGAATCTAATAAAGTGATAGAAGTCCCTGATATTGTGATACTCATCCTCATTTCCCCTGCCCTCCGTTACAGAGTATAAGTCTCAATCCACACACTGAGATAAGTGGGAAATTATAGCTTTATTGTCTATAACTCAAATGAATTTCTATTTTGTTCCCATTATGTCAGATGACAGAAGGTAATTTCCATCAGTATGCTGTGCAGTTTTCCCTCTCTCATCTTTAGCAGTAAGTTCTAGAGGCTCTCTTGGTGGCTCAGCAACAAAGAATCTGCCCACAATGCAGGAGACTTAGATAGACACGGGTTCAGTCCCTGGGTCGGGAAGATCCTCTGGAGAAGGAAATGGCAACCCACTCCAGTATTCTTGCCTGGGAAATCCCATGGACAGAGAAGCCTGGTGGGCTACAGTTCAAGGGGTCACAAGGAGTCAGATGCGACCGAGTATGCAGGCATACATACTCTAGAGGACTGGCCAAGTGTGACCGCACAGTGGAGTGCCCAGCGTTCTTCCTATGCTTGAAGATGTTTGTCTAAACTGGTATGTACTAAACTATTCATTATCTTTGGGGGCGGGCAGATTGATCCCAACAGTCATTTAGACAGCCTCTTTGCCATCTGTTTGGCTTTTTTAAGACTGAGTGTTCTCCACTACTTCTGAAGAATCTCTACTCGGGGAAAGACATGGGAACCATTTTGGTGCTTGTGTGTGGAGTGGCAATCTATGATCTTACTAGAATGTACCCATAATGGATATAAAGCTCCCCTCTGGTGTCTCCTGAGTCTCTTTTCATGGGGCCATCCAGGAATCAGAGTCCAGGGCTCCTCTGTCCTGAATACAGGGTCTCTCTCCTCCTCAGACCAAGGAAATATTTTCTATTTTCCAAGAAAATCACCACCACCATCTTCAAATCCACACCACCTGTTTCCCTTAAATCTTGGGCCTTTGGAATTTTCAATCTAAAAAGCATCTAGGAAACAATGAACCCTGCCCAGATATCAAATTGAAAGATAGGAGAGAAAAAAGGGAAATATTTCAAGAAAATATTGTAGATAATAAATTCACAAATATGTTTCTCTCATGTAGTTTTCTCACTATGTCTTACTCATTTCAAAAATTTTTGAACTAAATTCAAAAGGTTGCTTTTGCTTTTTTTATTTTTAAGGTGTTCAGAAACGCATTTTCCCTTCAATTTATAACAATATTCACTTTGCATTAAAATAATAACAAGGTCAGATTAAGACAATTATTAACCACCCTTGCTAAATAAATATTGCCCCTACCCTTTGTGGGCTTCTGTGCTAAAACTTGGGAATGGCCTTTTCAGCTTAATTTAAAAAGAAAACACAGCCTACACTTTTGATTAAAATGCAGTTTTTGTTGTCTCTCTCTGATAGTAAAATAATCTTAAATTTTAGAACTGTCTTTTCATCTTGAATTGAGATCAGTTTTAGAAAAACATGAAAGAAAAGTGATGAGAATCTTTTCCCTTAGTATCACAACAACACATGTGGAATCAAATCTTGTGTCTATAAAACAATTATATTGTTGAGTATATGCCTCTCTTGTTTCTCCTGAACCTTCTGGTAAAATACTTAGGAGATCTTAGGAGGAGACATAGATATTACTCTCTGATAGCCAATTAAGAAGTTTTTGTGAGAAAACTCAGAAGTGAGCTGAACAAGAAGGCAAAATAAATCTTTTGTATTTTCAGAAGGTGGGCAGCTCTATTCTAAAGCTAAATGTATACAATTTCCATTTTTCATCCCTTACATCACTCTCAACATTTTTGTGTGTGTTAACAATCCAGAGGTCTAATTCATGCAAATCTGATGATTTTTAATTTAAACATTCAAAAAGTCATTATACAGTCTATGTTCTCAACTTTTGTTCAAGAAAAGCTATACATAAAATACCCTAGTAGAAGCAATGTAGATATTCTATATTAATAGATGATGCAAAAAAGAAAAAAAAAAAGTGGGCATTTGGATTTTTCTACATCATTTTATTTCTGCAAACATCTCCCAACTTCCCAAGTTAAGCTTTGCATACAAAATGACTGCTAAGTACTTCACTAAAATGACTTCATTAAATTTTCCCATGTAATTCTTTTAACAAAGGATCTATACATTAAACAAAGGCTTCTAATTATACAGGATAAAGGTCTATAATGGTTTCTAGAAAATGGTTTCAAGTTAACTAAACAAGGAAAAAAAATCATAAAGACTAAGAAAGATCAGAAATAAAAGAGAGAGGGGACAAGAAAGAAAAAATAATAATGAAGCCTCTAGAAGTCTACAGTGTGGGTCTTCTACCACATGCTTCCCAAAGTGGTTTACAATACATCCATTCCAATCAGGAAGAGCCAATTATGTAAATCTGTACTCTCAACAAAGAATGTTAACTGATTCTGTGGGAAAGAAGGAGCAGATGGAGAGACCTTTGGGAAAGCTGGTATAAATAAAGATTCCTGAGGCAGAAAGGATCCTTTCACTCAAGGAAAGTTTTTTTCTGTTTTTTCCAGAAACAGTTTTCTCTTTGTGCCCTTAGAGAGCAATACGAACATGCAACAGTGAGTTAGGTTGATCAGGATATTTGACCTTCCAAAATGGTGTACAACACCACTGTTAACAATTTAGCATGGTCCATCATTTTGGAGAAAATAAGATCCTCCTTTCAGAGGGTCATTTTGTACCAGTTACGTTCATCTCTGAATTCAGTGCTCAAACTCACTCCATAGATATTAGGCCAGAGATCTCAGCCACTTTCTCGAGGGCCTTACCCACTACTGTGGGTCTGCAGTGATGCTCTTCTGGACATGATCATGATGGTGGTATGTATGGCACTGCTAATATTCGTACCATCATCCTCTATGGAGTAGGAGGAAGCAAAGGATCTGGGTGGAATTTTATCTTACCTGTAATTTTTTGCCATGGGTAGTACTTATCCCGAATCTTTTTTCCCCCCATTCCTTCTCTCCACTCTTTCCATCTTTACTGCCTCTCCAGTACCTCCTCATCTTGCTTCTCATGAACTCAAGTGGACAGCCTGGTAGGTATTCTTCCCTACATTTCTCCCTGGTCATTGTAACTATGAAGGGGGAACTTATTTTATCAGACACAAACACATTATAGAAAGGTATAGCTAACAAAAGACTATGGTCTTGGAATTGACAAATAAAAAATAAAAGAGTGAGGAGGAATAAATCCTTATATAAACCACATTTAATATATAACTAAGGTGATATTTCAATAAGTGGGAAAAGGTAGTTCATCTCATAAATGGAACTTGAACATGTCATCCTTTCAAAGTTTACAATTGAGCATAGCATTTATTGTTATGTTTATTTTAAAATTTCATGGAAAACTACCAAAGGAAACCTGGAGCACAGAAAGACTATTCACTTAAGCAGAGGACAGTAACACAGAACATCAGAAGCTTATCCTCAAAGATGAAATATGGAACCTTTATGGTTACTGGTGTCATGTAAAAACATTCTTGGTGAAGAAGGTCAAACAACAGGATAGTCAAAATATATTTCACCTGTAGCTTTCTGCCATTTAACTTAAATGAAACTCTCCTTTTTCTGGTTGCTCTGCTATTACAGGAGCAAACAATGTTAGAAGACCATGATTAAGATTTCAATTGACCTCTCAGTCCAGAAAGATTTTCTACCTCTGGGAATCCTCCCCTTTCAACAGCTCTATGCCAGATGTTCCAGTGAGCACCAATCTCATCCCCCTCGAGGTAGACAGGGCAGCAGTCCTGGCCACACGAGATTTAAGTACTGAAAATGCATCAGCAAATATTAAACTTATGATCTTTACATTTTCCTTTAATGAATATGTCATTGCAATTTTTTATCCTGGAGGTCAAGCTCCCTATTGCAGGAGCAGGTGAAATTTTACTTCTTAGAGAGATTTTTAGGCTTAAAAATCAGGTTTTGTGGAAAGAGAAGTTTAACTAAATTACTTTCTCTCCTTTCATATATTGAGAGCAATCCTGAAAAGACCAGCTAATGACTTTCTGTAAATATGAGTTGATGTTCCAAGTACTCTTGTTTAAGGCTTAACTAGAGTCAAGTGGAAGAAAGGGATAAAAGAAAATCCTGTTCTTTCATCTCCTTCCTGAGGAAGACAAGGGGAAATCTAGGTAGGAGAAAGTAGTAATAGTACTTGTAGTAATAGAACATGTATTTCCTGACTGCCCCTCTAGGCTTTGTTCCCAAGGGTGGGAGGCACTTGAGGTGACGCAGAAATCAAGCCGCTCCTCTCTGGCTGCCAGACACCTCCTGAGCTAGACCCCACCAGGACAGGGCATCAAGGTAACAGAGAAGCCCTGGGCTTTGCTTCTGAGCTGATGTGAACCCTCAGGTGGCCCCTACACTGATCTAGGAGAATGGACTGCCAGAGACTTTATGGGACAAGGCTGGGTGATCTTGCAAAGGCCAAGGCAGGGTGAGGCAGGAGGGTGATGCTCCACCGCCCATGAGAGCTATGGGGAGGCCAAATCAGCAAGCAGAGGGTGGCCCTGGCTCTGTGGGAGCATTCCAAACTCCAAGAAGCCACGCACTTTCCATCTACAGATATGAAGCCCCTAAGGAAAGGGTACCCAGGAGCCACGGGCTGGTGTCCAGAAGCAGGTTGCTACACGTCACTGCTCGGTGAGCCAGAGGCCAGGGCCATTTCCTCCCAATGATCCACAGAGCCAGACACCACTGAAAGGAGAGAAACCTGGGGAAGAAGAGACTTTCCAGAGACTGAGCATTTTTGTTTAAAAGTCTTTGATTCATGTTGATATATGGAAAAACCAATACAATATTGTAAAGTTAAAAAAAAAAAAAGTCTTTGTCCTACCTTAAAAGAGTAAGTAACTGGGACAAAAGTAAAACTTTAAACTGCTTTGGGTACTCAGTTAATATTTTGTTTTCCTGCTAATCAGCCAGTGAGAGCACAGGGAAATGCCAGCTAAATCACAAACAAAAACCATTCATTTTCACTGCAAAACCAAGCAGCGATGCAGGTTAAACCCATGTCTGGGCAACTCGGCTCCGTGACCTATTTCTGGATTGTCAGAGAAGCAGTTCCAGAGCTCCTAAGAATCCCCTTGCTGCTGCTGCTGCTAAGTCGCTTCAGTCGTGTCCGACTCTGTGCGACCCCATAGACAGCAGCCCGCCAGGCTCCCCCGTCCCTGGGATTCTCCAGGCAAGAACACTGGAGTGGGTTGCCATTTCCTTCTCCAATGCATGAAAGTGAAAAGTGAAAGGGAAGTCACTCAGTCATTTCCGACCCTCAGCGACCCCATGGACTACAGCCCACCAGGCTCCTCCATCCATGGGATTTTCCAGGCAAGAGTACTGGAGTAGGGTGCCATTGCCTTCTCCGAAGAATCCCCTTAAGGGGTTTGAAAACCCAAAGAAGACAATGCTGACTACCATCAGAATGCATCTTCTTCTTATCCAGCTCCCAGGGAAATTCAGACACACACAAAAAACACTTCTAAACAATGTTACTATCAACAAGTAATGATCTGGGCGGTGTGAAAGAGCATGTCCATAAACCTCTTCTTGCTGCTCCTCTATTTGCCATGTCCAGCTTCTTCCCACTTCTCCGTGATTAGGATCTTGGCTAAACCCAGATGCTCTGATTTATTTTTCCTTTCTCTTTTCAAACCACAGTAACTCACACAGGAGCCAAACCCCTTAACTAAAGAATAATTCATGGCAGAGCAGCTAGCGTTTTATACAAAATCATCTGGGTGGGGGCTTGGGGGGAGTGGGAGCCAGGAGGTCAGAAGTTGATCCCTGAGTGAGGTATGCAGAGGCCTCCTCCCCAGGCTAGCCTGCGGGGATTATCACATTACCCCGAGGGCCTGTGGCGAGGCCAGAAACAATGCCGCTTGGATCCAGTTCATCCCCTCCTCTGTCTCAGCACAGCCCACAGGGCAGTGAGGCTCTCTGCTCTCAGGACACTGGTCTTGTGGAAGGGTTTGCTTTTTGCTGGTGGGAGAGTTACTGAAATGTAAGAGGTTCACTTGCCTCAGTGAAGAGAGGCCATGCTGCTTGAATAAATGATCCTTAAGCTCAGCATGTGGCTCAGTGGAAGGCAACTGGGCTCCCCAACAAAAGCTCTAAGTGGTGCTTAGCAAGGCAAGGCCCAAGCAGCACAATACAGACGGGTGACTCATGAAAGGCTTTGTACTCACATGCTTGGTCCGTCCTCTCTGCTCACAAATCACACACACACACACACAGAAGCTGCAGATTACGACACTGAACTTCCCTCCTAGGTTTTCAACTGGTCAAGGGGCCTCACCCAGGTGTGAATGGTATGGAGCCGGCATGCCTCTGCAGAGATCGAAACCAAAGCAAAGCCAGCTGAAAACAGCTTCTGCGGGAGGACTTCCAGATTTGCATGGAAGGAAGTTTGAGTTGGGACTGGCAGAAACTTTCCCCTTTTCTTACTATAGAGAAAGTTTCAGATGCTCTATGGAAAACGAGGCAATTAGGAGAATGCCCCCCAGGAAGACTGGCAGTGAATGTTGGAGCACAGTTGCCAGGGACTGGCTTGAATGAGTGCTTTAGGTGGAGAGAGCTGGGGTGGTGTTGGAGAAGCCACATCTAGTGATGGCCCTTCCTCCTCCTGCCTTTCCAGGTGTGTGGACTGGAGTCAGCTGCCAATGTCAGTATACACAGTGTCATCGCCGGGTGCTGCCTTGCAAAGAATCATGCCCACTGCCCCCAGCATGCTGTCTGCCTGTGGGAAGCCTGGGATCTGTGAACTGAGGGAGCCGCTGTGGTCTACACAAGGGTCTCCTTGGGGATGCACTGCATTGGCAGAAGGAAGAGGCTCCTGAAAACTTCAGTGGTGTGGGAAACTGTGGTTGACTTGGCAAGGCTTCCCTGTATATGAATCAATGATATGTGTCACTCCACTCAATTAAAGAAATACTTCCAGCAGAATTTCTCAAATGGCTTATAACAGTACATATTTTGCATTTCAAGAGTCAGATTTCTCTTGAAAGACTATGAGGTTTACCAATAATCATATAAAATCCCCCATATTACATATGATTTTTATTATGGCTATGACTGTATAACATCTAATAACCTTTCTCCTAGATGAAGAAAATTAATTGAATCTACTCATCTTCCATCTACTATCTTCTCAGTTTCAATGGGGAAAAAAAAAGAAAAAGTGGAAAACAAATTATTTTTGTTTTAAGAGAATTAAAATAGCTAAGAAAGTATGCCCTTCTATACCCGTAATGATAGACCCTGCCTGGCTCCTACAGCGGATACTGTTTCAAACGTTATAACATTTTGTTGATGAACATGCCCGACTGAATTTCTAACCATTCATTTTCTAAATTGTACTTTTTAAAACTTGACAAGACTCGTTTGGTTACTGAATTATATCCTCTTCTGAATTTCTTCCTTCTGAAAGTTTTTTTTTTTTCCTTAAAGGGATATTATCCTTGCTTTGCGCAGTTTTCTTAATGGTCAGGTGTTCTCAATCTACTCCACAGCTTCACCATTCCTACTGGTTAATCGTCACATCTGAATCATGTATGTGCTGTGCTGTGTTGTGCTTAGTTGCTCAGTTGGGTCTGACCCATGGGGTCACGACCCCATGGACTGTAGCTCACCAGGTTTCTCTGTCCATGGGGATTCTCCAGGGAAGAATACTGAAGTGGGTTGCCGTGCCCTCCTCCAGGGGATCTTCCCAACCCAGTGATCAAAACAAGTCTCCCACATTGCAGGCAGATTCTTTACCATCTGAGCCACCAGGGAAGGCCTAATGATGTATGGTAAAGGCCAGTTTCACAAGCAGAAGGTATTGCCTTAGTAACAATTTACATGAGAAGAAAAATGAGGATCTGATGTCAGAGGAGGTCTGGCCAAGACTCTGAATTTTATTCTGCGGTTTTCACCCTTTGATTTTTCTTTAAAAGGATCAAATGAGATACAAACCCAGTGGCCACAGGTCCATCCGTCTGAGAGGTGATAGTTCATGCCCAACAGACAGAAAGGACCTCATAATACAATGCTTGTTGTATCCAACTTGATGTTGGTCTACACAGAAATTCAAATATTGAGACCATCTTCCAGGGCCAGGAAGGAAAAAAAAATTTTTTTTTTCAATATAGATCTAGCCAACATTAGGGTATGTGTCATTTTTATTGTTATACTCTGTATGCCCACAAATCCCAAAGCATGTTCCATATTAAGATTTTGGCTTCTATTAAGACTACAACTTTGGTATGGAAAGGCATGTCTCCTTTCATCTAAGTAGGAAAGAAAAACAAAGTAAAGAACAATAAAAAGCAATAGAGGCCTGAAATGTATCTATTTATACTGATCTCACTAATCATTAATACTAATCTTTAATATTGAACTTCAATTGTTTTTTTTACCTATTTCTTTTTATAAGAAATTCTTATGCCCTAAACACTTAATTCTCTTGGTCTCTAATAGTCTACTAGCTGCTTATGTTTTTGTTAAAAATCGGTAGGTTTCAAATTTCATGACCCCTCAGTCACATTACCCTCCTAGGATTCTTAACCTAGGGTTCACTTGGATGGGGGAAAAAGTATCTGTGACTTTGTCAACAGTATAAATTACAGACTTTTTGTATCATGTCATAACTGTATAGAGGAATTATTTATGCTCAGTGCTGTGTTCAAACCTGGTAACTTTTACGAAAACTCAGTGGTAGACGTCATTTTAGTTTCTTAATGTTTCTTAATAAAAGGGCAAATTTATTACTGTATTACAGATTTATAAACATTTTGGTAATTGCATGTTATAATAATCCTATGGATTTATGCATTTAATTGTTTTCTGAAAAAAACAAATAAATTACTATTATTCTGAGAGAGAATCTACGATTATTGAAGGAGACGGTGGCACACAAACACTCAAAAGCTAAGAAACTGCATAGCCAGGCTACCTGAGTGGTGGTGCGGCTCCGGTGATGTGTAAAGGAGGATTTGAAGGAGCTAGGGAAAGAGGGCCTGCTGCATTTTCAAAGTTGGCCATGAAGGGGAAAAACACAGCATGTGCACTATGTATATGCTATTCCCAACTCCCACAACCTTGGACAATATTTACATATTTGTCTGCTAAGCTGCTAAGTCGCTTCAGTCGTGTCCAACTCTGTGCGACCCCATAGATGGCAGCCCACCAGGCTCCCCCGTCCCTGGGATTCTCCAGGCAAGAACACTGGAGTGGGTTGCCATTTCCTTCTCCAATGCATGAAAGTGAAAAGTCAAAGGGAAGTCACTCAGTCGTGTCCAACTCTTAGCGACCCCATGAACTGCAGCCTACCAGGCTCCTCCATCCGTGGGATTTGCCAGGCAAGAGTACTGGAGTGGGGTGCCATTGCCTTCTCCAACATATTTGTCAGGGAGAGGGGGAAATAGTTAGCCACCTCATGGTCCAGTCATCATAAAAAAAATGTGTGCATTTAAGTCCACTAACTATTGCCCAACATTCAACAGGCAAAATTCAAGCCACTAATTCCATTGTAAGGATAGTTTTAAACCCTACAAAATACTTCTTTATTTTGAGGCCAATGCAGGAATGACAATCTGAAACGGTTTCTCTTTTTCCGTAGAAATGTTTATAAATCTCATCTAAGGCCTTAAATTGAGACTACCTTGTTCTTGGATGAACTGCACCCAATCTTGTCACATATTTTTGCAGCTTTGTGCTGCCAGTGATGGAAGCCTCATGGTCATTTCAAATATAAAACGTCATAAAGTTCATTTCAAAATGTTTGTAGTGGAGCAGCCCCCTGTTAAATCAGTCCCTCAGCAGAGAGGGTGTTGGCCATGGGGTCCGGAAAGGTGTACTTAGCATTCCCAAGGAGAAGCTCCTTAGCATCCCCTAAGGAAAATGTAGGTAATTGAAGTAATTAGTGGCACTCATGCATTGAAAACATTTTAATACTACATTTCCTGACTGAGCAGAGGTCCTTTTGCTGATTAAAAAAATATATATATATATGTTGGGCATTAGATAATGTAATATATAAAATAACAGAAAGGTACGGGTTAGGGAGTGGTCCATGTTAGAAAGAACTGTCAGAAATTGGGAATTGGGGCTTCCAGAAACTTGAGCCCAAAGAGAAATTACTTGTGAAATTTATAGCAGTAACTTTCTCCATCTTATTATATCCTTCACTTTTCTTTTCTACCACCTATTCCTTTCTTCTCCTGTCTCCATTATTTTCTCCTCTAAATGTCCAAACCCTTTCTCTCTTCCATCTTCTCTATTTTTCGTCTCTCCTCTCCCTCTCTTCCTATTAGAAAATTTCATTTTTGAAAAGGATGTAGTCAAAACATCTCTCAGGTAGTGTTTGCATGACATCTTTTCCCCCATTCTTTTGATTTCAAACTACCTGTGTCTTTATATTTGAAGGGTATCCCTTGTTAATAGTATATATTTGGGTCATGTATGTGTGAACACAAGTGTATTAATCCAGTCTAATAATCTTTTTTAATTGGAATGCTTAGGCCACTTATAGCAAATGTAATCACGTATAAAGTGGGATTAGCTCTACAATTCAGCTATTTTCAAATTATCTAATTTGTTCTTCCATCTTCTTTACTTTTTTTCAAATTAAGCAAAGATTGTTTTTATTCATCATATTTCTTTGATTGGTTTTCTTAGCTCTATCTTTTTGTATTATTTATAATGATTACACTAGATGTTAAAATATGCTCACCTGATTTATTATAGTTTACCTTGAATATTTTATGATATCACAAACATTTTCACCACCCCCTCTGCCTTTTGGTATTGTTGTCATATGTATGACTTCCACGTGTTATAAACTTCACAAAGCATTGCCATTTTGTTGCTTTTCTCTTTTTGAACTGACTTTTATGTTCATATATATATATATATATATATATATATACTTTCTGAGATTTTCCTTTTTTGCCAGTATAGTTTCAAAATACACAAAGCAAAAACTTGATAGATTGCCAATATAAATCACCAGCTCTTCCAGAAAACAAGATAAGGAAATAATTCCAAACTCATTCTATGAAGCCAGAATTACCTGATATCAAAACTAGACATTACAAGAAAAGAAAACTTTAGACCATTGTTACTAATGAGCATAGATGGAAAAGCTTTTAACAGAATTTTAGCTATTTGAATACAACCATATACAAAAAGGATAATACATAATGACAAAGAAGGGTTAATTCCAGGAATGCAGAATTAATTTTAACATTCAATCAAATCAATCAAACTTCCAGTTATAAAATAAATAACTCATGAAGATGCAGGGTGCAAACATACTGTATTGCACGTCTGAAAATTTCTAACAGTATATGGTAAAAGTCCTCATCACAAAGGAAAAATTGCTGTGACTATGTATGGTGACATGTTAACTAGACTTATTGTGGTGGTCATTTTGCAATATATACAAATATCAAATCATTATTTTGTATACCTGAAACTAATGTAATGTTATATGTCAATTATATCTCAATAATTTTTTTAATCAAGAAAGATAGTTTATTGTGATAGAAAAGCAGAGTCTTTGCGAGTGAGGGGATGTCTGAGTGGAAGCACAGTGATGATTCTAAGAGGCTGATTTGTATCTTGATCCAGATGATGATTGTGAAAATATATGAACAAAAGGAAGAGAATCATCTCAAAAGACTAATAAGTAAGTGGCTGTTATTTTCAAGTGAAAAACAGTAACAAATATCTTCTGGCCATTTTCAGAGATCATCAATTTTTTAAAAAATTGTTTTTGATGTCATAAAAACTTAAACTTTACATAGAGAAAAATACTCTGAACAATTGAAGTGGCAAGACACACTAGTTTTAAACATTGTAATATATCTTTAATACATAATAACTTTCCTACAAATAGACATAAAGATGAACATAATAATAGAAAAAATAGACATTAACAATGTTTAGATAATTCAGAAAATTAAAAAGCATAAATGGTCAATCAACCTATGAAAATTATGCTTATTTAAAAAAGGAAATCATTATAAAACATAACAAAGTATCATTTTAGCTTATTAAAATGCTAAAGATTTTTTTAAAGGTAATAGAATATTTTAGGGTGAGAATATAAAATGTTCTCACATATTGTTGGTGAGAAAATATGTTGATACAACACTCTGGACAATAATTTGCAAAAGTCTAAAAGATATATACTCATTTTAATACAGAAAGCCTTTTCACCAGAATTTACTCAAGAATAAAATAAAAATATGCACAAGTATCCTCTATAGTGAACTTAGCAAAAATGGTAGCAAAGCAATATATGCAGAAAATTTCATTTTCAGAAAAATGCATTTATATGCATGTAGAAATATCAGAAGAGATAAAACTAAAATATAATAAAGATAATAGCTGGGGTGGGGTAGTATTATGGTTGTTATAATTTTGTTCGTTTCTTTTAATTTATGTGTTTTAGTTTTTTAAAAGCTACTTGATTTCTTAAAAATTCTATAATATGACTCAATTTAAATTTTTAACAATTATAAATATATTTAGGTGAAAATGTGTGTATAGAAAATGACTATGAAGAAAATTAGCATAATATTAACTGCAATACTTACTGCAATGATAGACTTTGGGATATTAATTTTTTCTTTAACACTTTTTCCTACAAAGAACATGTATTTCTTTTTATAACAAACAACTAATTTTTTAAGTAAATGAAGAATTTTTAGTGAAGTACAAGTAGAAAATATATAGTAATTGACATAAATCTCAGGCAAAGCGAGAGAGTCCATCATGGAAAACAGTAATTTAAAATGCTAATTTATGAAATAGTTAAATTAGAAACAACTAAATTATGAACATAAATGGAAAAAAGTCAATGTAAAATCCATGAACAGAGAGGCCTCAATGATTTCAGGGTTGACCTGGAACACTGCTAACTAGGCCATTTCTTTGAATAATCCAATTAGGTCCAGTTAGTTGAGAATATTTTGGAGAAGGCAATGGCACCCCACTCCAGTACTCTTGCCTGGAAAATCCCATGGGCGGAGGAGCCTGGTGGGCTGCAGTTCATGGGGTCGCTAAGAGTCGGACACGACTGAGTGACTTCACTTTCACTCTTCACTTTCATGCATTGGAGAAGGAAATGGCGTTCTTGCCTGGAGAATCCCAGGGACGGGGGAGCCTGGTGGGCTGCCGTCTATGGGGTTGCACAGAATCGGACACGACTGAAGTGACTTAGCAGCAGTAGCAGTTGAGAATATTTAAAAGATTGAAAAAATATATATATATTCAGAGTGCCAGATCTGTTTCTCTCTCAGGAATTAAGGAGAGAGATCCTTTCATACTTTTCTTAAGAACACAGATGCTTTCCTGAGACTCCTATGTCCAAGGCATCTAGACCAGGACGAGTTTGGTCTTTGTCTTTGAGCTCCCAGGAATAATGGCATTTTTCTACTACATTATTTATTACTGACATATGTGAGACAGAATTCTAGCTATTTTATAATCAAATTGGCAAAACTAACCAAATTCTCTGGTTGTGCCTTGGTGAGAAAAGCCTGTGATAGCTTTCTCATGACACATCCTCAGTTTTAGAACTCATTTGGAACTTGATGACATTCAGACTGAAAGGGCCAATTTATTTCTTCTCTAACATTACCCCAATATGTGATGAAATGTAGCTTAGACAAATGTCTTATCTAACCCATGGATAAATGAAAACGACTTTGTCATGTGGTTACTTGAAAGCTTACTTATATTTAGAGTAGTATTCCAGACAATAGTGGTTAGGAAAGCTCTACACACACAATGAGCATTTATCCTCTTTCTCCAGATGAGTAGTTCTCAAAGTGTGGTCCCTAGAGTAGCAGCACTGTTAGAAATGCAGTGTTTGGGCTGCCTCCTATTACTAAATCAGAAACTCTGGCATTGGGGCCCTGGAATCAGTTATTCAACAAATTCTCTAGATGATGGTAATGAACATAAAGTTTGAGAATGATTGTTCCAGGTGGTCTTTGATATGGATCCTTAGAGAACTACTTAAGAGACTAGAATAACACCATATTAAAAGCTAAAGGAAAGATTTTTCTCATGATGTTTTTGTGGAAATTTTACAGCATTTTTAATCATTTATTATGTTTGAAAGGTAAAAATTCCACATTTATCAGAATTTTTATCATGAATAAATAATATAGTGCACCATTTAAGAAGAAAAACCATGTGTCAATGTTTTCCTGTTTAACATGAAGCATAGAGGAGACAACAAAATCCTACTAAAAGAACCTTGATCTTGTTTATCTTCCATTACACATTGTCATATAATATTTCTATGTACCCTATCAGTTCAGATCAGTTGCTCAGTTGTGTCTGACTCTTTGTGACCCCACGGAATGTAGCACACCATGTATGTTCATTAAGTTGGACTCATACTAACATCAAAGTCCTAAACCCTGGCATCCACCAACACTAATACAATAAGAATGTTTTGCTATCATTACCAGGTAGCTCAAAAATTCGAGTTTAATATTATTTCATTTAGCAGCTCAGAAATAAGAAAATAGAAGGGGAGAATTTGAGAGTGCTGCTGCTGCTGCTAAGTCGCTTCAGTCGTGTCCGACTCTGTGCGACCCCATAGACGGCAGCCCACCAAGGTCCCCCGTCCCTGGGATTCTCCAGGCAAGAACAGTGGAGTGGGTTGCCATTTCCTTCTCCAATGCATGAAAGTGAAAAGTGAAAGTGAAGTTGCTCAGTCATGTCCGACTCTTTGTGACCCTATGGACTGCAGCCTACCAGGCTCTTCTGCCCGTGGGATTTTCCAGGCAAGAGTACTGGAGTGGGGTGCCATTGTACACATTGCCAAATCTGCAAATTATCAGTGTAGCTCTGTGAGTCTGCATTCTACAGCAAGGATACTTTCTAGAAAAGGGAATCAGAATATATGTTTTGGTAGAAGGAAGTGAAATTTGATAAGGGCTTCATGTTCATTTCAAATATATAGGAAAAATATATCTATACAGGAAAATATAACTATATAACTACACAGGAAAAATATACCAGCAGACAAAAATAAAGCCATTTCTGTTCCAGAATAAATTCTGGGATCTTCAGAAAATTTTGAATGTATCCTCTCTTTAATCTTCAAAGCATAGTGTTTAAGGTATCTCTTGCAATTATCTATTCTTACAAATCTGCAATTTATACAAGACTTTGTGGGGATAGCTCGTCTCTGCTCTGCATGGCATCAACTGGCATGGCTTAACACTGGGGGCTAGAGTGAGTGAAGACTCATTTACTTACATGTCTGATGACTGATTCTAGTCACTTGTTGAGGATTTTGCTGGGATTGTTGACCAAACACTCACCCATGTCTTCTTCATGTGGCCTGGGCTTCTAAGGGTGAGCACTCTGAGTGAGAAAGACAGGTGGAAAGCCACATTCCCTTTTCCAGCCCAGCCTCTAAAGTCAAGTCTGGCAAGACTTCTGTCATTTTTGAATAGTCAGAGCATTCCTTCCCCATCCTTCCCAGAACCCAGGGGAAAGTATATAAACCTCATTTCTTGATGAGCAAGTACCAAGGTTCTGGGAAAGCATGTAGGACCAGAAATGAAGCTACAGCCACTTTTGCAAAATACAGTACATCCACAGTGCTCAGTGAACAACAATTTACATTTCTTTTCTGGACATGAGAGTGAGCAAGCCTGCAGACAATTCCAACTTCTAGCCTTAGCATCAACCCAGCTGTTCGTGAGTGGATGAAAAGAAAGCTAATCCCACTGGGCACTGGACCAGGCTGCAAACTCATGAGCAAAAGCAAAACATATTGTTTTGCTTTAAGCCTTTATCTATGTATTGGAATGTTATGTAGCAGTAGATAAGTGGAAGACACATTCTCAAATTTTACCTAGTTAAACACAGGTAAGAGACACAATGACACAGGAGACACAGTTCAACTCAACGAGATTTAAAATATAAGAAAGGCTGGCTCTCAAGCTCACCCTCATTCTATTTCCCAGAAAGCATTTTGAAATATCTGAGGGTTATTCCAATCATAGTGATAATGCTGAATTCACCTGAATTTATGCAAAAATAGTACATTACAAATTTTGGTACCTTATCTATCATTATAACATACTTCTAATGACACTCCAATGTGTGATAAGAAGATGCAGATTAAAAAGTACTGTCTCAGACACACTTAGGGGTAAAAATTTCTTGAAAAAAGTTTAACAAATAACCCTGAAATTAACAAACGAATGCAAAACTCTGAGCGGAGTTTTATCTATATTTCAAAAAAACTCTGCCTTGGGTAGCATGTTGCTGGATAGACAGGAGCATGGACAAATGGAATGGGACATGGAAACACTATCAATAAGCAACTTGCTCTGTTCACTCCGAGAGATGGTGAAGGAACCATCAGTCACTCTGTCCTTGAGCCAGTTCTTCATAAATACAGTGACCACCATTCTTATTGTGCCCCATAGAGTCTCAGCATTTTACCTGATTCCACATTCTGTCCAAATAAAACTCTGAATAATAATTTGTGTGGTCATTTTATTCATAAGTCAAGTATTTACAAAAACAACTTGTGGGTTTGTGGGATGTCTTCTGATATCTCTGGACAAATCTTTGGAACAATTTCTGAGAGAATGGATCTGGATAGTGTACTTTACATCCCGATCTGGAATCAAGACATGAGGATCCCGTTTGCCCTGGATTCATCATGTTACACTCTGTTAGCTGTTCTCCTCTTCACAGTCTGACTCCCTGCCAGTTATAACACTACATCTGCTGGTTACAACTGAGCAACAAGAAGACTTTTCACTAAAAGCACTCAACATATTTTTCCAGTGGTCTCTACTGGAACTTTAAATTCAGCCTCTAAGTGCTTTGTAAAATTAATTTGCTTGCTTAGCATTTCATACTTCCTTTAGCACAGTATGTAAGAAAACTGCAGGAAGAAAGTCTTTGCCCAAGTTTTCACTGATGGAAGAGCTTTGCTTTCTACCCAGCATAGTTATGTTGAAAAAGAGTCCCAACCATACCACTTCCATTAAAACACTTTACCTGATTGCCTAGTAAGTCATCCCTGTAATCAAAACATTTTGTTGAATTTTCTGACAGGTACATGGATTTTGATAATTAAGTTATCAGACTTGAAGCTTTCAGATCCATCATTAAAATCTTTCTTGGTCTAAAAATAAAGCTCCAAAGATGATTATATGATTACTATAAAATGGAAAATATGAAACATTAAAACAAGTGGCCTAGTACATGCTGTTTTCTAAATGAAGACAAGATCTTGGTTTTTACCTGCAGGGAGCTCATAGTTGTACATATGGGAAGACACTGGGTCCCCTGAGTTCTGGGCTAGGCTATAAATAAAGGGTTTATCATATGACAGATAAAGGCAGAGCCTGATTTCCCTGTCCACCCTCATACCCAAAAGATCAAAAAGTCAATTTATCTCTGAAGTCCAAAACCATCAGTTATGAAAAGTCTTTCACTTAGAGATGACTTTTATTTTCATCAGTCTCCATCAACCTGGAAGCACTGAATATCCAAGTTCATAAGATACATGCCTCTGATTTGCTCACAAATATACAGAGTAGACTTGTATATACATTTGTATATGCATGGATATTTGATAGCAATAGCTAACACTATCTCTCAATGTTTTGTGGAACAAAAGCAAGCCATCATTTACATTCATAAAGGACCCCCTCTCTCTCTTTCACAAAAAAATAAGAAGTTTTATTTTTTTCTTATTAATACTTTATTTTTTAATTGGAGGAAGATAATTGCTGTACAACACAAATCAAAACAAAACAAAAAGGTGCAAAATTCTGTGAGGCAGGCCCTTGCTAATCTCCTACTACATTGGTTATATTAAGTGTACTTTCAGCAAAGGAAACTCTATAGGCTTTATTATCTATTTGCCCAAATCAAAAGGACTGTAGCCCTGGGGATTGTTGACCATAACTGATCTTTTCCTCATTATTTAAAATAAATGAAGGGATATAAATTTGAAACATCTTATCTGGTCTAAGAGCCAAAAATGCAAGTTTATAAAAGTAAACTGGGAAAAAGGCTTTTTGGGCTAGTTGACAAGCATCCAGGAAGCTGCTATGGCAAGTGTGGCCTGCCTGGTGTTCCTTGACCCTGTGTTCTGAGCTGGGTAGATTGAAACCCAAACTCTCCCTGCCATGTGAGATAGCCCAAGGGTTTAATCTTAGGTTTCTGGGATGCTGAGTCTCTTTCATGGCACCATGGCTGCTTCTGGCTTAGCATGTGGTACCAACCAGCAATACACATGCATGTGAGGAAGTCCATAGTGCTAAGGCTCTTCCATGTATCTCTCCAAGAAATCTCATTCAAAGAGTCTAAGTTTGGATAGCTTTAAGATGAAATACAACAATCATAAACTGGCTTTGCTAAGCTGTCAAAAATAGCTATCATGTAGGTAGGTAGGCAGAAAGTAAATGAGATTATACTGATTGGTCCTTTCATGTCTCCTATCAATGAGAAATCAACTGTGTGTGTTTAAACATATTTAGGTTCTGAGTTTAAACAGTGGCTATTTCTCAAAGGTTTGGAGCTTTGGTAATGAGGCTTCTTTGGGGTCAGAGACTATATTTAATTCACTCCTATATCCCTAGAAGTTAGTACAGTACCTAGCAAAGGTATTCTGTAAATATTAAGAAAATAAAGCATTATAGGCTCAGTTTAGCATGCAAACATGTTTTATGACCACCCTACTTTTATAGTGGAGAAGGAAATGGCAACCCACTCCAGTATTCTTCCCTGGAGAATTCCATGGACAGAGGAGACTGGTGGGCTAAGGTCCATGTGGTCGCAAAGAGTCGGACATGACTGAGCAACTAACATACATATAACTTTATAGAGCCTATTCCTTAAATTTGTGTATATGATTCACTAAAATTCCTTTAAATGATAACTGTGCAGCCAATGCTTTATTAATAACTGCAGGAAAAAAACTACAGGGTCTTAGCATTCCCCTCCCCTCTTCTCAATAACCTCCTGTGTTTATCTTGTACTTAGTACAATAATAAAAATATAGTAAAAAGCTTTTCTTCTGGGATAACAGAATTAAAACGTAAGTTACAGCTCTTGCCTAGCAACTGTGCAGATTTAGGAAAGATGCTGTTAACAACACAACACAGACACAATGCTAGGTAGATCTGCTGTTCCTAGAGAGTAGTCTTTTTAGAAGCATTTTACTACAGCCTTTCTTCTCTCAAATCATAGTGACAAGTAAATGTCAGTTCCCAGAAGGATCATAACGACCACAGAGTCAAGAAAATAATTCGTGAGGTAACACACGATACAGCATCTTCAATCCCTGTGCCTTCCCACAAGACAAATACACTCAAGAAATGCTCAAGACACAGGCATTTCATGGGGTTCCACTTATACTTCCTTGAATACTGCATATTACTGAATCTTGTTCAAGACTCAGAAGACTTGTTTTAACCTAAATTCTTCTCAGGCCCATTTATCCATTTCTATTAGGTTTTGAGGAGAAGGCAATGCTGACCCACTCCAGTACTCTTGCCTGGAAAATCCCCTGGATGGAGGAGCCTGGTGGGCTGCCGTCCATGGGGTCGCTAAGAGTCGGACACGACTGGACGACTTCACTTTCACTTTTCACTCTCCTGCACTGGAGAAGGAAATGGCAACCCACTCCAGTGTTCTTGCCTGGAGAATCTTAGGGACGGAGGAGCCTTGTAGGCTGGGACTATGGGGTCGCACAGAATCGGACACGACTGAAGCTACTCAGCAGCAGCAGCAGCATTAGATTTTGAGCACAACTGGCAGGGAGTGGGAAACAAACAAATAAAACCCCAAGCAAAAAAAAGAACCCACTTTCAATGTATTCAAATTAAGTTTATTTTATTTAACTAGGCACCTTTATCCAGTCCATGGGGTTTCCCTGGTGGCTCAGACAGTGAAGAATCTGCCTGCCTGCAATGCAGGAGACCCAGATTTGATCCCTGGATCAGGAAGATCCCCTAGAGAAGGAAATGGCTACCTACTCTATTATTCTTGACTGGAGAATCTCATGGACAGACAAGCCTGGTGTGCCATAGTCCATAGGGTCCACAGAGTCAGACATAACTGAGGGACTAAAACACACACCCACACTTACATCCATTCCATAAGATGTTAGGAATACACTCTTTCTAGTCTCAAACACAGAACTTAATCTGCTTATTCTCTGAAAGAACTAATTTTACTATCAAAGAATAACTTGAGTCAATTAATCTCAGGTTTTTAAATTTCACAATACTATAAAAATTAGAAAAAATAATGAGGGAAGCTACATAAATTATTTTTTTCTAGGTAAGCACATTAAGAATTTTCTAACTACTATCCCCATTTTATTATTTTTCAAAATGACATTTTAAACCATAAAAAGGAAGAAGAATATAATTTGAACATGCATCAGTTCAGTCCAGTTCAGTCGCTCAGTCGTGTCGGACTCTGTGTGACTCCCATGGACTGCAGCATGCCAGGCCACCCTGTCCATCAGCAACTCCCAGAGATTACTCAAACTCATGGCCACTGAGTTGGTGACAGCATCTAACCATCTCATTTTCTGTCGTCCCCTTCTCCTCCCACCCTCAATCTTTCCCAGCATAAGGGTCTTTTCAAATGAGTCAGGTCTTCGCATCAGGTGGCCAAAGTATTGGAGTTTCAGCTTCAACATCAGTCCTTCCAATGAACACTCAGGACTGATCTCCTTTAGGATGGACTGGTTGGATCTCCTTGCAGTCCAAGGGACTCTCAAGAGTCTTCTCCAACACTACAGTTCAAAAGCATCAATTCTTCTGTGCTCAGCTTTCTTTATAGTCCAACTCTCACATCCATACATGACTACTGGAAAAACCATAGCCTTGGCTAGATGGCCCTTTGTTGGTAAAGTAATGTCTCTGCTTTTTAATATCCGGAACACTCATACAAGAAAAAATTAGTTTAGAATTATCAAAACTTATCACATTTTAATTTTACTTAATTTTTATGTTAGTAAATTGAACTCATGTTGAGACTCACTTATGTAATCTATAGTGAGAAGGTTTCCATCACCAATAGAGTACAAAAGCACATATCTAGGAAGGTACTGGTGTGGATAAACTGTCTTATTTCCCTGAAGACATTGATGAAAATATGTTAGGCTGAGAAGCAAGCATCAACCAGCCTAGACAATTAAGACTCTTTACAGAGCTGTGCCTTGTCTTTCTGCTATTTTGTTTGCTGACATTTACACTTTAAGACCAGCACAAACGGGGTGTCTATCTTATCTTCCATGTACTAATTTGACCCAGAAATACTCTCATATAAGTAGGTACAGGAGATACTAATATCAGAAACCTAAACCCCTTCCAGATCCATTTCCATATTTAAAATGAGTTCATTTAACAAATAAGCTTTTCAGCTCATTAACAGTTGACCCATTTCACATACCCTGTTGCACGTTAGAAGACTGGTTCCTCACAAGATAGTTTCAGTGAAGCCCCACTGATATTGAGTTGTCATGCTGCTTTGATTTACTTCTACAACTCCAACATCATCACAATAGAAAGGTATAATTAGAAGGAAGATGTTCTTAAATATTAAAAGCATAATCACTGCAGACTAGGTTGAGGAGAAATGATGACCAGGGTTAGACAGTTTCTATCAAGCAGGCATCCATGTGAATTCCCAAGATTCCAAATGATTAAGCAGACTTCAAGAAGGACAACAACCATTTAATTTCTTTATTTCTTGAGGAAAGAACAAAAGGCACAGGTCCCTAAAATGATCTCAGATTGCCTCTTGAGGTAAGTCACTCCTGGTTATAATAAATTTGTTTCCTCTAATTTGTTTATTTCAAATAAGCAATATGAAGCAGGCAAATGCTAACAGAGTTTTGCCAAGAGAGTGCACTGGTCATAGCAAACACCCTTTTCCAACAACACAGGAGATGACTCTACACATGGATATCACCAGGTGGTCAATACCGAAATCCAATTGAGTATATTCTTTGCAGCAGAAGATGGAGAAGCTCCAAATGGTCAAAAAACAAGACCAGGAGCTGACTATGGCTCAGATTATGAACTCCTTATTGCAAAATTCAGACTTAAATTGAGGAAAGGAGGGAAAATCACTAGACCATTCAGGTATGACCTAAATCAAATCCCTTACAAGTATACAGTGGAAGTGACAAACACATTCAAGAGATTAGATCTGTTAGAGTGCTTTAAGAACTATAGACAGAGGTTCGTAACATTGTACAGGAGGTGGTGATCAAAACCATTCCAAAGAGAAAGAAATGCAAAAAAGCAAAATGATTGTCTGAGGAGAGCTTACAAATAGCTGAGAAAAGAAGAGTAGTGAAAGGCAAAGGAAAAGAAGGAAAGATATATCCATCTGAATGCAGAGATCCAAAGAATGGCAAGGAGAGATAAGAAAGACTTCCTAACTGATCAATGCAAAGTGGAGGAAACATTAGAATAGGAAAGACTAGAGATCTCTTCAAAAAGATTAGAAATACCAAGGGAACATTTCATGTAGAATGGGCACAATCAAGGACAGAAATGGTATGGACCTAACAAAAGCATAAGACATTAAGAAGAGGTGGCAACAGTACACAGAACAACTACACAAAAAGATCTTAATGACCCAGATAGCCACGCTGGTGTGATCACTCACCTAGAGTCAGACATCCCAGAATGTGAAGTCAAGTGGGCCTTAGGAAGCATCACTACAAACAAAGCTAGTGGAGGTGATAAAATTCCAGTTGAGCTATTTCAAATCCTAAAAGATGTTGGTATGAAATATGCCAGCAAACTTGGAAAACTCAGCAGTGGCCACAGGACTGTAAAAGGTCAATTTACATTCCAATCCCAAAGAAAGGCAGTTCCAAAGAACGTTCAAACTACTGCACAATAGCACTCATCTCACATGCTAGCAAAGTAATGCTCAAAATTCTCTAAGCCAGACTTCAAAGGTACGTGAACCAAAAACATCCAGATGTTCAATCTGGATTTAGGAAAGTCAGAGGAACCAGAGATCAAATTGCCAACATCCGTTGGATCATAGAAAAAGCAAGAGAATTCCAGAAAAACACCTACTTCTGCTTCATTGACCATGATAAAGGCTTTGACTGTGTGGATCACAATAAACTGTGGAAAATTCTTCAAGAGATGGGAATACCAGACCACCTTACCTGCCTCTGGAGAAACCTGTATGCAGATCAAGAAGCAATAGTTGGAACTGGACAAGGAACAATGGATTGGTTCCAAATTGGGAAATGGGTACCTCAAGGCTTTATATTGTCACCCTGCTTATTTAACTTATATGCAGGGTCAATTCAGTTCAGTTCAGTAGCTTAGTCGAATTGGACTCTTTGTGACCCAAAGGACTGTAGCATGCTAGGCCACCCTGTCCATCACCAACTCCCAGAGTTTACTCAAACTCATGGCCATTGAGTTGGTGATGCCATGCAACCATCTCATTCTCTGTCGTCCCCTTTTCTTCCTGCCCTCAATCTTTGCCAGCATCAGGGTCTTTTCCAATGAGTCAGCTCTTCGCATCAGGTGGCCAAAGTATTGGAGTTTCAGCTTCAACATCAGTCCTTCAAATATACACTCAGGACTGATCTCCTTTAGGATAGACTGGTTGGAACTTGCAGTCCAAAGAACTCTCAAGAGTCTTCTCCAACACCACAGTTCAAAAGCATCAATTCTTCTGCACTCAGCTTTCTTTATTGTCCAACTCTCATATCCATACATGACCACTGGAAAAACCATAGCTTTGACTAGATGGAACTTTGTTGGCAAAGATGTCTCTGCTTTTTAATATGCTGTCTAGGTTGGTCATAACTTTCTAAGGAGTAAGCATCTTTTAACTTCATGGCTGCAGTCATCGTCTGCAGTGATTTTGGAGCCCAAAAAAATAGTCTGTCATTGTTTCCAGTTTCCCCATCTATTTGCCATGAAGTGATGAGACAGATGCCATGATGTTAGTTTTATGAATGTTGAGTTTTAAACCAACTTTTTCACTCTCCTCTTTTACTTTCATCAAGAGGCTCTTTAGTTCTTCCCTTTCTGTTATAAGGGTGGTGCCATCTGCATATGTTAGGTTACTGGTATTTCTCCCAGCAATGTTGATTCCAGCTTGTGCTTCATCCAGCCCAGCATTTTTCATGATGTACTCTGCATATAAGTTAAATAAGCAGGGTAACGATATACAGCCTTGACGTACTCCTTTTCCTATTTGGATCCAGTCTGTTGTTCCATGTCCAGTTCTAACTGTTGATTCCTGACCTGCATACAGGTTTCTCAAGAGTCAGGTCAGGTGGTCTGGTATTCCCATCTCTTTCAGAATTTTCCACAGTTTATTGTGATCCACACAGTCAAAGGCTTTGGCATAGTCAATAAAGCAGAAATAGAGGTTTTTCTGGAACTCTCTTGCTTTTTCCATGATCCAGCAGATGTTGGCAATTTGATCTCTGGTTGCTCTGCCTTTTCTAAAATCAGCTTGAACATCTGTAAGTTCACAGTTCACATATTGCTGAAGCCTGGCTTGGAGAATTTTGAGCATTACTTTGCTAGCGTGTGAGATGAGTGCAACTGTGCAGTAGTTTGAGCATTCTTTGGCATTGCCTTTCTTTGGGATTGGAATGAAAACTGACCTTTTCCAGTCCTGTGGCCACTGCTGAGTTCTCCAAGCTTTCTGGAATATTGAGAGCAACACTTTCACAGCATCATCTTCCAGGATTTGAAATAACTCAACTGGAATTTCATCACTTCCACTAGCTTTGTTTGTAGTGATGCTTCCTAAGGCCCACTTGACTTCACATTCCGGGATGTCTGACTCTAGGTGAGTGATCACACCATCTGACTATCTGTGTCATGAAGATCTTTTTTGTACAATTCTTCTGTGTATTCTTGCCACCTCTTCTTAATATTTTCTGCTTCTGTTAGGTCCATACCATTTCTGTCCTTTACTGATCCCATCTTAAAGAGATGGGAATACCAGACCACCTGACCTGCCTCTTGAGAAACCTGTATGCAGGTCAGGAAGAAACTGTTAGAACTGGACATGGAACAACAGACTGGTTCCAAATAGGAAAATGAGTACGTCAGGCTGTATATTTTCACACTGTTTATTTAACTTATATGCAGAGTACATCATGAGAAACACTGGGCTGGAGGAAGCACAAGCTGGAATCAAGATTGCCAGGAGAAATATCAATAACCTCAAATGTGCAGATGACACCACCTTATGGCAGAAAGTGAAGAAGAACTAAAGAGCCTCTTGATGAAAGTGAAAGAGGAGAGTGAAAAGTTGGCTTAAAGCTCAACATTCAGAAAACGAAGATCATGGCATCTGGTCCCATCTTTTCATGGGAAATAGATGGGTAAACAGTGGAAACAGTGGCTGACTTTATTTTTCTGAGCTCCAAAATCACTGCAGATGGTGACTGCAGCCATGAAATTAAAAGACACTTACTCCTTGGAAGGCAAGTTATGACCAACCTAGATAGCATATTCAAAAGCAGAGACATTACTTTGCCAACAAAGGGCCGTCTAGTCAAGGTTATGGTTTTTCCAATGGTCATGTATGGATGTGAGAGTTGGACTATAAAGAAAGCTGAGCACTGAAGAATTGATGCTTTTGAACTGTGGTGTTGGAGAAGACTCTTGAGAGTCCCTTGGACTGCAAGGAGATCCAACCAGTCCATCCTAAAGGAAATCAGTCCTGGGTGTTCATTCGAAGGACTTATGTTGAAGCTGAAACTCCAATACTTTGGCCACCTGATGCAAAGAGCTGATTCATTTGAAAAGACCCTGATGCTGGGAAAGATTGAGGGCAGGAGGAGAAGGGGACAACAGAGGATTGTTGGATGGCATCACCGACTCAATGGACATGGGTTTGGGTGGATTCTGGGAGTTGGTGATGGACAGGGAGGCCTGGCGTGCTGCAGTTCATGGGGTCGCAAAGAGTTGGACATAACTGAGTGACTGAACTGACTGAACTTGCATGAAATATTCCCTTGGTATCTCTAATTTTCTTGAAGAGATCGCTAGTCTTTCCCATTCTATTGTGTTCCTCTATTTCTTTGCATGGATCACTGAGGAAGGCTTTTTTCTCTCTCCTTGCTATTCTTTGGAACCTGCATTCAGATGCTTATATCTTTCCTTTTCTCCTTTGCTTTTCACTTCTCTTTTTTTCACAGCTATTTCTAAGGCCTCCTCAGACAGCCATTTTGCTTTTTTGCATTTCTTTTTCTTGGGGATGGTCTTGCTCCCTGTCTCCTGTGCAATGTCAAGAACTTCTGTCCATAGTTCATCAGGCACTCTGTCTATCATATCTAGTCCCTTAGATCTATTTCTCACTTCCACTGTATAATCATAAGGGATTTGATTTAGGTCATACCTGAATAGTCTAGTGGTTTTCCCTACTTTCTTCAATTTAAGTCTGAATTTGGCAATAAGGAGTTCATCATCTGAGCACAGTCAGCTCCCAGTCTTGTTTTTGCTGACCGTATAGAGCTTCTCCATCTTTGCCTGCAAAGTATATAACCAATCAGATTTCGGCATTGGCCTTCTGGTGATGTCCATGTGTACATCATGTGAAATGTTGGGTTGGATGAAGCACAAGCTGAAATCAAGATTTCCGGGAGAGATATCAACAACCTCAGATATGCAGATGATACCACTCTAACTGGGCTTCTCCAATGGCTCAGAGGGTAAATAATACACCTACAAAGCAGGGGACACACGAGATGTGGGCTCAATCCCTGAGTTAGCAAGATCCCCTGGAGAAGGAAATGGAAACACATTCCAGTATTCCTGCCTGCAAAAAATGCATGGGCAGAGGAGCTTTTTGTGGGCTACAGTCCAAAAGGTCCAAAGAGTTGGACAAAACTGAGTGGCTAAGCACAAGGCATACCACTCTTAGAGCAGAAAGTGAAGAGGAACTAAAGCATATCTATCTTGATGAGAGTGAAAGAGGAGAGTGAAAATCTGGCTTGAAACTCAGCATTCAGAAAATGAAGATATGACATCTGATCCCATCACTTCATGGCAAATAGAAGGGGAAAAAGTTGAAGAGGTGACAGATTTTATTTTCTTGGGCTCCCAAATTACTGTAGACAGTGACTGCAGTCATGAAATTGAAAGATGCTTGCTCCTTGGAAGAGAAGTTATGACAAACCGAGACAGCATATTGACAAGCAAAGATATCACTTTGCTGACAAAGTCCATAAAGTCAAAGGCTATGGCTTTTCCAGTAGTCATGTATGTCTGTGAGAAGTGGACCATAGAGAAGACTGAGCACTGAAGAACAGATGCTTTCGAACTATGGTGCTGGAGAAGACTCTCTAGAGTCCTTTGAATTGCAAGAAGATCAAACCAGTCAATACTAAAGGAAATCAACCCTGAATATTCATTGAAAGAAGTGATGATGAAGCTGAATCTCCAATACTTTGGCCACCCTGTTCAAAGAGCTGACTCATTAGAAAAGACCTTGATGCTAGGAAAGATTGAAGGTAAAGGGTAAGGGGGTGGTAGAGGCTGAAATGGTTAGATAGCATCACTGATTCAATGGATATGAATTTGAGCAAACTCTGGAAGATAGTGGAAGACAGAGGAGCCTGGCATGCTATAGTCCTTTGGGTCACAAAGAATAGAACATGACTTAGTGACTAAACAACAATAACAAAATGGAAGAGAATGATAATAAACATTCTACTAGAAACTGCAGCTGAAGTAATGTGTGGAAAGAAATGTCTGAGTTATTTCTAACGACTAGGCTTTTATGGTGTAGAGTTAAATGAAGAAAGAATTGCAAAACTCCACAGATTCTAGGAGATGTTTTGTTTTGTTATGTTTTGGTCATTTTTTTAATTGAAGTATAATTCATCTACTATGGTGTGTTAATTTCAGGTATACAGCAAAGTGATTCAGTTTTACATATGTATATGTAAAATATATACATTGTTTTTCAGATTTATTGCCATTAAAGGTAATTACAAGATATTGAATATAATTCCCTGTGCTATACAGCAAATCCTTGTAGGTTATCTATTTTATATATAGTAATTTGTATATGTTAATCCAAAACATCTGATTTATCTCCCCCCACTACTATCCCCTTTGGTAACCATCAGTTTGTTTTCTATATCCGTGAATCTATTTCTGTCTTATAAATAAGTTAACTTATATCATTTTTTAGATTCCTCATATAAGTGATATCATATGACATTCATCTTTTTCTATCTGACTTATTTCACTTAATACGATAGTCTCTATGTCCATCCATGTTGCTGCAAATGGCAATATTTCGTTCTTTTTATGGTTGATTAATACTCTTCTTTATCCATTCATCTGTCAGTAAAAATGTAGGTTACTCCATGTTTTGCCTATCATAAATAGTGCTTCTAGCTGGCCATCAACAAAAAGTCTACAAATAATAAATACTGGAGAGTGTGTGAAGAAAAAGGAACACCTTACATTGTCGGTGGGAAGGTAAATTGGTGCAGATACTATGGAGAACAGTATGGAGGTTCCTTATATAAACTAAAAATAGAGTTATGATATGATCCTGCCATCCCACTCCTGAGTATACATCCATCCAGAAAAAAAACTAATTCAAAAATATACCTGCACCCCAAAGTTTTAGCAGTACTATCTACAAAGGGAGACTATTAATGATAGCTTTTGAATTACTATATAAAATCTAATGTCCTATCAGACATTATTACATCCACTTTGTGGTGTTTTATTAAGCATTTATGTTTTGTACTTTTAAAGACCATAATTAGTTTGATGGTTACAAGGTTTGTGCTTAAGTAGTCATTCCCTGGTGGCTCAGACAGGAAAGAATTCACCTGCAATGCGGGAGACCTGAGCTCGATCCCTGGGTTGGGAAGATCCCCTGGAGAAGGGAACGGCTACCCACTCCAATATTCTGGTCTGGAGAATCCCCATGGACAGAGAAGTCCAACAGGCTACATTCCATGGGGTCCCAAAGAGTCAGACAAAACTGAGCAATTAGGACAGCACAGTCATTTATGAACACAGAAGTCAAATACATGGGTTTGAGTTTCTGCTCTTCTAGTTGAAAGACTAATGGCAAGATTTTAGCATCTTAAGTCTCAGATCCTTCATCCAAAAAAAAAAATTTGTAAAAGTAATAATATCTACCATTGAAACTCTTTATGATGTTAAATGATTTAAAACACCAGAAACATAGTGTAACACTGAACAAATAGTAAGAGTTCAATTACTGTGAACTAATATTTTGACATGTACAATACTCATTTGGTTTCTTGTTCCATCACTCCTATGCTCCTTGAAGAGAAATAATGCTTTGTTCATCTTTGACCAATGAAGAGTACATAGTAGCATCAACAGCACAGTTGACTCTAAGTATATTTATTGTACTAACGAGTGAAGGTTAGCAACTTCTTCAGGCTACTTTGGTGTTAGATATCAAAATTATCCAGCAAAATAAAGCAATAAACATAAAAATATTGCTAGTGACCTGTACTTATATTTAAGTCCTATATGTAATTACCACTTCTCATTTAGTATTGACATGAGACTTGAAATAGTTAAACCAATTTTGCTCTATCAAGTCTGACACTTTCAAATATTCATTAAGAATCAAAACTGTCAATAGTAAGATATTATTATTGAATGAGGGTGGGGTTGGAGCCTGTTGGTTTTCTAATTTTAGACATATGGCAGTGATGGAAAACATATATTCACAGATGAGACACATGAAAACAAGGACATAATTGTAAAGGATACAGAATACATAAAATGTGTTATTAGATAGGGGGAAAGTACATTTATTTAAAGCAAGGTAAAATCCTTTGTATTTAGAAGAAAAAAAATTCTATAGTTTTCAGAATCAACTGTTTCTACAAAATTTCATAACATTAAAATGTGAATTTCATCCTGATTACAGTACATTTATTTTATTTTAATCCATTAATTAAATCTAGTAATGCTCTGCAGGTTTTTCTTTTAGTAATTTATTTTTTAATAAATTTCATAGTACCTTACTGTGACCTATGGTTGACTGAGTCCAGTGAAAGACCACAATAGATAACTGGGGGTTAATTTACTTTGCTTCTAATGTAAACACCTCTGGCTTTCTTTTCATTAAGCTATTTTAGGGGCAAGATGAGCATTTCTTCTTCTACTAAGTGGATCTTCAGAGACTAGAGTGTATCACCCAGGAACAAAAGTTTCTTCTGGAGGTTGTTAAAAGGAGAGGAAAAGAAGAGGAGAGGGAAGGGCAGGGGAGGGGAGAAGAAGGGCAGGAGAGAAAAAAGGGAGGGGAGAAAAAGGGGAGGAAGGCAGGTGGACAATTTCAGTGTAAAAGTCAGGTGTCCTGAGCTACTAGTTGGAGCAAGAAACTAAATAGAATAATAATGGTCTTTCTAATCCTTGAATTTAATTTTTTTCAAATTGTTGAGGCTTTAATTAAAAGTAAAAATCATGCAAACACACACACACACACACAATCTCAAATGAGAAACTTTATTATTTTTTTTTTTTGATAATTTTTTTTTTAATTTTATTTTATTTTTAAACTTAACATAACTGTATTAGATTTGCCAAATATCAAAATGAATCCGCTAAATACAGCTTTAGTTTCTATGATAGCACATCCCAAGAATGGTGATACATTTGACACTCCATGATAAACAAATGTATGCAGGAATCTCATATGTATCAGTTTGACCCTACAAAGTCTTCTGTCTTCCTGAATCCTGTCTTTTTAAGTGCAATAGAGTCAGTATCAGTTCTCAGTCAGCATGTTTAATTTAGTTCTCAGAGACTACCTGTTGTGAACCCATTCCCCCTCTAAGAAGTAAATTCTTCTTTACTGCTTTGTCCTTCTGCTACATGAGGTGAAAGTAACTCTTGTTTCTTGTTAGAGTATAGAAACTACCCAAAGTTCTATGGAAATACCTTTTCAATAAGTGAATTAACTAGTGAATATTTTGGAAGGGGGTAGGGAATAGAATATATCTTCAGCTTAGGAGCTATACATGACAATTGGATTTGCAACTCTCCTTAACAATTATGACACCTCTCAGAAAAGCATTTATTTCATTCATAAAATTGCCCCAATATTTTAATAGTATATGCATGTGTGGAAGGGAAAGATTGATAACCACCTCTTCTGAGGAAAATATTCAAAATAAATGCCTTTTTTCCTGAAATGTCACTACATCCAGATTTATCTATTCAATCCATCTTTATCAAACTTTCATGTCTCCCAAATGAAAATATCTACTTACAAGCTACAAAGAATTTCAGTCACTTGATATCCCTAAGTGAACCAGCCATTCTCAATTCTTTGCCTTATACCCCCTTTCCCATATCATTTTTTAGTTCTTTATAAATTATTTTCTCATACAAGCTAAATGCTACACTATGAGATACTAAAATTGGTGTGATTTTTTTTAATTTATTATTATTTTTTTTACTTTACAATATTGTATTGGTTTTGCCATACATTGACATGAATCCGCCACAGGTGTACATGTGTTCCCCATCCTGAACCCCTCTCCCACCTCCCTCCCCATCCCCTTCCTCTGGGTCATCCCAGTGCACCATTAACCGATTGGCGAATCTACCTAAGAATGAAATCTAAGCCCATATTCTTGGGTAAAGGAAAAGGAAAAACAATAAGAAAAGAAACAAGCGCATTTAAAAATGGCAAAGGACCAAAGAAGACATACAGCTGCAGCTACTGTGCAAGATATTTTCTGGTATTGCCTCATTCTCTTCTTGGGCAACCCTTGGACCAACAATCACACTGGCTACCCCAGAGATAATGAAGAGAAGACTGCTACTATTGCCATTATCAAGACTGGAAGAAGAGTGAAGAGGCCATTGTACAGAACACAATAATATTGCTTAAGGCAAGAGTTAGGGGAAGGTTTCCTTAGTTGTGGGCTTCCCTGGTGGTTCAGATGGTAAAGAGTCTGTCTGCAATGCGGGAGACCCGGGTTCGATTCCTGGGTCAGGAAGATCCCCTGGAGAAGGGAATGGCAACCCACTCCAGTACTCTTGCCCAGAAAATTCCATGGACAGAGGAGCCTGGTAGGTTACAGTCCATGGGGTCGAAAAGAGTCGGACACAACTGAGTGACTTCACTTCACTTCCTTAGTTGTAAAGTAGTGTGGACAGAGAAATCTGGTGGGCTACATGGAGTCAACAAAGAATTGGACAAGACTGAATGACTGAGGATGCAGTGTAAGTTAAGAGAAAGGCAAGAGACAGGACTTTCCCTGGTTCTCACATCTTCATAAAAGCTTATATACTCACAATCCTACCCCAGTTCTTCTAGTCTTTGGTTCTTATTTTTTTTTTCTTTCTTTCTATGTATATTCTGCATTACACTGCCATAAAAAAGAGACTAGTGAATATTTAGTAGCAGAGACTTAATTTTTAAGTAATCCCTAGGGATGTGTCGTGGGCTTAGTACGGGCTCAGCTCCACTCTCCAGACCTTCCACATATGCAGTCCTGCATAATAATTTCTGGATTGATCCTAGTAGTTTTTGTTCCTGTGTTTTAGTTTGTAAATTCCTAAACTATCTACAGAAACAAGTCAGATTAAATCATTTCTGGAATAGTGTTACTGCTAAGTGTACTATACTAAATTCAAATTCATATACAAAACCCTCAGTTAATCAGAATATTCATTTAACTGGAAGTGAAGTCCCACTGAAGATAAACAATCTTTTGCAAAATAAGCAAAGTCCACTAGTGCTAAACCATAAGGAATATGCAATGAAGTCTTTATTACCTTGTCAGCACATGATTGAAAAAAATGTAATGGGTATTTATGAACCACAAAGAAGGAAGCTGATGGTTACAATTCTTAATCTGAAAGTCCTGCACTTTGTTTCATTCCTCAAAGGACATTTTTAAAACTTCTGGGGGAAAAACTCAAATAGCAAGTGCTCCCAATGACTTAGCTACCATTTATCACCCATATTTCATAGAAAGTCCTCCATTATGAATGTTCTTTATATTTTATCTTTCCAAATATAGATGTCTTGACCCTTTGGACAGTATGACTTTTAAAAAATATGATTTATTTGCCAGTATTTTGTATGTAGAAAGCAATTTTAAATACTTGTTGAATTAAATAAAGAAGGAATGAATGCAAGAACCAGCTACTGTGGGGGGAAAATAAAGCAGTGAAATAATTCTACCTAGTTGTGCCAGGGAAAATGCTAATCACGAGTAGCATACCTCAGTGCTGAGAGTGAGTACCCTGCACCTTTTTTCTGGGATGAACACAAGTCTATGGTTACTAAGTCCTCTCACAGACCCATTATCTATCACTGTGCCCCATTTCTCTGCCTAATTAAAGCATTCTTTCTGGAAGGCATGACTAAGTCAAAGATGCTTCAACCCAGATGTGTGTGGCATGCAGAAACATTCTAGCTCAAGTAAACTGCAATCTTTTCATCTGGGTGATGTAAGCACTGGCCTTGGCTGTACTCAATTTCAACATCAAAACTTGTCCATTTGTGCTATGCTTATGTACCCATTATACTCATTCAATTTCCCCACATACCCTTCCCAATTATCTACCCATTTAACCCATTTAGTCTATCTCTACTACAGTAAACATGTTCCCCTTTACCATTTACTAGCACTTGGGCTGGACTTTCAAGGGCCTCTAACAGGCTTTGTGATTTATTTATTTTTTCCTCCTCTTGTTCAATTTTACACTTATGACTCATCTCAAAAGTGGATGCTGCTGCTGTAGACAAATGCATTGGCAAGAACCTAACTACACAATTGACCATTTAGTCTCAAAACTAAATGAAACAGAATAATGGCTGCAAAATTGATCTGGGCCATGGGGCAGAAGCTATACTTAAACTTCATTCAGCATAGCACCTGCCACAAAGCTGATGTAGCGAAAATTGTATCATGATGATATGCTCTAGTTCTGGGTGCCATTTACTGTCTTTTCCATTATTGTTGATAATAACAGTGCTTTCAAATGGAACAACATTCCTCCTGCTGCAGATAAAGAGGATTTGGGAAAATATCCTATCATCTTATTTGAGAGACCAATAAAGTAATAATTCAATTTTCTCCATTTTTCTGGGAACTTGGCAGATAATATTAATTATTATCTCTAGCCAGGGCACGAATGAAACTAGTAAATAAGAATAAAGTGCATTTGTGAATAAAAATAAAGCTAGTAAATTAAAATAAAGTTTATTTGTCTGTTTTGTAGGAGAATTAGACCTTTCTGACATTTTGAAAGAAAAAACTTTGGCTCATCTGACACTTCTTATAGGTACTTCAAATCACCCTAACTCTCTCCTTCAATACTGACCATTTGGTATAAAGATCCTAAAAGCCAATTTGTCATCAGTTTACTCTTTCATCACCCATAATATCCCACATGCCATCTCTTGATTAGGAAGGTTTCTCTGTCCTCGTATGTTGCTTTGCTCTTCATGAAAGCTCTTTCTCCTATGTGTCAAGAAAAATATCTCAACATTCCCAAAGAAAAGTACACACAGCACCTAAAGAACCATGAGGATGAATAAAAAATTTCTCCCATTGGAATTAGAAAGAAGGAAAAGCATAACCACCCAACTGGCAATAGCCACATTCGCCTTCACAAGCTTGAGATTACTGAAAATTAGATCATGGAAAGGACGGTTGCTTGACCAACACATGGTCTGCATTTCCCCCTTCTTCCTTACCTACAGAATCTGATTTTATTCAAGGAGGTGATATGCCAGGACGAAAGTATACATTTCCTAGTCTTTCTGCAACTAGTCATGACTAGTGAGGCATAAGTGAAAGTAACTGGGTGGGGATTCTGGCAAATCTCTTTAAAGGAAGCTAATTTCCCAGAGGGTGTTCACCATCGTGAACCACTTCTTTCTGACCTGAACATACACGTGATGGACAGCAGCACTCCAGCAGTTATTCTGGACCATTTTAGAGATGAATAAGAGGCACAAAATATGATGAAGCAGAAAGAAGAACCTGGGTTCCTGATAACTATGGCCCTGATTTGCCAGCTCCAGACCTCCTACCTCTTGCAGGATTGAGGAAAGAAAATCTGTGTCTTTTTAATGTCACAGATTCCTGAGTTTTCCATTTAGGGAACTCTGCTAAGCCTAATATTAACTAACTGATCAAGTAATCATCAATGGTAATGGAGCTCTATGCTTTTAACATTGCGTTAGGTGCTTCCATTAATATAGCAGACATTCAAAACATTGATACTTGGCCTCTTACTTAAAATGTAAGAAACAGAACTGATATTGAAAACAATGACATTTCAACACTTCTGTCAGTAATATACATGAATTGACATAGCACTTTATTCTTCTATTAGGATGCCACTTTCCATGTGATTTTTTCCTTCTTGGTAAGACTGGATAACTCTTGAAAGAGAGTGTGTAGTCGTTCAGTCTTGCTTGACTCCTTACGACACTTTGGACTATAGCCCTCCAGGCTCCTTTGTCCATGGGACTCTCAAGGCAAGAATACCGGAGTGGGTTGCTATACCCTTCTTCAGGGAATGTTCCCAACCCAGGAATCCAACCCACATCTCCTGTGTCTCTTGCATCGCAGGCGGATTCTTTATCCACTGAGCCATCAGGGAAGCTCTAAGATACAAAGCTGACTCAGAGGGGATCTTCCCAACCCAGGGATTGAACCTGGGTCTCCTGTTTTGCAGGCAGATTCTTTACCACTGAGCCACCATGAAAGCCCTAACCTTAGTCTAACTCATACGTTGAGAAATCAATAAGAACATTACAAGTATGACACATAATAATTATATATGAGTTCTCCCAGCCCTCTGCTTGCCTCTTGCAGCTAGAGATGATTCCAGCTTGGTCTACTCTGTGTCTTTCCAACTTCTTGTTGGCAAGAAGCACCTGTTTAACCACTTAAGTACCTGGACTTGTTTAATTAAACAAGGAGGCCGTTAGACTGAGGCGGCTCTTTGCCATGACAGCGTATATAAGCAATTCAGAATCTAAGCTGGTAAATGCCTCAGGGTTAAGATTTATCAAAAGCTAAGGACAACCAATCACAAAGAGTCAATGAGGCTTTAAACTATAGCCAATCAATACTTTCCTTATTTTGCTTCCACCTTTTCTCTATGAAAGTCTCTCACAAACTCCTGTCCCCACAGCACTTCTAACCACATTCAGTTTGGCACTGCTCAATTTGAATCAATTTTTGTTCAGATATACTCTTAATTTATTAATATGTTTTACTTACCTTTTAACAGACTTCTGAGACTCAGATTCAGGAAATAATAGGAGAATAGGAGTTCCCTTAGGCAAGGGACACACAGTGGCAAAGGCTGAAGGAATACTTTCTTCTTAATGTTCAACAGCATTTTTCCAAGGTTTAAGATCTAGTGCTCTCAGTCATCTGGTAAGTGTATTTTAATCTTTTCAGAAATTGCCAGACTATTTTCCAAAGTGGTTATTCCATTTTATAGCACCAGTGGTGATGAATGAGAATTCCAGTTACTTTACATTTTAGACACAGTTGTTACTGTTATTTTGTTTATTTTAGCTATTCTGATGATATACAATGGTATCTCACTGTGGTTTTAATTTACATTTTTAAATGATTGATGACTAATGATAGTAACTTTTCATGTCTAATTGGCCATTTGTAGATCTTCATTTATGAAATGGCTATTCAAATTTTTGCTCATTTTTAATTGGTTCAATTAACTATTACTGAATTATAAGGGTTATTTCTATATTCTGGATGCAAGTGCTTCATTTAAAAATTTCACATGTTTATTTTTTATATATCTTCCATCCCTTTCTACATTATGTTTTATTTTATTTTTTTAAAATTTTATTTTATTTTTAAACTTTACAAAATTGTATTAGTTTTGTGTGGAATATTAAAGGCTCATTTAAGGTCTTTGTCTTCTAATTCCATCACCTCTGTTATTTCTGTATCTGTTTATCATGGCTGAATTTTTTCTTGGTTATTAATTACATGTTTTTGCTTACTTTTGATATCTAAGCAATTTTGGATTAGATACTGCATAATGAATGCTATGTTGTTGTGCATCTAAATTGCACTGTCTTCCTTTAAAAATGTTGCCTTTTCACTTGTTAGGCAATTAAATTGAAAGGATCTATTTGATCTTTTTTAGGGTTCGCTTCTAGGTTTTGTTGCTGCTGCTGCTGCTAAGTCGCTTCAGTCGTGTCCGACTCTGTGCGACCCCATAGATGGTAGCCCACAAGGCTCCCCTGTCCCTGGGATTCTCCAGGCTTTGTTAGGATGGTCTAATTTGGCCATATTTATGAAGTTTGATCTTTCAGAAGTCTCTATTGAATGCCTTAGGAGTCTCTTCATTCTGGATGGTTAAAACTATAGAATGTCTTTCTGCCCCATATGAGCTCTCAGGATTGTCTGACTTACAGCTCCTTGGTCATTCTTTGTCCTCCTAGAGTTTCACCCTGTAATACACAATTCAGTTTTCATTTAAAAACTCAGAATCACCCACCCACCCTCCTTACTCCCATGCAGAGCCCTGGAGTTCCTTCTCTGAGAAGCTGCCCTTCTTCTAGTACTCTGCCACGACTTCTAGCTGCCTCCACTTCTGTCAATTCTGATATCTATTGCCTCAATTTGGTGAAGTCACCAATGCTTCCCTTGAGTTTCCTCTCTCCGGGCCAGCGTCTATTGAACACCTACAGGCAGAAAGCTGGGTCACTCTAGGACTCACTCTGTTTTCTTCTCTTCTCTCAGGGGACACAGTTCTAGTTTGCCTATTGTCTGAGGTTTGAAACCTGTTGCTTTGTGTTTCTTCCAAGTTCCTACTTGTTTTAAGTGGAAGGGAAAGTCTGTTAGTAGTTACTCTACCATGATTGGAAGCATACTTCTCCTAGATGAATATGTCTCTGTGTGGATGTGTAATGGGAGGGTCATTGACAAGAGACTAGAGCAGCTGTGGTGTGTGAGGGTAGTGGTTGTAAGAAGACAGAATTTGACAGAGCTGATGCTCCTTTCAAATAAAGGACTTTAATAGACTGCACATTTGCCTGTGATACTGGGCATATGAACCGTGACTTTATAAGCAAATACATTATTTATTATTAATAATAATAATTATTAATATATATTAATAATATATTATATATATAACATATATATGTATACACACACACACACACTGGCAATATAAATGTAAGTATAAAAGTAATGATATAGTGACTACATATGATGGAGGAGCCCAGAAATGAGAGAAATGAATGCCCTGGAAAAAAGAGAGATGCTTATTTAGAGAAGGTGAGGCTTGAACTGAACCATGAAAAACTAATAGGATTGAGAAAAAAGTGAGAGCAGGCTTATGAATAAAACTTCTCAAGTCTTCCAGCTTCCTCCAATAGGGAAAAGAATTACGTATCCACCCAGTTTTTTTAGATATCTGTTAAAGTCCTTTGATCAACAGCATAAATAATTATCAATATCATCATTAATCCACATATATGAGATGGAGGTCAGGTAGTATTCCTCCCTAAATACTCAATAGCTATTATGAATAACTCTGTTACTGAGTTGAGTCAAATACAATCTACAAAGGCAGTGAGTGTCACATGTTTCAAACAAAACCTTTATCCAGTTAAATTTTCCTGACCAGCCCAAGGGTGATATTCAGAGATATCACTTTATACCTAGATCTGCTATTTTAATAAGACACCAACAGGTTTAGCAGATGTTTCTATGAACAAGTAAATATGTTCCAGGCAATAAATCTGCAAATAGGCATCCAACTAAAAAATGTGCTTCATTCTTTCCAATGTAATCACAAGTAATAATTTATGACTAGTTACAGACATACACAAATATTCATGATTACTATATTAGCAGTAGAATTACCATGCAGTACGATTTGCAAAGACCCTACACATCTAACACATTATTTTATAACTGAGAGAATATTTCAGCACTGAATATTCTTTATTTCGCATATCAGATGGTCATATGACTTGGGAAAAAAATCACCACTGATTCTGGCCACATCTGGGTTACAAATTGAATATACTAGCTTGAGAATATTGTTCAGTACCTCTCTATACCTGATTTTCTCCATTTCTAAATTGAACAATTATCTAAACTGCCAAACAGCTAGATGGAAAAAAGAAAGGACAGAAAGTTGTTCTGACCAAGCAAATATTCTATGCACACTAAAAAATAATAATATAATATGGAATTATTGCTGCACAAATTGCCCCCTTGGATGTTAGAATGAAAAATTAAGGCTGAAGACACAAGCAAATGTGGCTTTAAATTATTTCAATGCTTAAGGTAAATAGGAGTCATCAATCATTCTCACTTTTGCCCTTTCCTCCAACATAATAAAAGCTAATGGCTTATAAGATAGCAATAAAAGTATGCAGAGAAACTGTACTTAGTGAGATAATTCAGTCTAATATTAAAGATTAGGATTATAAAAACACACAACTAAAGAAAGATATTTATTGCTAAATAAAAAAAGAGCCTTTTCTTGGACACAGAAAAATTTTGCACAAATGTTTTTCACATTTTTAGTTCGCCAAAAAACTACTATCTGGCTTTAATTCTTTATAGCAGTTAAGACAATTCATCTAAAGATTATTTGCCTAATAATTATATGGTAACACAATAACTGGGTATAAATAGAAAAGTTGACATATTATGTAATACTTTCAGTTATTTTGAGCAATATCACCATTGTTTCTCCAACACAATGGTGGTATATAATAGGTGCTCAATAAGCAGTGAATGAATAAATAAATGCACAGTAGCGGGAATTTCTTATAAGATTAGTTATAGAAAAATAATCAAATCTGAGAAATTTATAGCCCACACTGACAAAGCATATAACTTAGTAAAACAAAATGTTATGTTCAGGTACTCCAACATAATCACTGTTTTAACCTTATAGAGTAATTTTCCAGTAATTTCCCCAACTACCAAAAACCAAAAGAGAAAAGTATATCTTTCTTTTGCAGGGCTCATTTTAATCCACAAAATGAGACAATTTATAAAATGAGACCAAGGGTTCCAAGATTATTTTTTGTGGTCCTATAGGTAGATACGGAGAAGGCAATGGCACCCCAGTACTCTTGCCTGGAAAATCCCATGGACGGAGGAGCCTGGTGGGCTGCAGTCCATGGGATTGCGAAAAGTCGGACACGACTGAGCGACTTTACTTTCACTTTTTACTTTCATGAATTGGAGAAGGAAATGGCAACCCACTCCAGTGTTCTTGCCTGGAGAATCCCAGAGGCGGGGGAGCCTGGTGGGCTGCTGTCTATGGGGTCGCACAGAGTCGGACACGACTGAAGCGACGCAGCAGCAGTAGCAGCAGCAGAGGTAGATAACTGTATTCAGCATCCTGTATTTCACACACTAGCAGTGTTGAGTAGAGTTCATATATGAAGAGACCTTCTTCTTCTTCATTGCACTTTTATAACTCCCAGCCCAGAGAACTGTTCTTCTAAGGTACAGCCAATCTGCTTAAGTATTCAGCTTCACAGCTGCCCTAAAAAAAAATGCCCCAAAACAATAACTTAAAACAATAAGTATAAATAATGTTTAACTTTTATCAGCAAGGTGTGTTCTCAGGTCATATTGAAAATGTTTTCTTTGGTGCCAAGTGGAACCATGAACCGGCACTGGGCTCTTCTAATTAAGGACTGGTGTGTGTCTGAAGAGAGGTTGGAGCAGTTACCCAGGCACTTAGCTACGTGGACTATCATCTTTCATGACCACAAACCAGCCACTTCTCTTTGTGTTGGAGTCTCCATGGTGGCAAGATAGAATCAATAATAATGAGTTCAGCATAAGAATTATTCACAATTAAGAAAAATAGCCTACCGAGTACCCTGAGCTCCTGGGAAACTGTGTAAACACAGTTCACCATTTGTATTCTGACGCCTTGTCCTTGTTGGAATCTTGTGATTCCCAGTGCCATGTTTTTGTGCGTTCTTTCCACTCGAGTTGCTCCTTCTGTTTGATGTGTGGACATGCTGGTCCAAGGTTCCACAATTTCCAGCCATACTTTTTTTTTTTTTGGTTTAAGAGAAAATTTTCCTAAGCCTATAATCATGCATTTTTTTTTTCTTTTTAAAAAAGTCTATCGGGTGCCATTTCAATAGTTAGTTTGAAAGTCAGAACACAAGTCCCAGATATCGTGTGATTTTTAGATGGGATTTAATCACTGCCTGGGTTCAGTAAGCATTACCATCAAAGTGAGGATGGCAGACTCTGTTCTGGGGACATGATTCTCCAAATGTAGCCTACGGGCAAGAAAGTCTACATCAGAAATACTTAAGTGGCTCAGTTAGAATAAAGTAATTACCACCCTAGGCCTCACTAAACAGAAATGTCTAGTTTGAGACATTTTTAATAATCATCTCAGCCTCAGTTATCCATGATAAAGTTTTCGAGCACAGCTCCAGTATCAGCAATTGATGACCTTCTGATTTCAAGGGCTTCAAAGAAGAGATTCAAGCTTTGTCCCTCTAGTACAACTTTGAATAAGACATCCTTAGTGGGACCAGCTATGCCGTACACAACACTTTCTTCAGAATATTAGGTAGAGCCATGGCAAGGGTCCCTGTGCAGAGCAGCATGGCACAGTGTCAGGACCATCCACGGTGGCAAGTAGAATTACATCTACCAAGCCCTGATCTTAAAGAAACAAGGTCTGGGTGTTTTCCTGGTCTATCCTGGTAAGAGCTTTCTCCAGGTGCTGACTACAAGAAGCATAACAAGAAGGTGTCAGATAAACCCAAACCCTACCAACTGGAAGCTAATTGAATTAATTACTAGGATACAGTGACTTTGTTCTTACATCTTTAGGGTTTATAGAAGCATTTCTGATACCAACACAGCACAAAGGTTTTTATTAAACCCCTGCTCTAAAGACCATCTGCTTTTTAACTTTTAACCTTCAGGCAAAGAAATTCCAAAAATGTCTTTTTCTTCTGTCTGTGAAAGAAGAAAATACCTTTAAGATACTCTTCAGTCTACCCAAGATACATAATAAGAAGAGTAGAATGTTGGAACATTAATTCCAATTCTATAAATAGGAAAAATATTGCATGATTTCATCAAAGATTCTCATTCACTAGGGCTAGACAGAGCAGTTTTCTACTAAATTTGACACAGTATCTTTGCATTCCATTACAAAGCTGTTATTCGCAACTGTAAACAGTGGGCTTTTATACCTGTCAGAGAGTTTCTTTGACATTTTTCAAGAATTATATTAGGGATTTGAACCATATCATATATATATATATAAAACACCTATGTTCTAATTTTATAGAAAGTTGCATCTCAACTTTTTATAATATTCATTAAAGAAAAGGGGCTGCAGAACACACGCAGTCATATAAAACGTTGTTGAAAGGTGACTACACAGGAGCAGTGTGGTGGAGTTCCACTGTAGTGATACAACAGTTTTGTATCTTGGTTGTGGTGGTGGTTACATGAATCTCTACAGAGGATAAAATTTCTTAGAAGTACACATACAAAATGAGTACCTGTTAAAAATTGATGAGATTTTGAATAAGATTTGTAGCCTACTTAGCTACATGGAGGGAGGAACCTGGTAGGCTGCAGTCCATGGGGTCGCTAGGAGTCGGACACGACTGAGCAACTTCACTTTCACTTTTCACTTTCATGCATTGGAGAAGGAAATGGCAACCCACTCCCGTGTTCTTGCCTGGAGAACCCCAGGGACGGGGGAGCCTGTTGGGCTGCCGTCTATGGGGTCACACAGAGTCGGACATGACTGAAGTGACTTAGCATAGCATAGCATAGCATAACTACATTCAGTTCAGTTCAGTTCATTCGCTCAGTCATGTCCAACTCTTCTCGACCCCATGAATCGCAACACGCCAGGCCTCCCTGTCTACCACCAACTCCTGGAGTTCACTCAGACTCACGTCCATCGAGTCAGTGATGCCATCCAGCCATCTCATCCTCTGTCATCCCCTTCTCCTCCTGCCCCCAATCCCTCCCAGCATCAGAGTCTTTTCCAATGAGTTAACTCTTCACATGAGATGGCCAAAGTACTGGAGCTTCAGCTTCAGCATCATTCCCTCCAAAGAAATCCCAGGGCTGATCTCCTTTAGGATGGACTGATTGGATCTCCTTGCAGTCCAAGGGACCCTCAAGAGTCTTCTCCAACACCACAGTTCAAAAGCATCAATTCTTCAGCCCTCAGCCTTCTTCACAGTCCAACTCTCACATCCATACATGACCACTGGAAAAACCATAGCCTTGACTAGACGGACCTTTGTTGGCAAAGTAATGTTTCTGCTTATGAATATGCTATCTAGGTTGGTCATAACTTTCCTTCCAAGGAGTAAGCGTCTTTTAATTTCATGGCTGCAGTCACCATCTGCAGTGATTTTGGAGCCCAGAAAAATAAAGTCTGACACTGTTTCCTCATCTATTTCCCATGAAGAGATGGGACCAGATGCCATGATCTTTGTTTTCTGAATGTTGAGCTTTAAGCCAACTTTTTCACTCTCCACTTTCACTTTCATCAAGAGGCTTTGTAGTTCCTCTTCACACCAATATCAATTTCCTGATTTTGAGAATGGACTAGACTTATGTAAGATGTTACTATGCAGCAGGTAGCTGGGTGAAGAGCACATGAGACCTCTTTGTATTATTTTTTTGTAACTACTTGTGAGTCTATAACTAGCTTAAAATAAAAAGTTCATGGAAAGGTTGAGAGTTCATCCCATTGTTTATTCCTCTTCAAACATACTGATTGCTCATACTTTACCCACACAAATTATCTGTGCAAAGTATAATTCATTTGATTTGAAACATTCAATAAAGATCCGGATCAGCTTCACTAATCACTCATCTCCCTTTAAAACTCAAGCTAAATTCTACAGAACATAAGTAACCCCAAAGTGAAATTCAAGCAGGTGTTTTAGCGGACTTCTAAATACAGATTTCTCAGACTTTGAACTATCCAGAGATTTATTGTCCAGACCTCAGTCATTTGGTCACTTGAGGGAGTTGCCTCTCTTTTAACCCTTCTCTGTGCATACTTGCTCTTTCTTCTCTATGTCTTCTTATCTCCTCTCACCTCTTTACTTGCTAAAAATAATCTAATTCTTCTTGGAAGTTCCTGGATTTTTCTCCAGAATTTTGCATCTTGGACAACATTTATTGAGCATCATGGATGGCCTCAAGAATGTGAGACGTAATTTCTTGTAAATTTGTCCTGTGCTTCAGAGACCTTGAGAATATGCTTGCCCTGTTCCCTCTTCTGAAATGGCAATTTGAGTTTAATTACTTAATCACTACTTATGGGCACTTCAGGAACCCCAGTTTTGCTCAGCCTACTAATGCCAAAGAACCCTGAACAAAACCAGAGTTGGTAACACGGGTGTCTGCGGGGCAGAGAGCAGGCAAGAGGTGTGAATGTGTGTTAAAAAGAATTAGACATGACTGGGAAAGAGAAGAGACTATATATTAAGAAAAGAAAATCTCTCTTGGCCTCAGATTCTTCATCTATAAAATGACAGTTTAGACTGGAAAGACAACAATATTCTGTTATTTGAACCACTCTAATAAATTAAGCAAATAATCTGAAAAGCAGAGAAAAATCACTTCTCTGCCTGCAGCTCATTTTGTAGATCAAAAATAAACATTTTCTTGTATTTTATCTTGGAGAATTCAAATATAAGGGGCAAGGAAGGATTTTAGAAGTAACTTTCTCCCTGGTTCTATTCATAATTTAACTGTAGTCATCAGATCATGTGTGATTCTATTCCTGTTCACAATCTCCAATCTGTTCCCTAGAGCTTGTTCTGAGTGAGAATTGGAATAAAGAGAAATGGTCTGCTGCTCTTGGCCCTTCCTTGTGAACAACCCACACTGGGATTTGAAGAGAAAAAAAAAAAAAAAAAAATATATATATATATATATATATATATATATATATATATATATATATAAACATACTGCTGGCTCCAGAACTGCCTTGTCCATTGAACTGGGGAATAATGTTTTCCTATCTCAGTCTGCCTTTGCCCTGCAGGATTTATAGCCTGTGGAGGCCTCTGGCTCACCCCAGCTCATATAAACAGGAAATACAATTCCAAGCAGAGAAAAAAAGGAAGAGAAAGCTGGAGCAAAGAAAGCACTATAGGTACAATGCACAACGAAAAATTAGCATATTGCTAAATTTCCTTTCCCCAAGATTACACCATTCTGGATTTCCAAAGAGGTCAAGATTGTATATAGTTGATGCAAATCAAGCGTCTCGGAGTCTCAGATGGGAAGTTCATTAGTCCAAAGTTAAACGTGGTGGGGTTGCCCTGCTGCAGACACTGGGAACAAAATTTCAATCTGCCTGGGTCACATCCTCCCATGATAGGTAGGCCCTGTAAATACTGAAGTGCTAGGGAAATGGGAAGTCTCATCTGCCACAAGCCAAAGCGCGTTTAGGAAGTGAAAAATGGAACCGATGTAACAAATGGCAACCCACTCCAGTATTCTTGCCTAGGGGACCTGTGGACAGAGGAGCCTGGTGGGCTGCTGTCCATGGGGTCGCACAGAGTCGGACACGACTGAAGTGACTTAGCATGCATGCATGCATTGAAGAAAGAAATGGCAACCCACTCCAGTGTTCTTGCCTGGAGAATCCCAGGGACAGAGGGGCCTAGTGGGCTGCTGTCCATGGGGTTGCACAGAGTCGGACATGACTGAAGCAAGTTAGCATGCAACAATACAGTAAATTGTGATATTGCTAGAGTTTACACAGTAATTGTGCAGAAAGTCAGGCTTAAGTTTCCATAGAGAACAATATTTAAATAATAAAAACATGTGGTTAAGTATATTATACCACTCTATATGTACTGTTTTATCTTTCTGTATGTAATTAATATTAATAATTAATTAATAATTAATATACATAATTAAAATTTTAATTTACCTAATACCTTAAGTATTCTCAAACTTCAATGTATCTGCTGTTGTAAATAGATACATCAAGGGGTCATTCATCATACAAGTAAAAGTGTACCAGTGGCAAAAGCTACCCATATGTGGCTTTCCACCCTCTAGGTCTTTCTGTGTACATTTATGAATAGTAGCAACGACACATTATTCAAATTGCGGGATTTTTTTTCTCTGTTTTTGATAAGATTTAAGCTGGTCTCTGGAATCTATTTACACAGTAGAAAATGCTATCTGTGAAAACTCTGATGTGGGGATAGGTGTGGCATAGAGATAATAAATAAGAGAGAAATAATTCCTAATTGAGGTGCCACAGTTTTGTAGTGGACAGAGAAGCATGCAGAATCTAAAGACAGGTGCTTAAGGTGCTATGGGGCCTGACATGTTGGGGAAAGTTTAGCTGGGAAGAGTGATCTGAGCCACAGAGTAGGTTGGACAGAGGAGTATCTTATACCAGACCATGAAGTAAAGAGCAGAGGGCACCCTAAAGGAAATAGCAAGTACTTGATACTGCTATGCTTCAGTAATGATGCTACAGAGGGGCTAGTGGTCACATCAACATGGGCCTTGTGTGCCCTAATAAGAATTGTGAACTTGATCCTGAAAGGTTTAGGAGACATGGAAGGATTTTAAGCAAGGAGGGCTAATGTGTTCAGACATTCCTTTTAGAAAAATCATTCTGCCAATTATATGATGAATGAACGTAAGTGCCAGTGAGACCAGTTAGGAAGCTGTTGCAAGAAAATGATGAGAGCTTGAACTAAGATAATGACAGGAGAAATGGAAGGAAGAGCATGAAGTTAGCCAATAATGAGGAAGAAGAATCAAGAGAACTTGGAGATGGACTAGACACAATGAGAGGAAAAAGAGGGACTCGGGTCGTCCTAGGCTTGGTGAGCAGATGGACAGTGACATCAATCACAAATATGAATATGAGAGGGATTTAGAATGTGATGAGTTAGTTTAAGATATATTTGATTGGAGTGGCACTAGTGGTAACGAACCCACCTGTCAGTGCTGGAGATGTAAGAGATATAAGTTCAATCCCCGGGTCGGGAATACTCCCTGGAGGAGGGCACAGCATTCCACTCCAGTATTCTTGTCTGGGAAATCCCATAGACAGACGAGCCTGGAAGGCTATAGTCCATAGGGTCAAAAAGCATCGGACAAGACTGAAGTGATGTAGCACGCACTCATGCTTTTTCTTTCCATCCGTGGATCATGCAAAAATGAATAATTTGTAGTAATCAGAGATTCCAAGAAAGAAATCTTAATTAGAGATACAGCTCTGGGATCATCACAAGGTCCATGATTAAAGCTACAAGTGTAGCTGAGGTCACCAAAGGAGAGGATATAGTGTGAAGGAGGAGAGGATATAGTGTGAAGGAGGAGAGGATATAGTGTGAAGGAGGAGAAGAAAGAGATTTTAACTCTGGGAAGTATAATCCTTTGAAGAGTGGATAAATGAAGGAGGTATCTATAAAGGCATCTGAGAAGAAGCATCAAGACACAGGAGCAAAGTGTCATACAATCCAAGGCAGGATAGAACTGAAAAGGAAGGAATGATCAATAGGGAAGGCAACACTGTAGAAGAGTTTCCCAGTAAATTTGACAACTTTGGTTGTAAAAATGAACCTAAGTTCATTTGGAAAAAGTAATTTCAAAAAATAACAAAGAGAGGGAGTTCAGGTTGAAACTATAGAGAAACTTATATACTGAGAGTGATGACCTTTAGAAATGAAATAACTGAAGATCTGAAAGAGAGAAAAGACCATTTTAGAGAGTTCACAGAACGAATGTGTACTTGGCAGAGTTAGGGAGGACAGTCAACAAAGGGATTCAGAACACAGCTGAAGAGACTGGCCCTGAACAAATGAATGAATCCCTCTATCACTGAGTTGCGAGAAGACAATGGCACCCCACTCCAGTACTGTTGTCCGGAAAATCCCACGGATAGAGGAGCCTGGTGGGCTGCAGTCCATGGGGTCGCTAAGAGTCAGACACGACTGAGTGACTTCACTTTCACTGTCCACTTTCATGCATTGGAGAAGGAAATGGCAACCCACTCCAGTGTTCTTGCCTGGAGAATCCCATGGACAGAGAAGACTGGTGGCCTGCTGTCCACGGGGTCGCACAGAGTCGGACACGACTGAAGCGACTTGGCAGGCAGCAGCATCACTGAGTTAGTGATGAAGAAGAGAGTTACAGAAGTTTGAGATGTATGTCTTTAGGGTGGCTTCTATTTTCTACATGAAAAAAAGGCAACGTTATCCGTTGACAGTGAGTGCGGAGGCGTAAAAGGAGATTAGTATGAAGGTTTCATTCATTCAACAAACATTCATTCAATATCAATGTGCCAGCCAGAAGCAGATACTAACTTCCATAAACCTCATTATGAGAGGGACTAAAAAAACTTGTCCAAAACCAGGTACTTTTTAGAGTCATATAAAGTACAACTAAAAAATTTGCCAGGACAGTGAGTACACACTGAGACACGAAGATGTGATCTACACACACATACATGCACGTGCGTGCACTCACACAATGGAATAATACACAGCCATAAAAAAGAATGATATATTCATTGACAGCAACATAGATGGGCTTGGAGGGCATTATGCCAAGTGAAATAAGTCAGACAGAGAAAGATAAATACTATATGATATTGCTTATATGTGGAATCTAAAAAAATACAATAAACTACAGAATTTAACATAAAATATGCAGACTCACAGATACAGAGAACAAACTCGTGGTTACCTGTGTGGGGGAGGGGCATTCGAGGAGTAAGGGAGTGAAAGGTACCGGCTGCTGGGTATAAGATAAGCTCAAGGATGTCCTGACAGCACAGGGAATATAGCCAGTATTTTGTAATAACTGTAAATGGAAAGCAAACTTTAAAAATTGTATAAAATTTTAAAAAAATTAAAATAAAATAAGAAGGTTAAAATTATCCTCATCCTTTAAGGAAAATGTTATATTACTCTAGCCATTTTCTACAAGAAAACAGCTTTGTATATGAGTTTGTTCAGTTCCAGAGGTATTTGGAGTGGCCACAGAGATCTGCTGACTTTTGTCAAAGGATTATAGAGCTATTAGTCATGATGGGTAGTAACTTTACAGCCAGTCAAACAACTGGTTAGCCCATTATGCTCCTGGTGAAACTGCCCAGAAGGATGGAAATGAGGGAGAGAGATTGAAGTTAGACAGCAGTTCTGTTACCTTCCCCACACCACTGAAATTTATTTCACTTGATTAACTCCTATTCAATGTGGAAACAAGTCCCATGCATTTGAAATGCACACTAAAAAATACCACACATACCCCCTGTGGACCAAATATAAATTGAAATCATTTGTGTTGGATTCGGGTTCCATGTGAGCTGTCAGAGAATGATAGTTATGGCCATTTTGGTAAATCAATTTTTTTTTTAAAGTTCTTAAAAGGAGATTGATCCTTTTTTAAAAAAACAGTATATAGTACTAAACTCATGTCTACATCTCAGAAAGCCCTTTGGTCTCAGGCCTGGCTACTCACTGAATATGTCAGAGAAAATTGCAGGTTGCAATTCCAAGCAGACGAAAGTGAGGAAACAAAAGGAAATTTCTGATAGAAATACAGACTATGTAAAGTTTAAAAATAAAATTTAAAAAAAAAAAAAAAAAGAAATACAGACTGACAACTTCTCATCCTAAAGTGGAAGCCCCAAGACCACCCACATTGCAGGGTTTTTCCAACTCTGAAAGAAGGGCCCACCCTGAATCTGAGCATTTATGTTAAGTACCTAAAAATAACATGTGGGGGATGAGTTATTTAAGCTTCTTACTCTGATAATTTCTTTTTCCAGATCATTATTAAGCAAGGCGACCTTTAGAAGGAGATATTTCGAGAGATTCTGTGAATGCTTTGGCTGTTTCTGACCATAACTTTAATCTCCCCTCTCCTGGCAAGGTTGCAATGGTTCAGGGGCAGAAACCCTCTTCCTTACTCCAGCTGCAACTCCCAGAGAGGTTCTGAAGGTGAGTCAGGTGTTAGGCCCCAGGGGTGAAATAAAAACCTCAGAGAAAGACTGGAGCTGAAGCACAGCGTGGGGCATTGTATAACAAAGCAAATTACACAGGAGCCGCCTAGAGAGATTCCTAAGAGACCAGTCCCGCTCACAGGTTCCGTTTATCTACTCCCAGCCCCCCTCCTCTTTTGTACATCACTTCACTTTGGCATCCCATCAAAACCTGGGAAACTTTCTGATGAGACATTAGTTCAGGGGTCTTCCCAGGTTGCTCAGTGGTAAAGAACCCGCCTGCCAATGCAGGAGATGTGGGTTACATCCCACGATTGGGAAGATCTCCTGAGGAGGAAATGGCAAGCCACTCCAGTATTCTTGCCTGGAGAATCCCATGGACAGAGGAGCCTGGAGGGCTAGATTCCATGGGGTCACAAACAGTCACACACAATTGAAGCGGCTAAAGTACAATAATAGATGCAATTCAGATTCCATCAGTTTGGTGTTGCCTCCCTTCATACAGTTTGAAATCAAAATTAAAAACCACAAAGACTTTTCTAATTCTCTGTATACAGTTGAAAGTATAGCATATTTTAGGCCAATATTTATATAATATAAACTAAACCTCCACAGAATGCATCAAGGCGGAAAAAGGAAGATGTGCTATCTTTTAAAAAAAGTAGTGGTTCCTACATATGCAACATGGGTGCATTGGTTTTTTTATCCTCCACTATTCTGTGAGGGAAATTCTATTTAATCCATTCAGTTCAATTCAGTTCAGTCATTCAGTCATGTCTGACTCTTTGGAACCCATGGACTGCAGCAACCAAGCCTCCCTGTTCATCACCAACTCCCAGAGTCTACTCAAACACATGTCCATTGATTTGGTGACACCACCCAACCATCTCATCCTCTGTTGTCCTCTTCTCCTCCCATCTTCCATCTTTCCCAGCATCAAGGTCTTTTCCAATGAGTCAGCTCTTCACATCAGGTGGCCAAAACATTGGAGTTTCAGCTTCAGCATCAGTCCTTCCAGTGAAAATTCAGGACTGATTTCCTTTAGGATGGACTAGTTGGATCTCCTTGCAGTCCAAGGAACTCTCAAGAGTCTTCTCCAACACCACAATTTAAAAGCATCAATTCTTTGGTGCTCAGCTTTCTTTATAGTCCAACTCTCAAATCCATACATGACCACTGGAAGAACCATAGCTTTGACTAGACGGACATTTGCTGGCAAAGTAATGTCTCTGCTTTTTAATAAGCCATCTAGGTTGGTCATAACTTCCCCTCCAAGGAGCAGCATATATTATATATATTCATATATAATATATATAGCATATATATTCATGGCTACAGTCACCATTTTAAGTGATTTTGGAGCCCCCAAAAATAAAGTCTCACTGTTTCCACTGTTTCCCCATCTATTCCCATGAAGTGATGGGACCAGATGCCATGATCTTCATTTTCTGAATGTTGAGCTTTAAGCCAAATTTTTCACTCACCTCTTTCACATTCATCAAGAGGCTCTTTAGTTCTCCTTAGCTTTCTGCCATAAGGGTGGTGTCATCTGAATATCTGAGGTTACTGATATTTCTCCCAGCAATCTTGATTCCAGCTTGTGCTTCCTCCAGCCCAGTGTTTCTCATGATGTACTCTGCATAGAAGTTAAATAAGCAGGGTGACAATATACAGCCTTGACATACTCCTTTTCCTATTTGGAAACAATCTGTTGTTCCATGTCCAGTTCTAACTGTTGCTTCCTGACCTGCATATAGGTTTCTCAAGGGGCAGGTCAGGTGGTCTGGTATTCCCATCTCTTTCAGAATTTTCCACAGTTTATTGTGATCCACACAGTCAAAGGCTTTGGCATAGTCAATAAAGCAGAAATAGAGGTTTTTCTGGAACTCTCTTGCTTTTTCCATGATCCAGCAGATGTTGGCAATTTGATCTCTGGTTGCTCTGCCTTTTCTAAAACCAGCTTGAACATCTGGAAGTTCATGGTTCACGTACTGTTGAAGCCTGGCTTGGAGAATTTTGAGCGTTACTTTGCTAGCATATGCAATAAGTGCAATTGTACAGTAGTTTGAGCATTCTTTGGCATTGCCTTTCTTTGGGATTGGAATGAAAACTGACCTATTCCAGTCCTGTGGTCACTGATGAGTTTTCCAAATTTGCTGACATATTGAGTGCCACACTTTCTCAGCATCATCTTTTAGTATTTGAAAGAGCTCAACTGGAATTCCATCACCTCCACTAGCTTTGTTTGTAGTGATGCTTCCTAAAGCCAACTTGTCTCATTCCAGAATGTCTGGCTCTAGATGAGTGATCACACCATCATGATTATCTGTGTCATGATGATCTTTTTTGTATAGTTCTTCTGTGTATTCTTGCCACCTCTTCTTCATATCTTCTGCTTCTGTTAGGTCCATTCCATTTCTGTCCTTTATTGTGCCCATCTTTGCATGAAATGTTCCCTTGGTATCTCTAATTTTCTTGAAGAGATCTCTAGTCTGTCCCATTCTATTGTTTCCCTCTATTTCTTTGCATTGATCGCTTATTTAATCCATTACCAGATAAGAAAAACCAAAAACACATAAGTGAAAAAAATAAGTTAAGCAATTTAATTAAAGACGTTAGCACTAAAGAGCCTCTTGATGAAAGTGAAAGAAGAGAGTGAAAAAATTGGTTTAAAACTCAACATTCAGAAAACTAAGATCATGGCCTCTGGTCTCATCACTTCATGTCAAATAGATGAGGAAACAATGGAAACAGTGACAGACTTTATTTTTGGGGCTCCAAAATTACTGCAGATGGTGACTGCCACCATTAAATTAAAAGACGCCTACTCCTTGGGAGAAAAGCTATGACCAACCTAGACAGCATATTAAAAAGCAGAGACATTACTTTACCGACAAAGGTCCATCTAGTCAAAGCTATGGCTTTTCCAGTAGTCATGTATGGATGTGAGAGTTGGACTATAAAGAAAGCTGAGCACAGAAGAATTGATGCTTTTGAACTGTGGTGTTGCATAAGACTCTTGAGAGTCCCTTGGAGTATAAGAAAATCCAACCAATCCATCCTAAAGGAAATCAGTCATTTGTATTCATTGGACCGACTGAAGCTGAAGCTGAAACTCCAATGCTTTGGCCACCTGATGCGAAGAACTGACTCATTGGAAAAGACCTGGATGCTGGGAAAGATTGAAGGCAGGAGGAGAAGGGGACGACAGAGGATGAGATGGTTGGATGGCATCACTGATGTGATGAGCATGAGTTTGAGTAGGCTCTGGGAGTTGGTAATGGACAGGAAAGCCTGGTGTGCTGCAGTCCATGGGGTCACAAAGAGTCGGACACAACTGAGCGACTGAACTGAACTGAACAGATTTGTGGCAAAGCTACAATTTAAACCATGTACTTTTTTCTTCAAAACCTTAAGCCTTCAAAATTTATTAATGAAATTTCCAAAGGGGATCAATACAAACTTTTAATCCTATAGCTTGTGTAGGACAGATTAGTTATATAGAGGAACCCAGTGAATATCTTTCTACCTTATTTACACATTTCCAAAGATGGTCTAATCAACATATGGTTAGTTTTAAGGACCCAAAGCTTTTGCCATGACATTTACTAGCAAGAAATTTTCTTCAACACTTTTCTTCAACACTTTGCACTTATGGTTTATGGGTATGTTAATGTCCTCCATTTGAGGAGTACTTTTCAAAGAAACAGAATAGATTTCAACTGTTTCTACATGTGAAAAGGATGCATGGTACATTTAAAAAGGCAAAGTAATACAATGTTTTTTACATATAGTCAATAATGTGACAAAGCACTTGTTTATTCTCCCATGGTTTTGCAAGTCATTTACTGAGCCTGTTCAGAAAAATGTGTAAATTACTAGAATTTAAGAAGGAAAAATTCTGAATATACAAATAATCTCAGTAGGTATTTACCAAGGATAGAATGGAAAGACACTAGGCAATTAATCAGAAAAACTCTAATGTAGATCTTTTTGATGTCTTTGATCAAAGGAATAACTTTCCCTGAACTAAATCAATCTAAAATCATTAGTCCACGTGACCTCAATAATTTTCTCACCTTTTTTCCCACTTACAGACCCCATTCTTCTCCTCCAGTGCCACCAGACTCTATCCTAGGAGTCCCATAAAACTCCATATGAGAATTAAACATGAGTTTCAAAATTTTATAGTACAAAAATCCGGCTATTCAGAATTATTATGTTATAGACTACAGAGAATGCTCAATCAAAATCTTGGCTTTTCTTAAGCCCCAAGTGTTGAAATAAACAGAATGTTGAAACAGCACTGCTGTTCACCTCTCTACATGTATATCATCATTCTTAGTATGCTCATCTATCTCTCACTAACTGCTATCCCACACTGGAGATTTCTGCCTATCTTTTACTTTCATCTTAAAGAGGGGGAAATTTGATTGTGTATATTTCCAATAGGGTGATATCTCAAATGACTAGCCAAAGTCTGGGATTAAGAAATGTGGATTTCACATTCCAGTTCTCTCAGCACGAGAAGCCACATGAAATCTTGGGACTCTCTTGACACTAGTGATGATCTTTGCATTTATACAGCACTTGTAAGTTTGTCATGGATACTACAGAAGTCCTACAGAGCATGTGGTGGAAAACAACATGGGACAGTATCAAACATTTAGGGGATTTTTGATAGTGCAGATTATACCACTGGTGGATTGAGAATCACTTAGATTGATCAGAGCAAACAGTCATGTCAAAAACACAGTTTCATTCATCACAGCCATACGCTGTGTTGACTCTCCATTAACGGTTTGTGCTTACAAAGTTCAAATACTCAGGCATTTTCCATTTATAATGTGCAAGATATTGAAGGCTGTAAGCACCCAAGAGGGAGAAATTCTAGGTGGTCTTGGTAAGGGGGGAGAGGACATAATTAATTAGGAATGACATTATCAAGGGGAAGAAAGGCAGACAATCAGTGAACAGCAAACAACTTTTCTAACAACACCAAAAGCTAACATAATCCAAAAAAGGTGAAGGAAACCAATGACAAAAATGATTTCATGAGGCCAAAGGAAGCATTTTAATTCCTCAAACATCAGTAGTGCAATTTTCAGCTGAAAGCAAGAGCATTGTGAAATAAATAATAGCATGTTTACCTTACTGAGAACCTGAAAGAAACAGAACAAGCAAAAGGAAGCATGTATATTTGAGATCGTGACTTTCACGGCAAGCTTGGTAACCCCAGCTAATATGACAACCCATAGGGGAACCAGAGCAAGGGCCTGCAAGAATCTCAAATTTTCTCCTGCCCATTCTCTGGCTTGGGATAGTGAACACCTCAGCCAAACAAGACCGGGAAAACTGAGATCTTTTTCTAGAACTAAACTTTGGATACAGAAATCATGAATCATTCCTAAACTGGCAGCAGAAGTGTGAAGAATTTGGAAAAGCACAAGAAGAGCCCAGCAGCCAGCGCTGATGCCTCAAAGGGAGGGGGTCAGAGAGGGCTGAAGGACAGCCAGACACCAGCCAGAATCCGGAGGGGAGGAGGGCCAGCCAGAGCTGCTCTGGAAGAAAAGTGCAAAGCAAGGCATGATGAGAAAGAGTTCTTCCAAAGAGGCCAGCAGCAGACAGCTTGCCCTTATTTAAAAGAAAAAGTTGTTTATTCTATCAAACTGGTAGGTCTCTGAGATTAGGCTTATGTTTCCTTCCCTGTCCCCCAACCCACATCTTACCCAGGTAAAGCTTGTTCGGTGGTGGAAGAAAAGATCGTAGAATTATAGTTGCTGACCTTATTTCTTAAGGCTTTTGGATGTGCATAATTAAAACTCAGCAAATGAGGAAGAGGAGGGAGGAAGTGGGAGATGGGGATTGGGAGAATATAAGGAAGAACACTGAATAAAAGAAAGAGATGGTGGGGATCCTGTAGAAACTGTAGAGAGAAGAGGCAGATGAGAGTAAACGTCAAGGGTATCAGAGGAAGGGGTCAGTATGATCTGCTGAGCTTGAGGAACTTTGGACATTTCCAGACACAAAACATATGGATAAAGAAATAAACAATACCAATTCCTATGGCTAAAATGAAAAAGAATTCTTCACTTCCTGTGAAAAATTGGAGTCTGCTCAAAACACTGGGGGTGATTATATTGGGTTTGCTTTGCAAATGCTCTACTATAAAATGTTGGTACGAAATAATCTTGAAGTTTTAATTTGCAGAAGAAGTCCCTCTATTTTAATTTTAGAATTCTAAATTCTTAGAGTTGGGGTCATGGAAGTCAACTGGGCCAGCTTTTATCAGATTCATAGAAACCATCTCTCTCTATGAGCCAACACCTCCCAGTTAGGCAATGTGGTCCACACTCCATGTATTTCCAATGGTGTGATCTCTCAAATGATTAGCCAAGGTCTTGGATTGAGAAATGTGGATTTCACATCCCAGCTGTCTCAGCATGTTAATGAGCAATGACATGAAATCCTGGGACTCTTTTGACATTGATGGTGATCTTTGCATTTATATAGCTCTTTGAAGTTTGTCAAAGCCATTTTCATCAATATTCTCCTCTGGTTCTCACTATAGACACAAGAGGGATTATATTTCTTACTTTTCAGGTTCAAATACTACTAGGACTCAGAGAATTTTGAGACTTACCTAAATCACAATTAATAAGGTCCTCTAATACTAATTTACTTCTTCAGATATATAAAATACTTATTAATTTTATTTCAGATCATTATAAATTTCCAATAAAATGGATAATTAAGAGTATACTCAATTTTAGCATGGGTAATTAATTTGATCAAATATATTTTGCTTCTCTCAGTTTGTGTATGCAAGTATCTGAAAATCTGTGAATCTATTATATCTTTTTACTTCACAAAAATTATGTTATTCATAAGCCATTATTTTAGGGAAAAAGTTTCTGCTAGAAGATTCTGCAGAATTCAAGAAAAATGAGAAAGAAATATAGGTTCCAAAAATCCAAATTAAAGTCTTGTATTTCTTAATAGAAAAGACCCTTACTATTGGGAGATAGGTTGAGATGATGATTAAGCACACAGACTTTGTTAACAGTCGGTCCTAAATTTCAAACTCAGTTCCAACACATCTCTCATGCTGAGCAAGTTAATCTCCTGTGCCTCTGTCTTCTTATCTATAAAATGGGAATAAAATACTATTGACCCATTGGGATATTGTGAGAATTCAGTGGGTTAATATCTTTAAGGTGTTTAGAACTATGGCTGACATATAGTAATTTGTGTGTGTATGAGTTATTCCCATTTTTATCTGTCAAGAACTAGGTGCAAAGGGGTCTTATCCAATTCACAAAGGAACTCTGTGAGATAGGTACTATTACAGTAGCTAGAAGGGGAGGGGTGGAGGAAACCTCAGAGAAAGACCAGGAATTAGCACCATGTTACATAGCGCCACCTGGGAAGCCAAGAATCCACCTGCCAATGCAGGAGAAACAAGAGAAATGAGTTTGATCCCTGAGTTGGGAAGATCCCGGGGAGAATGAGATGGCAACCCACTCCAGTATTTCTTGCCTGGAAAATTCCATGGACAGAAGAACCTGGCAGGCTACAGTCCATGGAGTTGCAAAGAGTCGGACACGACTGAGTATGCACGCATGCACACATGCACGCATGCAGAGCATTTGGCTTTGAAGGCCAGCACAGCTTGATCACAGGAATGCCATAGGACTGTGAGAAATAGAAACTCCACTCTTGAAGGGCGCACACAAGGTCTCATGGGCACCAGGACTCACAGAAAACACAGTGACTTCATAGGAGCCAGACCAGACCTACCTGATGGTCTTGCAAGGTCTCCTGGGGAGGTGGGGCTGGGGGTAGGGGTTGTGGCTCACTATGTGGACACGGACCCTGGGGCAGAGATATCACAGAACATTCATGAAGAGACTTTAAAAAAAAATAAACCATTTTATTTGACTAAAAATTACACTTCTCCATCTATAGATACTAAAAATGTGGTCGTTTTCAATCTTGTCTCAAACTGAAAAAGATATTAGGAAATGTACATATATACATACAGTTTTTTTTCAAGGTCTTTGTATAAAAACTTTCAGGAACATTAGTGCGGAATTAGAATGCTTTAATATTTATCTGGCAAAGGGATTGTTTTTCCCTCCTGATCACTTTATTCCAGGAAAAAGATCCAAAGGAGCTTCTCTGAAATTTTACTTTGACAAAATTTCAAAAGTACCCTCTCTAAGTTGCTACTCAGCAGAAAGAAATCACTCATTTTAGTCCACTTGGGAGCTATAAAATCAGAAATCAGGAGAAAAAGCTTTGCATCCCTGATTTCAGTTGGTTGATGCAATTAAACAATTTCATTAGACTATTTCAGAGCTGCAGTTCTGAGTAGAAAGTGAAAAATAACTAAGATACCATGGTGTTTATCACTTCTCCAAGAATTTTAGACAAGTCGGATTTCATACCCTCTGGGAAACAAATGTCCATTTTGGAGCTCATTCCAACATCTTCTAAGAACAAAGTGTTTCCAGGACTAACTTCAAAGGAACTGCATGAGCAGGGTTTATAAAGCTTTATACTCAAAACATTTCCAATCAGTAGGTGACTTAAATCATTTATTCCAACCAATATCATTACCTCAGCAATTAAAATGAAAATACTCCAGTTTTTCTCAAGTTCATTATTCTTCCTTTCATAAACTGGAAAAATTCTATTACTGTGATTCTAACTATTGAGAGTGCAGCACTTAGAAGTGTTCAACAAGATTTAAATTATGTGTATCTTACATGGGTCAAAACGGGAGCAGTGTGGGGGAAGGGTTCTCTTGAACTGATTCCATTCAAGTTACTTGCTTTAGTGCTTAATTAATGACCTGGTGACATGTTTTGAAACAGCAATGTTTCTAACTCCCTTAACAATGTCAAGTCCCGGACTTCCTTCTCATGGCAGCCAAGGTTGAGCTTAACTTCCAGGTCCGTGGATAATAAGGAAACAAGCTTTCTGTTAGGGTAGCTAAAAAATGTATGTTCACCCCAGTGACTATGTCACGAAACAAAGAAACAAAATATAGGAAAGGTGGGATAGGAAGAGGGCTGAGCCTGAATAACTGGGCAAGCTTATCTCATCCACAATAAGCAGCAGATTATTTGAAACCATTTTTGCAAAGCTTCTTACAATCCTCACAATGAGGGAGTAACTAGATGTAAAAGAAGAGATTCTGCAAATGGTGGCATGAAACTCTACATTTGTAGGTGCCAAGAGACCCTATATTAATGGTGCCATGAAAAAAAAATATATATATGTATGTGTATATATATGTATATGTATATATATACACACACACAGTACATTCACTTTTGTTTTCCAAGAACACAAGATTTCTAACATCATTTTCTCAAAAGCATGCCTAATCCATTTTTAACCTAAAAGAAAATACTTTACATCAGAAAATTACAAAGCATGTGTTAAATTACAAATGCCCTTTGGTAACATGGGCTTCTAGCTGGTTGCACACTTTCCTTCTCCTTCCATCCACTATGACGGTTTGAGTCAATGATGCTACTCTGACTGCGGGAAGGAAATATGTTACTCAAAATCTTTTCCTTACAATCGTTTCACACTTGGAAGGCATGTACATGCACTTCCCACTCTATGTCTATTCTTGAAGCTAATTGCAGTTCAAAGGATCTTTATTTACAAAACAAGCACGTATATTCTCTATAACTCTTTTCCCTTTTCTTTTCTAACTCTTACATAATTACTTTAGCAAATCTCTCATCTTTTCTTGGTTATGTATGCAAACAACAAGAAGTTCTTCTTGTTTTGGAGTTTTAGAAGTATAAAAACACCACTATTACCACAATTGTGTCAGATAAAAAGAAATCCTTTAGATTTAAAATGAAATTGCATATAATAAACATTTATCTCCAAAAGCCTTATAAGTACTCTAAAATCTTCCCAAAGTTTATTTTTCTTCATCCTTCTTTCCCTTAAGTTCAATCATCTAAGAATAAAATATAACAACTTTGGCTTTGTTTTTTTTTACTAATATTTTAACCACATTGCTATTTTTCTCTTGTTTTATTGCAAATGAGCTTATTTAGATATTTCATGGCTTAACTAGATTACAGATTTGTCTGGAAATTTAAGTACTCCTTATAAAAGTGTTCCTATGCAGAAATGTGTTAGCATTACAGATACTTCAATTTTAAAATAATTTCCCAACAGAACTCATTCAAAAGATGCTGAATACTACCAACTTTTGACAGATCTGACATAGTACACTATGCATAAAGGATTAGCAAAAATATGAAGGCCCCAAATGGGCTTGCTGTTTCATTCATTGTCATCAGGAGCTACGGTGAAAGGCAGGGTGGCATAGTGATAAATAATGTGGGCTTTAAAGCCAGGTGGCCCATGTCCAAACCTTAGCTCTGCCACATACTAGTTGGGAAAATCTGAGCAAGTCACTTAGAATAGTGTCTAAGTTTCTTCATCCTTAAAACTTGGATAATTATAATAGTATGTCATAGAGAGGCTATGAAAATTTAATAAATTAATTCATGTAAAGTTTATAGAACAATTCTTGGCACAGAGTGAAACTTCGGTAAATATTTGCACCATTATTACGATTATTATTATATCAGAGACAATGTCTTCCTCTCTTGTGTTTTCTTGCCAAAACTCCCATGGAAATGGGTACACTTCAGAAGAAATGTGATGACATCCAGCCATCCAAATGTGCACTGTGTGTGGTAACAGCTGAGTAAGTTGTGAGGAGAGGAGTCCCATAGAGTGGCTACTGCTATGATCTAGAGTTAATGAGGGCTTGAATGAACCTGTTGCAGTGGAATAAAGATGGATAAATAGAATCTAAAACTCAGAGTGGGAATGTTGCCATCCTCCCAACACTCATGCAAACACTCCTGATATAGCACAGAGGCCGATCAGGAGAAAAAAAAAACAAACCACTTTTGGGTGACCAACTCTGCCATGTTCCAGAACCCTGTGTGCTTCCTGGAATCTTCAGGACTCAGCTGTCAAAGGAAGTATAGGGTCCCCAAGGTCCCATGCAGCCAGACCCAAGATGGGGGTAGGCACTGACAGTCTCTGTAACATTTTAGGTCTTCACAAGTGAAAACAATCTGGAGCTAACAGAGTAAAATATTAACATTTGTTAAAGATGGAAGATAGAAATATGGGTATCATTTAATTTCCTTAATTGTCTATATGTTTCAAATACTTGATAATTAAATTAACAACCTAAAAATGTAAACACAATCCACAATGGGCAGACTCTACATGTAGTAAAGATGACTAAAATACACCAAGGATTATGATAAAATTTCTGTTTTAGTTCCTAGTTAGTGATTTTCACCTGAGAGGACTAGACCAACAGGAAGAGAAATAAAGAGGCAAGTCAGGGTGGGTGAAGCGAGGTGAGGTAGTCAGTTTTTATCATTGTCCTCGGAATGGAATGGTCAGGTTGAAGCTAATGAGCCACTCACCGAACGACTGTTATGTCTTCCAAAGTAAACCTCTTTATGTTCAGATTCTAAAATGCTTTAAGATTTGGGTCCAAAGAAGGACCTTGCATGTAAATGCCTTCTGTCTAAAGGCCAACTTGTCTAAGAAATCTTTCTAACTCCTCAGGTCTAGCTAGCTGCCTCCCCCCTGGGTTCATCATGCAACAGCAGCATGACCAGCACACAGGAAGGTGTCGAGAAAGCTCCAATCATGTGATGCTGGGGAGCTACTCGGCATACTTTGCTTAAGCAAAGGGGTTTTAAGAGTAAATCTGCCCTAAATCCTGATTCTTTCCTTTTGCCCTCCAGGATCAGACTGTTAAAGGGCCCCATCACCTTATCTAATGAACATAATCAGTGACAATTCACTGTCTTTTTTCCCTAGAATAGTTTACTTTCCACATGCTCTAGTTTAGGGATTATCAAACCTGGGAAGAGTGTCAGAATTCCTTGGAGAAATACTTTAAGTACATAGTTACAAGGCCCCATACCTGACCCACTGGATCAGAATCTGTTCCCTTGGGACCAAGTGTGTGTCCCAGCTGAACTGAATCAAGGCCAGGTTTCCCTGCTCCGAGATGGGCATTCTTTTACAGATTGTTGCTTTACTGGTCATCCCTAAAGTTTGGAGTTATTAGTCTTCCTGTGTAATTCCAATATTCCTCTGGAAGCAGTACCAGCAGAACTTTAGTGGGCCTAAAGTTCAGTTTGTTTCTAAATCTCTAACTACAGTCCCAGCAAATATTGGATTAGGAAAAGATGATTCTATGTGGCAGGAAAGCATGGAGATAGCAGAATGGGTCCTCTGGTACGGGGAACAGAAAGTGAGGAACGTGTATAATCTACATCAAGGTCCTCCACAGACTGCTGAACACTGCTGAGCAGAGAGGCAGTATGTTTATGAGCACAGGCTTTAGGGTCAGAATTATCTGAGTTCAGGTTCTCAGGTATGTGATCTTGGGCAATTAGTCTTCCTCTGTTTCCACTTCACATGGGGATAACTACGGCACTTTCTGGGATTACATAACTTAAAACCTTTTAAAAGTTTTAGAGCAATGTCTAGAACATAGGAAGTGCTGGCTAAGTGTCAGCCACTATTATCATCATCATTAACATTATTATTTGCCCTGCAATCTATTCCCTGGGCTGGAGTATAAACAACAAGAAACCATCTTTCTTGCAGATACAAAACCCAACTCATTCTGAAGTTCCATTCATCCTTTTGCTTTATGGTTTATGACAGTAACTTTAATAGGTGTACAGCCATCTATATCATCAGTGACAAATCTGACTGAATAAATAAGACAAAGAGAGTAAACATCAAAAGTCTAAAAGGATCTCATCAAGGTTGTAACAGGGTGTTCTTTCAACCATGTTATGAAAGTCACTATTTGCTCGGATTAATAATCCATCCAGCTCCTCCAGCACCAAGACTCTTCCTATGTAATCCAGTCCAATGTTCCCCTGGAAGCACCAGTACCACTGTTTCCATTCATGGCCAATCATTTTGCAGATGGACTAAAAAAGGATTCATTTAAAAACATGTAGCAAAACCCACTCCAGTGTTCTTGCCTGGAGAATCCCATGGACGGAGAAGCCTGGTAGGCTGCAGTCCATGGGGTTGCACAGGTCGGACACGACTGAAGCGACTTAGCAGCAGCAGCAGCAGCAGCAAAAGTATATCTTTGGTTCTCAGAGCTTAGAAGTAGAATGACATTATATGCAAGAGAAAAAAAAAATACAGTTATACTAGAGTCACAAATGCCACAAGATCTCACTCTCATATGTAATGCTGCTTATATTAAATTTTTTTTCTCACCTGCTACTAAACTCCCTGAGGATAAAATGTCTTAAACCATTGCCACTATATCTTTTTGCACAGGAGAGAGGCAGAGATACACCAGGGAAGGTACAAAGCCAGAAAGATACTGCAAGAGTATTTTAGAGGCAGAAAGTGCCAGATTGCATTGATTGGCCCAAACTCTTCAGCATCAAAATGAGTGAAAACCGAAGCAGGGGGAGGAATCTGTGTCACTCAGGGTCACCTAGATGGCTGGGGACAAGTATGAAACTGAGGTTTCAATTGTCTGACTCCGGTCTAATACCGTGCTCCATGGTGCTATTTATACAAAAGAAAGAGTAGTAAATTTATATTCCATATCCAGCATTTAATTAAATATAGATATATGTTTTCAAATTTAACTAAAAAACAACAAATGTTGCTTATAAACTCCCTTTTTTATCTTCATAAAAAGGAAAAGAAGGAACACCATTTTAGTGAAGTATGTTTTATACACTCTATTGTAAAAGTGAAACACATGCATTTGAGCAAAATTAGATGATATCTAACAATAACAACAATATCAAAATAAGCCTTAGACCCACCATCCAAATGCAGTCACTCTTAATTGGCTGGTAGATATCCTACCAGTTTTATTTCTCTGCCATAATTTTTATACATTTGTAGCTAGACTATATACATGAAGCTGAATTTTCGTTTTCACTTAGTATAGCAAAAGCATTTCTTTTCTGTTTTAAAAATGCATGCTCTGAGGAAAAACTGGAAAACACCAAAATAAAATTTCTTTTCAATATATTTAACAATTAATATTAGTTTAAATTATTAAATAGAATTTAAGTCACTGCTATCACACCACTGGGTATGATCTTTCCCATTATTGTTCAGTACAATTTCCTATCCCCTCCATTTCCCTGCATAGCACTTTTCTGCTCTGCATAAATTCCAGGGATGGACTTTGGAGCCTCAGGATACATCACATGAGCAGAGGAGAGAAGAGTAGTGCACAAGAGAGGCTGAGTCTGTGAACACTTCATCGTGCCTTGCTTACCTCCCAGCAGGCCCAGATTCTCCTCACTGAGAACCGACATCATTCTCGTGTTCAGCTAGAGGAGATTCTGAGAGGGTAAGAAGGGAACAGCATGATCCAGGGAGAGGCAGAGAGTTAAAGGCGAGGTCCTGACTGCACGCAGACAGTAAATCTCAAAGAGAAAGCCTCCAAGGACTCCAGGACCAAGCTGGTGAAATACAAAGTGGGAAATGGGAGAAAGAATAACTGGGACATAAGAGAGGAAAATTAAGAACCAGAAAAGGAAAAAGAGACGGTCACAGAGAGAGAACGTGCTATTCCTTTCTTTTCTATCGGCTTTTCTGTAACCTAGACTGATAGCAACATGACTGCCCAAAGCATGTGGTGAATTCGGAGATAAATTTTCTTCCCCTGATGCTCAGCTTGGCTCTCCATGTTAGTTTCCTTTTGATTTATGACTTGACCTCTGTCCAGCACCCCTCACATGGTGGAGAACTATGATAACTTACTTCTTTTACTCATTTTCATGCCAGTTAGAACATGAAAGAACATACCAGTTAGAGATCTTATGGTTGAAATGATGGCATATTTATAAATACATTGGAGAGAAGTTTCTGAGGTTCCATAACTCTCAGTTTTTACAATGATGTTTTTAACCTGTTTCCATAAAACAGGTTTCTACTTAAGGAAAGATTGCCCGTCATGTCAACTGATTGGCCATAGTAGGATTTATTCAGTTAGGATTTGCACTGTTGCCCATGACATCTTTCCTTTGGTAGAGTACACAATTTGTTTAGTTTTCCAGTGGCTGTTTTTGGAAACACCTATTGAGTCTAGAGTTCTATATTTAAAATATCTCTTTATGCAAGAAAAGATACCCAAAGTTTTTAGTGTGAATAATTTGTGCTTTTAATGTGAATTTAATAGATTTGTAAGAGCTATTATAATTAGATAATTATATAAAACAATAGCCCATATGTTTAGCCTATATATTTCTAATATGACTGCTTCCTTATTCGTAAACAAGCTACCCAAGATACTGTGAGAAGCAGCGGAAAGCTCATTCAGCTTCCTTATTTTACCTGACAGCTAGTTACTCCACAGCTTCAAAGGGTATCCCCACCATCCTGAACAAATATGAAAAATATAAATTATTCTAAACTAAAAAAGAAGGCAGTGGAGAGTTCCCTGGTGACCCAGGAGTTAGGATCAGTGCCTTCACTGCAGAGGCCTGGGTTCGATCACTGGTTGGGGAACCATCCCACATGCTGCACAGCACAGTCAAAATACAAAAATAAATTAATAAACTGGGCAAGTTTCCAGTGACTTCTGCAGAATCCCTACACCAGGTCTGGGGCAGGCCTTACACCTTTTCTAAATCCTTACAGGCTCATTCATGGTGTAGTTTGAAGTTTGAAGAACAATTAAGACTCTTCCCTCTAGCTTATCTTTAACCAATTTAACCATTTCCTATCCCTTATACAGGGACTTCCCTGGTGGCTCAATCTGTAAATAATCCACCTGCAATGCAGGAGACCTGGGTTTGATCCCTGGGTTGGGAAGATCCCCTGGAGAAGGGAAAGGCTACCCACTCCAGTATTCTGGCCTGGAGAATTCTATGGACAGAGGAATCTGGCAGGCTACAGTCCATGAGGTCACAGAGTTGGAAACGACTGAGCAACTTTCACTTTCATCCCTTATACACGAACCTATGATAATATTATACTGATACAAACACAGTTAAGTATTCATGTTCCGTCTTTGCAAGGCTGCGGCCACAACCCAGTGTGCATATGTGTGTGTAAATTGATATATTTTCCAGTCAGAAAATAATTACAGTTGTATACTCATCTATCTTTGAAAGACTTTTTTGAAAATTAACAAAAATAATAAAATCTAGTTGAGTGATCAGTCACAGCCAAATATGTCAGGCTACAGACTTCATGATTTGGATGATTTTGAAGCACTAGATTGTATTGATGTATCTCCACCTATATAAAATGGGGAAAGCACATTTAAGCCAAATACAGTGCTTGAAAATAAAAGAAAAAGAATAGGAATATAGTAGTTTTTTAAATTAAGGCAAGTAAACCAATGTTAAAAAATAAAGAAGCTCCCTTTAGCCTTGCTCACCTTTTGTTCTACTTTAGATTTATAGTGTTTTCTCATTTCTAAGGAATTATCCCATTATTGACTCTTGCCTTCAATTCTTACTTTTCTAATAGAAACATTAACCAGCCTGCCATACTCCTATTTTCCTATATGGAAAGGGCTTTAATAGCAGATTAGACATAGAAAAGAGTGTGTCTACTGAATGCTCACTCCAAGTCTTCTTTCCAAAGTTGAATGAAAGAAAGAAAAGGTCCATTGAACCAGGGCCAGAATGCCACAAAAGCATATTTTATATTAAAGTGAGCTTGGCCAAGGATCTACTTTATCAAAGTTCCCAGCAGACGCCAGCACATGACCTAATCACTGAACTAGCAGCATAGCTTGTTCCTGGCCCCAAGACAGCACCAGCAAAACCTGCCAATGTGCCTGAGATTCCCTTAAAAACACATTTCCCCAGGTTAAGACACTGCCTATTCCTAGATAACCTCTTTTTAAATTAATCTTCTTTTAAATTAAATTCCTAATGTTGCTGCTGCTGCTAAGTCGCTTCAGTTGTGTCCGACTCTGTGCGACCCCATAGACGGCAGCCCACCAGGCTCCCCCGTCCCTGGGATTCTCCAGGCAAGAACACTGGAGTGGGTTGCCATTTCCTTCTCCAATGCATGAAAGTGAAAAGTGAAAGTGAAGTCGCTCAGTCGTGTCCGACTCTTAGCGACCCCATGGACTGCAGCCTACCAGGCTCCTCCATCCGTGGGATTTTCCCGGCAAGAGTACTGGAGTGGGGTGCCATTGCCTTCTCCGATTTCTAATGTTAGGAAGGATAATATATACAACATATTATTTATCTGCAAGGCCATTTTGTAAATACTGGCCTGGCTTTTTTCTATCCTAACTAGAAAAGCTTCCTGTGGTATATACTTGTTTCCACCTTTTAGCAACTGCATGAGTGTTCATAAATTATCTTTCTGAGCACTGTTGCTTCATCCATATAAATAAATCATTACCTTCCCAGATTATTGTGTAGTGTCATTCATTCATTTCAAAACATTTATTGAGACCTTTGTGTCAGGTACTCTTCCAGGGACTGGGGACACGGCAGTGCACAAAGCAGGTAATATCCATGCCATCTTGGTGCAGACAATGGTTTGTGTTGGTATGGCACTGGGGCAGGGTTCAAGGAAACAAATGATTAACAGACAGGTAGCTGACTGGTGGTAAGTGCTATAGAGCATTCCATTTTTAGATAAGGTGATTAACAATGGCCCTGGCTGGTAATGCAGATAATTGATGCAACAGTTGTTCTGGCAGAAGTCACAGTAGGTTCAAAGGCTCTGAGAGAGGATCTGTGCAGACACCAGGGTGGCTGGTGCAAGCCAGTGAGATCATCAGTGGTAGGGGATGAGGCCAGAGAACCAGCAGGGCTGAGCATCATGGGGGGGGGGGGGGGGGGGCATTGCAAGCTAGTGGAAGCAAGGGCTTTGGGTTTTACTCTGCATAAGACAGGAACCTCTAGAAGTTCTAAGCAGAGAGAGCACACGGTCTGACTTCTGTAGTGAAAGAATCTCTCTGGCTCCCATGTTATGATTAAACTGGGAAGGTAAGTGTAGAAGCTGGAATCAGGATTGCCAGGAGAAATATCAACAACCTCAGATATGTGCATGGCACCACTCTAATGGTAGAAAGTGAAGAGGAACTAAAGAGCCTCTTAATGAAGGTGAAAGAGGAGAAGAAAAAATCTGGCATATTCTTGCCTGGAGAATCCCAGGGATGGTGGAGCCTGGTGGGTTGCCGTCTATGGGGTCGCACAGAGTCGGACACGACTAAAGTGACTTAGCATAGCATAGCATAGCATAAAACTCAAAATTCAAAAAACTAAGATCATGGCATCCGGTCCCATCACTTCATGGCAAATAGATGGAGAAAAAGTGGAAACAGTGACAGATTTTATTTTCTTGGGCTCCAAAAAATCACAGTCTGCTCACTGCAGACTGTGATTGCAGCCATGAAATTAAAAGACACTTGCTCCTTGGAAGGAAAGCTATGACAAACCTAGGCAGCATATTAAAAAACAGACATCTCTTTGCCAGCAAAGGTCTATATAGTCAAAGCTAGGTTTTTCCAATAATCACTTAATGAATGTGAGAGTTGGACCATAAGAAGGCTGAGCATCAAAGAATTGATCCTTTCAAACTATGGTGCTGGAGAAAACTCTTGAGAGTCCCTTCAATTCTAAAGGAGATCAAACCAATCAATTCTAAAGGAGATCAAACCAGTCAATTCTAAAGGAAATCAACCCTGAATGTTCACTGGAAGGACTGATGCTGAAGCTCCAATAATTTGGCCACCTGATGCAAAGAGCCGATTCATTGGAAAAGATCCTGATGCTGGGAAAGATCAAGGGCAAAAGGAGAAGGGGGCGACAGAATAACAGACGATTGGATGGCATCATCGATACAATAGACATGAATTTAAGCCAACTCCAGGAGATTGTGAAGGATAGGGAAGCCTGATGTGTTGCAGTTCATGGAGTGGCAAAGAGTCAGACATGACTTAGCGACGAAACAACAACTGTAGATACAGAGTCCATTTAGAAGACCATCCATGAGGGGTGGTAGTGGTTTGGTCCAGGGTGGTGGCAGGTGAAGGGGAACAGAGGCTGGATTCTGAAGACACTTCCAAGGTTGACAGGTTAGGACTTGCTGATTGATTGGAGGAAACAGACAGAACAAAATCTAATATTGGCACATAGTAGATATTCTCTATATATTATACAGTTTCCTCTCACGCCTTTCTTCCTAATAGATATCTGAGATAAAGTATTGGGGAAAGGAGGGATTTGGAGAGGTGGGACCAATGAAGACTGAATGCGAGAGGACAGAGAATGGGTTTGGGCTGGAGAGCAGCCTGATTGGTGCCTCTTTCAAGTATGAGTCTTTGAAAGCTATTTAGGAGGAGAGTTCCCACCCTCCCCCACCCCTCCCATCGCTGCTGCCCTGAAGGGTGAAGAAGGAACACCAGAAGGGAGTCCTTCTAGAAGTGTATATGGTTTGCAAGACACACTTTACTAACTACTTTACTTCTGATTTAAGATTAGTCTTGATAACCCTGCAAGAGGAGGGAAAACTTTTTATTAATGTTAATAAGGTCTTAAGTCTCATCAATACTTAACTCTCTCCTTCCCCCTAAATGCCCATTGACACACCCATTGCACCAGATAAAACCTGAAAATTGGATGCAACTTAAGGGAAAATGGAGGAGAAAGAAGACCAGAATTGATGGGAATTTATCTTTTCTTCTCAAAGAAATGAGGACTCAAATGATCAAAATAATATCATTATAAAAAATAAACTATTTCATCCTCAACTCAGTTTTGTGGAATGAGATGCTACCCATTATAATAACAATAGTATTGTGCTCAGTTGTGTCTGACTCTTAATGACCCTTTGGACCGTACCCCACCAGGCTCCTCTGTCCATGGGATTTTCCAGGCAAGAATACTGGAGTGGGTTGCCTCCAAGTTTCCTCCTCCAGGGGATTTTCCCGACCCAGTGATTAAACTCGCATGTCCTGTGTCTCCTGCATTGAAGATAGATTCTTTACCTGCTGAGTCATCAGAGACCTTACATTAATATCTACTTTAGTAGTTTACTATTCATCTATTTTTTCCTACAAAAACAGACTCAAATTGCAAATATTTCATATGAACTTATTTTAGTTTGATTATATTTCAAAACTCTAATTCCAGATGGGTAAAATACCTTAATATGTCAATGTATGACAATCATCCTGCAGTCAACTATCTAGAGTCTTGGAAATGGTAGGCATCACAGGAAGGGAGTCCTTTTCCCAGATCCCTTCTGTAGTAGGACTTGGGAAGCCCCAGGCATACCAGATGTCCGGGTATAGTGGCAAACCAGGAAAACTGGAAAATCTATAGGATCCTGATGATGTTTCTTTCCTTGATAACCAATAGCAAAGAAAAGGAGTCTTTTCCTTTCCTTCTGGTTTCTGACAACTTTGCTATGTCGTATTGATAATGAGCCTCAGACAGAATTCTGGATTCCTACTGTAGTTTCTCCCTGGGCACACATTATGGAAAGGAACCATGATGGTCCTGAAATACTCATTTTCCCCTCACTGCTTGGGGAGTTTTCTCACTCTCATAATTTAAGACAAGATTTCATTTCATTTCCTCCTCAACATTAGCCACGGCCACTCTATGCTCTTACTATACTTCAAAATGTATTTCCAACAGCCAGAAATCACTTGAGATGAGAATGAGAGTCTTTGAAAAGCAGAGGGCTTTAGAAGCCAAAAGCTTCAGAAGAGAAAAGTGAAGCCAAGGGGGGCTGAGTAATGTCTCTCATCTCCAAAAAGAGAAAAGAAGAAAATGCTGGTGTGTGACATTCAAGTTTTCTTTAACTTTACAAATGTCCAGGTTATGCACTATAAAATTCTATTTTTATAACATCTTTGAAAGGATAAATTTTAGAAATGAAGGGCATATTTGTGGTTGCAGAGATTAGTGCAGGGGAAAAAATGGTATTTGTGATTATAAAAGGGCAACATGAGGGTGTTGGCTGGAACTGTTCAGTATCTTGACTGAGGTGGTGAATATACCAACTTACAGGTGATAAAATTGTATAGAACTTAAAACCACAAACATGCAAGGTACAAGTAAAATGAGAAAAACTATTTTCTGGATGTTCATATACACCAACACAAATGCATAAAAAAGACTGAAGGAACATGCAAAACGGATAACATTTATTTCTGAGGATGGGATATACTGGAGAACTTAATTATTTGAGGCCTTTAAAATGAAAATACATAGGAGGATTACTCAATTTAGTTAAAACTATTATTTACCTCTACAATATTCTACATAAAGAACCAGACCAAAGAAAAATAACAATGAACAAAAGTACATCCATTAGATGAAAGTTTATTAATCTTTTTATGTACTATTTAATGTTTTATGAATTAAATTCTCCCATTTCATCCATTTTAGTTCATTGATTCCTAAGACATCAATGTTCATTCTTGTTAACTCCTGCTTGACCATGTCCAACTTACCTTGATTCACGGACCTAACATTCCAGGTTACTATGCAATATTGTTCTTTATAGCATTGGACTTTACTTTCAGCACCAGATCCATCTACCACTGAGCATCATTTCTGCTTTGGCCAGTCACTTCATTCTTTCTGGAGCTATTAGTAATTGCCCTCCGCTCTTCCCCAGTAGCATACTTGACACCTTCCAACTTGGGGGACACATCGTCCAGTGTCATATATTTTTGCCTTTTCATACTGCTCATAGAGTTGTTGAGGCAAGAATGTTGGAGTGGTTTGCCATTCCCTCCTCCAGGGGACCACGTTTTGTCAGAACTCTTCACTACCTATTTTAAATAGCTGAGCTATTTAAAACTTTAAATGCTGAGGCTGTTCAATCAGAAATAAAAAGTCCTAACAGAGTGGTAGCTTTCAAAGCAAGGTAAGAAAGGCTCCTCTCTGGGGCAGCTTCTTGCCTGTCAGTGATCATTTCTAGGTGGTCTGCTGCAGGCAGTGGGATAGACCAAAGGACTTGAGTTATTTTTGGCTCTATAAGCAGGAAAAATTGAAAAATCCTCTGATACCTAAATGACACATTTTATAAGTTGAACTTTAAGGTAGTTTTAAGTACAAAGTGACCTGGGCAGAGATTCTCTCATGCAATATTTTATATCCAGAGAAAAACTTCCTTTAAAATTACACATGTACCCCAATGTTCATTGCAGCACTGTTTACACAGCCAAGACATGGAAGCAACCTAAATGTCCATCGGCAGATGAATGAATAAAGAAGATGTGGTACCTATATGCAATGGAATATTACTAGCCATAAAAAGTGAATAAAAAAGAATGAATAATGCCATTTTCAGCAACATGAGTGGACCTGGAGATCATCATACTAAGTGAAGTAACTCAGAGAAAAACAAATATCATACGATATGACTTACATGGGGAATCTAAGAAATAAAATGATACAAATAAACTTATCTATAAAACATAAACAGACTCACAGACTTAAAGAATGAACTTATGGTTACCAGATTAGGGGAAGTGGGAGGGACAAATTGGGGGCTTGGGACTGACGTGTACACACTGCTATATTTAAAATAGATGCTCAACAGGATCTACTGCATACCACAGGGAGCTCTGTTCAATATTCTGTAATAATCTAAATGGGAAAAAAATTTGAAAAAGAATTTAAAAGCTCAAGGTTCTCAAATGCTTTCATTTCTTTTTTTTTTTTTTTTATTTTTAAATTTTACATAATTGTATTAGTTTTGCCAAATAGATACATATAACTCTCAAACCAAAATCATTTTTAACTCAATTTAATTTTTAATGTCAGAAATATGTGCAATTACTGATATTTAAGTTTCAAGAAACTTCCCGTGTGTGGATCCCTTGCTAGGCCTTGAGCTGTCCTAGTAATCTGATCAATTGACTAAATGTTTTAGTAAAATATGTAAAAGGAGATTTTGTTGCAATTTTCTACTTAAATAGATGGTCCAATGTTGTCATGGTTTTGGCCCCACAAACCTGGATCTATCTTTGAATAGTATTAACAAGGTCAATATATGGTTGGAAGGAGAAGAGCCAAAAAGAATGAATAATATAAAACATTTACTGAGTGCTAAATATGTTCTAGACCCAATGAGAGGCATTTTGTACAAACTAAAGTTTCAGCAGAATTCCAGAGCTTTGATTTCCTGCTTTGGAGATTGCCTCTCACTTCCTGGCTCTGTGTGAAGTTAGTTCAGCTGAGTTATGAAAGCCCACAAAGGCAGTTGGTCCATGGCTACCCCCACAGGGATGAAGGTAATGAGAAAGAGAAGGGATGTTTATCCCTGCCTCCATTCTTTGTTGTCTTTCCCTTCTTTCTTTGTTTGATAATATTGCATTTTATTTATAATCACTCTGGTTTTAAAGTGCTTTTTATCATATTTCATTTGACCCTTCAACCACTCTGGAAGAAGGCAGATTTTATTATTCAAGCCATTTTACAGACCAAAAAAAAAAAAAAGAAGAAGAATTAAAATTTAGAGATGCTGGGTAGCATCTCTTCCTTTGGTGAAGGTAATAAGGCAAATAACAGAATGATTACCAGTGAACTTCCCACTACTCTATCCTTTGAAGAAGTATAAGAAGCAAATAGTAAACATACCAACCATCCTCAACAAAATAACATTAGTTTCTACAAAAACACCCCATATCCATCCCAGACTAAATAAGAGCCACTCACAGCCCCAGGAACTCAGAAGGAGCAAAATGCTAACACAGTAATTTTCTCTCCTGACTTTCATTGTGCAAGCATCAACACACAAGCCAATCCATCTAACCCAAGGCCAACACCAAGCACTGAGCCCCTGAATCTCTGCCTTTAAAATAAATGTGTTGCCCTTGACATCCACCACTGCACTCCCCAAATCTTCATCTTCTCAACTGCCTTCCACTAGCTTCCTCCTCTTCATCCCCTCCCCACTGTCACTTTGATATTTCAACCAATTTTCCCTTTTAGTCACTTGGATCTCATTTTATTGCATGTGGAATCCATGAAAGTAGTTCTAATGTCAAAACAGAGCCACTCATCATCATCCAATGTTATTAAAATAAAGAAAGATGTTGAATATGAAGATAGCCAAAGAGGTGACCTTGCCAACTCTGCCCAAATTTCCAAGCTACAGGAAATTCTTTTCCATCCCTGACTTGAAGTTTTTATAACTCAAACAGGCCAACAGAATGGAAAAGGAAAGGTAATAGACATGAAAAATGATTTCCAGAGAACATGGCCACATTTCTAGAATAAGTGGGTTATAGCCATTGCTTCCATTTTTTTTTTTTTACTTGTTTCTTTATTATCTCTTTGCAATCGGCTTCCCTCCTTACAACTCTTCTGAAATTGCACACTGTAGAGTCTCCAATAGCCCCTTCCTGACAAGTCAAATTACTTCTTTATTCATTCCCTGTTTTATGCATTCTCTCAGTTCAGTTCAGTTTAGTCACTCAGTCGTGTCCAACTCTTCACGACCCCATGAATCGCAGCACGCCAGGCCTCCCTGTCCATCACCAACTCCCGGAGTTCACTCTAGGGGCCCCTTTATCTGTTAATATAACCTAGCAGGACTCTATATGGGCTTCTCTATGGGACAGACCTTTGTCCCACATCCTCTGCTTTAGCTCCTCTCTGATTTACCTAGATAACAGTATCTGATACATATTCCCTGAGTTGTTTCACAGTTGTTAAAACCCCTATCAGTGGAAGATGCTAACTACTTGATGATCATAAGCACTTAGCCTGCATGCCTACTGGAGCTAAAGGATTGATAATGCTCCCCTATGACATCACCCTGTTACCTCACCATCAACCAATCAAAGAATTGTGCATGTGCTTATAACCTACTCTGACACTCCCTTCCTTCACCTGACCTTTAAAAATGCTTCCTGGTAGTTTAGGCTTTTTGAGCACTGGATGTCCTGAACTCCTTACAGGTGCCTTATAATAAATACTGCACTTTCCTTCACTACAATCGGGTGTCAGTAGATTGGCCTTACTGACATGGGTGGGTGGACCTGAGTTTGGTTCAGTAACATTAACTTCCCTTCTTGAAACTCTCCATGACTTTGGCATTGGGGCTTACTAGAGTTCAGGTTCTTAATTTTTTCTTCACTTGCTACTTTTCTCTTGCATTCTCCAGGTCTACCTATAGAATGCTTGGCTAATCTCCATCTCCAATTCTGTTTTGCTATTTTTCCCATTCCCACAATAAAAAGGATTCAAACCTGTGTGTCACCCTCTCAGTCTGATAGCCCACTTGTTCCTACTTGCAAATTCAAGGTGTTTTCAGAATTTAGCTCAGAAAAGACTCTGGAGGAAAGCAAGGAAAAGCGAATTCACCTTGGGTTGAAACATTCATAATCTCAAGCTGAAAGAAGTTGTCTAAGAGTCAGAGACCTCTCTGCCAGAGTCTTCCCCAAAGTGGTAGCAAATAGTGAGCCATTTTATATTCCAATAATATAGGCCAGATGCCAAGGATTCAAGGTTCATAGCACAAGGGCCACACATTTAATTTGATTCTCTAATAAGCAGAATTTTGTTGCTGATCACTTATAAGCTAAATTGGTATATAATTAAAAGGATCTTTTGCCTGTAAGCACTCTGAGAATCAGCACATTTATCTAATAGAAAGGCAATGCAATTAAAGAAGTTCTGCATAATGGAATTAGGAACTCACACTGTCCACAGTGTCTCCTACCTAAACAAGGCTTCGTCCAGAGCCTCCACCAGTCACATGCCCAGGGAAAAAGCAATGGTCACTGACTAAAAGTTTGATCTATCTGATACAATGGAGGTAAAATTCCTTGCTGTCCAAATAAAAATTTCATTGAATGTTAATTAGTGTGTACCACTAAATATCACTTTATGTTTGACTGGGCTCCTTGTAATTCATCCATTTGACAAGTCATCTAACTGACTGCTAAACATGTGCAGGTACTGTAGGAAATGTAAAGGTAAATTAGAAATGGTTCCTCTGTACAAGACATTGACAGTAGAGTAGTATGATTAAATATGCACTGAAATAACTATATATTAATATAAGTGGAAAACAAGTGATGCAAGAACTGCCCAGATAAAATACTACATGTTTAGCTTCTTGAATATCAGGATAGAGAGATTACTTTTAAGTGGTGTTTGATCTATATCACATATCCCAATGCATTCATTCACTCAACAATTACCTATTACTGGCCCACAAAGTGCAAGGGTATAAAGGATAGAGAGTGACAAAACACAGTGATCCAATCAATCTTATCAGGAAAGCACACATTATACACACACACACACACACACACACACACACACACACACACACATATGTATTTGCAATAGAACCAAGATCACCAAAGCTATGTGCTGGGTCTTGTAACTTGACAATATCCTAGCGGTCTTGTCTCCTCCCGTCCAGCCTTCATAAAATATCCTTGTGCTTCCCGTTTCCCAGCCAGGAAGCCCTAAAATGCGGCCTTGGGGTTGAAAATGTCCACTTGTGGTACAAAAGGCCCATTTATGAGTAACAGACAATATTGATGTTTTAATCCCCCAAGAACTGCATTTCTGCTGAGAAATATTTAAAATTAGGGCAGTCAAATGTATGTTGGTTATTGAGCTGACCATGAATGTAGCCTAGGTAATGTTCCTCAATTAGACATGATAATCCTCTTCACAAAAGCCACATAAGCATATTATGTGTTTATACTAAACCCTTCAGCTTGTTGGTGACAAGTAGCTGAGACAACTCACATGGGACACAGACCCAGGACTACAATTGAGAAAGGAAGTGACTCCTTTTATGCCACACAAGCAAAAGTATTCATATCCATCCTTGGTGATTCATTCACTAGAGATATAAAAAAAAACTCATTAATAGATAGCTTTAAGTATACTATGGCTCTGTGTAAAATGGAGGTTCCTTTGTTCATGGTATATTTCCTTAAAAAACGATTCTTATCTTTTTCTGAAAGCCTAAATGAACTTTAGGTAGTTACAAGCTTATTTCTTTTATTCTCTGATTTATTATTTGTTCCTGTACTCAGCACACATTTAGACACTATACTTGGAATTAAATACAAATAAAGCACAGCCCTTGCTCTCGAAATGCCCACAGTCCAATTATTAAAGCACAAAAGAGGGAGTGATCACTACTCAAAGATTAACTTGAGTCTTATTGAACAGACTGGTTCCAAATAGGAAAAGGAGTCCATCAAGGCTGTATATTGTCACCCTGCTTATTTAACTTATATGCAGACTACATCATGAGAAACACTGGACTGGAAGGAACACAAGCTGGAATCAAGATTGCCGGGAGAAATATCAATAACCTCAGATATACAGATGACACCACCCTTATGGCAGAAAGCGAAGAGGAACTAAAAAGCCTCTTGATGAAAGTGAAAGGGGAGAGTGAAAAAGTTGGCTTAAAGCTCAACATTCAGAAAATGAAGATCATGGCATCCGGTCCTATCACTTCATGGGAAATAGATGGGTAAACAGTGGAAACAGTGTCAGACTTTATTTTTCTGGGCTCCAAAATCACTACAGATGGCGACTGCAGCCATGAAATTAAAAGACACTTACTCCTTGGAAGGAAAGTTATGACCAACCTAGATAGCATATTCAAAAGCAGAGACATTACTTTGCCAACAAAGGTTCGTTTAGTCCAGGCTATGGTTTTTCCCGTGGTCATGTATGGATGTGAGAGTTGGACTGTGAAGAAAGCTGAGCGCCGAAGAATTGATGCTTTTGAACTGTGGTGTTGGAGAAGACTCTTGAGAGTCCCTTGGACTGCAAGGAGATCCAACCAGTCCATTCTAAAGGAGATCAGCCCTGGGATTTCTTTAGAAGGAATGATGCTAAAGCTGAAACTCCAGTACTTTGGCCACCTCATGCGAACAGTTGACTCATTGGAAAAGACTCTGATGCTGTGAGTGATTGGGGGCAAGAGGAGAAGGGGAAGACAGAGGATGAGATGGCTGGATGGCATCACTGACTCGATGGACATGAGTCTGAGTGAACTCTGGGAGTTGGTGATGGACAGGGAGGCCTGGCGTGCTGCGATTCATGGGGTCGCAAAGAGTCAGACACGACTGAGCAACTGATCTGATCTGATCTGATCTATTGGAGATAGGTCCTAAAAAGAATTACATAGCAATTGTTCACAAAAGGTGACCTCTTTGCATGCCAGGCCAAGTAAATTTTGAAGGGGGAAAGCCCAGAGGCTTATGAGAGTGCAGTGAATAAACTTTTATATTTAGAGCTTGGTTTGATTAAATATTAATTTATTAATAATATACAGACTGTAGCCTGCCAGGGTCCTCTGTCCCTGGAATTCTCCAGGCAAGAATACTGGAGTGGGTAGCCATTCCCTTCTCCAGGGGATCTTCCTGACACAGGAATCGAACTCATGTCTCCTGCATTGCAGGCAGATTCTTCCCTTGTCTGAGCCACCAGGAAAGTCCAATATTTAAATATTAACTTCTATTCTAAAAGAGTCTTCAAAGTATCTAAAATTTTTTACAAAACACATTGACTATGAACTTTAAGTGCTTCTATCTAAATAAAACCCATGGACTTTAAGGGCTTCTCTCTAAATAAAACCGTCCTAGAAATCCCATCTTCAATCTGAGCTTCAGGACTTATAAAAACACTGTTTATTAAAAGCATGTGTTCTGTAGAAGGAAAGATAAACTCAAAGCCCTAAGAACAAATGTGGGGGAAAAGTCAGAGTATAGTGGGTGGTTTTACAGTTAACTTCAGCACACACACCCAGAACTACCAGCAAAATAGATATTTACAGCAGGGCAAACAGCATGAATGTCACTGAAGCAGCCCAGTTTCACTGAGAGGGAGAGAACACTTTCACAGCCATAAAGTAACGACCAATATTGTCCTCACCACTTTTTCATTGCTACTTCTCAACATCCCTGACAGGTAGCACCTGATGAAATTTATATTATTCCACAGCAGAAGTCTACAGAGGTTAAGGGTTTGACACAAATACAATAACTCAGGATAGGAGAGACGAGGTTGGATTTCAGGCCCAGGGCTCAGTCTATCATTCTACTTACAAAACAGTTCTGGACAACACTTTCAAAAATGAGCTATAAATCAAAAAGGAAATGAACTCTGAGTCACCTCATAACTGATCTAAAACACCTCATTTCAGAGCCACCACCCTCCAACTCAAAGTGACCAAGGGCCAAGAAATCTCATAGATCTTGCATCTTTCGTGCTGAAACAGTGAATTTCTGCCTGGATCTGCAGAAATTCCTCTCCCCTCTCTTCTTATCCCTCAAAATACAGCAAGTGTTATTTCCTTTTGCTATACTCTCTGGGGAGAGAATGGACTTGTGTGTGTCCATTAATTTTTTTCTATTGTTATCTCATACTAAGTTATTTTTTTATTTTAATTGCAGTTTGATAAATTTTAACAAGTGTGAAATTTGGTATAACCATTATTCCTGTGAAGATATAGAAAATTTTCATCACCTAAGAACCGTCCCTAAGCCTTTCTCAGTCAATTCCTCTCTATCCCCAAAAGAGGCAATAACAACACTGACTTCTAATTCCATAGAATAATTTTGCCTGTACTAAAATTTCATAAAAATGTAGTTATCCAATATGTACTTTTTTGCGTGCCTGGCTCCTTTCACACAGTACGTTTTTGAGATTCATCCATGTTATTGGGTATATTGGTACTTTGTTCCTTTTAACTGTTGAGTAGTATTACATTACATTGCTGCTGCTGCTGCTAAGTCGCTTCAGTCGTGTGTGACTGTGTGACCCCATAGACAGCAACCTACCAGGCTCCCCCGTCTCTGGGATTCTGCAGGCAAGAACACTGGAGTGGGTTGCCATTTCCTTCTCCAATGCAGGAAAGTGAAAAGTGAAAGTGAAGTCGCTCAGTCGTGTCCAACCCTCAGCAACCCCATGGACTGCAGCCTTCCAGGCTCCTCCATCCATGGGATTTTCCAGGCAAGAGTACTGGAGTGGGGTGCCATTGCCTTCTCCGATTACATTACATTTCTATACCACAACTGTTTGTCCATTACACTATAGACAGCCATTTGAGTTATTTTAATTAATAGGCTGTTAATAATTAATCTTCACATATATACCTGAAGAAACCTTTTTGGGAACAATTGTTTTCATTCTTCTTGAATAAATACTGAAAAGAATCATAAATCAGTTATAAGTTTAACTTTGTAATAAAATAATTTTTGTTAACCTGCAAACCCTTTTTTCTTTGGAGGTTGCAGCATTTTACCCTCTCACCAGTAATAAGCTTCTGTTCCACATCCTGGGTAAAAGTTGTAATTTGTCTTTTTAATTTTAACCAATTTAGAAGGTATGTAGTGGTATCTCATTATGGTTTTACTCTTTACTTCTCTGATAACTACACTGATCACTTTTTTCATATTTATGTAGGCCATTAATAAATTTTCCTTTGTGAAGTGTCTGTTCAAGTTTTTTATCCAATTTTTAATTGGGATATTTGTCTTTTATTATTAAGTCATAGGAATCCTTATAGATTCTTGATATAAGAACTTGTTATATTTGTGTTTTGTGAATATTTTCTGCCAGCCTATTTATTTTTTAATATCTTTTGCTTATGATATGAGATAGGAGTTTGGTTTCCCTGTTTTTTTTTCCCTTAAAGATATCTAATTATTCTAGCACTGGTAGCTCAGATGGGAAAGAATCTGCATGCAATGCAGGGGAGCTGGGTTTGATCCCTGGGTAAAGATAATCCCCTGGAGAAGGGAATGGCAACCCACTCCATGCCTGGAGAAGTATATGGACAGAGGAGCCTGGCAGGCTGCAGTCCTTGGGCTTGCAAAAAGTTGGACATGACTAAAGGACTAACACTTTCACTTTTCCTTTCTTCACTGGATTGCTTTGGAACATTCTTCAAAAATCAATTGAATCTATTACTGGACTCTGTTTTGTTCCATTGGTCCATTTGTCTAACCTCACTTCAGCCACACTGTCTTATTAACTGTAGCTTTATGGTCCATTTGAAAATCAAGCCATATAAGTTACTCAACTTTGTCCTTTGTTCTCGTCTAGATGCTCTATTTTCCCCATAAACATGAGAATTAGCTTGTCAATTTCAACAATAACAAAAATACATCTGGGATTTTTATTGAGATTGCATTGAATCTGTACATCAATGTGAGGGAAGTTGATATTTTTAACAGTACAGATGTTTTTATCTTATACTTTTGCTTTATGTATTTAAGGTTGTTTACCTCATTCTGATTAGTGGGAATACTAATTAACTAAAGAGGAAAAGGAAGGAAAGATGGTGCAGGGACTAAAATAAATAGTCTGTTAAAGGGATCAGCTTTATCCTAGTCTGTGAAAAATATTCTATCCATAGTCTTTTTTAAAAGGTTTTTAGTATAAAGCATCCTCAGCCCTCTTCTCTTTAGTCCCTTGATTCTATTTAACAGATGTTCCAAACATTTTAAAGCTTGGTTTCCATTGATTTCTTTGACTGTGCTCAGAAAATATGACCACAGAATGTTCTCATGCCATTGAGGTATTAAGGAGAAAGCATAATAATGTTCTTCCAAAAACTTTGTCCTGTAGTCCTGGCCAGATAGGAAGCATTTTTAAAAGAGAAATGAACAAACATCTCCTCCACTGTTTCTCCTTAAACCGATATGAAATAGGTACTATTGCTGGTGAGGGTAATATAAGTGAATGACAGCGTGTAATTGGCAGGTTTCTCACAGTGGCTTGATTGGTCTGATGCCATCCATGCATAAGTGAGCAGGAGATACTTAAACTAAAACAAGAGGAAAAAACCTGCTGCTGCAGCTTGGGCCAGGAAAGTATTCAATCAACAACACTGATGGACTGCACTGATAAGAGGCAGGCTTCTAACATTTCCAGAGCTCCGCAACAGGCATTTGTGGGCATTGTAGATATTATAAAACTGTTTCTTTCAATTCTGAACTATCGGAATGCATGAATACTAATCAGAACATAAATCATAGTGACTTTATTAATACAGTTCATGAGGATTCTGAACTTAAATTTTGACCTTTTTAGCAATTAAAAAAGAGTCAGTCTAATGATCATGATATGAGAAAGTTATTTATTTGAACTAAATCAGATACAAACTGGAAGAAGCTTGAGGACTGCTCAGAACCAGGAGATGAAAGAGGAGGGAAAAAAAAATCAAGAATAGGTCCAGAACCTCTCTCAGACCCTTCTAAATAAAACTTTTCAACTGTTTACTAAAAATTGGTAATTAATACCAATTACCATCAGAGATGAAGGCAACTTCATCCTTCTAATTGTCTGGGCCAAAACCATGGAATCTTTGTTGACTCGTGTGTCTTAGATCCAATCTACAGGGAATCCTGTTTGCTCTACCCTCAAATAGATGTTAAATTTGAACTATTCATACTACCACCACTGTTCCTTTCCCATTCATGCTACCACTATTTCTCAGTTACATTACTGCATAGCCTCCTAAGTGAGCTTTCTGTTTCCAGTCCTCACTTTCTTATATCCTAGTTTCAACCCAACAGCTGGAGCAATCATTTTACAATGAAGGTATATCTTGTCACTAATTTGCTCAGAACTCTGAAGTGGCATCTCACTTTATTGAAAAACAAGCAAACAACAATCACAAAACAAGGAAGATCTTTATGTGGTCTACACATGCTGGTGTAGAACCATCAGCATCAGTCAGTCAATAATGCCATGGTCCAGTAACCAGGTCCATGTTTATGCACAAGGCAGAACAGACTACTTCCAACATCTAATGATATGACTTTATGGAGCCAGAAAGTCTCCATCATTCAAAAAACCCTCCTCTTGCTGATAAAAATTAGAAATTCAAGCAAGGTGATCTTTATGTCTGACCTTATGACTTTGATCTTTGTTGAATAACAAATATATATTCAAGGGAAAAAATATATATGCTCTTAGAAATAATATATATTTAAGAGTATCGATTTCTCATACTCTTCTTGGCAGGAAATTTTGATAGATAGCATGAGCACTACAATAAGGAAATAGGAAATGGAAAAAAATCTTACACAATAAGGAGGCAGAAAATACAGACCACGAGCATAACTGCATCACAATTTTACCAAGAGTCAAAACTAAAAATTAATTTAGTAAAAATGGTGGCTCAGATGGTAAAGAGTTTGTCTGCAATGTGGGAGACCTGAGTTCAATCCCTGGGTTGGGACGATGCCCTGGAGAAGGAAATGGCAACACACTCCAGTATTCTTGCCTGGAAAATCCCATGGACAGAGGAGCCTGGCAGGCTACCGTCAATGGGCTTGAAGTCCAGACACAACTAAGCGACTTCATCTTCACTTTCAATTCTCTTTTACAAATTCACTGTCAAAAATAATAGTAATGCTTGTTGCAACAATTCAATACAGAAATACATTAAGAAGAATCTCTACTTCTATCTCTAATTCTATACCCATCACCATCAAGATACATTATTTTAACAGTTTAGTACATTTATATTTAAAGTATAACTTTAATGCTAACTGAGTTTAAATTTTTTATAATCAATTCCATTATAGTTTCCTTGGATTAAGCTTATTTTTCAAAAAATTATTTTAGATTTCTGTAGAATATTTGAAGATAATTATTTTATTAAAAAGAAAGGTGATCTAAATGTAAAAGAACTTTTATTACATCTCTCATTAAGTCTGGCAAACTAGCTCATTAAGCAATTTTTTGCTTAAGTTGAGATTTTTGTGAAAGGTCATGCATTCTTTCAAAAGAAGGAAATGAGATGCTATTTTCCCAGTGGGAAATTTACAGAATTACTTTTTTTTGTTTTTTACATTGAAAGTACACTTGGATAAATTGATAATTTCTTTAATTGAATCCCTATTTCAGTGACAGCCTCTGTTCAGTGAGCACTGTTCATGAATTATTCTAAGTCTTCATAACAAGGAGAGAGCTTTATTCTGGTTTTAAAGATTACACAGTTAAGGACTAGAAATTACTCAAAGATTTTTGAAAATCTAGAAACAGAATATGTTCAAACTAGGATTTCTCTGATCTTTAGAGACTTGTCTACCTAATATTACATTCAGATTCTAAGTGGTTTTTTTTTTTTTTTTCCTTTTTTTAGTCTGGTCTTGAAACTTTCAAAAGAATAAGTTTTAGACTAAAATATTCCATATATATATATTTTGAAGGTTTCAAGTATACTTTATTTCTTCAAACATGCCATATTTTAATGAGTACATAGTACTTTTACTTGGAATTAATTATGAGTTGATTTTGAAACAATTCAGTTTTTTAAACCAGCTGGGATGATTACTGTTCTCTCCATTCCTTTGGGATGACTCTGCCAACAGGCGATGGGTTCCATTCTATTCCAATTTGTTTTGCCGTATATACCCATATAGCAACACAGAAAGTGGCTCCACTAGCTAACACGGCATTACCGTATTTGTCATGGAAATTAGGTGCCCGCTTCTGGTGGATCTGCCTTGCCACTGCTTGCTGAATGCTTTGAACTCTCAGACGACTTAGTGCATTTTTGGCCAAGGGAAACATCCTGAGATTGAACATAAAATAGCTGCAACTACAGCTGCTGGCCTCTAGCAATCCAGCGTCTAGTACCCTTGCAGAATCCTGTGTGTATTTATATATATATAGGCGAAAACAAATGGGAAACGCATATTTTTTTTGCTAAAATGGAGGAATAACCAAAGTAACAAGGTATTACAATCAACTCAGGATAGAATAACTTTGTATATCCAAGCCATAATAAGCCACACCTTTGGTTTCTCAGAACCATTTTGGAATACAGGAAAAGAAACAGAAATCAAGGTAGAATGTGGGTAGGCCCTGTTCTAAAACAAAGTCAGAAGGCAAAGTGCTAGACTGATATGGTGCGGGAACGAAGCAGATAGATGTAGCAGAACCACATTTAGAAACGGGGGGGAAAAACCATCTCTCATTTATCCAAGACAGGATGACAAATAAGTCCTACCTCATGTGTGAACTCTATCTGATTGATAGTAGCAGCCTGGAGTGAGTGCTAAAAGTCATTCTAAGGCTCTCCATGAGCTCAGCCAGAAAGTATTAGGAAGATTTGACATGTTCTAATTTGAGCATAATTTCTATGCATCTGTTATCTCAAGAAGGGTGACAAAGAAGAGATGGGGACTCAGTAATTAAGTACTTGCTTCACATTAGTGAGTCTGAGTGAACTCTGGGAATTGGTGATGGACAGGGAGGCCTGGCATACTACGATTCATGGGGTCGCAAAGAGTCGGACATGACTGAGCGACTGAACTGAACTGAACTGATACATTCTATAAATTTTCCTGCATCCAATGAGGTTAACATTATCATCTACATTTTACAGATAAGCAAAGTCATTCTTTGAGTGAAATTTGAAGAAAGAGGGAAAAAACAGTCACTTTGTAATAGAGGGAAGGAAAAGTGAAAGCAAAAATCGCTCAGTCCTGTCCAATTCTTTGCAAACCCATGGACTGAAATTCTCCAGGCCAGAATACTGTAGTGGGTAGCCTTTCCCTTCACCAGGGGATCTTCCCAACCCAGGAATTGAACTCAGGTCTCCCACGTTGCAGGCAGATTCTCTACTAGCTGAGCCACAAGGAAAGCCCAAGAATACTGGAGTGGGTAGCCTGTCCGTTCTCCAGCAGATCTTCTCCACCCAGGAATCGAATCCGGGTCTCCTGCATTGCAGGCAGATTCTTTACCAACTGAGCTAGCAAGGAAGCCCTGAGGGAAGGAAAGGTAATATGCAAATAACCAGTCCTACATGAGAAGTTTGAGTTGGCTATTATCATCAAGAAACACCCATGTACACTAATAATTTTCATCGCTTCCGGTGTTTCCAATGCTTTTTATATTTAAGTATCACAAATATTCAGCAGTCTAAATTGTTTCATTCTTCAAGATGTGCCACTATGCTAATTATAACCTCTTCATAAATGATGAATAATTATTCCATTTGGAAATTATTTTAGAGTTTGAAAGAAACTTTATATGAACTCTCTGATTACTACTCTTAGACCACAAAGAGATTATTTTAGAACAATCAAAAAGACAACATTAGTCCAAGAGTACAGAACTTAACAGCAGCCTCTGCTACAGAGATACTTAGCTATTTACAACTTGGTCTGCATTTTGGATTAGTCGCTGTCTTCCTCTGGCCTTAGTTTTCCCATCGTGGGCTGGACCACTCCCTCTAAGGTTAATGTTGACTCTCACATGCTGTGGTTTCTGAGTTCAAATGCAACTCTTACTGGAAAGAGTCAGCCTTTACCATGAATAATAAATAATGTTGGCTGGTAATAAAGAATAAATATTTTCTTTCTTTTTTCAAGTCATGTAAGATATTTTTAAGATATACTGGGCATTGACTAGCCCACAGACCCAGGGACTAGGTACTGACCAGTGGCTATAAGTGAGGCACGTGTAGTGTAGATGTGAGAAGAATGTAAAGCTGTATCAAGTATAAATTTGCTCTGAATTTATGAATAATAAAGGTACTTAAGTACTACAAAAATACAGCAGAAAGCTAAAAATAATTATCAGAGTTACACAGATAAGTTTCTACGGAAGGCAAAAGGAGGGCATATTACTTCCTGTGGGGCCAGGGACATGACCTGGTAAAAGAAGTCTCCATGGATAGAGTCTTGTGAACAGATCTTTAAAGAAAAGGAAGACTTGGCCACACAGTGAAGAGTGTGAAGAGGAAGGTGATCCACCAGATGGTCCACCATAAGCAAAGGCAAGGAAGTGGGCAATTGCAAACATAAATGGAGAAAAGTAAACCACTCATCATGGCTGGGCTGGAAGGTTCCTGAAACAGGGTAGTGCAGCTAACAGTGGAAAACAGAAGGGAATCCGCTATGCCAAACAAAGAAGATAAAGACCTTATTTTCTAATTTAAATCCTTTTGAGCACAAGAATAAAAATATTTGCCATCTGTCAGATTAATTTTGTAGCAAAATGTAAGCTGAGTTGGACTGAGAAGATCCTGAGGATGAGGAGATCAATTAAGAACTACTTCAGGACTTCCCTCATGGTCCACTGGTTGAGAATCCGTCTGCCAATGAAAGGGACATGAGTTCGATCCCTGGACCAGGAAGATTCCACTTGTTGTGGGACAACTAAGCCCATGCACCACAGCTACTGAAGCCTGCGTGCTGCAACTGCTAAAGCCTATGGGCCTAGAGCCTGTGCTCTGTAACTGGAGAAGCCACCGCAATGAGAAGTCCACGTACTGCAAAAAAGAGTAGCCCCTGCTTGCTGCACAGAGAGAAAGCTGCACAGAGCAATGAAGATCCAGCACAGCCAAAACTAAATAAATAAATAGTTTTTAAAAGAATTAGTTCAATGCCCAACCAAGAACTAACAGTGCCTGATTAGCATTATTACAGGGAGAATGGGGGGAGAGGGGGAGATACACGCAAAAAGTAGTAATAATCACAATAGCTCACATCTATTGGGTACTTACTGTGCACCTGGCACTGTTCTAAGTGAGTAAATCATTTAATCACACAGTGCTCTCTGAGTTAAGTTCTGTTCTTTCACCTTTATAGATGCAAAAACTGAAGTACAGAAAGATTAAAATTTGCCTATGGTCGCCCATTTAGGGCTTCAGTCTCTGGTTCCTGAACCTTATTTTTTAACCAATCTGGTACACTGCTTCCCTGTAGATTAAAGAATAAAATAACATGGTCACTGACTGATGAGAGACAAGGAAAAAGGAAGAATCAGAATTAATGGAGAGATTCCCAAGCCAGATTGTCAGGAAGATGGAGAGGTGATTGTCAAAGATAGAGGAGAGAAGAACAAGACGGTGGAGGAGTAGGTGGCCATGGAGTACATCTCTCTCCACGGATACATCAGGAGTACGCCTTCAGACACAGAAGCACATGCAGAACGCCATCTGAGAGCAAAGAGGAGAACCTGAACAGCAGAAAAGAACATATAGGCCCATGCAAAACTCGGTAGGATGAGGGAACTAGGGAAAAAACGAGAGTGTTAGTAGGACTGGACCTGCCCTTGGTGGGTGGGGGGAACTGAAGCAGGGTTCCGATCCCCACATCCGGGCAATTGTCTGAGTCAGAGGAGAAACATTAAAGGTCGAAGGGAAACAGCTGATCTGCGGCAGCCTAAGTGGAATGAGAATCAGACAGTCCTTGCCAAAACCATACATACCCTAGACAGCACAGTGGCTGGAGTTTAGGGATTGTGGAGCAATTCCAGCTCGAGGGCTGCTGTTGATGGTGGAGAGATGGATCAAGGGGATGTGAAGGAGAGATTGTGGTGGGAAATTCCTGCGGAGGAAAGCCAGGCAGCCATGGAAGCAAGGCTATATTGCTGAGTCACGTGTAGGGGGTGGAGCCATCACCATAGCCTCTCTCCCCGACACCAACATTGGGAGCTGAACGATAGAGAGGCTGGCCCATCAAACACCTGATGCACTGAATTACAGAGTAGGACCCCACCCAGGGTGCCCCCTTAAGTGCCTGACACACCTATCTACAGAGTAGGACGCCAGACGAGGGGGTCCTCTATGTGCCTGATGCACCGAACAGAAAAGGACCCCAGGTAAGGAAGCCCTCTAAGTGCCTGAATGGGCGGAGCTATGAAAAAAGACTGCCCAAAGAGGCCTTCCGATCACCAGCTACAAGAGGCTTGAAAAAAGACTCTGATAGGGCCATAACTCCTGCGGTGGAAGCAGTCTGTGCCCCTGCACACTTGACGCCGCCTGGGTCCCCGCAAGCCAAGCAGCTGCACCACCTTCATGCTCAACCCCCACTGGGGCAGAGTTGCCATAGGCAAAAGAAGTCTTGCGCCTGTGCACACAGGGTCACTTTGGTAGTGTCCAACTCTTTGCCATCCTGCAGACTGTGAGCTGCCAGGCTTCTCTGTCAGGGAAGGAGGTTCTTCTCCAGGCAAGAACACTGGAGCTTATTGGCCAATACTGGTTGCCATGCCCTTCTAGAGCATTATATTTCCTGCTGCCCCAGCCACCACCTCCCCTGAGTACCTGGTGCTGCCAGAACCCCTGCGACCAAAGCAGCTGCACCACCTCCACACCTGGCCCTCACAGGGGCAAACACAAGCCCTCCAGGGCAGCCTCAGGAGCAAACCCCACTGGACGACCCAAATCCAGAGGTAGAAATAAAACCACAATAGAAACCCAGGGGCAGTGTGACTAAGGAAGAAGACCCAAAACCCTCCCACCAGCTGTACAAACTCCACATGATCAACAAGGCAGACTCTGTGTCTATGGAATATATAAAAGGTCATTGAGAGCTCCCACAAAAGAAAACACACTAGTTCTGATAGCTGTGGAATGGAGGCAAGAACACACAGGAATAGGACCAGATTAGAATGTGAGCTGCCCTACAGCAGGTCCAGAGATCAGCACAGTGTTAGAGGGCATCATAGGGAGGTGAGGTGGACTGTGACTCCCAGCGAGGGAAAGGACTCTGACAGCAGTAACTCAAGAAAAACATTGATTATTCTTATGTTTTGACTTGTTCTGTAGATTCTTTGGATTTTTTTCTTCCTTTCCCCTTGCTCTCTGTTGTAGTTGTCGATTTTATTGACACTATGAAATCTAACTAAGCTTTTGAGCTTTTTTTTAATCCCCCTCACAGTCATGAGTTTTATTGCTGTTATAAACCTCTGCCTCTATTTTGGGTTTTTGCAATTCTAGGGAGTTGTGTGTTGTTTTTTTTTTCTTTTCTTTTTTTAATTTTGAATATTTTAAACCTAGAATTATTTTTCTATATTTATTCCTTTTTTTTCTACTGTACTTTTCCCCTTGCAGTTAATCTTTAATATATATAAATCTTCTTCATCTACCTCTATTTAACTTTGCATAGCTATTCTTTCTTTCTTTCCTTTAGTCTTAACATATTTGTTAGTTTTATTTTCATTGCTTTATTCCCCAGTTGGCACCTTGCTTTAGTTTTGTTTTCCAGTTTGTGCTTTAGTTAGTTTTGTTCTGGTATATATAATTTTAGGTTTACTTTGTTCACAGTGTCAATCTATTGTACTTTATTTTTGTTGGACTGTTTTGCCTTTCCTTATGGGTGTGTATATATTGGTGTATATTTAGTCACACTTTTTATTGTTGTTATAAACCTCTGCATCTACATTGGGCTTTTGCAGTTCTGTGTTTTCCTTTTTTCTTCCTTTTTTTCTTTTTTTAATCTTTTCTCCTTTTTAAAATTTTAACTTTTATTTTTTTAACCCTATATTTTTTCTACATTTATTCCTTTGTTTGCCTTTCCTACTGTTCTTTTCCCCTTGCAGTTAATCTTTAATATATATAAATCTTCATCTACCACTACTTAACTTTGTATATCTATTCTTTCTTTCTTTTCTTTCCTCTCAACATATTTGTTAGTTTTGTTTTCATTGCTTTATTCCCAATTTGGCACCTTGCTTTAGTTTTGCTTTCCAGTTTTCTGCTTTAGTTAGTTTTGTTCTCAACTGTTAAATATAATTTTTTATTTCCTTTATTCCCCAGATCAATCTATTGTACTTTACTTTTATTGGACTGTTTTGACTTTGCTCATGGGTGTGTATGTACATGTGTATACTCCATTATTTTAATTATTATTTGACTGATTTTGTAACTTCCATTTTTGGGGGGTTAATCATTGGTTTCTTGCTTTTGGAAATTTATTTCAATCTCACTTGATGTCATAACAAACCACTTGTGGAATTTTCATTCCTGACCAGAGATCAAGCCTAAGCCTTTGGTGTGGAAGCACTGATTCCAAGACCCTAGAACCAGAGAAGTAATCCTATGGGGTGTCAAATAGTGAGAACTCACACAAAGGAAACCACTGTAATGCAAGACCCTGCATCACACAACCACCAATAGCACCCTGGGCAGGATGCCTCATCTAAAAAACAAACAAAACAAAAAAAACAAACCCAATCATCAGCAGACAGGATTACCACCTCACTCGGCCTTGCCATGATCTTCGTTTTCTGAATGTTGAGCTTTAAGCCAACTTTTTCTCTCTCTCTCCTCTTTCACCTTCATCAAGAGGCTTTTTAGTTCCTCTTCACTTTCTGCCATCAGGGTGGTGTCATCTGCATATCTGAGGTTATTGATATTTCTCCCGGCAATCTTGATTCCAGCTTGTGCTTCTTCCAGCCCAGCGTTTCTCATGATTTCTGCATATAAGTTAAATAAACAGGGTGACAATATACAGCCTTGACATACTCCTTTTCCTATTTGGAACCAGTCTGTTGTTCCATGTCCAGTTC